>NC_050446.1:53789502-54398252 GCF_903995425.1 Onychomys torridus | reverse complement strand
CAGAATAGAAAATTGACGCATCCTTATGAGGCATCTGCATGCTGTCAGAGAATCCATTTTCCTCCCAGAGGTCATATTTCCAAAGAAAGTCTTCAATACTTGGCATCCCTCCCACCTCTAACGTGCCTCATCTCTCTGACTCCTACTATATGATCCCTTTCCTTGAAGATATAGGCTTGGGTCTGGATTATCGTTACGTTTTGTGTATGATGATAACATTTGACAGAAAGTAAAGTGATGAAATCCACTCAGTCTGTGAAACCAAAAGAACACAGACATGACAGAAACCACATTGAACTGTGGCCCCACTGTGTGCTGGGCACTGATCAGTGATTTACATGTGTTACCTTGCTCATTGTTCCTAAATTCTCCAGGGTGAACAGGAAGCTCACAGGAGTCCCAGAGCCAAGACCGGGTAAGTGGATGACAGAACCAAAGTGTCTTCACTTAAGATGTCACCGAGCATAAGAAGTGGCTACAACTTAATAACAACTGTACAATGAACGTAAGATAAAGTTTGAACTCAGAAATACCAAAATAAGGGAAAGCATTGAATCTTAAACCCAAAACTTATCCATTGGGATTGTTCTCCAACTGCTATTACAGAGGAGTGATGGAGCTAGACCCTGTCTTTATATTCTGTTGTTTGCCCATACACATTTCAACCTCTCCCACCCCATTGGCCTAGATATGGATAGTGCATATTTTCTTTAACCTAGAGTCAGAGTCCATTTCCGTCATCTGCCAGAAAAAAACTATCCTAAGCAAAATTAATTTATCTCGCTAACTTCATTCATCTGGTTATGTTTGCCTTATCATATTTTCTATTACACACATTGGTGAAAACACCCAAGCCCTCATCCCAGGAGCCTGTGATTTCCTGAGTGGCAAGATCTGTCACTGTTTTTCCTGAGAGTGTTATGGACCTTGTACATACTGATGTGGGTGTTAGTGCTTAATACCATTTTCAAATGGTCAGCTACAGTGTTCTAGCCTTATGGGGACTAATGAAGACATAATCCCCCACCTTCCTCCATGAAAAGCCATCTCATGGTTGAGTTTTCACCTGCCTCTCATGGGTTTCTTCAAGAGCCCAAAAGTCTGCTCTTTCTGTAGGACTGCATAACTCCTCAAAAACTGCATTTGCGCCTGCTGTTCATTGAAAGAGAGGACATGAATGAATGGCAGGAATGCTGGGCATGGAGTTGGTTTTACTGGACTCAAAGATGGAATCAGTAGAGCACAGTTGCTGTGGGATGTCTTTCTGTATGCTGTGAATATGTTTTATTGCCATTGGTTAATGAAGAAGCTGCTTTGGCCTAGGGTAAGACAGGACAGAGCCAGGCAGGAAATCCAAGCAGAGACAGGAGAAGAAGGGCTGTATCAAGCAGATGATGCTACAGATGACTAGAAACTTTATTTCAACATGGATGGTATAGCATGAACTTCTAAAATCTGCTCCTCTTGAGAAAATAGCCACTCTGGAAGCATAAATTCATCCCACAGTGAGGCAAGGGATGTCCACTGCCTAAACACTTTGACACAAAGAGTTATGAGACAAATAGAGTTTAGCTGAATTTTTCTTCACAAATGCTTAGTTGTTCACTAAATTAAAGAGATAGAAGATGAGCATCTAATTTAATTGGGTGGCTAGTCATTTAACTCCCCTTGATCTTTGTTTCCTGTTACACCTCCTCTTGGAATAGCTTTGTAAAGGGAACAAAATTAGAGTGAGACCTTGACTGAGGACTTACAATAAAAGCCCACCTGGCATCACCACAGAAACCAGAAGTGGGAAAGGACCATGAACATTCTATGTCTAAAATCTAGATTTATGTTGGTTTTTGTTCAAGGCTTTGAACTTTGAACTTCATGGGATGAATCAGGGTTTGGTTAGCATATCTCTAGACAAAAAGACAGGTATGTTTCTGTTTTAATTGTCGATTGGCTGTCACTAATTTGGTGAGTGGCCTTACATCATCCATTTTCAACTACCAAGTTCACAGATCCCCAGTAGAGACAGATGAAGACTCTGTGTCAGGAGGGATCTATTGGTTCTTGCCTTCTGGAACAGATTCTATCCTGCCCTACCCAATGCTTTGCGTCTTTTTATGAGTGCTGTGTGTCTGGATTTCCTTCTGTCTCCTGGATTGTTTAAACCTTACTTTCCAGACTTGTGTGTGACCTCTCAGGAAGACTGTTAGACTCAGGCTGGCTCAGCCCCTGTATGAGTAATACTATTTCCCATTGGACACTAAAGCAAACTCTCCCATCAATCATTCCTGTCAGCCTCCTTACACTTGGACTGCATTTTAGTACCACATATGGACATCCACAACTAATGCAGTCTCAGCATAAAACCTTTTTGCCAATATATACTGGAGATTAGCACTTTCATTTTCTTAAATTATTGTAAATACTACATTACTAACCAAATTGTTCCAGGATTTCTTTTCTACATGATGGGATGTTCCCTTTAGCTTATTTTTCTCTTGGATTATAAAATGATATTCATTCACTGTGGCTAGGAGGATTATTTCATGAAGGAAAAAGCCCCCCACCCCCAGCAGGAATTCTGGTCTTGGACTTATTTTATACCTCATCTGACAGAAATGAACAAAAATTTAATCTAGGAACTTTATAAATCAAAATGTGAAATCCAAAATCACAAGAAAAGCATGTAGGCTTAGAGTTTTATTAACTTTTGTATGCACCTGCTTCATGCATTCCTTGGGCATTTTTATTAAATCAATGAAATCAGAAATGCAGTATTTGGTCTCTCTGATGTCCAGAATGTGTGCTTCTTTCTCCATGTTGCTTAAAATAGACACTGCCTGCCATAAGCAATCAGCTCCTAGAAGCAAAATATAAATTGTGGGTTCTTATAATAGCACAGAATGATTCCTCTGATATTGTTTTTTAATGTGTTCATTTGCCTCAGGTTAGAATGTGAAAACTTCTGGCAACAATGTAGAGCACAGTAGCTCCTATGCACAATGAATCCCGGTTGAGGAACAAGACCCAGTCCTAATGTTAAGATGATATCCCTCTCTCACCCAGCCTCAGGCCTAGACAAAGAACTACAGACAGCTCAGGGATTCTGAGAGTGGGAGGAATAGCCTTCCCCACAGTTGATTACCCAATACCAGGTGGTCAGCCCTGAAATCATCTACGAACAAGTAACGCTACACAGACTGAGCGGGTTGAATTTATTTACATAGGAGTATATATATTATATTTAAATATAGACTATAATTAAAGAAAAAGAGGCCATGAATTTGTGAAAGAGGAACAGAAGTGTACATGGGACAGGCTGGATATGGCGAAGGAAAGAGGGAAATGATCTAATTAGATTTTAATTTCAAAAAATAAAAAATAAATTTTTTTGCCTTTCTTTTTTTTTTTTTTTTGGAGCTGAGGATTGAACCTGGAGCCTTGCACTTGCCAGGCAAGTGCTCTACCACTGAGCTAAGTCTCCAACCCCCAAAAAAATTTTTTTAAAAGCATGCATACAGAAAGAGAGAGAGAGAGAGAGAGAGAGAGAGAGAGAGAAGAAAGAGAATAACATCCCTCTATGCCATTTTTCTTCTGTCAGTTTTACCAAAGATCTATCACAGATTGGGGGTGGGGGCTCAAAGACCCAGCTCCTCCTCAAGGATTTATGTACAGTTGGTGATTGCTGGGAGGGGTCTCTCATGAGAGCTCTCCTTCCCGCATGTTTATGCAGTGAATGGTTGCTAGAGGTGAAGAGATAGAGTTTGTGTGTCTCTTCATTGTTTAGCCATCCAGATGTTGCCCAAGCTCTGGTAAGTAGCCCAGGTTAAGTTTGTTTGTTCACTAACTACACTTGAGTAGAACCATTAGTTTCTCTGTCAGCATCATGTCTGTGGTGAGTGGATGTTTGTTCATCTCCCAGGACATTTTCTCACCACAAAAGGATGCTCAGAAACAAAATGAGGCTAGAAAATATAAATTATAAGGGTACCATGCTACATCATGATACAAGTTCCTGCAGTTGCCTGCATGTCAAGGAACATGGAAAGATTAGAATGAACTTATCTTTATATGTGATATAATCTCCCTAAAACTCATCAGAAGCCATGAGTGACCAAGTTATACCTTGTAACCTTTTAAAAAATATCAAGAAAGTGTTCAATATAATTTAAAGCATCAGAAGACGTCAGTGAACTGTACCGTGTCGCTGACTCTGCTGATAACTACGTAGCTAGGGTTTGTAGCTAGTTCATCTGTTCCCCCACCTTTCTGGAATTCACCCTATGTTTTTGCAAGATAAAAAATGTGAGTAGAGATGAGTTTTCTTTGAGCTGGTGACAGATGACTGTTTCTAATTTTTTTAACGTTAATTTTATTTTATGTGTATGGTTGTTTTACCTGCATGAATGTCTGTGCACCAGTTGTGGGCCAAGCCCAAGGAGACCAGAAAAGGGTGTCAGATCACCTGGAACTGGACACAAACAGTTGTGAGCTGCCATGTTGGTGCTGGGAATCAAACCTGGGTTCAGTGTTTTCTTTGAATATATTGACTTTGGCACGCTGGCATGTGTCCCAGTTGCTTTCTGTTGCTGTGGTAAACACCATGACAAAAAGAAATGCAGGGCCAGGCAGCTGTGGCACATGCCTTTAATCCCGGCACTTGGGAGGCAGATGCAAGCAGCTCTCTGTGGGTTCAAGGCCAGGCTGATCTACAAAGCAAGTTCCAGGACAGACAGAGCTACACAGAGAAACCCTGTCTCCAAAGAGAAAGAAAGAAAGAAAGAGAGAGAGAGGAGGGGGGAGGGAGGGAGGGAGGGAGGAAGGAAGGAAGGAAGGAAGGAAGGAAGAAAGGAAGGAAGAAAGGAAGGAAGGAAGGGAAACTTGGGAAGGAAAGGATTTATTTCATCATCTTTTAGCTTAGAGTCCATCACAGAGGAACATCAGGGCAAGAACTCAAAGCAGGAACCTGGAGGCAGGAACTGAAACAGAGGCCATGGAGGGGTGCTGCTTACTGGCTCATTCCTCATGGCTTGCTCATCTTGCTTTTTTATGCAACCCAGGATCACCTGCCCAGGGTTGGCACTCTCCACAGCGAGCTGGGCTCTCCCATGTTCATAATTATTTAAGAAAATGCCCCCACAGGCTTGCCTGAAGGCCAATCTGATGGTGATATCTTCTCAGTTTGAGGTTCCCCCTTCTCAGAAGACCCCAGCTTGTGTCACATCGACACAAAACGAACCGGCAGAGCAGCTGAGGGAAGTGAGTAGTCTGTAGAGAGCGGGGCAGCTCTGGAGCTTGAGGGAAGTGAGCCACGGATACATAACTTTTTTTTTTTTTGAAGTCATGGGACAAATGATACCATCTCAAGACAGAGATCACCGCTGTGCAAAATGTAGGTCACAAGGCAAAGAGCTAGGAGAGAGTCGAGAACTGCAAAGTCATCGGTACGTCAGGAAGCAGTCAGGACCATGGGTCAAGCAGATAAGAGAATCAAGGGAGTCCTTGAGTGTGCTGTCCTGCAGAGAGAAGACAGAATCAAAAGTCATCCTCGGGTTTGACAATGGAGGGAGAACACTAGGGACTTGAAAACAGTGATTTTGGTAGAGTAAGGACCAACGCCCAACGGCCAAAGGATTATGGGACTAGCAAGTAAACATCTCCTTTTGGGACATTTGCTGTGAATTTGCGGCATTGAGGCAGGATAAAGCCACGCGTTTATCCTCTTAGGATTCAAACATGCTCTAGCCAAGTGTTATGCCTTGTTATTTCTTCCTGGAGTCCAGACCTGTGAAACAGTCTTCTCTTATATGTTGTTTCCTTTGTCCCTGTTAAAAGTCTCTTGGTCATTATAGCCAGAGAAACAGTTGTGGCAATTGTCTACTTCAGGTCAGGCCCAGATTATGATGAATAAAACAGCATCCTCTCCCTCCTAAACTTTTTAACTGTATCAAACTATATTCGGGAATGGATTTTTGAGACATGACTTAAGCATCTCGTGTTGTAAGTGGGGAAACTGAGGCATGCTTCAGTGATGGATCCCATGATGTAATTCAGTAATTCAGATATAATTCAGTGTTTTCTTATGGTCTGACAAAGAGCATGTTTGTTGTCACTTCAATGTCTCAGCCCTCTTCCTGTCCCAATGCAGCTCCTCACACGTGTGAATCCAGTGGAGTATTAAGAATAAACCCTGAGAACTGGGTATTAAGTCATGTCATACCACAGCCAAAGTGACTTCTCTGAACAGTGAATGTATTTTTGCTAGTATATTTAAGAAATCTTTGGATAAATTAGATTAAGTGGTGAGGAGTTTTTCATTACAGACAGTAGAGGATGCTTTGTTCTCTGTTTAAAAGACTTTCCTACAAAATCCCAAGATCTGAGAGAGCAAGATTCTGACTTTGAATTTCAGAGTGTAGCACAGTCTGAGTAGTCCACAAAATCCTTCCCTATTGGTGGAAACAATAACTAGAACAGCCATTGCCAGCTTTACTTCTGAGAAAAGTACACTTTATCAGGACTCTAATCCTGATGAGCCTTCTCATTAACACCTCCTTCCTTCTAACCTACTCATTCACCTCTATGTTGCACTGGCCACTTCTCCATTAAAACAGTTTCCTTTCTTCCCTAAGAAAACAAAAGGCATGACATACTATATTGTCCTCTCTGGTCCTTGATCTAATAAAAGTCTCAATATCACCTGTCAAATTAGCCTCTGAATAACTCTGCACATGCCCTTAGATTAAATGACCACTGAATGCCCAGTTATAAATGGAAAATATAGATCACCTCCTCCAAGACTCGAAGAACATTGCCGAGGAAGGGTTATAAAGAAAGTAAGAGCCAGATAAAGAGGGAGAAATACTGGCTTCTGGATGTGACATGGCTGTGACACTCTCAAATTCATAACAATTACACTTACCTGCACCCTCCAGGGCCTATCAGCGTCCTGCACAGAAGGGGAATTCACTAATGGCTGATGAGGGAGTAGAAAGGATAATCTCGCCTGTGAACTTGATGGCATCCAGAATCAAGTAAAAATACCAGGAGCCAGGTATTTCTGTGAAGGATTTTTCTTCATCAGATTAGTTTTTAACTGTCTTTCTATTCATTCTTTGTGTCTTTCACATCATGCATCTAGATCCCATCCATTTCCCTGTCTCTATGTATCCACCCTCTACCCTTGCAACCCCACCCCCAAGTATAATTTAAGAGAAAAAAAAAGGAAATATTTCATCATGGAAGCTGTAGTGTGACACAGTGGGTCACACAGCAAGGCTTTTTGTCCATATATCTTTACTTGCAAGTGCTCATTGCTGAGAGTCATTGGTCTGGTTCAAGGTCTCTGGTTTCTGCTACACTATTGATTCTGGGCCCTCACTGAGACTCTTGGATATCTTGTTGTCCTGTGTTGTGGAGATCCTGCAGCTTAGGGTCTGTAGGACTGGCCCCTTCATGTGCTCCAGCAGATAGGGTGGATGTTTGGATGGGCCAACTCATAAGCCTGGTTCTGGGCCTGGATAGTTGCAGGGTTGGTCAGCGAACCAGTTCTCCTGGTGCTCACCACCAGGGTGAGCTCTCCAAGATTGCCCTGACTAGTTCACCCCTTTCAGCAAAGAGCAAGGGGCGTGGCTAGTTCTGCTTTCTTGCCCTCAGTGTTGGCTCTATGGCACCTACTCCATCGGGGCCAGCTGTACTGTGTTGCCCAGGGGCCACTCTCCTGTGTGCTGCAGCTGGTGAGGGGCAGGGACAGCTCTCTCACTCTTAAGACCTCGGGGCCAGCTCTCCCACCTACCACAGGTGGTGAGGAGGGGGCATCTCTCCTTTGCCCACACCACCCATATGGCAGGTGAGGGGTTGGGCCAAATGTCCCATGCTCTCATTCTCAGGGCCAGTTCACCGGTACCCCTGACAATAGGGTCAGCTCTACTGTGCTGCCCAGGAGAGGTGCAGAACCCACTTTTCTGAGTGCTGCAGCTAGTAAGGGGGAGGGTCAGCTCCCTCACCCATCACAGGTGTCAGAGGCAAAAAAGGGAGGGCATCTTTCCCTCACCCTCTCCACCATATAACAAATGAGGGGCTGATCAGATTATCTGAAGTAAGAAGACCCACCCTAAATCTGGGCAGCACCTTCTGGTGTCAGGCTGCATTAAAGGCCACGGAAGAAAGAACTTTGCTTTTTGCCTGTTTGTCCACACTCTTGCTGGCAAGTCCATCTACCCTGTTGCTGTAGCATTCATTCACTGTTACCAGAACCTACTTCTTTAGTATTCCAACATTGACTGAAAACTAGAATCTCTCCAGGAGTCTTCCTGGTCCTGAGTGCCAGATTGGGACTACTGAGACAGCCAGGCTTGTGGACTGAGCAACGAACAGATTCCCAGTCTTCCCAGTATGAGACAGCCACTGCTGGACTGCCAAGACTGCATCTTTAAGCCAGTCTAATAAATCTGCTTTTTCATTTTGTGGGGAGGGGCATTTTTCTATTTAGTAGTATAGACATTGGTACCCTATTGTAAACAGATTCTCATTGATGCTCCTGTAAGCAACCCTGATGAAACTCACGGTTTAAAACAAAAAGAAGAAAGCCATGAAAATAAAAGAGGTCTACCTAGGAAGAGAAAGGGATGGCATTAGAATGAGTGAAAGGGGACAAAAGAGAGTAACAGAGTGGATATGATGTAAATACGTATATACATGTATGCATATGTCATAATGGAAATCTATGTGCAATTACTACATGCTAATAGAAAAGATCAAAAGGAGTCTCCATACCAAATGTATCTATGAATTTAGAGCTATATTCATAGGATGTTAAAACTAGCACTAATTTATGAGCTGAAAACTGAGAGCCTAGCTTTTCTAATGGGTATTATAGAAATATATGAAAATGTTTATTGAAAGGAAACATTATTACATACATCAAATTCTATGTGTTTTATAAAGAGTGTCTGCTCAAAGCCCTAAGTCTTAGATATAAAGAGAACTGACTTTATTAAAATCTGTTTCTGAAGCTTCCTCTGTAGAAGTGACTTCGTTTGGAAAATGAAAAGCTGGCTTCTGTTGAATAGTTGATGCCACCCGAGCCTGTCCAAAATCCCTCTGAATGGCATTTTAAATAGAAGATGGGAAAATGTCAAATTCCAATTATAGGAACTACATTTAGGAGGCTACTTTACATATTAAGGTAAAAAGTGGAACTTTTAATATGAAATTTCAGAGGGGAAAAAATGTATTCTTTCCAGCTTTGCTCCTTGAAATGTTCTATACTGTCTAGACAGATGTGAGCTGGCCATAAGAAAATTCTGTTTAACATCAGTAGTTTAAGATGACGTTTAAAATCCAAGATGGGGGGAAACTCAGCAATGATAAATAAAATCTTCAAATTCACAGAATATGGACTTTCCTGACAACTGTTAGGAATGTCACTTCATTTGCTGGTAGTATTTTCCACATCTGTAAATAGTTGCCAGGAAGGACATTAATAAGGGTAAGTCTTTTATGGTCAGATAAAGTGCTTTGTATGAAGCAATGGAAACCTGGAATTTTAAAGTCAAATTTTCCCTTAGAAGGTAAACTAATATCTCACTGGAGACTGGGTCAGTTTTGTGTTATAGCTAATCTAGTTATAGCTAACTCAGAAATGAAGGGTCAGACCAATGGGGCAGATACAAAATGCTCAACTGGAAATGCTTCCAACTGGGACACTGAAGAGATTTGTGAAGCGTGGGGTTTGTCCACAAGAATAATAAAAGCCTTGAGGCATGTGGCAGAATTTGACTCCCAAACCACCAGGTCACACCTACTGGCACTTCTGCCACGTAGGAACACGTGGAATTCAGAGCAAATTCTGACTCTGCCTCCCATGCTCAGATGCCCAGAGTTTGTGCACCCAGCTCCTGTAAAAGCTGTACAGAGCATGCACAAATGTTTACCCCCAAGTGAGGAAGAACCTGCTTCCCAGGGCCAAACTTACCAGTAGCAAGCAATGCGTGTGGTATCACGTGGCTGCAGGGAATCTGGCTTCTAGAGGTAAAGCAAGAGTTTCCTGGTTAGTACTTTAATCCTTACCCAGACGTTTTTTTTTTTTTTTACTTAAATTCTGGCTGCTATTTAGTTTAGGGAAGGCCAGGCAAGAAGGCAGAGTTAGGGCTTGGGGGATGGAACTCAGTTATAGTATACATGAGGCCCTGGTTCTAATCCATGTTACATAGGAGGAGGAGGAGGAGGAGGAGGAGGAGGAGGAGGAGGAGGAGGAGGAGGAGGAGGAGAAAAAAAAAAGAAAGGAAAAAAGAATGAAGGAAGGAAGGAAGGAAGGAAGGAAGGAAGGAAGGAAGGGAAGAGAAGGAAGTAAAAGGAAGGCAGACTTAGCAACTAGTGAAAGGTTTATTTTTTTTTACATTCTGGAATCTTCTATGAAAAGAAATGTTAATATACAAATAGACTCTATTTCATATATTCCAAATGGCTTCTGTGATGAGCAGAGGAAAAGCTCTGGATGATGAGCAGCAGAGACCTTCCAGGGTCTGCTGAGCATTTTGAAGCCTGAGCCAGATAAACAGTCCTTTGGACTTTGATTTGCGCCTTTTGAACATGGACAGTGGAGAGTGGGCGAGTAACATTTTATAGATATTTTTGTATCATTTTACAGTTTTCCACTTTAAATGAGAGATAAATTTAAGAAAGTTGTGCTTAACCCAAATTGTGGATTTTGAAATATCCTCATGGTTGAATAAAGGTGATGAGCAAGTGCTGTTTCTTACCATTAGCCTCAACCAAGTCTCTTTGAGTTGGATTAAAGCTGAGTCTATGTGCCTTATTACAGTCCATATTTATATAGCAATTTTACTTTTCACTCAAGGTAAAAATTGCTAATTACTTCTTTCAATTTCCCTTTGAGGGTGAGCTGCTTGCACCATTAATCCAGTGTCATTTCTGCACGATTAAGCCGGCTGAGTCAAATGAAAACTAATTACTATGGTCACGTCTTTCTGATGCGGGGTATTGGAACATATAATTAGGTGAACTCAAAACTACCACAGGTTACCTAAGAAGCTGAATTTCTGGTATTGGTAACACCAGTCTTTACCAGAAAAGTGGATGGAAGTATCATGCAAAAAGTGTTTAGAATTTATGTGACTCTACCATAATACTGACTGGAAACTATGGTGTCATAGATCAAATATGGCTACTTTTTGTGTTCCTGCAGCCTACAAACATAGTTTTTACATTTTTGACATGATTGATCACTTCAAAGGAGGAATAACATTTTGCAATATTTTTAAAAATTATATGGAATTTAATAGGCTAGCCATACTCCATCTATATAATCAATAGTTACTCTTACATTACAAAGGCAGCAAAGAATGGTTTGGAGAGGAACTATCTGACTCATATTTAAAGTATTTACTATCTGGCTTTTTACAAAATGATTGCTGACATCTTGTATTTAGCATGTGAGGTGGTGTGTATCCCAGTGATGGAGCCTAGCATTGAAAAATAATGTTCATGTTTGATTTAAGTGAAATACCAAAATATCATGAAGTTACTGGATATTGAAATAATGTGTACTTCCTATAAACATACAAGTTGTAATCGTCCAAATGGAAACTAGTCATATCAAATGGCAAATGTGTAAGTGATTTTTTTAAAAATAAATTTATTTATTTTATTTAAAATATTTTTCATATAACATTTTGATCATATTCTTTTTCTTCCCTCCACTTCTCCCATATCTTCCCTACCTCCATACCCACCCAATTTCATATTCTCTCTCTCTCTCTCTTTCTCTCTAGCAACAATAACAAAAAAACCAAACAAACAAACAAATAAGCCACTACAAAACAAAACAAAAAGTGCACACACTAAATAAAATTAAAAAATAAAATAAAACAAGAAAAACATCATGGAGTCCATGTTGTTCTGGCCAACTCTTCCTGGACACGGGACTGGAAGTGTGGTTGATACACCCAAGGACATTCCATTGAAGAAAACTGATCTCCCTTTTCCAGCAAGTATCAATTGCAAATAGCTTATTGGTGAAGGGTGGGACTTTTTTTTCCACTTCCCCTTCTCAGTGCTGGGATTTTATCTGGCTTGAACCTGGGTTGATCTTGTGTGTGCTGTCACAGTCTCTGTGAGTTCATGTGTGCATCAGTCCTGTTGTGTTTGGAAAACAGTTCTTGGAGTCATCGACCATCTCTGGTGCTTGAAATCTTTCTGCCTCCTCTTCCACATAGATCACTAAGCCTTGAGGGGAGAGGTTTGATAAAGGCATCCCCGTCCCATTTAGACCTGATTGCTCCAAAGTCTCTCCCCTCTCCACATGGCTCAGTTGTGAATCTCTGTGATAGTTCCCATCTGCTGTAAGAATAAGCTTCTCTGATGAGGACTGAGTGACTCACTGATATATGGGTGTAGCACTATGTTATTGGAAGTCATTTTATTGATATTCTCCTTTAGCCTAATAATAGTATTAAGTTTTCCCCTAATCCTATGACCTATCTAGTCTTGGATTCTTGCAACATTAACAGTGTGAATTATGAGTTCCATCTCATGGAGTGGGCCTTCAATTCAATTTTAAAAAGTGATTGGTTACTCCCTTAATGTTTATACCTCTATTGTATTTTCAGGCTTGCCAGTGTTGTACATCACAGGGTTTGTAGCTGGGTGATACTGATGAATATTTTTCTCCTCTGGTAGCATACAGAGTTCTTTCCAGCATCATGAATGCTAATCAGTAGGGGTGAAACTTCTAGTTAGGCACTAGCTTGATTTCTTAATGGCCAATGATATAAGTAAGTTGTATTTTCAATAATAGGGACTTACCATCAGGGTTTTTTAGACTAACCAGTAGCCTTTCCAATAGGCTATTGGTTTGTATAGGTTGTGACGTTTGGGGGTGGGGAGGCTCTGTGGGACTCCTTTGGCTAGTGATTCAACAAGGTATAACCCATTCCTGGCAGTGGAAGTTTGTTTTACATAAGTGATCTTAAAATGAAGTTACATTGTCATTTCAATGGAAGAAGAAAACACTAATTATAAATAGATGTGGAATTGAGCCAACACACCATTTTCATTTTGGAGCACATAGGTTTACGTTGTATAGCAGTATCTTCCAAATTGAAACGTGCCCAGGGAAAGGGGAGAACGTGTGAGACTCAGGAAGTAAACAGTTTCACATGTTTGGGAAAACTGAAACTTAAAAGCTTCACGAGGGACCCTCCCCTGGGTTAGAGAAGCAGTAATTAAATACAAGGGGGAGGAGACTCCAACCAGCAAAGCTGCCAAGAGGAGACTCTTGGACCTGTCCAGATGACTGTAGCCCTGCTTCAGGGAGGCAGCTGTCACGTGTTATCACCCACGTTAGGGGTGAGCTTTTCATGATGCAGCTACTTTTGAGTCATCCCCGCTCCTATAAGCAGCCTCTCACCCATACTCTTCCCAGTAACCCCCAAAGTCCCACTATTCCAAAATCTATGACTTTACTATGAGGCCTCAACCCTACCTAAAGAACTATAAGCAGCTAAGGAATGCTGAAAGCAGGGGGAAATAGTCTCCCCTAGGAGGAGCACACCAACTGGTTATCCAATACCAAATAGTAAGCCCTGAAAGCATACAAGTAATATTATACAGACTGAGCAGGGGCTATTTATGTATTTAGAAACAGATATGTATATATACATACATATTTGTATATAACAAAAATTAATGAAAGAAGAGTCCAGGAATTTGAAAGAGGAGAGTATTTGGGATGGTTTGGAGAGAAGAAAGGATGTAATTATACTTTAAAAAATAAATTACAAAAAAAGAATATCAAAGAACCTGGGAGAAGGAGGGTCTCATTGCTCCACTGAATTGGATTTGGTACAATTGTTACTTTGGTCTCTCATGGAAATATACGACCAACTAACTAGTCCTCCTTTCTCTCCTGATATACCTTTATTGGACTAATGATGTTTCTAATTCCCTTCAGAGTACCTTCCACAGGCGGCTCAGGTTACCTTCATTTCTACTGCTTTTGGCCACACTACTCTTTGAAGACTGTTTTTGGGTCAGGTACTTAGGATACTTATTGGTCCAACCAGCTATGACAAGGAGAATATGGAGACCAGTGACCTCAAGGGTACTTCCCCTGAGCGTAAAGTTAGAAGTAGGGCAGCTTTCTCCAAATCCAGTTTAACGGAAAGCTGAACACAGTGCTGAATTGGTATAATACCAACCCCTGAACTGCAAAAACCTGAGTAGGGCTTATGAGATGAAGTAACAATTTTTGCCTTGTAGAGAATAGGTCCTGTTTGGACCAGCACAAGAATTCATCATAGGAAGGACAAGCATCTGCTGGTTAAGTAGACCCTGACAATTGGCACATTCCTAGTAGACTCACAGTTTTAAGGACCAGGAAAAGCTGCTCTAGGACTCCATCTTCTTTCCTCCTCCCCTCTTCTCCTCTTCTCTCTCTCTTTTGCCCCCTTTTCTCCCATTTTTTTCCTCTTCCTACTGTACTTTGAACGGTACTTGATAGTATCTTATTTAAAGATTTTATACACTTGCACATTCCTCATCTTACAGTTATCAAATTTTGTTTACAACTTTTTTCATTATTGGGCAATATTTTTTTCTCCCCCCCTTTTTTCTAACCACACATTTTCTCATTTCATTTATAACAGTCTTGTCTCTTCTTCTTTTCCTTTCATTATTTTATTAACCCTGCCTCACATCTGCTTCACATCTGTTCCTCTCTTTCCCTTACCCCCTTCTGTGATCTCATTCATTTACTGTTTCTCATTAAATCTGAATAATTTTTAACTTCACATAACACGTTATGTTAATTTTGCCATTTTCTGCTGTATAGCTATTGGTGATGTGTTTGTGGGATTTATTTGATTTTAAATGTGTTTCTATATCGTGTTTGGCTCGATGGGGGTGTTAGTACAGCAATTTGTCTTCTCCTTTCCAGTGGTACTGTGGGATGAGTCCTTAAGCATAGACTGCTCATTAGGAAGACTCCCAAATGAAACATAAGAGAATATCCAAGCCAACAGATGCACAAATTGCAATGATAAACCCACAAAAACTGTGAAAAGGCTAGGGTACTGTGAATCCCCCAAATGATCGTAACTCTTCGACCACTGGAATTCAAAGATACTAGTTCAAAGACGGATGAATCGTTAGAGGCAAATTTCAAAGGGTTACTAGTGAACTTGATTGGTGACCTAGAACGGACTGCAGGCAAGCAGATGATGATGTAAGGAAGTCAAGCTAGGGTCCACAACACAGATGAAAATTATATATTCCAGAGAAAAATGACACAACAACAAAACTGGAAATTCTAGAAAAGCTGAAGAAATTGCTAGACTCGTAAGGTCTACCGACATTGAATCAATAGGACACTGAAAAATGTAAATAGAAACAGAAGAAACAACGAGATTTAAACAGTGACAGAGACTCCAAACAAAGACAATCCCAGAGCAGATTCATTTCAGACCTTTAAAGAAGAGCAAACATCAATGCTCCTCAAATTATTCCACAAAATAGAAAGGGGAGGAACACCATGGGAGGGGGGGCAGCTAATTCAGCAATGGCTGGTTATGAAAGGAAAGTTCAAGAATTTAGCAGTTGCTCAGTCCACTGGATATCTCAGCTGGTCTTCAGTATCTGGAATGCCAAAGAAGTAGGCTCTCATGCCTGTGAAGGAATGGACTTGCTAGCAAAGTAAGAGCAAGCAGGCAAAGAGAAAAGGCTTCCTCTGCCACATCCAGCAGGTGTTCTCCAGATTAGAGCTGAATTAACAATCTGGATTAAAGGTGTGCCTTCCTACCTCAAGGACCTGGGTGAGAAGTAGATCTTCCCATTTCAATTTAAGCAGAAATCCTTCACAGGTGCGCCCTCTATTTTTTGGTTTTAGTTAATTGCCAGATGTAGTCAAGTCATAACCAACAATAGCCATCATAATACCCAAATGATAAATACACAAACAACAAAACTACAGTATTGGTGAAATTATTAAGGCCACTCCACGTAGTTAAAAGGGAGGTTTATTTTGTGGGGTAACTTACAAATGAGGGATAGGTTGCAGGGTCTGGGAAAGCTATGGCGCAGTCCAGCGGTGTTCTCTGGAGAACTCTGCTCAGTCTACCTCAAGCATCCAGGGTCCCAGAACCAAGAGAAGCCTCTCCTCTAGATCCTCGGTCTTCCGCTTCCTCCTCCGCCCTGCCTTTTGGGCATGACCATTACTGAAGCCTCAATGGGGGTTGGAACTTCCAGGCCAAGGCTGGGATGGCTACCCACTATACTACAGACAAATTCTCTGTTGCTTATAGATGCAAAAATGTTCAATGAAATATTCAAATAGAACTTGGCAATAGATTATGATCACCCACCTTGACCAATATTCTGGGAATATAAGGATGGCTCAGCATATGCACAGCAATAAATCTAATATAGCATATAAATAGACCCAGCCACAGAAAAATCAGAATGGTCTCAACAGATGCAGGAAAGACAATCAACGACATTCAGCACCCCTTCAGATAAGAGCTCTGGAGGAGGGAAGGATAGAAGGGACATACCCCAACATTAGAGAGTCTGTATGTACCATTCTTACAGCCAGCACTCTTCTAGATGGGGAGAAAACTGAAATTACTCCCTCTAAAATCAGAAACAAGAGAAGGACAATCACTCCACTCTTATCCAATATAATTCTCGATGTCTTAGAGAAAGGAGGCAAGAGAAAAAATAGAGGGATGTACATAAGAAAATAAGAAAACCCATTCTTTTGTGTAGGTAACTTGATCTTATGCTTAAAAGGCCCTGATGACTCCACTAGAAACTACCTAGATGAACATTCACAGCAAAGTAGCAAGTCATAAAATTAATATACAAAAATTAGCAGCTTTCCTTCAGACCAATAGCAAACTTCCTAGAAAGAAGTCATTTAAAAATTCCCATTGTCAATTGCTTCAAACAACACAAAAGCCCTAGAAACAAACTTAACAAAGAAGATGAAATATATTTGCATCAAAATCTTTAAAAATCAAAGAAATTGAAGAAAATATTAGATGAAGGAAAGATCCCATGCTCAACTACAGCAGCTACTATAGAAATTGGAGTAGAGCTCTCCCCACCAAAAAACATAATAAAAACCCTAAAAACAGAACTACCATCAATCCAGCTAAGTCAACATGCCCTAGAGACATCTGCAGATGCATACCCGCTGTTGCATTGTTCACAATAGCCAAGATATGGACCCACCATAGATGTCCATCAACACAAACATGGATAAAGAGGATGTGGTTCCTATAGACAAAGGAATTTTTTTTGTTTTTTGTTTTTTTGTTTTTCGAGACAGGGTTTCTCTGTGTAGCTTTGAGCCTTTCCTGGAACTCACTCTGTAGACCAGGCTGGCCTCAAACTCACAAAGATCCGCCTGGCTCTGCCTCCCGAGTGCTGGGATTAAAGGTGTGTGCCACCACCGCCTGGCGACAAAGGAATTTTATTCTGCTGTAAAGAAGAGTAAAAGTACATTGACGGGAAAATGGATGAAATTAGATATCATGTTTGGCAAAATCAGCTAAACTAAGATTGACAATATTGCATATTCCCTTATTTGCAGAGTCTGTACTTTAAATATATTTATATATTTGTATATAGAAGTAGAACACTGGAAGAAAAAATCTAAAGAGAGGAGTAAGGAAACAAGCAAAGGCAATGGGAATAAAAAGACAAAGTATTATGTGTTTTCATTGCTGTGGGATAATGCTCTTGTACACTGGTTTAATAAAACACTGATTGGCCAGTAGCCAGGCAGGAAGTATAGGTGGGCCGAGTAGATGAGGAGATTTCTGGGAAGAGGAAGACAGAGTCAGGAGGCGACAGCCAGACACAGAGGAGGCAAAATGAAAAGGCAGAACTGAGAAAACTACCAAGCCATATGGCTAAATATAGATAAGAATTGTGGGTTAATTTAAGTGTAAGAGCTAGTCAGTAATAAGCCTGAGCTAATGGTCAAGCAGCTCTAATTAATATAAGCTTCTGAGTGATTATTTTATAAGCAGGCCACGGGACTATGGGGGGCCTGGTGGGACCAGAGAAACCTTCAGACTACATTTCATATATGAGAAAATATATCTGCTGCACACAGCCTACAGACTGCACCAGGTCCTCTTATATTATGGCCTCCAGTTTGGTATTTTTATGGGATTCCTGAGTGAATGGGTGGGTCTCTGATTCTTGAGGATTCTTCTATGCTGTTTTCCTTCTGTTGATTTGTTTGTCCAACTCTGATGTGATAGATTTTGTTTCATCTTATTATATTTTTTATGTTAAAAAAGAAAAAAAGAATGAATGAATGAGTAGATGGATGAAAGAAAACCTAGGTGGAAAGGGAAAATGAATGTTCTCTAATGGAGTGACTCTGGATATATCAACTGCTCCAGGACAGGCCTCATGTTTAGGAGTAGTCAATCAACATATAATGGACTCCACAGTTTTTTGTTTTTTGTTTTTTGTTTTTTGTTTTTGTTTTTTTTTTTTTTTTTGTGTGTGTGTGTGTGTGTTTTATTTGGTTACAGCTTGGTGGTTTTGTTCATTTGTTTTTTGTTTACTTTGGGGGGTATTTTATTTTTTCTAGTTGTGAGGGTCCTTGTATTAGTTTTGTTTGTTTTCTGAGAAAGAACTTGAAGTTGAATGGGTGGAGAGGGGAAGAGGACCTGGAAAGACTTGGGGGAGGGGAAGAACATTATCAAAATATATTTAACTTTAAATAATAAAAGTATAATAGAAAGGAAAAATACATATGCATATACACACATACCTGAGAGGAAGAGGGAACCAAAGGAGGAGGGGGAGGAATGGGAGGGAGCATTGGTGGGTGCAAGTAGGAGCCGTGACGTCTGAGCATAAAAACTGCTGTGATGGAACATTAATTTATACGTGGAGAGAATATATTTAGAATAAAGGAGTAAAATAAAGAGTAAGCCATCTTATTTTATAGGTCTTTTATTATTGATGAAACCCGTACACACATTGAACATCAAAACAGGCAGAGATGAACTGCTCTCCATGATAAAAACAAGAGAAATGCATATAGATTTGAGGGACTTAGGAAGGATAACCC
Source organism: Onychomys torridus (assembly GCF_903995425.1). NCBI lineage: Eukaryota > Metazoa > Chordata > Mammalia > Rodentia > Cricetidae > Onychomys > Onychomys torridus. Next base: position 54,379,141 of record NC_050446.1, on the reverse strand, counting down.
AAAAGACAGAGGGACTTGAAAAACCAGAAGTAAAAGCAGGATCTAGGTGTCTTTTGTTTCAGTTTAACATGTTATTTTCCTTTGGTTTCTTTTCTTGTTTTTTTGAGACAGGGTTTCTTTGTGTAGCTTTGGAGCCTGTCCTGGATCTCGTTCTATAGACCAGGCTGGCCTTGAACTCACAGAGATCCACCTGGCTCCGCCTCCAAAGTGCTGGGATTAAAGGCGTGCACCACCTCTGCCCAGTTTATTTTCTTTCAACTTTTACACACACAAACACACACACACACGCACACACATGCACACACACGCATGCACGCACACATGCACGCACGCGCACGTTTTTGGTGCCTATGTATACACATGTTCACATGTGTAAGGGTGCATATGTGTGCAGTTGTGTGTAGAGTTCCGAGGTTTACAGTGGGAGTCTTCCTCCATTGTTACCCACCTTACTCTTTGCATCAGATTGCATCAGTTGAGCCCAGATCTCACTGACAGGACTATTCTTGCTAGACAGCTTGCTCCAGAGCACAGGTATTACAAGAGAGCTACCCCCCCCCCCCAGAATTCTGGGGCTCTGACCTTCAGTCCTCACATTTGCATGTTTTACCCAATGAACATTTTCCTCAGCCCTCTCTTGGTTTTTCTATATAGCTGGAAAATGATGGTATCACAATGACTTCTGGTTGTCCTCTAAGTGCCTTCCTTTTGGTGGTGAGAAGGCCCTGATTTTTATCTGCATAAAGAATATGTGATTGGAGACTCAGACGGACATACTCAGCTTCCACTGTAGCCAGAATCCAGTTCAGAGGAATCCAAGCAGAAGGGTCATGGGTCATCTCTGCGAATCAGTCCTCAGATAAAACACATGCATACTTCGCCTTTGTCCTTCTTCTCTGTTTATCCTGCTACCTGGAGCCCAAAACGGTTTCTGGAGTCATCTCTTAGGTTGAGTCCTTCCAGATTTCAACACTAAAGTACAAAGTCTGTTTTGTTACTGCCCCAGCCCTGATCTGCCTAATGGACTTATGTTTGATGGAGAAATAAGCTTCTGTCCATTTTAACACTGTTACTTAGAAGTTTTTCTCACATATATTTGAACTTAATCTTAGGTAAATAGGCTTGTGAATTTTGCAATAGTTCAGCCTTTTCACTTAACATGGTATCATCTTTTATCCCTAGATAATCATTATAGCCATAATTTATTTATTTATTGCTTTACATCCGTACCACAGTTTCCCCTTCCCCCTCTTCTCCCAGTTCCTCCCCACCCCACCCCAACCCACTCCTCCTCTGTTTCTCTTCAGAAAAGGGCAGACCTCCCATGGATACCAGCCAGCCATGGTATATCAAGTTGCATTGAGAGTAGGCACTTCCTCTCTTTTATTAAGGCTGGATGAGGCAACCTGGTAGAAGGAAAGAGTTCCAAAAGCCAGTAAAAAGAGTTGGAGACAACCCTGCTCCCACTGTTAGGAGTCCCACAAGAGAACCAAGCTACGCAACTGTAACATATATGCAGTCGCTGTGAGCCCCTGCAAGCTCAGGTTAGTTGATTCTGTGGGTTTTCTCTGGCTCCTACAATCAATCCTTCCTCTTCCTGGTCCACAGCATTCCCTGAGCTCCTCCTAACATTTGGCTGTGGGGCTCTGCATCTGTTTCCATCAGTTGCTGGATGAAGGCTCCCTGGTGACAATTAGTTATAGCCATAATGTTTAATGACTGTTTACAACTTCATCTCACAAATATTCTATAAGGTATATACACAACTTCTAATTATTTAATATTTTGCTTAATGTTGATTCATTTATTTAGCTCTAAAAGCATTTTACATTTAAGATGACTACCACTACTTGAAAAAGTATATCAAGATAAAAATTTTTTGTCTATCCATTTATAATGACACCATTCAAAAAGCTTTGTACCCCTTTCTAATACTGATGTTATCTTATTTAAAATTCTTTTTTTAAATATTTTTTAAGATTTATTTATTTATTATGAATACAGAAGAGGGTGCCAGATCTCATTATAGATATTTGTGAGCCACCATGTGGGTGCTGGGAATTGAACTCAGGACCTCTGGAAGAGCAGTCGGTGCTCTTAACCTTTGAGCCATCTCTCCAGCCCTTATTTAAAATTCTTATAGAGTTGATTTATGAGTTAGTTACTGTATTCAGTTAACTTACCTATTATTATGCCAGTATTCAATTTATTTTACTTATGATACCCATGAAATGACCTAAGAGAAAATACTTTAAAATATTTATAACTCTATTGTTAAACTCAGACAAGTCTATTTTACCCATGCATTTCATAACTACAGATTCCTTTCTAGAGTTGGACCTGTCTTTCAAAAGCAATGCCCAAAACAATGATGCGTTGCCTTCTCTCTAACTGGTAGTTATGTCAAAGCCCCATCAAATGCATTGTTTCATTTGAATCCTGAATTGTACTATTAGGACATCATTGAGAATAGCCACGTTCAGCTTCTTAGTCTCCCCAAATTGAAAACCAGAGGATTAAAAAAAAAAATTAGACTTCATTGTACTGAAATCGTTCCACAGTGCTCTCAAGTAGACAGCTGTCAACTCTGCTGGCTACAGCCCCAGTGTTGGCTTGCGATTATGGACAGGGTTCTGCAGTCAGGTCAGAGCCGTTAGCCTCATGCTAACTGCGGTTGCAGCTGTCTCCAGTCACGCTGAGCCTGGTCCAGCACCACCATCCATCAGAGCACCGCTCCGTGCCTGCTTTAAAAGCAAATCCCTATAAAGTAGGACAAGTAATTGAGGCTTTGTAATCTTTCAGCATGGGGCCTCAACTCTCATCTTAACTCAATGGGATGTGCTTGGAGAGAGACAAGAAGTGCTTGTAGGAATAATAAATCATGAGAGAGACAATCTACAGAGGTTTAGCTTTTGCTTCTGACAACAGAGTGATATACCACCCTCAGAGTTCAATGGGCTCTTCAGAACAGAAGTTCTTCTGTCCTTCAAGTGATTTCTCTACCAATGAGGTATGGCTCAAGCGTGATTGGACAAAAACGCAAGTAATTTCTAAGATAATGTATTTTTTTAGGGAAGCTTGGGTGTCAACTAGACCAGCTGGATGTTTTCTGCATCTAAGTCATATCCATACAAATGTGCTGTATAATGTTATCAAGAGAATGCAAAATGGAAGTCTTCTAAGGTGAGGTATATAGATAGCCTTTATAAATTCCATCCAAACTAACTTTTGTATCAAGGCAATGTAAGACAGAAAAGGAATTAAGGGAAATAATGACGGGATTGGAAAGGAGTCATCAAGGGCATTTGTGAAGCTTGAAACAGCTCAGGTCAAGCTGGCTCAGACAAGGAATTTCCCTGAGAAAACGGTTAGATACACAGCAGAAAGGTCACTGGAAATGACTTTCCCAGTTTGGTGCCGTCAGAACACATGGCCACAAACAGAGATACATGTGCTGGGAAACATGCTGTTCATGCTCCTTGGTTAGGGAAATGCTGCTAGGTACATTTCTACACTACAGGATTTCTCTGAGCCTTGAGTAGAACAAACAGATTGGTTGTCTCTAAGGAAGGATCTAGAATGCAGCAGTTTTTCAAACATATTTAGCACCTCGTGGGGGAACCTATTTCCATCTCCTAGAATTTCCATCTCTGGAGGAGAGCTCAGAAGTGTGTGGTTACTTGGACTTTGAGGGTGGGGTAAAATGCATGCTGGGAGGGTGAGCCAATGCTTTCTGCTCCAGTGTACTTGGGGCAGGAAGCTTAGGTCGGGACTGTGGTGCCTCCATGAGATGTTAACTGTTTGTGAGAAACTGCAATAGCTTTTTAACATCCAAAGAGAAAAACTCACCTGAAAACAGGAGAAAGAACTGAGAATTCCATTATATAGTTGTTAATTCATTCCATTTGTAAAATCATAGCATTTTAAACCTGAGAAAGAGCTTAAAAGAAGCCTGCTTTAGCCAGTTCTCGGACCTTACAGATGAGGAAATTGAGTGGTTTGCCCAAGGTCACCCAATTAGTGAGCAATCTAATTCGAGACCAGACCTGCTTGTGGTAACAGTCCTATCCCATTCTCATAATCCCCACACAATGGGACAGTTATTTCTTCTTTAAACACATGAAAGGAAACCATGAACGGTCTTCCTTCCTTCCCTTACCCCTTCACCTCACACTCCTCTCAGGGATGACAGTTTTACGTTGCTTTTTGTTTTGTGAGGAGATCTGTACTTTTCAAATTTTGTTCAACACTCTATTATTTCCCTCTCAATTTATTAAGTACTTAGCAAGCCCTGTCTGTGTGCTGGCATTACGAATCTGAGTCTGTTTCCAAAGTGCTCAGTGTGGTGAGGCAGGGAGGAGAGTCTGTGACTGGTGTCACGCCATAACGAGATAAGGAGCTCAGGAGCCCTGTGGCTTATATTGTGAGAAATCGGGGGATGAAGGGCTGTGTTTCCTAGAAGGCATAAAACCTTAAATAAGAGACTTTTTAAAAGAAATTTATTTTTATTTATGTGTATATGTCTATGTGCATGTACACCACTTGTGTGCCCCCTAAAAGTGGAAGAGGGGGTCAGATCCCCTGCAGCTGGAATTACAGGTGATTATTAGCAGCCCATGGGTGCTGGGAATCAAACTCCTGTCCTCTGGAAGAGCAGCAAGTGCTCTTGATCACTGAGCCATCTCTCTGGATCCTCAAATAAAAATCTTAAACTAAAGGGGAGGAGTAGACAAATAACAGTCTGTGGTTATAAGAGCCCCAAGCAGAAGCATAAAGCAACAATGTGTGGTAGAAACAAGACAGGGAAACAGGTTTGGAGGCATAGCCATCAGCTTTACTGTATCTTGATGAAGGTATGGGTCCCACATATTTAAAAAAAAAAATCCAACTGGAAGTAATTGGAGACAGGAACAGAACGAAAGAAGAGAGGCTATGGAGATGGTCCAAGGAGAACACGAGGAGAACCTGAAATGCAATACGGGGAGAGGAAAAGAGTCCAGAAGGTCAAGAGCTCACAAGGAACAAGAACAGAAGCAAGGAGCCTCTCCTCAGGAGGCAGATGACCAGCCCAGAACAGGACACGAAAGTGGCAGCGGAGACTAGATTGGTAGGAGGCATGTTCTGGAGGTGACTTTATAGGGATTGCTATTAGGCTAGGGGGTATGGGCATAGAGGAGGTGAAGACTGATGTTGCCTTCAGATTTCTGAGTACATGATGGCATCCTGTCTGAGCTGTAGAGATGTGGGAGGCACAAGAGTAGCAGGAAAGATATCTTAGACTTGGTAAGTGTGACATTCAAGAAACTAGCAAATTGACCATTGGAGATACAAGTGTCAAGAGCAGAGAGACGGGGATTAAACGTTCCTATGGAAGGCCTCAACATATAGCACAGCTAGTATATTTAAGGCACAGGACATACATGCTTTCCTCTCTTCAAAGGAGAGAGAGACAGACAGAGAGAGAGAGAGAGAGAGAGAGAGAGAGAGAGAGAGAGAGAGAGAGCGAGAGAGGGCTCAAAGTACTTGCTACTGAGGGCAGGAAAGGAAGACAGCCAACAAGGAGATGCCAAGAATGGTCCACGATATGGACTTGAAAGGAAAGCTGAAGGTCTGCTGGATGTATGGCCTAGCAACTTAGAGAAGAGAAAGAAGTTACAGATTACAGAAAACGGAGATTATAAAATACAGAAGACAGAAGTGGTATGAACAGCAACAGTGGGGAGACCAGGGGTGGATAGAGCCACAGGAAACTAGGCAAGAAGGGCAGGATGTTGAGAACTTTTCCTCCTAAAAAGTCCATCTTAAGTGGTATGTCATCCCATCCATGCTTCCCTGGATGCTAAGGTTTCTGCTGAGTGATCCAGCATGTTTGCCTTTGCAAATCGGTTGATCTCAGAGTTCTTGACTATTGAGGCTTGGTTTTTTCCCTGTCTTCCTGGGGTCTGAATATTGTACTCCTCTTCAGAGCCTCCCTCCCTGATAGTTTTCATGCACTTGGTTAATCTACTGGTAACACTTGCCACTCTGCTTCTGACTTGATTCATTTGGTTTTTCACTTCCAACATTTCCATTTGTTCTTTCAAGATCTCAATTATTTGCCAAAATTTTCACTAATGTTACTCACTTGTTCTCCTGTGTTGCTGACTTCCTTATGTTCATCCTCAAGTAATTTCCTTACCTCATTCATCGACTTGTTGACTGTTGTTGACTATTTTAGTAGTGGTATTGGAACTCTGTCTGCAATGTCTACTGTTTGAGGACGTTTGGATTCAGTACTTGAGAGTTATGAGCTCCTGGGTGCATCATGTTGTGTGTTTCTCAGAGTTCTATGCTATGAGTAGCACACCTGTGGTGTAGATATCTATTTGGCTCTAATTGGACATCTTCTTAATGAGCAGGAAATTCTTGAGGGCTCTGTCCCCAGTGCCACTCCAACAAGAGAAAACAACCACAGTGTTAACAACAAATAGAAAGAGATTAAAAAAGACAAAATAAAGATAATGAATATACCACCAATTACTATAGAACAAGAAGAAGAAGAAAAAAACAATTTACGGTATTATAATGGCCATTCTCCTTTGTCAAAATCACTGCAGCTGGAATTAACTAAATCCAAGCTCTTAGATACACCTGTGTGGCTTTTTGTACTTAATTAAATCATTTGAAGTTGGAAGACCCACTTGTAGTGTGGATCTTTTGAGATGGGAAAATCCATCTTTAATCTGGGTCACACCTGCAGGCAGCCTGTGTAAAAGGCATGGAAGAAGGCAGCTTGCTCTCTCTCTGCCTGCTTCTTCTCACTCTTTGTGTCAAGTCCATTCCTTCCCTGGCATAGGATTCTGATGTATACTGAAGACCACCTGAGACAGCCAGCTTCATGGACTGAGCAACCAGTGGGGTCTTGGACTTTTCCTTATTAGACAGCCATTGTTGGACATTGGACAGGCAGTATCACAGCCTGTAAGCCACTCTAATAAGTCATATGTGTGTGTGTACATATATACATATATATACATATATATTTCATTCTATAAATTCTATTCTAGAGAACCATGACTAATACAAATATGCTATGAAATGAATGAAAAATTTAGTTCAAAAATATTAGATGAACAAATTAAAGAGAACATGGAAAGAAGAAATAAGGTAATTAAAGGAAGGAAAGAGAAGAAGAAATGGAAAAGAATGTTATGAAGCAGGAAAGTCATTAAGAAATCTGGTTGTCCTATAAAAATGCATAAAATTATTAAATAGATTAATTAAATAAATATAAAAAACAGAATTAAAAAATTGAAAGATAAAATCATTTTTACCAGAATAAAGTTGGTTCTCTTTAAGACTTGCCTCTGTTACATTGATCCCACTTCAGTGGACGGCCCACACCCAGAAGTATATGTGCAACACAAATTAGAGCCTGTGGGTTCTTAGAGAGAGAGAGAGAGAGAGAGAGAGAGAGAGAGAGAGAGAGAAATAAACACAAAGTTGGGGATGGGGTAAGGGTGTGGGAGGAGTTAGGGGAAGAGTCTGGCATCAATGTGCATTGTATGAAATTCTCAAAGATGTAATAAACTATTATAAAACAACAATTTCAAAATACCATTACATGTACTAAAAGAGGGAGACATGCAGGAATAAAAACAAAGTAAAGCAAATAAGGAAAGTCAACTTTAGCAGTTTCTTTCTGGGTTCTCCACAACTGGACTCTGACAGATGGAAGGCTAAGTGAATTTGGAGGCTTGCTTTTCCTCTATTTAGCTAGCTCTGGGTTTCTCTGATGCCCAACAGAGCTCAGTCATCGGCTCACTAGCTTTCCTTCTTGGCATTCTAGGATCTTCTCCTGGCCACACTTGGCTCTGAAGTCCCAAACTCCATTGACATGCCCCCATGTTTGCAAACCCTGAGGTGACCAGTGTGCAAACAGAAGGATGCCTCCAGGATGTGTTGAGTAGACAAGCAAACCCAGCATTGTTACCTGTGATGATAGACCAGTCTTCACCTTTAAAGCCAGCTCTGGATGGAGGAGGAAGCTGTGGATAGCAGATCCTCAGATGGAGCTTTGAAGTTCTCAGGCCTGGCAGCAGCAGACTTTACAGCAGGTAGGCGTTTCCAGAGGTTGGGCCACTTGTTGACCTCAGGCTCAGCACTGCCAGACTTAGCACGTATCCTCAGGTGACGCATCTACCATGAAGGACGGGTTTATCACCTACATTACCAACCAAGAGCCCCAGCAGAAGCACTCAGCTCTCTCCCTTTCCATGTCCACCTTTCACATCTGTCTCTTACTCAGAGACTGTGCTGGTTTGACCCCAGGCTCAATGACTTGGATAGCTCAGTCTTAACTAAAATGCTCTCTCTCATGAAAGCACTTCATGACAGCCCTCTGAGTCATGAGGAATGTAAAGAGACATCCTCTCCACTTCTAACTCATCATGGTGGAGGAGTCACCAGCTCACCAAAACCCCGGCTGGATTTGAATCTCAAAAGGACTGTGCACTTGTGAGTAGTACTGCCAGTCTTCTGACTTGACTTCTGCAGAGGCTGTGTACCATTCCTTCCTCATCTCCCTTCTGCTAGTTAGTTGTCCATGGTTCAATCTGTCCCTGCTTCCTCCTTTCCACAGGGTTACCCTTCTCTGTCTCTGCACTCTTCAGCTCTCCTGTGGTTTCTGATGCTCTTCCAATCCTTTTTTCTTTGGAACAGAGACAATTCTTTGTCTTCTTAATGGTTTTTATTCACCATGTGACACATAGGCATCTTCTAATTGCTATTTCACCTCATAATCCAACAGTGTAATTTATTGATGGGTTTATTAACCTGCATTATGGTCTTGAAGGTAGCAAGAATAAGCGAATGCCTGAAATTTGTGTCAGAAGGATGTGTGCGTGCGTGCGTGTGTGTGTGTGTGTGTGTGTGTGTGTGTGTGTGTGTGTGTGACCTTATCCTAACCAGAATGCATCAGGTTTATCTTAAGCGATATCAGAGTCAGGCACATTCCCGACCCCAGGGTCCAGCTGTAAGCTCCACATACCACTCTAACAGTTTTGTCTATTTATAGTTTGCTGGGAAACTAAGTGGGAAAAACTGACTAGGGTTATTCTGGAATAGTCATGGCAGTTGTAGCACTGGCAGCTCAAGATGACTGGAGTCATGTCAAACTGAATCCAAGGATGCTCATAACAGAGAAATGCATCAAAGGGAAGGGCTTGCACAGAGATCTAAAAATGGGAACTCCCCTGATGTGTTTGTGGTCCAGCAGGGACCAAGGCAGAATGGGTGAGTTGGGATAAAGGCAGAAGACAAAAGCCATTCAGGCCATTGTATTCAAAACCTTGATGTGTATTTAGTGAAACGGACAGTGACAGTCATGTCTCATTTTTCTTCTTTTTTTTTAAGAGCCAATGCTGCTGTGTAGAGAATGGACTATCAGGAACATGGGGAATGGAATGAGCAATAAGGAACCCCCATCATGACCCAGAAAAGACATGATGAAGCTCAGGCCAGGGCCACACTTGTAAGAATGGAAAGAAGTAGAAACTGTCAAGATATCTTCTGATACCATGTATTCATCAATCACTTATGGTGTGCCTACTGTTTGCCAAGTTGTATTACAATTTCTAGGAGGTGGAAATGGTTAGTGTCGTGACCACATTATGCCAGCAATAGAAGTGAAGATTTTTATGTTTTTGCACATGTCAGAACTTATTAGATAATAATAAATCTACAAGTTCTGTCAACTTCACTGGCTTTAGCTTGCCAGCAGTACTGGTCTCACTTGGTAGATACAGCCACTGACAGTCACAGCTCTTTTATTCCAATTGTAGTTACCAGTTTTAACTAACACATCACACACACATAGAGTTATGTGGCTTTTCCCAGGAAGGTGTGAACAAATGTCTCTTCACCCCAAAGAGGGCACAGACAGAGACTTACGAAACTATTCTGTGTATCTTAGCTACTGCTCTATTGCTTTGCAGAGACAGCAGGGCTAACTAGGCAGCTCTTATAAAAGGAAGCATTTACTCGGAGGCTTGCTTACAGTCTCACCGTTATCACCACGGTGAGGAGCAGAAAGGTATGGTGCTGAAGCAGTTGCCCAGAGCTTTACATCCTGATCCACAGGCAGAGAGAAAGGCACTGGGTGCAGCCTGGGCTTTTGGAACCTCAAAACCCACCCCAGGCAACATACTTCCCGCAACAAGGCCACACCTCCTAATCCTTCCAAACAGTCTCCATCACCTGGGGACCAAGAATACAAATCATGAGTTTAGGAGGTGAGGAGGGGTATTCTCATTCAAACCAGCACACCGCCCCGAAAACACCCACAGCGAGGTTACTGGGGTCACAAAAAGCCCACTCCAGCACGGGTGATGACTCATAAGGCTACATCCCTGGAGCTTCCTGCTTTACTTGCAGGCATCATGCATGGCTCCAACTTGGCCAATAGAAAGCTCCTCCTCATCACACTGATTTTACTGCTTATATAGCATTGTGCAGAGGGTGGGGCTTAGTGAATCTTGTAACTTTTCATAGCACCATAAGGCTTATAAATTTTGTTTTATTTCCTAGACCCCTGTTTTCTTTACTTCAGGAATCTAATGGCCATCCCTCCTCCTCCCATCCCTCCTCTTCCCATCCCTCCTCTTCTTCCCTCCAGAAGGGACTGTTTTAACTGGGAGACTTGCTTTTTCTCACATTTAGGTTAGCGCTGAGTTTTTCTGACACCTGACAGCGCTCAGCCTTCGGTTCAGTAGTCTCTAGCGTTTGTGCTCCAGGATCCTCTACTAACCACACTTAGCTCTGAAGCCTCAAATTCCACTGGCACACCCGTGTGTTTGCAAACCTTGGGTTGACTAATGTTCAAACAGAAGGGTACCTCCTAAATGTGGAGCTACACAACACACACAAATATGGGCAGGTGTGTGTATGTCACAGAGTCGAAGCAGCAGTGTTCAGAAGGCTGAAAACTTGGTGAAGGCCAGAGCAAGCCAGAGCTCATGCTGATAGGGGACACTGAAGTGTCTTTGGGAGTGACAGGGTTGTCTCTGCTCTTAGTTAAATTAGTTTTGGGGTGTGGTAGGACTCTAAGGTCCTGAGAAAGTCAACTGTCCCCAAAGCAACCCTGAGACAGTGGCTTTAGGGTTCTTGGGAAATTGAAACATGAAATTCATGTATTGCAGAGAGAGTTTTAGATGGAACTTAAGAGAGAAGGAGGAGAGAAAGGAAGAGAGTTTGGGGGAGGGAGGGAGAGAGAGAGAGAGAGAGAGAGAGAGAAGAACTGTATCAATAGGAATCCTAGGAAATAGGATGCCTCCAAGCTGCTAGTCTAAAGACATTGTAAAGGATTTATTGCAGAAACCAGGCTAAGACATGAGAAGAGATGAGCTGCTGAGTCCAATTGGCCAAGGAGTGAGTGTCCATGGCTCCAGTTCCAGCTGTGTTCTCACATAACAACCTGTAGCATGAATTCTGATTGGTCTTAATAATAAAACCCAGAGTCAGCTATCAGAGTAAGAGCTGATAGATCAGAGCAGCCAGCCACTAGAAAGACTTCTTACCTCTAAGAATCCTCACACTGAAATGGCCGAGCTCCTGTCTACACACACACACACACACACACACACACACACACACACCCGCCCCCCTGTATCACTTCCTCTCTCCACCCAGCCATGTCACTTCCTGTTTCCTTCTCCCAAGTGTTGAGATTAAAAAAGGCCTGTGCCTTCCAAGTACTGGGATCAAAGGCATGAGATCCGAAGTGCTGGGATTAAAGGTGTGTGCCACCACTGCCTGGCCTCTCTAGTGGCTAGCTCTGCACTCTGATATCCAGGCAAGATTTGTTACAGCACAAACAGAAAATCACCACAACAACCTCCAGAGAGGGGCTTCTTATCATAAGAAACGACAAAACTCTCTTTTGGCATTCCTGACTCCAGAAAAGACACTCACCCAACTGCTGTCTTTGGGGTGGGTGGGGGGCTTCCCTACCTTACATGACCATTTTCTACCTCCTGCTCTCATCAATACAAATGCAAAGAGACTCACTACAGCCGGTAACACAAGATTAAAAATCAAGAAACCAGTAAGAGCTGTTGGAAGTGTGTAAAGCTCTCAAGGGGAAGTACAGGGCTGGCTTAAGGAAATGCACAGTTGGTCCAAGGCACAAAGGGCAGTTCACATGGGAGAATCATACTGAGCTAAGTCCCAGGGGCCACAGTGTGATAACCAGTTGCCTGTCAATTCCATGATAAATGCATTGGCTGCTCTTCTGGAGGGCCAGTGGGTGACACCATAGCTCAACAATATAAAGGGCCTCTTTGTGTGTATGATTAGTGGGGAGGGTCACATCACTATCTGAAGTGTTCTGGTGTGTTCAACAAATTCATGGGCATGATGGTTTTTTTCTGGTATGTTTTTGACATGCTCAAGTACCCATGCATTATGAGCTTAATTTGGTAAGTTTGTAGGTGGTAGTTGCATAACTAAGCTAGTTACCCATCTGTATGGTGGTTTGTCAGGGAGAGATAATGGTTGTTTATTTGCACAAACAAGACTTGGCACCATTTTTTCCCTAAGCATTTTCATCTAAAATGTAGCAAATAGGTGTTCCCTAAGACAGAGTCATCAAGGCAAGGCATTGGTTGAAAGTTGTGTGTTTGAAAAGTTTGTGTTCATGCATAATAAGCGTTTTCAAATTCTCATACAATAGGAGTAATTTGGAGTGGAGCATGGTCTCCACAGGTCAGATTCTAGACAGGAAACTTATTCCAAAGGGATGGATATAGAAATGGGAGAGAAATGAGAAACACTGATTTGCAAGAGAGTTCAAGAAAGACGTATATGGAGGTGGTAAAATGTAAAGTTGTTACATGGTGAGAAGTTGAATTAATTAGAAGTCTGTTTAAATAAGTGTATTGATCAGGCAAGGAAGGATGCTGTTCTCTTCAGAGAATCTAATACTACCTAGTCCCACTTATTCCTCAGCATCATTTTTTTTTTCCATTCCAAGTAAAACGACATGCTCTCCGCCCACTTCACATACCTAAGACTTCTGGTTTCAGCGTAGGGGTCATTTCAAAACCCCTGGGAAGGGAAGAGCTGAAGTGGAACACAGGGAAGACATGAAGAGGGAAGTGTGGAGAAGGAAGGGGACCAGCATGCTTGCAGACACACCTCACACAGACGCTGGGCCAGCACATGCACAGATGAGCCAACAAAAATGAAACTGCATTTCAATCAGAGACTAAAGGGGAAGTGATACATCTGTTATAACAAAGGCTAACAACTGCCACATTTGAAATGTGCAGAGCATTAATCTGCCCAGGCTGCCATAACAAAGTGCCCTAGGATGGTGGCTTGAACCCCGGATCTCCCATTCCCACAGTTCTGGGGGCCAGAAGTGAGAGGAGATTTTAGAGCTAAGTTTCTCCTGGGCCTCTCTCGGCTTATCAGAGGTCTGCTTGCTGTATCCTTAGTTCCCCTCTATGTAGAGTCCCTGGACTTACTGTGTATTAGAATAGGTTCTTCCCTACAACCTTGTTTAAGCACCGGCCCCTTTAAAGCCACAATCATTAAATACTGTCATATCTTGAGAACGTCAAGATCTGAATTGCGGAAGGGTAAAGGTTGCACCGCCCATGTGGTACCTGGAAGGACTATGAGAATGTCACCTGAAATTTGGGAGAATCGCTTTGGGGAAATCTCCATGTTACCCAGGAAATCAAGGTCCCTTCTTGGGGTTTTTAGTCTTGTTAATGTAAGGACTTAACAACAAATCTAATAGGAAACTTGCAGATAATTTTATTAGGGTTTAAAAGAACAATCCCCCAACAGGCAAGCTCTACATCTCAGCGGCTGCTGGAGGAAGGAGATGGAAAAGAGCAGGCGAGAACTCCATGTCCTTGGATTGAGGCTGGCATGGAGGTCAGGCCCGGCAGAGAAGCAGCCACATGGCCAGGAGGGGAGCTTTGGAGGAAGAGTGAAACCCAAAGGGTTAGGGAAGGCATATTTAGAAAGGAGAAAGTGCCTGGTGGGGCATGGTGGTGCACACCTTAATACCAGCACTACGAGGCAGAGACAAATGGATCTCTGAGAGTTCAAGGCTGACCTAGTCTACATTCCGAGTTCCAGGTCAGCCAGGACTACATTGGGAGACCCTGTCACACACAGGAAGGGAGGGAGGGAGGGAATGAAGGAGGGAGGGAGGGAAGGATGGAGGGAGGCAGGCAGTTATGCTTTTCTTTTAAAAAGCTGCATGGCCACAACTCTGTAAGGGACTTCCCTGGGGTCAGGAATTTTGAAGGAAAAGTACATTATTGAATTAAACAGAGAACTCTTTCCCCCGAATCTTTATCCTGGCTTATGGTGGGTCTGCTTTCCTGAGCCGTGGTTCTTTAGCCAGCTGATGGGCCTCACTTATCCGGAGCACCAGAGATTTCATTCTCTTGACCAGAAAGAAGTAGTTTTCCCTTCTTGCTACTGTGATGAGAAAGACAGACAGAGGCATGAGAAATTCAAGGACAGCACAGGCTTTATTCAGGAAAGGCATGCCTGTGGAGGGGCCTATAGCTGGTTGCCTGCTTCCAGGCTGGGAGTTACAGGGCGGAAAAGGGGAAGAGGGAAAGGAACTAAAATCTTTCCTGTTTGGGTCTGTGGTTGGCCATTGCTGGGGGTGACTGGGGAAACAATGTGACTGGTGAGCTGAAGCATGTCAGGTGATCAATGAACATCCCCTGTGATCAGCCCTTGCTGGTGGTCAGTGGGGACAGAGAGCAAGAATCTAGAAAAGCCAGTTACTTCAGCTCTGGCAATCAAGTTACTTTAGGGGAACTGTCACTGTTTAACCAAAATGGGGGCTAGATCACAAAATGACGTGAGCATAGTTAATAATACCTACCCAATTAACTTTTTTACATTATTTATTTATTTTGTGTGCGTGTGTGTATGTATGTATGTGTATACACATATTTGTAAGGCATAGCATGTGTGGAGTTCCGACTACAACTTCTCTCCTTATAGCATGGTAGGCTTTGGAGGGTCAAACTTAGGTTGTCAGCCTCCAACATCATCGATGACAAATTCCTTTACCTTCTAAGTCAAACACTCTGACCCGAATATATCCCAGCACTTGGGTAGCAGAGGCAGGCCCATCTCTGAGTTGGAGGCCAGCCTGGTCTACAGAGCAAGTTCCAGGACAGCCAGGGCTACACAGAGAAACCTTGTCTGGAAAAAACAAAAACAAAAACAAAAAAGGAAATGAAACAAAAACTTCACAGAGTCCTGGAGTCCATTGGAGTTTAACTTACAACTTAAAACATAATGCATACAAACTAACGAAGCATGAAAGTAAAATATTTCAATTTTAATAAAATTGCAACAATAATACAATACACTTTTGGGCCATTGCCATTTAAATATTAGGAAACAAAACATGCCTGGAACAGTGGGTCTTGAGCTGTAACCAGAGGCTTTGCAGGTAAAGTCCTTGGGTTAATTAGCTCCCTCCATGGTTCTATAAACAGAAAAAAGATACAGCTAGAATCTGAACTCTGTCTTATTGTACAGGAATCTATGTATAAATCACGGAGAGCTTATGCATAATTCCTCTCATGATGTAATGTGTTCATGCATGCTAAGCACGCACTCCACTGCTGGGCTACTCCCAGCGCTAGTTCTGGCTCGCTCTCTCTAAGATAAACCATTTCAAAAATGAAATGAAAGGAACCTTTTCTACACCTTTGATTTAAAATTTTTTTCCACGTTTGAGAATAGTTGTCTGTTCACATTAAAGATTAGGTGATGAAAGGGGCTGGAGGGATGTTAATTATCAACAAAAACCCAAAGCAGTAAAGTGCATTTAAGATTCTGGAAGAGACTGTTACACATTTCTTATCAAATTTTACTCACTGTAGAGCCCAGGGAACTTCAATTTGGGCTAAGTTCTTAGGAATAGGAGTCAAAAATGACATTTCATGGAATGGAAATGTTTGTTTGACTATTATACTTTCTAAAAATCTTTCTTTCATGTACAAATAAATATTTATCTCTTCAAAATGATAACTTTCTCTTCCCCTGCCCTTACTGAAGGAAATATGGACCAGTGAGGATAACAAAAATCTCATACTCTGACTTCACACCTCCAGGAATTTCAGTCTCATCCCTGTCATCTGCTACTGCTTATTATTTAGGATATGATGCTATCTTTTGTTAATTTCATGATGGGCAATGCTGTCAATCAATGAGATTATCCCATTTTTTGCAAGTTGTATGTTCTAAATAAGTAATTTGCTATTTCACATAATTTAAAAATAATATGCTATTACCATTAGCCACCAAGTAGAATGGCTTTATTTTAAATCCCTTTTGCAGCAGCTTATTGAAGAGTTGAGGGTCTTCTGCAAGCAAATGTGTGTGAGCAACCTGACCTTTTACAAGCATAATTACCAAATAACTAACAATAATAAGTGGTTGTACTCTGAGTTACTTTAATCATTACAAGTCACCATATGTTTTTATACTAACCCTCAACTATGCATGTTCTATAACATATTAGATAGGCTTATTTAGGGGCTGAAAAGATGGCTCAGTGGTTTAAAGCACTTGTTACTCTTGCAGAAGACCCTGGTTCAACTCTCAGCACCCACATGGTGGCTCACAATCATTTGTAACTCCACTTCAACAATGTTCAATGCCTTCTTCTGACCTCTGTGGAAACTAGATACATATATACATAGAGGCAAAACATTCATTCTGTAAGATAAAATAAATATTTTTGGGAAAAAGATATACTTACTTATTTCATCCCTTTAACACATACTAACCTGGTATCTAGTATGTACCAAGAATGGTCATCATGGGATATGCGTGCCTAACTGAAATAAAACAATACTATGATGTATTAGAATATGTTACAAACATAATAATAAAATAATAAAACTGTAAGATGAATTGCTAAACGGTCTTATTAATAAAAAACCCGGAGCCAGATTCTGGGGTGAAAGCAGAGAGATCAGATGAATAGGACAAGCCACAAGCAACCTCACCTCACCAACTCCTCAGCCTCCAAAGAGAGCTACTTCCTGTATACCCATGTCTATATGCCTTTCCGTCCCTGCCATCTCACTTCTTCTATCTGCCCAGCTACATCATTTCCTCTTCCTGCCCAGCTCTGTCACTTCCTGTCTGTCTGTACAGACCTCCAGAACTTTATGGTTAACTAGTGTTAGAGTTTAAGGTGTGTGCCACCATGCCTAGCTCTGTTCCCAGTGTGACCTTGAACTCACAGAGATCAAGATGGATCTCTACCTCCCAAATGCTAGGATTAAAGGCCTGTGCTATGATTTATGAATGCCTGACTTCTATGTTTAATATAGTGGCTGGCTTTTTCCTCTGATCTTCAGACAAGCTTTATTCGGGTGGACACTATGCTGGGGGACAAAATATATCACCATATAAAACTGAGAAAAGAATTCAAAAATATGTTTGCAGGCAAAAGGGTGCAGTTTTTAAAAGGATGGTCAATGAAAAAATCATCTAAACAAGTCTTGAAGGAGGTAAGGGAAAGAAATATAAATTTCTAAGGAGACTGACATGACCACCATTTTAGTTTGTTTAGGGCTCTGGGAGTTTTCTAGAATGAAAGACTTTTAGTGCTTAACCCAAGCAGGCCAGAACAGATAGATAGATAATCACTTTAAGACCATTTAAGAGAGGAACCCCAAAGAACAAAGGGCCTGAGTTAGGAGCCTGGAGTCAGGAACCAGGAAGGATGCCAGTGGACCTAAAGGGGGAGTTCAGAGGCTGGAAGAAAGGTCGCATTGTGCAGACGTTGTCATGCATGTGTTGGAAGTCCACCTAGATCCTGTCCCGGGACTGAAGCAGACACTCCCAGCTGCTGCCACAAAGTGTCTTTCAATGGTACTTGTTCTTGGCTGGGAAACTTTGTCTTTCAGGGTACATCTCTTTCAAAAAGCAACCATGACCAATGACTGGTTAATTCAGAACTGCAAAGGCCTGGTCCCCACCCCTAATTTGCTTCCCTTACAACTGGTTGAGGCCTCATTTCTAAATGACTGCATTTCAGCTTTTCTCTCTGCAGCACATTTTCATAGGTGGATCTCCCAAGAGCACTCCCTGGTTCAGATGCAGCCATCAACCTTAGTGTCTGTGTCTAGGGAACTCGGCAAAATGACCTGGAAGGGGATTTTGAAAGAGATGATGTATCGGACCTTTGATGAGTTCTGAAGACACTGGACCCTGTAATAGATTTTTTTTTCTCTCATAGAAAAACATAAGTTTTATCATAGTCCATTTCAGGATATTTTTCTGAGCCTCACTACAATTACTGTACAGGAAGAGAGAAACGGGCAGTAACCCAACTGGAAAGTTTAGGTCTGCTGATTCGTTGGCATTTCCCCCTTATGCCTGAAAATGTGGGCAGGTAGACAACGCCTTCAGCTGATGCAGCCAAGTTCTTGTGTTCCTGGATCGATTGAGTCATACGTCAGAGTCAGACTCCTTTGTGTTGCTGAGACTTCAGTTGTTTTCCATCAAGTAGCTACATCAAACAACAGCAAGCAAGAAGGGTTTCCTTCCATTCATCTACGAGCCACGTCATTGAAAATGTTCAGTCAAAAATGGCCTCCCCCGGCCTACCTCAGAACTTCACTTCCTGTAGAACAAGCATTTGTAGGGAGTGGCCGGCAAGAGGGCCGAAGGAATGGCAAACCAGAGAACAGTCGTCTAGTGCTTTCTAGTCTTACATGCCAGCTCAAATATCCAACTGCCTGGGAGATAATCAGCTGCGTTGACTATGTCAAGCATTTTCATATTTGGGGCTTTGGTGAGGATGTTCAGGCAGACGGTAGACTCCAAATCCATGATCCCTGGAGAAGAATGAATGGGAAGGCATTAAGTGAGTGGCTGCTCCCTCTTCTTGTGTGTGGCAGAAGGCATCCTTTATCCCTTGGTTTTTATAATAAAGCCTCATAGCATAAAAGCCTACCTGACACACAGGTTGGTTTTCCAAATATATATATATATGAATTCTTATATGGTAAAAAATTTCTAGGAATTAGAAGTTAATTGCACTTATTGTTTGTGTGTACATGCCGAGGGAAAAAAATCCTCACACTTTATAATGTATTTATGAAGCCATGGGAAATATACTGCAGTGAGAGTAAGCAGATAGATCTGAATTTATTGTCAATCTAAGGCCAGTCCATGTGTGGATAACATTTCTAGACCCTGGAAGGAGTCAACCCTACAACATAATGGGATTCTAAAGGAGAAACCAGTTTGAAAAATTTCTTTCCCTTAATTTTTATAAATGGACAGTGGTGTGGACCCAATTCTGGGACTCACTAAACAGTTTCATATATTTTAATAAGTAGCTTAATCTTCACAGCACTGACATGTTATCTACTAGATGTGGCTGGGAGCTGAGCTGTCTCTCAGAGTACTGCTCACATGTATTAGTGATGTGAGCCAAACTTGAGTAACTAGAAAGAACCAGAGGCTATTTCTTACTTATTTTTAACAGGAAATAAACTGCATACACTCAAAGTTTTGAAATGCATTGATGCAATATGTATGTAAAGGGCTTTTGTTCTTTTAAAATTCAAATACAGCTATACACTCCCAAACACACCAGCTAATAGACCCTGTGATGTGCAGAACTTGGTGTATCTGGGATGTTTTGTTTTCACTGATGAATGAGTGAAGCTAAATGAATGACCAGTGAACCTGAAAACAACAGAGGATTATCTTCTGTTGCCATATGTCACAAAAGTTTAAGAAATACATTAAAGCCCATAGTGCCTACCAATGATGAGCATGAGATTTGGATTTCTACTGTCATAGTTCAATTCTACAGGTCCACAACTTTACAACAGAAATCTGAGCTCAGCAAGTGATTTCAACAAAACCAGATATTATTTAAATAATCATACTCTTTTCCTTAGAGTGAAAAATCAAAATAATTGCTAACTATTAGAGTTTCACATTACTTTGTCAATACAAAACAGCTGGGTGTGGTGATGCACATCTGTAATCCCAGCACTCAAGAGGCAGAGGCAGGTGGAATTCTATGAGTTTGAGGCCATCCTGATATACAGAGTGCATTCCAGCCTGATATACACAGCAATTCCAAGGCTGTGTAGAGAGAACCATTCTAAAAACACTAAACAAACAAACAAACAAATAAATAAATAAATGCTAATAATGGAATTTGTAATTTTCCTTTTATTTCAGAAACTCAGATATCCTTTTAGCTACCAAATTCAGATGGCTCTCTGTCCATGGTCTCCTGTATCTGGGTTATCCTCAGACAGGTTCCATTTTGTCTTCCTTATCTGGACTCTTTTCAGCCAACTCTTTTCTACTTTACTGTGTGTTCGTTGGGAAATAAGAAGTTGTATTAGAGTTTCTTTACTGAAACTTAGCTGTTAATGAACCATGCTACCTACCACGTGCACCAGTTTATCCTTCACACATGCATGCACACTTGCACACACGTATGTGTACCATCTTCATGTGTAACAACTTAACCCTCACCAAAAATCCTTCTTACACAGCTGAGAACATGATACAGGGAAATGAAAAATCTCACTTAAGCTTGCTGGCCAGCCAGCTTCTCCTAATCAGTTTGTCCCTAGGTCTCTGTGTCGACAAACAAGGAAGATGGTTGCTAAGGAAGGACACCTGCAAGTGGCCTCCATACTTATGCATACACTTGTTCCCACATGTTAACACACATGCATGCACACGCACACACACACATGACACAAAATCTTGAGTATAACCATACTGTTAATAAATATACATATTACACAAAATAGTTTTATGTTAAGAGTGCCCATATTTAAAAATTTTTAAGTATTTGCCTAGACCCAATCTTGGGGTGTAAACACACTGACCCCAAAGGGCCGAAGACTGTGACAAATCTCTCTATTTGAAGGAATAAATGTTAGCTTGACACCACAGAGAAATAGACTGGGAACCAGAAACAGAGCACAACAATGTCAGTACCATTAAAAGAGACAAGTTTTGAGAGGCAAATCAAGAGTTCCCAAACCAGAAACAATTACATTCAGCTATAGAACAGCATAAAGCTTCATATGTCAATATCTGCAAATTGAGCATGGCTGACAAAAAGAAAATTGATATTTTTTGGTATGTAGGGAGCTGACACTCACCAAGGGAAAAGCAACATTCTATTAGAAAAGCTATGAAAGCACTGAAAAGACATTAAGAAAATAAAATACAAATAAAAATGTCAATAAATGCATTCATTTCTAATTCACAAAATGCAAACTAGGAGGAAGAAATCTTTGCCTATTCATTTAGAAGATATTTTCTTTTAAATACAGCTGTAAGTGCTAATGGGGATATCAGTTGGAACGGAGTATTTGTAAAGTAGTTTGTGCACATAAAGAGATGTGTAACTGTTCTTAAATTTGACATCACAATCTCACCTCTAAGAGTATTTATTTAGGAAATAACCAAAACCCACAAAATATTATACACAAATGTGTTTATTACAACATAATATCTGAGAGAAAAATGAGCCAACAGTAATATTCACCAATATTTAAAAATTGCAGTTCATTTATAAGACACTCTATGGTCATTAAAATTTACATGCAAAGATTATTTGTATGCAGAATAGTGTTCATGGAACACAATCAAACGTTGAAAGCAAGATACAACATTCTAGCTAAGGTATGAGACAATTTTCTAAAAATGGGCCTGTATTCACAGCTCATGCTTTTTATATATCTGCAAGATGAGATTCCTGGTGAATTGTATTCTTTATATTTAGAAGGTCTTTGGAATCGTCTGCAATGAAAAGCTAAGAATCTTACAGTGAGGATCACTATTATAAAAGCAACAGAAGGAAGAGCATCAAAAGGGATGCATGTTCACCTATTGGAGTTGACACTTTTGGGGACAGCCACCTTGATTATAGGATGGCACACACCTGGTCCCTTCCTTTGCCTGCTATGCCATTTGCCTCCTAAAAGGACCATCATTTGTTCACTTCACTGTCTCTCAACCTGGCTATTCTCTTCTTAATTCACCTGACTCACTCTTCCTTCCTTCCTTCCTTCCTTCCTTCCTTCCTTCCTTTCTTTCTTCCTTCCTTCCTTCCTTCCTTTTTTCTTCATTCCTTCCTTCCTTCCTTCCTCCCTCCTTCCCTCCCTCCCTTTCTCTCTCTCCCTCTCTTCTTTCTTTCTTTCTTTCTTTCTTTCTTTCTTTCTTTCTTTCTTTCTTTCTTTCCTTATAATTTAAATCCTAAAGTTGTCTACGTGGTCTTCCTTCAGTGGTACCTCAAACTCAGTTTCTGTCTTCTCACTAGAGTGTTGACTGTAACCAGACCTGGTGATTCATGTCTGTAATTCTAGCACTTGGGCAGCTGAGGCAGGGAGATTTCCAACAACACAGTAAGTTCAAGGCCAGCTTTGGATACATCCCACAAAATAAGAGGGTGGGGGATGGTTATTTCTAAACTTGAAAGAAACATAGAAGAAGAAAAAGGAGAAGGAGGAGGAGGAGGAGGAGGAGAAAGTGACATCTTGATTTGGACTTGTGATGATGACTCTCAGTTGTCAACTTGATGGACTCTAGCATCATCTAGGAAACAACCTGCAGACATGTCTATGAAAGCTTGCCTTGAGTGGGTTAGTTGGCTTGGGACGACTCACCTACTATGGGTCACACCATTTTCTGGACTGAGACTCTAGAGTTAATAAAACAAGTGAAAGAAAACTAGGCACAGACACGGCTAACCCTCTGTCTCTCTGCTTCCTGACTACAGGTGCAATGTGACCATCCAGTCTCCTGTTTCTGCCACCATGCCTTCCCCATGGTGATGGAATGTGTCTACTCACACTGCGAGACAATCACTTCTTGTCAGGTATTTTGTCTGGCAATGAAAACAGTAACTGACGCAGTGCTGTGGAGATAAAATCCAAAGCCCTCTCAAGGGACTGCAAGCCTCCCAGGACTCCACATTGTATTTCATTCTGGCTTTAGTGGCTGTCTTGGTTCTGCCATGGCCTTATGAAACTGTTCCTGAAGTCCTCACTATACCAATTGCGGTACTCCCCTCCAATCATCTCCTCCTCTGTGTCAAATGATGTCATTGTCCACTTCATCCAGTGGGTCAACATACAATCTCTTTCTAGGAAAACTCAAGTGCAAGAGCTTTGTAGAAGCAATGACTCCTCACTTTCCCATCATGTTCTGGTCCCTAGTGGTACACACATTTTCATTGTTAAGTAGACTACAAACATCTAGAGCTCAGGGAGTATAGTTTAATTTTTGATCTCCACTTATTTTAGAGAATAATAAAAATTTAATAAAAAAAATCTAATAAATATTTGTTGACTGTAGGGGGAAAAGGAATGAATGGTATCTTAATTTGCTTTCTGTTGCTGTGATTAAACACTATGACCAAAAGCAACTTGGGAATGAAAGGGTTTGTTTGGCTTGCAGACTATAGTCCATCATCAGGGGAGGCTGAATCAGGAACTTAAGGCAAGAATCTGAATGCAGAAACTGGAGCAGAGACCATGGAGGAGTGCTGCTTCCTGGCTTGCTCAGTCTGCTTTCTCATACCACCATTGACCACCAGCCCAGGGCTAGCACTGTTTTCAGTGAGCTGGGCTCCTTCAGCATCAATTATTAATTAAAAAAAAATATCCTACAGACTTGCTACAGGCCAATCTGGTAGACACGTTTTCTCAATTGAGGTTTTTTCTTCTCAATGATCCCAGTTTCTGTCAAGTTCACACAAGAAAAAGCCAACCATCACAATGGCTAGCCACATCAAGTCCAATATGTAGAGAGGAGAGGGAGAAATCTCACTGCCTGTGATAACTAAATAGTCATTGCTATCTTTTTTTTTTTTTTTCTCCCAAGACAGGGTTTCTCTGTGTAGCTTTGTGCCTTTCCTGGAACTCAATTGGTAGCCCAGGCTGGCCTCAAACTCACAGAGATCCACCTGGCTCTGCCTCCTGAGTGCTGGGATTAAGGGCATTGCCATCTTTTAAAAGAACCATTTTGCAGGCGGAGGCAGGCGGATCTCTGTGAGTTTGAGGCCATCCTGGTATACAGAGCGAGTTCCAGGAAAGGTGCAAAGCTACACAGAGAAACCTTGTCTCAAACCCCCGCCTCCCCCAAAAAAAGTAATTAAAAATAAAAGTAAAAGAACCACTTCACTTGAGGTAGTAGGAGTGGATGGTTGGAAAACAAATAATCATTTCCAGTTAGAATACTGCTCCACCCCAGTCTAAGAAAACTGTCACTGAATGGAGGGAGAAAAGAACATCTTAGCTTGAAAGAATAAAAATAAAGTCAAAGAAACCAAATACGTTTGTCAACATGGAGGAAAAATAGCACCTGTAGGACAATTTTAATGTCCTATGATAAGATCGGTTTAGTCCTTTTTCAAGTTACAGACATTTCAATGGTCTCTGGGCTTTCACATTAAGTTTATTTTATTAACTAAGATGAAAATCTGTTACTGGCTCTTCCATTTTTTCAACCCCCTTTGTGTGTCCCTCAAAGAACATAGTTATGGGAATAGTCTAAGATCGGTCTCAGTGTCAGTATGCAGAAGCCCCAGGCAGTTTTGTCCTTTGCTTACATGATTGGCATTAGCCATGTGGACCAAATGTCCTTTCCCTGTCTCATTCTGATTATCTTCCCTGACTACTTCCAACTTTCTTGATTTTTTTCAGGTTTTATCTGCTTATTTTGTGTTGCATCTTGTGTATTTCTTCTGCTCTGTTTTCCAGTTTGTTAATATTTATGTTTAGTTGTCCCCAGGATGTTTTAGACAATTATTTTTTTTTATCTGTACACTTTTAATTTTTAGTTTCTAAAAGCTTTGTCTAGACTGTTTTCAAATGTGCCCCATCTTAGAGGGGCACCTCATTGCTTATTTTTCATGTTACCATCTTTTATTTCTTTCAGTGTTTTGTAAGAGTTACTTCACGTTCTTTGCATGATTAACTACAATATTTGAAATTCCTATTGGATTAAATCTAATGTTTATTTTGATACCCTCATGCATTGCTTGCTGATTAGAAACCATGTTTAGTTGACATTAGTCTTTATGAATCCTAGAGAACTGCACTGAAGATGTGTTTTTTTCCAAATCCTTCCCTCTGTGTGGAGCAATGCTCTCTGGGACTTCTGTGGCCCATTTCTCAGTCTGGGGCTTTATGAGGTACCTGCTTTCCATTAATCCCCACCAGGCTCCTTTTTGGGGTGCAGATCAGTCTACCCTGGTAGATTGTGGCTCTTCTTCAGTTTTTCCTACAGTTTGTATGATCCTAGAAGCACATGAATTGTTTTGTTTTGGAGCAAAAGAGATTTTCTTCCCATTTTCTTGTGTTTCCTTTCCAATCCTACCCTCTTCTCCTATTTCATCATAATTATGCTTCCTAACTTTACCAAGAAGGTCTATGTTGTTACTTGCAATGTTCCTTCTCAGTCTCAAAGTACTTACTGTCATGGTTAATTCCATGTATGTATGTATGTATGTATGTATGTATGTATGTATGTATGTATGTTTCTTTCTTTCTTTCTTTCTTTCTTTCTTTCTTTCTTTCTTTCTTTCTTTCTTTCTTTCTTTCTACCTAGCTACCTATCTATCAAAACAGGATGTCTCTATATAGCCCTGGCTGTCCTGGAACTCCCTATGTAGACCAGGCTGGCTTCCACCTCACAGACATCCACCTACCTCTGTGCCATAAATGCTGGGATGGGATTAAAGGCATGTGTTACCATGCCTAGCTGGTGATGGTTATTTTAAGCATCAAACTTGCCTGGTTTGTGGTTGCCTGCTATTTAGTAAATTTTTTTCTAGATGCTTCTGTAAGAGTGGACTGAGTAAAGCAGACTGGGTGGGCTTCACCCAATCAATGGGAAACTTGAATGGCATAGAAGTCTGTCTTCAGTAAGCAAGCAAGAATTCAGAAGGCTTAAACTCACTATGGACTTTTCATGGCTGTCTTGAACTGCTCGCTGGCCTATCTGCATGTGTTGGTCTTCTCAGCTGCCATAACCACATAAGCCAATCCTTACAATCAACTTGTTTCTCTGGAAAGCCCGCACCATCTGCTCCTCAAGTTAGCAGTGTTTTACTGTGCTGGTCACCGCTTCCTTTGGAAGACACGTTCTTTTGTGGTGTTCTGGGAGTATTCTCCAACCTCATTGGCTGCTGCATCTCAGACTCACTTTCTCTCCTCATCTTCTCACTCACCAAGTCCCAGAGCTGAGTGCTGGGACCCTTCTCAGCTCTTGCTGCTGAATCTCATGATGTTAACATTGCTTACTCACCCAACAAATTCCAGGGACTGTTCCTGGTCCCAACCTCTTATCTTTAGATTCATACAGAGAGCTGTATGCATGTTCTCTGGTATGCATATCAAAGCTAGCATTTCTGAAACAAAGCCACTGAATTCTGTCTCTCCCCTAGACTGAATGCCCTCACCATCTTCTCCTTAGAAAGCTGGATACTTCTAGTCTAAATGCTTAGGCCCCAAACATTGCCCTTATCTCTAGGTTTTTTCTTTTCTCTTCTTTCTTTCTTTCCTTCTTCCCTTCTCTTCTCTCTCTCTCTCTCTCTCTCTCTTTTCCTCCACATCCCATATACAGCCTGTCTGGAAATCCGGATACTTTTTCTTTGACAGAAAACCAGAGTCTGACCACTTCCTGCCACCCTTGTTACACTGCGTAGGCCAAGTGTGTTCGAGTTTGTCTTGAGTAGTAGCTCTCCCTTCTCATCTTCCCCTGTTCCTGGGTTTCTACTCCAATGACGTTTATTCTGACTCTGCAGAATTGACCCTAAGATGATAAATCCACCCATCACCCCTCTGCCTCCAACTTGCCCAGAGGTGAGTACTCTGTTTATAATTGCCCATGAGACCATTTCCTGTCTATTTCCTTCCTCCCACTTCCTCTACCTGCTGCCCTGGGGTGGTGTTCTCTCTGCTCTTATGGCGTATGGTTGAGGTTGTGGTCATGTTCTCTGCCAGAAGTACTCTTCCTACAACTGAACGTTCTCACTGCATAGCCCTCACTGTCCCCAGTCTTTGTTCAATGCCTCCATTTTTGGGGAAACTTCCCAGATCATAACATCTTATCTCTCATTCTCTATCTGGTCCTCTTCGGTTTCCTTCACAGCATTTATCTGATAATTGGCCATTTGAGTTTTTGAAAATGTATTTTCTGTCTCCCCCTCACCACAGTGCAAGTTCTATGATGTCGGGTTTTAATTTCAGTTTGTGTGGTATTCTCAATCCCGAACACAATTCACCAACAATGAGCACTCCATAAATACACGTTGAAGAAATGAAAAAAGATGGCTATGAATATTCATTACTATAGTAAAGAAAGAGACATTCTCCCTGATTGTTTGGGAGTTATAATTTGTGCAATAGATTTAGAGATTATACGTCTTTCCATAAGCTATCAACCTGTCACTCACAGCATATGCATTTAGTTCCTAAATCTTCTTTGATTTCAGTCATTTGAATAACATGCCTGGGTTCTGCAGGTTGTTTTCAAGCCTGGATCAAAAGCACTTCTCATTTTGATCATCCCTGTAAGTGTTCCTCATTCAGCCCCAGCGAGGACACTCGGGATGCTCCCTGTGAGACCACCGTCTCCACTGCTTCCCAGCCTCTATCCATGCTCTGCTTTTCTCAGTCTAGATATCTCTGACTCTCTTTTTTATTCAGCTGAAGTTCAGAGCCTCTGCAAACCTTTCACCAGACACCTGGCAGTGACTCATGTCTGGGTCCTGGGAACACTTTGTGTGGAGTTGAGTTACAGCTCCAGCAAGTATCATGTTGCACTCAGTGTGTGTTTGGGCTGCTGTCTCTCAGTCAGACAGAGAGCAAAGTCATGCCATCCTCGTTTCTGTTCCCAGGTTTCCAGAGCACCGGAGCATTCTATTTTCTGTCACACAAACAAAGACATCTTTGAATTTACTTCCCTTATGCTTCTTTCTCGCTTGCATTCTGTTCAAGTAAAATATTTAAAAGTTGTTCACATGCATTTTCTGAAATACAATCGGTTTGACCAGAACACAGAATCGTGGGATAGCTGTAGAGGTGAACACACCCTTCTTGGAAGGAGGTAGAGGACAATATTTTCAGACAAGACCCCAAGCATTGTTCTTCTGGTTGCTAAGATAAGCAGCAGCAACAGCTCTCAGCATAAACTTGGTGCTATAGTTTACATAGAGAAGTCTAGATAAAGAAAATGCATGACTTTAAATTGGACATGGTCCTCTGCAGATCCAGCTCTAGGGAGGCCGAGGTGGAAAAATTATGATGAGTCAAGGCAAGGCGAGGCTGTGTAATAAGAGCCTGTCTTGAGAATTTTTTCTTCATCATTATGAATGGTGATTGGATATATTGCTGGTGTTTTTGAAAACTTTTTTTTATATTAAAAATTAAGGTTTAGAATAAAGTGGTTAAGTAGCGTGCATGTAGTAGCTCCTGTTTTATGTGTTCCCAAAGAAAAGCACTCTTTCTTCTTTCTTTCTCCAAATTGAACACAGCATCCACAAGGCATGAACCTAATTTGTGTTTTGATTACACTGACGCACAGTGCCAGAATCAAGTAACCCCACACCCCAAGAAGTGGCTCTAACCCAGGATGACACAATCTGTATTTGTCCCATTGCCAATTTAAAAAAGAAAGAAATGGCTTAAAGGCCCTTTGTTACATAATAATGTTGTATTCAGAGGGAGAGGGAAAGTTAGATTAATACAAAAGGCAATTCTTCCCATTTTCCACTTTATCCAACCCACCAAATCAATTCTTCGTCTCTGTATTGACAGCTCTTCCCTCGACTTCACTCCATGCCACGGGATTTCCCATGGGCTGCCATTCAGCTGCTGGCCATGGTTTGATGCACCTCTCCAGGGCAGCTGGAAAGAGCCAACACATGGGAAGAAGCCTGCTGATGGGTGGAGATTATTTCCAAATGGTTCTGACCATGATTTGCTAAAAAAAAAAAAAAAAAAAAAAGGGGGGGGGATGGCAGGGAATCTCACAGAATTATAAAAACAAAACAAAAAACCGAAAGAAAGGAAGAAAGGAAGGAAGAAAGGAAGGAAGGAAGGAAGGAAGGAAGGAAGGAAGGAAGGAAGGAAGGAAGGAAAAAAGATAGATAAACAAGAGAGTCATTTCTGACCACCAGAGAATTAATTTAAGAAGGGGCCATTTGAGGCTCCAGCCTCAGGCTTTCCCGGTCCAGCGCGGGACTCAAGGGTTTGGGCTCTGTAGTAAATATTCTTGACCTTTCTATGCAGGCTGAGGGCTGTAACACACTAGGAAAACAAGAGGGACCCAACTGTGCAAAATGGACTAAGATCGCCCTTCACATTCTGTCCTCGTGTACTAACATCTCAGACCTGGCTGGACCCACACTGAAATAGCATGTACCAGAAGTGTAACTTAAAGAACACCTTTCCAATAAGACAATATTTCACTATGCAGATGATGATCAAGTCTTTTACACCTTCAGTGTCAAATAAAACATGTTTAGACTTAAATGTTTTAGACATATTTCAATGATGAAAACCAGTCTGATGAAGTAAAAAAGTGATATTTTTGTACAATTGTCACAAGCTGATATAAGGTGTTTTTTTTTTGTTTTTTTGTTTGTTTGTTTGTTTTGTTTTTTTTCTGGAGTGGGGTTTTAAGAGTGCATCAGCAAATCAGAAAACGAGCACTTATGTACAGGATCTTAATATAAGATAAGAAGACTGGGAATGATTTACATTATCAGTAGTTGGTTGCATATCTGAAATATTTCACAGGGGTGTCTACTTAGAGGAGCATACATCTGGCCCTGGCAGGGCACTTGTCTGGTAACCCTTTTTCTCTTCATGGAAATATTCCTAGCTCTTCAGGGCTAAACTTCCTTGCATGGTGAGAGATGTTTTCTCACCCTCCCCAAGCTATTTCTGTTCTACCAGTCACAGTGTTTGGCCATTCACCAAATCAATAGATCAGCAACTTCACAAGCCAGAGGGTGAGCATCAGTTGGTCCTCGGCGCTCAGCCCTTGACATCTAAAACAGGCTGCTTTGCTAG
Organism: Onychomys torridus; assembly: GCF_903995425.1. Classification (NCBI taxonomy): domain Eukaryota; kingdom Metazoa; phylum Chordata; class Mammalia; order Rodentia; family Cricetidae; genus Onychomys; species Onychomys torridus. The sequence continues at coordinate 54,349,019 of NC_050446.1, read as the reverse complement.
AGGACAGACAGACTGCAGATGCATCTGAGAGGACAGACTTGACAGAAGCAGTGAGAGACACAGTGACTTTTCTCCAGTCTCTGAGATCACCAGAGATGCATTTCTTCCCTTAGGGCTCTGAGTTGCCCCAGGGTTATACTAGAACTCCTTTATCTTTCTACTTGGATCCAGTGTAAACCAGTTTGTCACTTGTGGAGTTGGAACACAGAGACAGCCATTTCAACATACACTGAACACTTAGTTAGTACTCATTGGAAGAAATTCTACTGGGGATGAGAGATGTACAACCATTGGCCTCGTTCTTTGCTACAGCCTACTATTCAATTAATGTATTATATGTTGTCAGAAGTCTTTGTAACAATTTGCTTGGACATTTGGATCATCATTTGGCATCCTTTGTTAATGTACAGCTAAAGCTTATATTAACCGAGAGTGAAGGGAAATTATTCATTGAAATTACAGGGTTTTTTTTTTTTTGTCTGAAATAATTGATGATTAAGGGGGAAACTTTGTATTATGCTTAAGTTATTAACATATGCTTACACACATCTAGATGAAAACACACATATCTCTATACTTTCCGTTTAGATCAAATAGTAAGCAGGAGGCCTGGATTCTAGGCTGTGATATTTTGTTCACTGACTCTGGAGTTGGGTTTGTTGCTTAACCTTTTAATTTAATGAAAAACAGGACATTGGAATAGAGGAGGTTTCCAACTATAAAAAAAAAATCCTATGACCTCATGACTAGAAAAATAAGTCAGTTTAGTTTTAAAATGTTTTGATGATTAGCACCAGCAACACCAGATATTACTTTTTACTGTTTCATTTGGCTTGTTTATAAAAGAAAACAAAACAAAACAAAATAAAGCCAGTTAACACACGTAGAGACAAGCTTACATTGGCCTAACGAAAACTTCTGGGGGGGAAAGGTCTACATGATGAGGCTAGAAGAGGATGAAACAAGCCAACGAGCTCCTCCAACTTAAAAGTTAAATTCACAGAGATTCAGAATTATGAAAGACTATTTTAAAAGATGACCTGATTTTTATACCTGTCTCATGGAATGAGAGAAATTCTGATCTGGATATTAAAACGTCAAATCTAAAAATGATAAAATTAGACACTCCATCATTTTTGTAAAACTATTAAACATTTTTCTTTAAAAATTTAATGATATATTAAATGTGTGCTATTACAATTTATGCCATCTCGTTTGGCAATTTTCTTTTCCTTTCCTTTTCTTCAGAACTGGGGAATTGAGTCCAGGACTTGAGGTGGCTGAAGCTAGGCAAGCACTCTACCGCTGAGTAGCATGCTCATTCCTGCTTGGACAATTTCCAAATTTTGATTTTTACTTGTTAAAAAAGTTCCTGAGGTTCTGTTTCTTTGTTTGTCCCTATAGGCCAGTTACAGGAGTCAGTGCACAGCGGGACCTCCTTCTTAGCTTGTTTGGTTCTTGTTTAGTTTGTGTGAAGAAGACTCAGAGCCAAGCTTTGGATCCCATATTTCCTGACATCTGCTCCCTGACACCTGCCTCCTGAGGACCCCCCTGCCGGCTCCCTCTGCTTCTACCCTGTCTCCATGTTTATCTTATCTTTATCCCAGGCCCTCACAAGCATGCAGTGTCTTCTCCTCCTCCACTGCGGAATCTTCTCAGTGAGTTCTCCCCTAGCGCAGTTATAACAAATGTACTCCACTCCCTGTGCTTTCCACTTGTTACATTGCTTATCCAGCATGCCTGGTCTTCTGATATGTCATGTGCTTTTCTTACTGATTGTGCTTATGGTCTGTACCCCCACTGAACACATGATCCCCAAAGCAAAGTTTTTGTTGTATCTGTACTGTAACCCCAGTATCTAAGGCAAAGTGGGTGCCTAATAAATAGCGTGGATGAGTGAGAACAGATACTCTCTGCTTAGTCACACTGTGGCTGACCTTAACTCCTATCGAATAGTGCTATGTCAGGGCTCTTCGTGATCCTGGCTACTCTTGGTTTTGTTTTGTTTTCCTTTTTAAGACAAGGTTTCTGTGTGTAGCTTTGGAGCCTGTCCTGGAACTCACTCTGTACACCTGTAGACCAGGCTGGCCTCAAACTCACAGGGAGGGATCCACCTGCCTCTGCCTCTGCCTCCCTAGTGCTGGGATTAAAGGCTTGTGCCACCACTGCCCAGGAATCCTGGCTACCTTTGTATCTCTTTTTCCATTTGGCTTCGCCAGCTGATTGCTTGATTAGACCAACTTTTTTGGACTAAACTCCCCCCACCCAGGTCATTTTTTGAAAAAGTGTGACCTGCCTGCTCATTATACCCAGTAGAAACCAGTAATAGTTAGGGAGCACACATATAGTCCAAGAGTACTTCCTGGGCACACCCCTTCAGCAAGGGCTAGCTATGGGAAGTATAATTTCTCCAGGAAGTCAGTTTTAGTGCTGGGAGTATTTTGAAAACTGCCTGTAGCCAGAAGGTTTCTCTGGTCCCTGCCAATCTCATGGCTCCACAGCCGCTTATAAAATAATCACTCAGAAGCTTAACATTAATTGTAAACTATATGGTTTATGGCAGGTCTCTTGCTAGCTAGCTCTTATATCTTAAATTAACCCATATCTATTAATCTATGTTTTGCCACGTGTTCCCGGGCTTTTGCCATGGTTCGGTCTGCTGGCATGTTTCTCCTTGGGTGGCAGGCTGGCATCTCTCTCCAGACTTCGCCTTTTTCTTTCCTGTCTCTCTTCTTGGATTTTCCTGCCTGCCTCTAAGCTGCCTTGCCATAGGCCAAGGCAGCTTTATTTATTAACCAGTGGGAACAATGTATATTCACAGCATACAGAAAGATATCCCCCAGCAACTTCCCAATGCTCCAACGCTCCAGTAAAAAGGCATTAACAATACTGGTCTGCCTTACCTTAATGAATTCTAAAGAGGCCCAAACATACCACACATGGAACATTCTTATAAAAAGTGGTTGGTTTCTGGCCGGGTGGTGGTGACGCATGCCTTTAATCCCAGCACTTGGGAGGTAGAGCCAGGCAGATCTCTGTGAGTTCGAGGCCAGCCTGGTCTACAAAGCGAGTTCCAGGAAAGGCGCAAAACTACACATAGAAACCCTGCCTCGAAAAACAAAACAAAACAAAACAAAACAAAAAGTGATTTCTGATATTAGTTTGTTAGAAAAAGAAAACAAGATGAGTTTAAGAATTCACATCCTTTAAAATGATATTTAAATGCAGCTTTAAGAAGCCCCAGGGAAATTGCACAGAAAAACATGAAATTTAGAAATGTTTTACTTAAAGTACCCTTCGGATTCTTTGTCCCTAACCTTGAATGTTCTTCTCCTTGTACACTGCTATCTAGATGGCAGGGGCTCTTTGTGCAGAACATCTAAAATGATATTTAAGATGCACTAATGTAAAGATCTCCTCAGAGCTACAAAATGCAGTTTGGAGAAGATATGTTTTTACCACTGTGTCTGCGGTAAAAACCTAAAAAGATTTGGGGATAATTTTGCTTCTTTTTAGTTGATGATACCTTGATATGTATGGCTAGCACAGGGAGGTAGCAAAGCAGTCATGTGATGTCAAGCCTGGTTTTGAAATGCCATCATTCACAGGCAGAATTGGAGGTTCTGTTTGGGGCACAATTTAAGAGGCACTAACGAGCTGGAGAAGGTGGGCGCAGTGTGAAGAAGGGGCATGGATGGAGAATATGCTGTGATTGCTGTTAGCAAATGTTCCCGAAGCTACATACGGAAGAACCTGGATATTCTCTGAAACAGAGTTTAGTTCTAGATTCAGGTTTGTGGACACTTTGACATACTTCGTTTCATATTTTATCATAATGACTTACAGTGCAATCATTGTTATTACTGCTCCCTTTTAGGGTAGTCATCCTGGTAGCGTCTGTGCTTGTCCAAGGTCACAGAGCTAGGAAACTATAGATCTAGGAGCTGCCTACTCTACTCAGAATTAGAGTTAAGACAGGTGATGTTTCTACCAATACCATTGTCTACCCACTACATTTGTAGAGACACACAGTTCAGTTCCACATAGCGGGCGGCAGGACCTTTCAGAGAAAAATGACTCTGGGTAGTGAGGGGTGGTCACTGGGAGCTCAAGCAAGGGATGGATACTTGTTTTGCAAGGTTCACTATAGTAATCAGCCTCCCCCCCCCCCCATTACACACACACACACACACACACACACACACACACACACACACACTCCAAGTGCTAAACCAGAACCAAAAGAACTCCAGATGTGGGGCCTACTCAACTGAAATGATGGAGCTAAGCTCATTTGGTTAGCCTCTGAGAGAGAGGTGCAACATCTTCAGCCTGTAAATTCATAGTCTGGTATCTTTCATTTGGTTTTGTTCATTTCTCTTGTTGCTTATCAAGTAACTGGGTGATATAGCATGGGAGGGGCGGGTAGGTAAAGTGTGCATGCCAAAGTCAGGGTGGTGTTGTAAGGGACAACACGCTCTTCTGTTATTAAGGCAAGCAAAGACTGTGAGCGGAGAAAACAGGTTTTAAAATGGTAAGCAGAGAGTCCCACGTGGTAGAGGGAAGAAAAGCATCACACTGGAGTGGTGATTTTGTTGTGGTTCCTCCCCTTTAAATGGATTGATGCTTAGTATTTTGTTGTTGTTGTTGAATAGAAACTGACTTAACCGCAACAGTTAAAGGAGAACTCTCCTGGTGTTGTGCATTGTGCTGTGTTCTGGGGAACGCAAAATGAGGGTGGTCAAATCTCCATCCTTTTAGGGATCACATGACCCAGGAAGTAAGACCACCAAAGAAAGAAATGCAAAAAGAAAGTGCCAAGGATAACCATAGGAAATCAGGGGCTCTATGAAGGTAGAGAGGAAAGAAGGTCTAATTTAGTGTGGGGGGTGAGGATTTGGGCCGGTGAAAGGGTTAGGGTTAGGATGGCTTGTGAGCCAGTGCAGGGAAGAGGAAGCATGTGTTGTCTTTGGGGATAGTAGGCTTTCACCTGGTTAAGTGAGGGGTAGATTCCAAGTGGGAGGGACTACGGGAGTACAGCATCTGAGCCTGTGGACCAAGTGTGGTGTGTGGATAGGGAAGGAGATGGTACTTGAGTTGAACAGGGAGAGAGGAATCAGAGCCTAAAAGAGTTTGTCTACTGTTAGACTCAACCCCTGAGGATTTTAGAGGCAGAAGTGGCAATGTTGGGCCCCGTTTTTTTGGAAGGTTTATTGGCAGTTGCATGGAATTCAAGCAGAATTGAATCTAGAAAGCCATGTGGTCCTCAGAGTGCTAAAAAGCAGGACTTCTTAAACCAAGTAACAATAGATAGAGATTGGCCCCCTAGAATTAAGAGGAAGGAATCACTCTCGGATTTTCAGCAGGAGAGCTTAAATAGAGAAAGCTGGGTGTCTATTTGGAATGGAAAGAGTATCAACTGAACTGGGCGATACTGGAGTGGCAGCGTAGTTCTTCGGAAGGCCTGGAATTGGGACCATGTGGCCATTGTGGTTTTGTGTGGATGACTCTTAGGAATTGAATTCAGGAAATGACCTAAAAGTGACTTGTGCAATAAAATAAGAAAGAAGACTCTGAAGCAATCTTCATCAGAAAGCCCCATTTGTGAATTCTGGATCATCCAATGGAAAGCTCCCCAGAGCCAAACAAAAGTCTGGAATCCCACCCAGCCCTTCCTGCCCGCAACCCTTTCCCCTCCAGCTTCCCACCTTGGGTACATGGGTACACACAGGCATCCCTGCACAAAGGGGTCACCTTAGACCAAGGGGGACCTGGGAGACCCCGGGAGGGGGGAGGTGGATGAAGCAGGAGGAAACAAACAAGGTGTCAGGGCCACTCCAGCTCCAGCCCCACTTCCTGACCCCCGGTCCGGGGCTGCTCCCACCACCCACGCGGTCGGGCTCCTCCCGGTAGGGGACCACCGGACGTCAATCCCAGGCGCCCCGCCCCCTTCCGTGCCGGGCGGGGTCTCCGCGCCTCCGCCACCGGCGCACGCGAGGTCGTGCGGACGGGGCCGGGCCGCGGGTGCCGGGAGGTGGCCGGGCCACCCGCGCCGCCGCCCCCCAGCCTGACGCACTGAGGGCCGGGCAGCGATTTGCCGCGGGCCCGCCGCCCGGGCCGCTCCGCCCCCGGCCCGCCTCCCTCCCGCCTCGCCCAGCTCTCCGCCCGCCGCGCCGGCGTCCCCGCGTCGTCCCCAGCGCCCGCCAGCCCGGCCCGCGCCAGCCAGGTGAGTGCGGCCGCGCGGGGCTGGGGGGCGCAGGCCACGCGGGGCTGGGACGCGCGTGGCGCGGGCGGGAGGGCGGGCGCGGTTCCCCCCCTCACCCCCCTCCATTCTACGCCGCCCGCCGGCTGCTCCGCGCCCGCCGCAGACAAAGCGCCCGAGGTGCGAGCCCCGCGGGCCCTCCCCGCTCCCGCCGCCTCGGCCTCGGCCCGCACCCGTTGCGCCCGCGCCCTGGCGGGGTCCCCGGGTCCACGAATCCAGCAACAGGTTTGAGTGTCAGCCTGGATTCACGGGGTCCCTTCCTTCCCCGCGTGCGGGCATCCCCGGCAAAGCCCCTGCGTCTCTGCGTCCCGGCCCGCTCCTTTGTGTGCACTGGTGGCCGCTGGTGCGGGACGCGGGCTGCTGGGCCCGAGCTCAGGGGTCGTCCGTAGGTAGGACTCGGCTTCCTCCAGGCCTGCGGGCGGGTCACAGCCCTCCAAGCCCTAGATGGCTACAAAGGGAGGCCCGAGATACTTGGCTAGGGTGCGGGGACAGTGTTCCCTAGAAGGAAGGAGAGCCGCAGTCTGCCTAGCTCTGGAGGGGATGGTGGGATTCACCCTGCCTGCGGCAGGGGCATGCGGACACTGACAACCCCGTGGCTCTCTGAGCTTTGACATCCTCTCACACATGGCCCTCACCAAGAGAAGTTAGGAGTGCTGCTGTCGGAATAACTAGACAGCTGCTGTTTGACAGGTCCTAGCTGTCTTCAGGTTTTGTCTGTATCCACCATAACCCACCATGCCTGCTAGCAGTATGACAAGCTCTCACATTAAAATTGACACTCAGGGTACCCCAATGTTGGAAAATCCATGTGGTTTTCTTTGGTTGGATCAATTTTATTTTCTTAGTGGGACGGATTTACCCCCATGCAGGAAGAAATCTCAAGAAAGAACAATTTATCTTTGTTTACAAACCTTGGGTCTCGTCACACCTCGCTGGTTTCATTGGCATGCTATTTTAGTGTAACAATACTAAATAGAAGGAAAATATCTTCCTTTTACTTTAGGCAATAAAATACTTTCTTTGTTCTAGCACCAGGAAGCCTTTATGCATAATACTTTTTGTGGACAGAACTTGGTGGCTGCTTTTACCCTATGACAACAAAAACCCCAAAGGCGTTGCAGAGCATTTACACTTCTCTATGAATTATTTTTATGTCCCGAATTCCAGGAAATCATTTTGCTGCATATGTATTCAGACATGCCAGATGAAATTGAACCTTAAAAACTAGCCCTCCTCTATGCATTTAAAAGAGTTTGCCCGCATTTTAACCACTGTGAATGAGCACTGGAATAGTCCATGGAAGAGAATAGGATGCGGTGATGGGCCCAGCAATCTGAAAGCAGAATGCAGAACGTTATAATGAGGACAGAAAAGTTGGGTTTGCCTGGGTTTCAGGTGATTGGCAGGTGCCTGAAGGTGTTTTTAAACAGGCATTCCTACTAAAGATGTATTTGAAAAATCAGAAAAAAATTCACATTTTGATGTATGTATATGTATCCTATAAGGATTCCCTTAGAACAAACACAGTCTATAAAGTTTATCCTTTTTAATGAATGAGATTATAGCAGATTAATCTGCTTTGTACAGTGTCTTTGGAATAAGTTAACTTTATTAAAAACACCATTTGTGTGTAATATCTAACTTCAAAAAGCTTTTTTAGCTCTTGCAGGCAAACAGGAGAAATCTCTTGGGGGAAAGTAGGCCGTTTACTTAGTTTTCTGGTTAGCTTTTGTCAACTAGACTGAAACTAGAATTTCCTGGGAAGAGGGAATCTCAATTAAGGACTGACTTCCATCAGATTGGCCTACTGTACATGAGTCTGTGGGGGCCTTTTTTTTGAGTGGACTGATGCCGTTGCTGGGCTGGTGGTCTTGCCTTATATAATAAGAAAGCAAACTGAGCAAGCCATGGAAGCAAGCCAGTCAGCCACATTCCTCCATGGGCTCTGCTTCAGCTCCTGCCTTGAATTCCTGCCCTGGCTTCCCTGATGGTGGTCTATAATTTGTGAGGTGAAGTAAATCCTCTCCTCCCCGATTTGGTTTTGGTCAGTGTTGTATCACAGTAGCAGAAACCTAATTAGAATAGAAGAGCAGGGTGTTTTTTAATAAAGAGGAGCAGAAACTTAGGTTTCCATAAAGCCTTGTTTGAGATATAGATCATGCCATAGAATTCACTCTTACAGTGTACAGTTTTGTAGTTTTTACACTCACAAGAGTTGTGTAAACGTCATAGCCAGTTCTAGGCAAGCACTACTACTCCATGGCTAGGTGGATTTGCCTTTTTTGGACATGCCTTAGGTGGAATTATAAGCTATGTGGTCCTCAGTGCCTTTCACTTAATGTCATCAGTGTTCATCCATATTATAGTATGTACCATTTTTATGGGAGAATAATATTGCATTGTGTGGATATACCACAGTTTATTAATTCAGCTGATGAGCATTTGGGTTACTTTATTGTTCTGTATAATGCTTCAGTGCATAGTCATTTTTAAATATTTTATGGACATATTTTTGTTTCTCTTGGGACTATACTTATGTGTGGAATTTCTGGTCACATGGTGACCATAGCATTTTGAAGGACCGTTCCCTAAGCTGCTATACATTGGCATTCTTTCACCAATGTATGAAGGTTCTATTTTCTTCTATTAATTTGTTTTTGATGTGGTCTAGGTGATGACACTCAGAGCCTTTGCACATGGAGGCACCTTACCAGCTGAGCTATATCCCCCATACCCGAGGGTCCCCCCTGTTCCATATCTTCCCTGGCAATGATTGTCTTTTTGATGAGTCTTATCAATCCTACTAGTTGCCAAGTGATGTGCTTTTTATTTACATTTTACCTTTTTATGTTCCTATGGTATTTGTGTATTTTCTTTGGAGAAATGTTTATAGCTTATGTCTTCACAGGTATTTCCATATTTTATCTCTAAATCATGCTAGAAAGTAGATTTTATGTAGTTCACTGGTAGGTGCAGAAAGATCCTCTGATTTGCTTTTTTAAACTTTACAGTTAGAGACAGGGTCTGAATGTGGACTTCTGTCTTTTGACTTTACTTCCTGCATTCTTCTGCTTGGTGAGGTATGCAGAAATTACACTTTGCTTGGTTAATGAATGACAAAGTTGGGGTGGGGGGAATTAAACCAGGTAAAAGGAAGCAAGTGTATGAGCCTACTGCTTTACCAGATTTTTGTCATGCTGTTAAGAATAAATTGTTTTCTCCCATCCTAATAGAGGGAAGGCATGGTTTCCTTATTTCAGGTGGGGAAACAGAGTCATGGTTATATCTAGTGTCTGCTTCTTCATGCCTACCTGATCCTAGAGCCCTGTGTTCACGCTCTCAGTTAGCCAACGTGGCTTCTGTTTTCTTATTAATTTGTTCCCTCTAGGGCTAAAATAATTGAACAGTTTTGTACAAAAAATAATTATGTTTCTGTGGATCAAACTGGAATTCAGTTTTGTATTGGAGGGTGGAGTTTCGCTTTGAAGTGTTGGCTCTTAGTCCAGCTTTTATGCACCCCTTAAAATTCTAATGTGTTGGGGATGCCCAGCTCCTTAGAAGCTAGGTAGGAGGCAGATGGTCTTCATTTTCATGGCAAGTCCAGTGGCGGTGTACCTGACACATAGTCTATATATAGACTATATGTGATGACTATAAATACATGTAGTCATTGGAAAAATGCTAATAGTTTTGAAGTACAAGATTTTGAAAATCTGGAATGGATACAGATTAGAAGTTGACTGAACTCTCTCGTGTCTTCCAGAAGTAACTGGTCTGTTTAAGAACATGGCGACTAGCATGCTTGTTTTCCAGCTTAACTCGGTAGACATATGTAGTAGTGGGACCCTGGGTGTCTGTTGAATGAGTGAAGAAAAGAAGGAGAGTTGGTTATACTAACTAGAGCAGCTCTAGGAAAAGAATAGTTGGGTTCTGCTTTTTAATTTAAACTTTTATTTATCAGACATGGAGCATGCTAACTATAAAAACCAGAAGGATCATGGGAATATAGATTAGAAGCTGAATGTCTCCCCCTTCACTTCCTGTCTCTCCCCCCCCCCCTTCACTACAGTCACTGTGTCTCAAGCAGCATCTGTTAACAATGGCACTCACATTTCTGTACCTCTGTCTTTGTACTTGTGTGTGTGTAAACACAGTTCACATGACCCACTACACGTACATGTAGCCATGCATTCACAGGCAGCTTTTATTTCACAGATGGGATGATAGTACATGTATATTTTTGCTTTTCACATAAATATATTGACTTCTGCACTGTAGTCATACATGATAAGCATAGTAATAAGCATTATGTTCCCTTTTCAGTTTGTTCTTGCCTGCTTTTGGTGTCCAGATTAAACAGAGCCTTCAAAGATTAGTGGGATACTTTCCCTGTTTCTGAGCTCTGGGACAGATACAAATGCCTGTCTTGTCAGTATGCGTTAGCTATCACCTGACACCTGTAGGGGCTGGAGCACTCTGAGGTGACCTTTCTGATTTTCCCCTTTCATTTTGGACTATCAGATTCCAGCATTTGCTTCCTGTTGCACTTTATGAGTTAATGAAGGTAGATAATTAACTAAGTCGGAGTATGTAGCATTAGCGTGGCTTTCCTCACAGAGGATGATAACATAAAGTCCTACATGCCCACTGTCTTATACAGTTCAGTACTTTCTACTCACAGGGTCTGAAAGTCTTAAATAAGATATGAGGACATCTATGAGAAAGCCAAGTAGTTGCATGTAATACAGATTAAAAAGACTGGAGGTATAGTTTAGTTGCTAGAGTGCTTGCTTCATGCCCCTGGTTCAAGACCCAGCAGTACATAAATCAGGAGTGGTAACATGCCTGTAATACCAACACTTGGAGGTAGAGGCATAAAGATCAGAAATTCTGTCCTTAGCTGGAAAGGGAGTTTGAGGCTAGCCTGGCATACATGAAACCCTGTCTCACGGGAAATGAAAAGGGGGTGGGCGGGTAGTAAGATTTCTCAGTGGGTGAAGGTGCCGGATGTCATGAGTTTGATCCCGGAGACCTACCTGGTGTGAGGAGAACCAGTTCTCACAAGTTGCCTCTGACCTCCACAAGTACACCTTAGCAGATGTTGCCCCTCCCCCTCAAGAAAAAGAAAGAAAATTGAAAATTGCCTAGTAATAAACTGTCGCATGTCTTTAAGTGTAATTTGTTACTGTGGCTGTTAAGATTATGTCTTAGCTTAGTAAGAACAGACTTAAGGGGATAGAGTGATGGCGCTTGGCTGGTTTCCAGAGTTAGAAGGAGTTATAAAAACTCCTAGGCTATTTAGGCTTTAATTTTGGCAGACAGTTCTTTCCAAACACTGAGTCTTTTGAGGCAGGCTGGTAGAGGAAATGGTAGAGTGCACAGGCCTCTACTATGGGTTAGCCTTGTGTTATCTATTATCTGTTACCTGTAATCTATTTGATTTCAGACAAGTGAGTGTCATGTTGGCGTTTGAATACTTTCTGTTTTTTTCAGTAGTTAGTGACGGACATTTAGGTCACTTGGATGAGTACGATGAACTGTAGGCCTGAGCCAGAGTTGTAGTCTGACATGCCACATTTGCTAGCCATGGCTACCTTGGATATGTCACCTACCTTCTCAAATCCTTATGAACAGGAGAGCTGGTCTCTTCCCCACCAGTCAGTTCCTAGCCAGGTCTTGTCATTCATTACAGCTGCCCCCTATGGAGGCGGGGATACAGGGAGTTAAGTGTGGAGTATCCTGGAAACTGAAAATACTGATGTACAAAAAGCCCATCCAGGGTTGAAGGAGACTACTTATTTATTAATGATTTCCATGAATAAAATACAGATAGAGGATTGTTAATGTGTCCTAATGTCTGTGCTTAGGAGCATTTTTTTAATACTTTGTTTTGCTCATGATGGTTTTACCTACATAATTTATTACTTAGTATTCATTCCATTTTCCATTGTGCCCAGGTAGGGGGGCTGGGGTAGAGATCGTAAAGGGCTGTGCATATATGCATGTTAAGACCCCGACAGGACAATTTCTGACAGCTGAGGATTTGCAGAAAGTGTAGCTTCTTGGAAAGAAGTGGAGACAGTCTGCATGAGACTTCCCATCTTCCCTGAACTTGCAGAGTCATTTAGAAAGGAGCCTGCCCTTGTCAGCTGTTTTGTAAAGAGCTATTGATTCTATTCTTGAAAGATGGTAATATTGTTTTTCCTTTAATAGGGATTGCTAGAGCGTTTGCTTCTCTTTCCGTTTCATTGATTGGATATCTTGGCAAGCTTTGAGTTAGGGATATGCAAAACTAAAAATGGTATTGGAAGATCACAAATGAAATTGATGCCCAATAATCCCACAAAAGGACTGGGAAACTCCATGGAGGCTGCAGCTAACGTCTGCTTAATGGGGGTGGAAATTGCAGGGTTTGGGTTAGAGAGAACTTTTTCAGGGAGAGCTCAGATTGCATCATGTAGACTTTCACTTACATTGAGGGAAGAGTTCATTGTTGTCGTTGTCATTGTCCTCCTCCTCCTCCTCGTGGTGGTGGAGGTAGTGGTGGTTGTCATCGTTGTCTTCCTCTTCCTCTTCTTATAGAAAGAAAAACCCATTGGAACTATGGGTAGGCATTAGAAGAGGTGAATCTTGTCTTCATAGAGCTTATAATTTAATTGGGAGGCAAGGGATGAAGACACTAAGTCTAACGACAGGGCTGTCAAGCTTGTGTCTGTTCTTTGTAAATCAGTGCTTTGGTAAAGTGTCAACAGTCCCCTGAGGAACACTGACAGGGACGGTGCCACCCTTTGAAGATGTGGCTGTGTGTCTTGGTTGTTTCATAGAGGTTGCTTTGCTTTATGTAATAAGTCTCTTTCAAGAATTATTCTATGTGGACTGGGTCTCCAAACTGGCTCTGAAAGCCAAAGCTGGATTTGAAACCCACCCCATGGTGTCCCAGTAGGTCTTAATGCCTTTGTCTCAGCACCAGCCTAGGTTCTTTGCTTTCGTTTTTAATAGTTTATACAGTCTTACGTCCTTTTCAGAGCAGAATGTGGTATAAATACACACACATGAACTCCATGGAGGAGGACTTGAAGGCAGACAGACTCCTATAGCAAAGGCCAGATAGGGTGAATAGGTTTTGTTTCGTGGGCCAGTGTGGTGGGAGTGCTGCTGTGGTCACTGAGCAGGGCTGTGGTCATGGGTGGGAGCCCTGGCATCGTGAGCCTTGGCACTTGCTGTCCCTGGTGTAGATAAGATACACAGCATGCTCAAAACACGATAGGTGGGTGGCTGTTAAGTTTAGACTGTTCAGGGAGAGAGGCCAGTGTGAAGAAGCAGCGGACAACGTGCTGGGTTGGCAGCCCCCCTCTCCCCCAGCCAGGATCCGCCCATTTGAGGAGACACGGTGTCGGTGGGAAAGTCTCACCGGATAGTGGAGGAAAGTGGGAAAGTGGAGGGTTTCTTTTCATTTCTGAATTTGGATTTCTAATCTCTCCCACTCCCTACGTTATTTTCACAGTTTATCTTTGTCCAAGTCCTTTTTATTATAAAAAGCTAATTGTGAATAGGTAATATGGCCTACATTTCAGTTTATAAGAGGCAAGCAGACACATGTAGAAGACTTACTTTTGTCCTCCTTCCTGGAATCCTTTCCTTTGTGAAGTGGCCGGTCTTAGGTTCCTGTGCCTTCCAGAATTGTCTGTTTTTCATATCCTTGTGCTTTCTTATCCTTTTGACAGAAAAGATACCCCAGTCCTAGCCCACACTCTCTTTCCAGGACAGTGTGCACACTGTCTGAGCCTTGACTTCTTTTTCTCTCATGAAGGACATGAAGAGCTTTGTTCTCCTCCCTACCTGATCTCTCCTCTTCCTTGTCCTCTCCCCCTCTCTCCCCTCCCTCCTCTCCCTCCCCCTTCTCCCTCCTCCCTCCTCCTTTCCCCTCTCCTTTCCTCTCCCCTTTCTTTTGCTGACAAGGTCTCCTGTAGCCTAGGCTTGTCTGGAACTCTGGGTAGCTGAAGATGACATTAAACCCCTAATCCCCCTGCCTCCACCCCCAAGGACTAAGATTAAGTGTATGAGCCATGGCACTTAGATTATTTGTGTTTTGAGACAGACCTTGCCATTTGCCCAGGCTGCCTTTGAGCTACACTGGGTCCTCTCTTAGCATCTTCTTTTTGAGTGTGTGTGTGTGTGTGTGTGTGTGTGTGTGTGTGTGTGTGTGTGTGTGACAGAGAGACAGAGACAGAGACAGAGAGAGATTGATTGATTGATATTATTATGTTTGGTGCTGGAGATCAAACTCAGCACCTCATGCAGGACAAGTGTATGCCTAGCTTCACGTGGGTGAGTGCTCGAACACGGCCTATTCCCGCCTCTTGTTGGAATAGTTTTAGATGTATTATACAAGGCAGCCCTCTCATGCACCTCACCCAGTTCCAGTTTCCTCAGACTTTATCTTAGGATGGCAGATTAGTCAAAACCAAACATCGTCGGCATGTAGCCAGTGACTATAAACAACTCAACTTCAGGGTTTATCTGGACAGCAACTGTTTTTCTACTTATTGTCACCTCTCTGTTCAAGGACCCCTTAGAATACTAATAAAGTAGTAATTGCATTACTACGTTTCTCTCAGCTCAGCCTGTGTTTTTGGATGACCCTAAGAGTTTTGAGAAGTACCAGTGAAATAATTCTATTAGAATACCCCAGAACACCCCTGAATTTGTGTTTGAGTGTGTGTGTGTGTGTGTGTGTGTGTGTGTGTGTGTGTGTGTGTGAGAGAGAGAGAGAGAGAGAGAGAGAGAGAGAGAGAGAGAGAGAGAGAGAATGTGTGTATTTTCCTCATGGCCACAGCAGTGCTATGGGTATGTCTTTAACAAATCTTGCTATTTCCGTAGTTAAGCCTGCCTTGTTTTCTGCCACCTGTCATGTAACAGTCACTAAGGTGAGTTAGGAAGTTGTGATGGTTAAGACTGGGTTTTGGAGCTTGGTCACCTCTGCCCGAACCCTGGCTCTGCCTCACAACGTCATCTTGGGTTTCTTTTCCCTGGCACCCACTTTTAAGAGTTGTAGGAGGATTAAATGAGAAAATGTGTGAGATGCCTAGGGAAGCATCTGCTGCGATTCTGATGCCAGATGCATTATTATTATTATTATTATTATTATTATTATTATTGTTATTAAATTTTTACTGCTTTGGTTGTTAGGATAATACTGTAATCATTCCTGTTTTGTTATTTCACAGATAATGAAGGGGGAAGGTGTATGTCAGAGTATTTCTAGAAACTGGAACTTAGGTCTTGACTAGTTACTTTAGAGGAGGAGAGCTGATAGAGGGAAGATAAGCTTCCAGGGGGATTTGTTAGATGGCTTTAGAGGATGTGATCTGGGCAGCCCAGCACTGGCTGTCTCATAGTCACTCAGTACATGACGTGGATGGCTGAGCAGTCCATTCTAGCACTCGATGCCTGGAGGATTCCTAGAGAGCTGCTGGTCCTCAGTCTGTGTTGGAATCCCAAAGAAGTTGGTTCTAATAGTGTGGAAGGAATGCCACAGCAAGAGGACAGATGAACTTGTCACCGAGAGTGAGATGAGAGCAGGCAAAGAGCAGTGCCCTTCTTTCAGGTCCTTCCATGTGGCGGCCACCAGCATGCGCTGCCTGGGGTCAGGTTGGGTCCCTGTTACAGCATTGTGGAGGTGGCGTGTGGTGCAGTTGATTCTAGATGTAGTCAAGTAGACAACTGAGATTAGCCACCAGGAGATTCTTGGCACTTGCACTTCTAATCTTTGGAGATACTTGCCGAGTTTCCCTCCATGGAGGTAGTAGTTTGAATACTGGCCAGGGGTGTTACCGTGCTAATTAATAAGCAAATTGTTTGATCTTTGTCCATCTGTTGGTGACTTCTTTTGTTATGGGTTAGTTTTAACATCTCTTCAAAGTGAAGTATTTTAGAGTTTAGGATTTGCTTATGCCTATAATCCAAGCACTTGGGAGACCGAGGCAGGAGGATTGCCACTGAGTTCAAGGGAAGCTAGAGAAGCATAGCGAGTTACAGTGACTGGCTAGCCTGGGCTATATAGTGAGATCCTGTCTTGGACAAACAAGCCATCAATCAAGCAAAAGCTTCGGTTTGGATGTTGACTTTTCAGAACTCTTTTGTTCCCCGTTAGCTGGGTAGTGACAGAGAACGGTTGAGGTGAGGAATAGCTTGGGAAAGACTAGAATACCGTAGTTGCAGGGCAGACCAGCTGAACACTGGAATTCCAAATTGCCAACCTCCTGACCTGGCCAGCTTGGTGACTTGGGATGCTTAGAGCTTTAGGAAGAACGGCCCTGCTGCTTTGCAGCTTTGAAATTGACCAAGAAGGGAGCTGCCAAGAGAGGGCTGGAAGCCCGGTGGTGGTTACATAAAGCTCAGAACACATCAGTCTGACATAATTCATAACATGCACATTTATGTTGCATAATAATCAGGCATGAAATAAAAGCCATTTGCATATGTAACCATGATTAGCAGTAACACCCACTTTTACAAGTTTGCCTTCTCTGTCGTGTGCTCCGGCATGTCTGACCGCAGCCAGTCAGTTGAGTCTGATAAATCTACTGTCCAGGAGCGTCATCATTACACTGCCTTCCTCCTCTACTTCCCATTGCTTAAAAACCAGAGCAGAGTCTGCTTTTCCCAGCTTGCTGTAGTTTGGGTGTCTGCCTTTGTTTTCTTCTTCAGCCCTGGGCATTCTGGGTGAAGCTTGGATCTAACATATTTGTCAAAGGCCCATGTGTCAGAAGCTGGAGCCCAGCCTGGTGGTATTGATAGGTGGGGGAAACCTTAAGAGCTGGGGTCTAGTGGTGGGTTCTTTGGGTCATTGGAGGCAAGTCCCAAAGGGGTCTGGGCACTCTCTTTTTCTGCCTGGTGATAAGGGGAACAACTCTACTCTGCGCACCTGGCATCAGGTACCACCCCACCCACTGAACTTCCAAGTAGTGGTGCTCCAGTAGTGGGCTACAACCTCCAGTGCTAACACAGACGAGCCTTTTCTCCTGACAACCTGGTGCCCTAGGGTTTGCTAGAGAGATGGGCAGCTGGTTAGTTCTCAGCTGGCTGGGGTTAGCATGATCAGGCCTTTGCTGTTTCTGCGTGTTTTTGTTTTTGTTTTTTGTTTTTGTATTGGAGAGTCTGTGAGTTAAGCCTAGCACATTATGTGTGCCTCCCACTTAATCCTCACAGGATGGACACTCCAGCACTCTGGAACACATTATTGGCACTTAGGTGATGGTGTAGTTACAAACATGGCCACCATGCTGAGGAAAGGAAAGGGATGGTAAATTAGGAGGGAAGGTAAACACTTCAGTGGAATCTGAGTCTGTTTGAAGCCCAGTGACTCAGCCAAAGGGAAACACCCGTTGTCTTCAAGCCCGGCTGAATCCAAGAGTCAGAATTTCTCTTAGTTGCCTTAAAATACAGTTAGTCCTGTTTAAGTCTTTTTGTCTTGATTTGAGAGGACAGACTACAGACTACTGGGGACTGGCGATACCATCTACACGGATGCCCTAGAGCACTTAGGAGACAGGAGTAAGCTTTAATGGCAGCTGAGAGGACCAGCGCAGGGTTTACAAATGTTGGTGGGGCTTGGATTGTCTTTATCCACACAAGAGCTTCCGTGCTAACCATCTCCTGTTTGTGGGAAAGGTGGCAAAGCCCCTTCAGGATCTGGGTTTGTAGCAAGGAGGAAGGTACTATCAGTGCTTTGTGATTTAGGATTTGTATCCCACTTACATCCTAAATACTAGAACTACCAGGTTAGAAACAGGGCTGTAGGGTGTGATAGGCCCTGGGGCAGCTGAGTTGAGAGAGCCCTTGGCTTCTGTTCTGTACACAGTTTCTGTTACAATGTCCTTTGGGTGAGTGTTTTTGTACCTTGGGACTGTCCAAGCTCAGCAGTTACTCATATGTTAGTGTGAGTCATCTATGCAGATATTTGTTTTTTTTCCCCTAGTACTTCCTTGAGATCAGATATTTTAGAAAAAAAAATGTTGGTAGGACAGAAACTTTTGTAATTTACATCTGTTTTTGTTTGTTCAGGCTGCTTTTTATCTAGTTTGTTCAGGCTGCTTTTTTATCTAGTTTGTTTGTTCAGGCTGTATGCTGGGTATGTTATAAGCAATACAGGTTTATTTTGGATGCTTCTGAAGGTAGGGAAAGTCTGAGATAAAGAAGGCACTGTCACATTTGGTGTCTGATGGGATTCGTAGATGGCCATCTTCTTGTCGTGTGGCTTTGCCTGGAGGAAGGCAGGAAGGGGCTTTTTGGGATCTCTCATGTTTGACGTTGAGAACTGAACTCAGGATCTTATACACACAAGACCAGGCACCTTTCCTCCACACTGTATGCTTGGCTGCCTTTGCATTTTAAAATGTGAGAGTCTCAGTAAGTTGCGTAGGCTGGCCTTGAGCTCGCTTTGCAGCCCAAGTAGGCATTAAACTCCAGGTCTTCCTGTCTTTGCTTCCTCTGTACTTGGGCAGAGGTCATGTGATTTAGACATCTCTCCCAGGAGAGTGCTAGCCTGTCCTCACGACCTAGTCAATTGCAAGAGGCCCATCGCGCAGGGCCCACACCTTGAGAATCAGGACTTTTGAGGGACCCCAGCATTCTGGATAACACATCTGTTGTGCAGACTGGTACTATGCCCTGCAGCTGCTTTTGGTGACATTTGAGTGCCAAGCACAGGCTGATGAGGGTAAGCATTGGTTACACACCCACCTGTGTGTGTTCATTACTCTGTCACGTGATTCAGTGATTCAAGTCATAGAAGAACTGAAATGGCAGTGCTAAGGATTGAACTCAGGGCTCTGTGCATGAAAACGTGTGTCCTGCCCCTTAACAGCACTTCTAACATCACAAGGAAACTAAAAAAAACCCGACAAAACCCGATCTTATCCTAGTCAGTTATAAACAATGCCCACCTAACCAGTGAGATAGATGTGCTGAAATGAAGTCTATAATGGGAGTCCAGTTCTTACATCACACATAAGCTCAGAGTTGGAGCGAGGCCGACTACAGGGTAGGTTCCCGGTGAATTGTACCTTCACCCCGCTTTGGTCACTGTCTTCCTGAGAATTATTTGAAAACTGCTCCTTGGTTTTGAAATAGTTGAAAATGGATTTCCCTTTCATCTTTGTTATTGATTTCTGGCTTGTTACATTGTGATCAGAGAGTACATTCAGTCTGATTTCAGTTGTGTTATGGTTCCCCAGGCTTGCTCCATTGCCTGGGGTCATCTTGGGATGTGGTCCATGGACATTTTGAAAGATATGCAGAGAGGTACATTCTGCTATTTGATACACTGTCCCATACATGTTGGTTAGGAATTGTTGCTTGATCCAGGACTGTTGGGCTCTATATTGTTTGTTGTTGGTTTTCTGTTTATGAACTTTTGAGGGGCCAGGGGCAGGTGAGAGAGGGTGTGGGCGGAGAAGGAGTGAGGGGGAAGAAATGGGGTATAGGAGGATATAGACTGTTGTTGAGTGTTCAGCTGTGACTGTGGGCTACCTTCTCAGTCTGTTTTTCCTGTGTTTTCCAGCTCTGCTGTTTGTCAGACACACATTCGGGTGTGCTGTATCTTGATGGATTAGCCCTCATTCTGTGATGTACTTCTCTGTCTGATGTTTCCATTGCTCTGAAGTCAGCTTTCAAGGTTGTTAGAGGTTGTCCTGTATTCCTTTGGCCATTATTTACATGATTAATTGTTTTACATTCTTTCACTTTCGGCCTGCCTCGGTAGTTACTCTGTGGTGAGCTTAAGCTGGGGTAGGTGGTGTGTGTTCTAAACTCATTTATTCAGGAGGCTGAGGCAGAATCAGTTTAAGGTGTGTCTGAGCTGCAGAGTGAGTTCAAGGCCAACTTAGATCTTGTCTCAAACTAAAAAGAAGAAAGAAATGAGGCTTGCTTATAGGTCAGTGATAGAGTGATTGCTTAGTTTGCCTGAGGCCCTGGATTCAATCCCCAGCTCCATAAATTGTGACCCTTGTTACAGGCAGCGTATAGTTGGGTCATGTTTCTTGAATATATTCTCAGTATATTTGGATTATTTATACTTAGTGTATTTGCTGTTAGGGCAGAAGTCTGTATTGTTGGTTTGTTTGCTTTGTTTTTTGTTCCTAGCGGTCAGACTACATCTGCAGCCAGGAAGCAGAGAGGCCGAGGCTGGTGCTCAGCTCAGGTCTTTTCATCTAGGCCTGGACTCCGGCCCATGGAATGGTGATGCCCACATTGAAGGGTGTTTTCTACCTCAGTTAACCCAATCTAGAAATTTCCCTCATAGACATGCCCAGAGATTTTGTCTCTCAGGTGATTCTAGATGTTGTCAATGTTCATCGTCAGAGCATGAACTTCCTGTAGCCCACTGCCACTGTTTACCAGCGTGGTGAGGTATGGATGCCTCACCCGCTTCATCTCCTCTCAGCCTTTGCTGTCTTCTGACAGAACTCCTGGCAGCCCGAGTGCCTGAGAGGAGGAAAGATGCTTCCGTGCTCACCATTTCAGAGCTCTCCTCCTTTATGGCAGGCAGAGCTTGGTTGGAAGAGACCCAGTGTCAGGGGCATCCCACAGCAGCTCTTCACATGGTGGGGACCAGGAGATAGAGTGGCAGGAACTGGAGGCTGGGCTCAGTGTCCTCCTTTTCCGGCAAAGTCCTGCCTCCTGAAGAGAGCCCTTCTCCACCAATAGTACCCTATGCTTTGAAATATTTCCCATGTGCAGACCACTCCTCTTTACTTGTCAAACACAAGGGCAGGAAAAGTGTATTCACCAATGTTTTTGCTCACCACATTATTTTCCTCATAAGGTACAGTTCCCTCTTTTGTTAACATTCTTTTAAACTATGTCTGTTGTTGACAAATCTCTTCAGCTTCCTTTCATCTCTGAATCTTTTACATTTTTCCCTTGAGCTCAACATTTTTTGTTGAGTATAGGTTTTTGGGTTGACTACCTATTTTTTTTTCTTCAGCATTTAAAAATACTGTGCTGCCTCCTTCTGCCTGCTGTGGTGTCTGAAGAGAGACCTGCTGCCATTTGTTCTTCAGAACACCGGGTAAGATCCCATTTTTCTCTGAATGCATTCTTTGTCCTTGGTTTTCAGAAGATTGATTATGTTGTGGTGTGAGGCAGATGCTTTGGGTTCTGTCCTCTTTAGGTTTCACTTAACTTCTTGAACCTGTGCGTGTGTATCTGTCTCTTGCCAAATCGAAAGCCTTGTGATTTCTCCTGGTACATTTTACCCGCCCTCCCTTCCCCTCACTCCTGGGAGCAGGCTGACGTGGGCGATTTTTGTTTTGGCCCCTTGGATCCTTGGAGATCTGCTCTCCTGTTTCCTCCCTGTTAGAGTTGTGTGCAGTCCCTGCCCTCTCCCTGAGATGTCTCAGCTGTCCAAGTGTCACAACACTGCGTGACGAGCCAGCCCTGATGTCACTATTCAGTACTGTCACTTCAGGAGCTCCTCTCATTTTTATGATTTTTTCACCCTTGTTTTCATTGAGATTTAGTCTATTTAACTTGCTGTGTTTCCCAGTGGGCTTCAAGCTCCCCATCCCCCTGCCTCAGCCTCCGGACTTCGGGATTACAGACACTGCAGGTTATGCGCTGTGTCCAGCTCTCCTCTCACTCTTGTTTTTTTTGTTACAGTTTTATGTTTCTTTAATGAGACTGTATTTTTCTCATTTGTTTTAGCCACGGTCAAAATGGATGGTTGGAGTTCTTGTTTGTCTTAGGGTTTCTATTTCTGTGAAGAGACACCATGACCATGACCAAGACAACTTTTTTTTTTTTTTTTGAGACAGGGTTTCTCTGTGTAGCTTTACCCCTTTCCTGGAACTCACTCTGTAGACCAGGGATCTGCCTGGCTCTGCCTCCCAAGTGCTGGGAAGAAAGACTACTGCCTGGCCATGGCAACTCTTACAAAGGAAAAACATTTAATTGGGATGGCTTGCATTTTCAGAGGTTTAGTCCATTATCATCATGGTGCAAGCATGCAGGCAGACATGGTGCTTGAGAAGTAGCCCAGTGCCCTACATCTTGGTTTGCAGGCTACTCACTGGGAGTAGCTTGAGCATAGAGACCTCAAAGCCCACCCCCACAGTGACACACTTCCTCCAACAAGGCCACACCTACTTTAACAAGGCCGCACCCCCTAATAGTGCCACTCCCTTTGGGGGCCATTTTCTTTCCAACCATCACAGGGTCTGCTGTGTTGCCAGGCTGGTCATCCAACTCCTGGGTCCAGATGATGTCTTTGCCTCAGACTTCCAGTTACTGACACCACAGCTGTGTACCACCATGCCCAGCATTAAGGCTGCATTAGTCTGATGGAATTCTAATGTGGTCCTCATGTGCTTTCCACCTGTACATGGGGTGGGGATAAAGGGACATGGGGAAAGATGAGACTCTTGGATCTCTGTGGCCTTCTGTGATCTATCACCCTGCAGGTGGGGTAAGGCTGAGTGCAATGTTTCCTATCCTGTCTGGCTAGGGTGTGAAGTTTGTTGCCCTGCTGCACTGCCTGCCCTTGTCTGGCCCAGGGCTGCAGTTGTGTTGGCAGCCCTTCTGTTGGGGTTTTCATTGATAGCCGTTCACCTTTGTGTCTGAGATGCATTGAAGGGACAGGAACTGTTGAACGCATGGTAGGTTGTTCTTTGGGTCTCATGGTCCCCAGACAGGCTCTTGTCTGTTCCTTTCTCTCACTCCTTATGCTTGTTTAGGTAAATGTTTTGTGCACTTATTTGTACCCAGGAAGAGGGAGAGGAAAAAATACTTCCACACTCTTTTGGGAGGCCCACCATGTCACTCCTTTTACAGTGCAGTGACACTTTCCTTGCATGTAGACTAATGTTGTCAGAGTCTCTCAGTCAGATGCTCACTCTTTGACAGTCCACTTGACCTTCCACCTCCTCTACACTTTATCTCCTGTTTGTCTTCATGATACCATCAAACTGAGGGTCTAGCTTGGTGAGTATTGGATTTAAACACTGGAATACTAAACAAAGATTGGCATGCGATTGAATGACAGTTCTTTTAAAATAGAGTATTAGTGCCAATTGATACTTTAATATTTTAGTGTGTTAGTTCTTAGAATTGGGCAATAATTTTGAATACATTGTCATCAGCTCTGAAGCCTTGGATTAATTCCTGTGCCTGGGCTGAAACTCCAGGATTCCAGTTCGGTTGGTGTAGACAGTTGTTGAAAAACTCCCTCTATAACTCTAATGTGGAGTTTGGCTAAAATATAAATGAACACCCATGGCTTTTGCTGCTCAAAACTTCTGTCTTGTGCAGCTTTTAAGTTTTGTTTTTTAAAGTCTTTATCTTTAAAATTTTTGCTTTGAAAATTCAATTGTGCTTTGTAGTGGTTAGTATTGTCAAATTGATAAAATCTAGAGCTCTCTGGGAGACAGGCTTCTGAGCAGGCCTGTAGGGGTTGTCTTGGTTATGTAAATGGAGGGAAAGCCCCCCTCCCCAGTGACTGCATTCCCTGACTTAGTTCCCTGACAGTAAAGGCGAGAAAGGAAGCTGAGCAGCAGGGTGCGTTGATCCTGTGCTGTGTGCAGTTGAGAAGGCAGTGGTAATGGCTGCTTCCAGCTTTGCTCCTTGACTTCCCTGCCATGATGTCATACCTCGAGCTGTGAGCTAAAATAAACGCTGTCTTTGTTAAGTTTCTTTGATCAGAGTATTTTTATCCCAGAAACAGGAAAGGAAACCAAGACACACATCCTGCAAATGGCTTCCTTACCTTGTAGAAAGTGTTATATGAAGTAGTATTTGTTTCACAAAGAGAAAACATCAGTTTGTGAATTAGATATCCGTATTAATTATTTCTCTTGTTCTTGTGACAAAATACTTTTCGACAACTTAGGGAGAGCTGGGGTATTCTGGCTTACAGTTGCAGGGTCCAACTGTCACAGCAAGGAGGCCAGGCTGCTTTGGCACAGAAGAAGGGTGCAGAATGCTGCTGCCCAGCTCACTTGCCCTGTGCCTGCAGTCCAGAGCCAAAGCCTAGGGAACGGCGCTGCCCACATTTGAGTGGGGTGTCCCTCTCCATTGAACCTGATGTAAGCGTTCCCTCACAGACATGCCCAGAGACTTGCTTCCATAGTGACTCTAAATTCCATCAAGTGGCCAGTCAGTATTATAGCCATTGTAATGTTTTTAGGCAACTCAAAAATGATAAAATCCTATATTAATTTTTCGAAGATTTGTTTTATTTCCTTTGAGTTTTTAAAAAGGTACTTATAGGAACAGAGCAGACAGGGCTCTTCCTGCCGCACCTTCCTAGTTGCTTGGATTACAGGGTACATCACCCGGTGCGACTGAAATTTGTAGTTCTCTATTTTTTTTTTAAAGATCCTTTCTCATGTAGTTTAGACTAACCTCCACTGTCCTCTGTGATCCAGAGGCCTTAAGCTCTAGATTCTCCTGTCCCTGCCCCCAAGTGCTAGGATTATAGATGTGTGACACCATGACCAACTCCAAGGCAGTCTTAATCTACTTGGGATTTCTCTTTGGTCCCAACAATAACATACATAGCTACTGAGACTAAGAATCTCTGGTTGCAGACAAGGAATTGGCAGTTGACCGTGGTAACGGTTGGTAAGGGCTCTTCAGGGTCTTGTGTTAGCACTGTAAGCGGGTGGCTTTGGTTTCTAGTAGTGGTAGGAAAAGTGGTTCAGCCTGAGGAAAGAAGGGGAAGTCAGAGGAAGACAAAGAAAAGAGGCCAGTTAATAGAGACCATGGAGATAAAAATAGAGACAGATAAGAATTCAATTAACTTCTGTGATGGTGCCTTTCCTCTGAGGAAGGAGTTTTCGTTCTAGTTTTCTAGTTTGGGCATGCATATTTAGCTCAGATCTTTGTGTATGACCTCTAGAAGTAACATGCAGGCAGAATTATAAAATGATACTAACTCGCCTCTAATTAGTCATTCACCAAACATTAGGTTTCCAGTTTCTTAAGGAAACCCAGACTGAGGGCCTACCACCACAGGGCTGGTGCATTGGAGTAGATGACGGAGACTACTGGATTGTTGTTGAATTCTCGCCAGCTTCTGCTTTTCTAACTGTGATAGATGCTATGTGTTTTCTTTAATGTGTATTTTTATGGAATTTAAGCCTTTTCTATGTGTTACATGGTATAATTACATACTACCTACAATATCATTTCAAAATTTCAAAAATTCCATGATTGGATCTCCATCTTTGTGATGGGAGTATGGTTGCCAGCTTCATAGACTCTTGTCTTAGTGTGTGGAGGCTGGACAGTCTCTGTACCTCCAGACACTGAGGGAGGGTCTGAGGTTTCATGGTCCTGGAAACAGGCCTATTGCTGTGTTAGGCATATGCGGTCTAATTATCCACACTTGTCGTAGACTACAAACACTTTAGTAATTCCTATAGAGAGCAAAGTAAAGCCTTATTAAAACTCACCATTAAAACAATTCTCTAGTTACCTAGATAGGGCTCAGCAGATAAGCCGGGAGACCTGTATTCCATTCATGAGACCCACATGGTGGAAGGAGAGCCAACTCCCACGGGTTGTCCTTTGACTTCTGGGTGTGCACTGTGCCATGTGCCCTCTTCCTCCTCCAAGTAAACAAATGTAAGAAAGCCTCCAAACTAACTCAGCTATTGCCTTATACTCATTGTGTTCAGCCTGTGTTGTGAATCTCAGGACTCATGGGGAGAGGCAGACATAATGATAAGTGAGGTTGGCTTAGTCCCTTCCCTGCTCAAGCAAAGACATTTAGTGGATGCTTAATGCCACATGGACTCTGATAGGAACACATGGGAAGGACAAGGTGGGTAAAGATGAATCCCACAAGTCAAACTGGTCATCAGCAAGCTTGAGAAATGTCAGGAAGCCTCCCAGGGACAGGGCTAATGTCTGTGCTCAGGGTTTTACACACTTCGATTTTACAGGATCTTTTTTTTCCAGAGAAGTTTTAACTTGGATCATTGTGTCACTAATAGCTTAAGAATGTCTGCTTGAAGACTGAAGTAATTCCATTTCTCCTGTATTACATGCAGTGGAAAGAAGGGCAGCTAATACTGATCATGCTCCCTTTGATTGCTTTTCTGATAAAAGATTATACATAATGGGTTTGGTTTTAGAACCAAGACAGTGCGATTCAGGACTGGATTTTTAATAGAACTGAATTTAGAGTCGGGAGTCACGTCTCTTAAAGCACTTTGACAAAAAGATGGTGGTTGTTCTTAAATAGAAAGTGCAACTGCCTTCGGTTTTTATATCATTTTACTTACAGTGCTCATTTCCACCCCACCTCAGTTCATGATTTAAAAGGCCATGAGCAGCAGTGTCTGTGTTGGTGAGTTTTGTGTCAGCTTCACACAAGCTGGAGTCATTTGGGAAGAGGGGATGTCAATTGAGAAAATGTCCCTCCAGATTGGCCCATGGGCAAGTCCATGGTACATTTTCTTAATTAGTGATTGATGAGGAGGGCCCAGCCAGTTGTGGGAGTGCTACCTCTAGGCAGATGTTCCTGGGTTCTATACTAAAGCATGTTGAGCAAGCCACGAGGAGCAGCCAGTAAGCAGCACTCCTCCATGGCCTTTGCATCAGGTCCTGCCTCCAGGCTCCTGCCTTAAGTTCCTGCCCTGACTTCCCTCAGTGATGGGAGTATGACCCAAGAGCTTCCACAGCAATGGACATGCTAAGACAGTGTCCTTTACCATAAAACTATGGAAATTAAATGTAAAGTTTGCATCAGATAAAACATTCAATGGGACTTGTTCTTTCTTACATTACTTAGTGAGCAGAAGCCTGTGCCATTTCTCTTGGCGAGGTATATTTGACTTACAAGTTTCAAAAATTTTTTCTTAGCTTTCTTCATTTTTCAGCAAAATATTATTGGGCCTTCTTAATGTTTTTATTCTTTACTGTGTGCTCTCTGCATGTGTGTATGTGTACATACAATTACTCATATTATTGAACACTGTCTGAGGACTTTTTATATTCTGAGTGATTCAACGAGTGACTGTGGTGTGATCAGTTTTCTCGGTGAGCTCACTTTAGAGGAGGCTGCCCATCTGCCTTTACACTTGGCAGGGAACGCTGTACTGCTAAGACAGAAGGCAAGGCTTTGAAGGCAGATAGGGATTCCTCAGAGCAACTGAGCCGTGTAGAAGAAAGTGTTGCACCAGGGCATCAGTGCAGAGGTGTGTTCTGTGTGTGGCTGGTGAGAGGCACACAGCTGGAGAGTCAGGGTCATGATCCCGCAGAACTGCCTTGTGACAGTCCAGTGGAGGTTCCGCCACTTCACACCAGGTACAGCAGTAAGGGGACAGAAGCTTGATTGAAAGGGGTGTGTGGTCAGGAAGTCCACCAGAGGCTGTCCAGTCAGGAGGCTGCCGTGCCGTGGAGAAGGTGGAGACGCAGCCTGTGCAGCCTCGATTGTGTGGAAGGCACAGCAAACAATACTGTGGACTTTCCCATTCGATTTTATGATGTGTGTGAACGTGCCTGTGTGCTGTGGAATAATAAGGGGAAACTTCTGAATACTGGAGTTTTACTTAAATGCCCTCATCTTGAAATAATTTAGTGTTTAACAGAACAGTAACCAAAAAGAATCTGAAGAATTCTTATATACAGTCTTTACCTTATGGTCTCCTAATATCAGCTCCATTTCTGCATTTCATTTTTCCTGTGCTGGAGTTAAAATCCAGGGTTGTGCATATGCTAGGTAAGTGCTCTACTTGTGAACTGTATTTCTTGGTCTTGTCTTCTTTTTTCCATTTTAGTTTTAATTAGCATACAAAGTAGCAGATTTCCTTATGACGTTTCCATGCATATTTAGTTTGGTTACTCCCCTAACCCTGTTGTCCCCCACTCTCCACTTGGACCCTTCAGTTCCCAGAATTCTCCTGTCCTATCACACGTGTTCTGTTACCTTCCCTACAACTCTTCCTCAAAGACCCCTTTCATGGGGCCATTCCTAAGTTTCCTGCCCTCTACTCACACTAACATCCACTTACACACACATACTTGTACCCACTTAAACCCCCCATATATATATATACATACATACACACACACACACATACACACACACATGTATATACACTGTATATACACACATGCATACTCACTAGAATCTAGGGTTTATACATGAGAGAGAAAATGCAATATGGTTCACCTCAAGTAATATTTTCCAGTTCCATTTATGTTTCTGTGGGTTTCTTTTTTCATTATAGTGAATAAGACTCCATTGTGTTTCTGTGTCAGTTTTCACTATTCATCTGTTGATGGACATCTAGGCTGATCCAGTTTCCTTGCAATTATGCATGGACAGCAGTGAACGTGGACGTGCAAGTATCTCTGTGGTATAGAGGAGATGTAGACTCCTTTGAGTATGCTAGGAGTGGTATTGCGGAGTCATTTTGTTGTTCTGTTTTTGGTTTTGTAGAAACCTGCAGCTGATTTCCATGGTGGCCACCCCAGCACACACTCCCCCAGCAGTGACTAAGGGCTCATTTGTGTTCTTGGTGAAAACCATCTGACAGGAGGGGGAAGGGACCTCAGCAGTTTTCATTTGTATTTCTCTAATTGCTGAGGGTGTTCAACAGTTGAAAAATGGGCCATCAGTGTTCTTTCTTCTGATTTTTCTGTTTAGCTCATTGCTGTGTCCGTGCATATGCACCTCTTTCTCTCTCTCTCTCTCTCTCTCTCTCTCTCTCTCTCTCTCTCTCGTGTGTGTGTGTGTGTGTGTGTGTGTGTGTGTGTGTGTGTGTGTGTGTGTGTGTGTGTGTGCGCGCTCACATGCATGCTCATGTGCATGCTCACGTGCATTCATGTACTTGCACGTATGCCTGGGTATGGGGCCCAGAGTTAACACTGGGGGTCCTCCTCATTCACTCCCTACCTTAGTTTTGAAGCTAGAACTCACCGATTGATTGGCTGGACAGTGAGTCCCAGGATTCCTCTCTCTCTTTCTCCTCAGTGCTGGGATTACAGGTGTGTGCCGTGAACCTGACTTTTTATTTGTTTTTACTTTTTTAATGATTAAAACATTGCCTGGCGATGTTGTAGGGCCAAGCTTCACGGCACAGATTTGGGGATCTAATGTGCTCCGACTGTGGAGAACATGTCTGAGAGGCAATCGTAGGACTCCAGTGGAAGTAGGGCTGGACCTGGAGGCACCCTGGCACTTGTCACCTCAGTTCCTGAAGAACCCATGAAGACCTGTACCTCATGCTGGCAGGGCAAGTCTTGACAGACTGAGCCACCTCCCAGACCCCAGGTCTCGGAGTTCTGAGACAGGATCTTGTTATGTAGCCAAGGCTGACAGCAAACTTTCGGTCCCCTTGCCTATACCTCCTGAGTGGTGGGGTCACAGGCATGTGCCACCATACCCAGCACAGTATTTACTCTTCATTAAGCAGCAAAGGGATATTATTTCTCTCTGAGTCACTCAGCAATATGTATACATGGTATTTCTTTACTCCTAAATATTTCAGTACATACCATCCCAGAAATACAAACTTGGGCACTTTCTTATATAATCATAATATAATGTAAAATTGGGGAATTATTATGGATAACATAAGGTTTTGTTCAGATTTTGCTGTTTAGTATGTCCTTTTGAGTCGGGGACGAACCTTGTTTTCTTGGCTGTTTTCTGTTCAATACTGCTTCGGTTGTTATGCTCCCCCCCTTTTTTAAAAAGATTTATTTATTGATTATGTACACAGAAGAGGGTGCCAGATCTTATTACAGATGGTTGTGATCCACCATGTGGGTGCTGGGAATTGAACTCAGGACCTATGAAAGAGCAGTCGGTGCTCTTAACCTCTGAGCCATCTCTCCAACCCTCTCTCTTCCTTTATAATCAGAACACTCTCAGTCCGTGTTTCACGGACATTTTGGGAGAACACTCGCCAGCTCCCTTTTAACTCGCCCCACCACCGAGGTGGATGGGATACTTCCTCATTGTTAGATTTGGGTTGTGCACTTGGCTGTGGTTCTGCGGCAGTGATGACCCCGTGTCTTATTAGGAGGCCTGTGCTGCTGTATTGTTCCGTTACTGGTCATGTGCACTCATCACTTGGTTCTGGTGATGCCTACCAGGTTTTCCCACCGTCGGATGACTGTCCCTTCATAATTAATAACCCTACTTTGTGGGATGGTATTTTGAGTCTGCAAATATCAGAGTTCTCATATTTTTACTTACGAGTTTGAACATACAGTCATGATTCTTACCTGGATTGTTTGGTGTCCTTTTGACAGGGGCTCGTAAATCTTTTAGCATTTACATTCTGGCAGGCATGCCACAGTCTTCCATTCATGCCTTATCCACCTTTGGAATCTGCTAGAGTTTCAAGAATACTATTTCATTTCATTTCAAGGAAGTGCTATTTAGAAATCAGGATGTGGGCGCTTGCATTATTGTTACAGAGAGAGAATTGCTTTTAGGCCCTTATATTAATCAGAGTTCTCCAAGAAACCAAACCAATAGGAGATACGTACGTCTGTTTGTACCTGTGCCCATGTTGATTTCATCATCTGTATCTGTGTATTTATGGAGGCTTGAGAATTGTAAGGTGAGTGTGGGCCAGCTCGGGGTGTGCTGATGTACTTCAGTTGTGGTCATGCAGGAATCGCTGACCTTGTAGAGCAGGTGTGAAGGCCGTATAGCTGCTGAAGAGGGCTCTTAACTGGGGTTAGAAGTTTTTGCCTATTAATATTCAGGATTTCAACTGGTTACATGAGGCCCACTCATTATGGAAAGCAAACTCATTTACTGTACAAATTAGATTGTTAATGTTATCCCAAAATACCCATGCAGAAACCCAGAATACTGTTTAATCAAGCACGTGGCACTCAGTTTCTGCGTCACAATTAGCACATAAAGTAACCGTCAGTGCTCTCAGTGGACAGGGCTGGTGCACTGTGCACCCCCAGTCTATCTCTGTACACAGAAACTATATTTGTTTTTCCTAATGCAGCCATCACTGGGCATCCTGGTAGTCTCCTCCTCCTTCCCCTCTTTGACAGTAAGACACCTGGCTCCTCTCATCCATGCCCTTATGGGCTCACCCCTAGAACACACAGCGGGCAATGTACGCTGCACCCATGTATTGGAACCCAGTGTGATCCTGTAGCTCTCATGCTTACACCCTGAGGATATGTCTGAAAGGAGCTTAAGAGATGCTTGGCTCAGTGCACCTCCCCCTTCAGTGTCAGTCAGTCTGTCACCTGAACTTCAACTGTGACTGCTCTTCCTGTTGGGTTTCCATCCCGGAAGTCCACATCCACTCACCTCGCAGATGCTCCTATGTTCTCCACCTTTTATCAGTGATTTATTTATCTTTTGTATCGTCTCTCCACAAATGGAGCAGGTGAATGAGCATCGTCTTTCCTTTGATCTGCTAAACATACTTAGGTTTTTCCTACTGTGCAGTGCTTACAGGCTGGTCAGATTTTAATATTTATTTCATGAGTATATGTGTTTAACCTGTATGTATGTCCCTGCACCGCATGGGTGCAGTGTCCACAGAAGCCGGAAGCAGTTGTCGGACCCCTTGGAGCTGGAGTTACAGATGATTGTGAGCCACCATGTGGGAGTTGGGAATTGAACCCAGGTCCTCTGCAAGAGCAATGATCGCTCTTCACCACCATATTGTTCTTGCAGCCCCTCCTGTTTTTAGCATGGGACACGTTAATGCGTTTTAAAAGGCTGATACAGAGGGCTGGAGACCGCAGCATCGGGCACCCTTCTCCTGCTGCTGTGGTCCAGCTGTTCGCCCTTCCCCGCCTTCTCAGCAATTTCTCTAGCTGCTCCTTTGTATTGTTTTGCACCAGTGGAGCCGATAGATGTGTATCATTGTTCTTTTTTTGTTTTGTTTTTAAATATAGCCAGTGTTTTATTTTTTAGATGAAATGTCTTTATATTTATTTTTTTTCTTTTATTGAAAATAGTTTCTTTTTTCACATAATATATTCTGGTTCCGGTTTCCCCCACCTCTACTCCCCCCCCCAATTTCTTCTCAACCCCCCCCCCCCCCCCCCGATCCACTCCCTTTCTGTCTCTCATTAGAAAAGAATAGGCTTCTTAGGGCTAATAGTAAAGTATAACAAAATAGGATATAATAAGATAAAACGAAAACCAGCACATCATGGTTGGACAAGACAAGCAAACAGGAGAGAAACAGCCTGAGAGACGGCCCAAGCGCCAGAGACTCACTCTTCCCTTTATTTACTAAGCAGGCTTAGGTTTTCCCGGCTGTGCGGCGCTTACTGCCTAGCTTTAGACCTGTGTGCCAGTCCATTGTGGCGTCTTTATTTATTTTTCTTTTATTTCTTATCTTTTGTTAGGAGAAGGTCTCACTATGGTTCTCTCAGTGGCTTGGAACTCATTTTGTAGGCCAGGGTGGCCTTGAACTTACAGAGTTCTGCCTGCTTCTTCCTTTACTTCTAGGATTAAAGGCAGGTGCCTTCAAGCCTGGCTCCATTGTGTAATTTTATCCACTCTTAGTTCGGCCAGTCTTCTGTCTGTGTGAACATAGGCTATTTCCAGTTGGACTTTCCGATCATGAATAGTGCAGAAACATAGTCTTAGGTAACATGTCTTCTACTGTGGTTGAAAACTTATTCCTTCCACTTCTTATTTTAATATTGTGCTTTTCCCTTTTGTCTTTTCTATATGCACCTTGCATATTTCCTTTTTTTAATGAAGCTGGTTTGGCGTTTAAGACATATTTTATTATTTATTTATAAATTTATTTATAAAATTATTTATTTTTAAATTATCTGTCTGTCTGTCCATGCACATGAATGTAGTGCTTTCAGAGGCCAGAAGAGGGATCTAATCCCCTGGGGCTGGAGTTAGAGGCAGCTGTGAATTGCCAGACATGGACGCTGGGACTAGAGCTCCACTCTCTGGAACAGCAGTACCTGCTCTTAACCTCTCCCCATCTTTCCAGCCCCCGAAGTGTCTTCAGTACAGGTTTAAAGATGGGGGCTAGAGAGATGGCTTAGTGATTAAGAGTGCTGCTCACGCAGAGGACTGGGGTCCAGTTCTTAGCATCCACACAGTGTCTGTCCTACCACCTCCGTAACACTGAGGGTCTGACACCTTTCAAGGGCACCGGGTTGTCACATGTGCACATATATGTGTTCGGGAAAATCACTCTTGAAATAGAAACAAACCTTTTAAATGTGGTTAGTAAGGGGGAGAGAGACCTGTAAGAGGACAGTAGTACGTGTCAAAGTGAGAGGGTGCTGCTCGAGACCAACATGCTCTAATAACAGCTGAACAGGTCGTTTTGTTGGCTTTGGAAGTTCCATTGCTGAAAGAACTTAAAAGATGAGAAAGTTCCAGTTTACTTTTGCATTTTTCTTTTTATGGATTGTTATCTGACAGCTTCACACAGGTATCTAATGTGTTCGTACTGCTCGCTTCTTTCCCTTTCATCCCTGTCCCCACCCACTTCCTTTCATGGAACACGGTTGTGGGTTTTGTTTTGTGACCCATTTAGTTTAAGCAGGCCATCTGTGTGACCACCAGGTTGCCTTTTATTTAGTTTTTATTTGAGTATATTTAGTAACTTAGTCTGTCTTCAGTGCCAAGAAGACCTTTCCATTTTATTCTATTTCTTGGCTGTGATCAGTCATCTCATTTCTTTTTGCTTTTGTCCATTGCTTTTAGACTTTAAATTTCTGATCTAAGGCGTGTCTTTTCATGTCCCCAAAATGTTTGTTTAAAGAGAGAGAATTCCATTTGGCATGATTATTAAGGCCTGTTACTCTGTTCTTGTTAAATTTTTAGCAGCTTGCATGTTCTAATTTTATTTTTATAATATAGTTTATTGTAAATGAAAATATAGTCTTCATATAAATGAAGATGGCTTCTGGCTGTTTGTAAACAGGACCATTTCTTTAGTAGACTGACTTAAGGTTGCTCTCATTGCCAGTGCAGGTAAATATGGTGGTTTCTCTTTCCTCCTTTGGAGAGGAGTCAGTCTCCCCTCCCCTTCCCTCCTCCTCCCTTCCTCCCTTCCTCCCCCCTCCCTCCCTCCTCCCTCCCTCTTTTTTCTTACAATAAATGAAGCACATAGGAATGGAGGCAGAAATAGGACCAAAGGAGGGAGAGAGCCAGCGTGCACTCGCTTTCTCTCTTGCTGTCTGTCTCACAGGGATGGAATCCCGCAGTCATGGAGGCTGAACTGCCCCAGGGTCTGCTGTCTGCAAGCTGGAGACTCAGGAAAGCCTGTGCTGAGCCTTCCAGTCTGACACTAAAGGCTTGAGAACTCAGAAGAGCAATGTTGTAAGTTCTAGGTCAAGGGTAGAAGACTGAGGTGAGAAGGATGACTCGCAGGCCATTGGACAGGCAGTTCTGCTTTCCCTTCCTTTTGGTTCTTTTTGGGCCTTCAGTCTGTTGAGTGACTTCTTATGAAGGAGAGAGCAGTGTGCTTTGACTAGTCCTCAGTGCAGATGCCACTGTCTCAAGAAGCATTCTTGAGCATGCAAGACATCATGGTTAGCGGGCACTGACATCCTCTGGCCAAGTTGGTACCTACACACCTTTGAAGCTTTGCCCTCCTGAGTCTGCTGCTGTCACAACTGTTCTTCAGAGAGTGTGCACCTAGGGTGGCCTTGCCGATCTGGATGGTTCTGGTTAGTGTCAGGTCCCCTGTTACTGTCTTCTTCTTTCTGCACTCTTATTCTCTAGAGGCTAAAGGAAAATCCTTAGAACTGTCTCCCCAGAAACATGGTTTGTGTTTTCTACCTTAGTTAAAGTTAGTAGTTGTCCTGGGGTCTGGGGTTGTAGTGAAGGTGCAGATTTAGTGTGGCTTTACTTGTACTTGTTAGTCTGTCCAGACTGTGAAAGACATACTGGGAGATGTAGACTGCATAGTCACCAATATCTTGCTTAATTTATGAATTGTGAAACTGTGTGACATGATACTTTTCCTCCTACTGAGAACAGAGTGGGCATCTGATTCCATAACACAGTGTAGAGTAGCAGCTAGCATTCACGATGGATGAACTTTGCGTGCTTTTTTCTTATGAAGACTAGTCCTCAGGGATTTCAGCCATACCCTGTAATGAAGTCAAGCCCATTTTTACTGCTTACCCTTTGTGATAACAGGTAGAATCATCACAGTGGTTCCTCTTTATTTGCTATGTTTTCACAAACCCCAAATAGAACTTCTTACCTCCCAACACACAGAGGGGACCTTAGTTAAAAACGCCGTGTAACAACTCAGCACAGAAGCATGGAAGAAGTATGATGTCTAGTCTAGGCCAGAATAGTGGTAAGGCTTTTCACGTCTGCAACACACACACACACACACACACACACACACACACACACACACACACACACACACGATGTCTTTTATGCCAATAGAAGTTGCCTGGCAACTCATGATGTAGCATACATATTTCCATTGAGGGTTTGGGTACCATGTGCCTGAGGTGGTTGACAGATGCCGTGGTAGATTCCCAGGCACAGAGAAGACCACAGGGGAGGGAGTCAAGAAGAGTCATTGTTCTAGCTTTGGTCCTCTTCTTTATTTAAGCCTTGAAGCCTGTGTGAGTGAGTTTGAGCTAACGGGGGATTTAAGAGAAGAATTCTGTCATACTATTGTAGTAATGCTGAGTGGGAGGCACAGTCAGGATTTGACTCCCGTCACTTGGCTCCAGATATGACCTAGTTGTCACCCTGTTCCTGTTTAGGAACAGAATGCAGCAGTTAGGGCTCAGCTGGCAATGCAGTCCCTAAAGTGGAAGTGCTGTCTGGTGCCACCTGCTGAACTGGTATCTTCTGTAGTGGAAGCCGTGGTGCTTGGAAAGAGTCCCCTAAGTCTTCATTTACTTTGTGGCACTGTGGATTGAATCCAGGGCCTCATGCATTCTGATTGAGCTACATCCCCTGTCCTTTCTTTAACACACACACACACACACACACACACACACACACACCACACTGGTCCAGGAACCTTAGATTACTTTATTTTAATAGTAAATAATTGCTATGGTTTTTCATTTAAAAAAAGATTTTGCATGTTGCATGGCCCTATAGTAGATATATGTATAATTTCTGTTGTCAGCCATCTTGGATGTAGAGTTATAGTAATTACGTTGCTGGATAACCAAAGTTATTGCTTCAAATATTGGGAGATACTTGCCAGTAAAAGTTTTTCTTTTTAACTATCCAGAGGGACCCTAGATTTCCCTCTGTAGTTCTTTTGTGGATAACAGATTAGATTATTTTGCCAAGTGCAATGGGATGACAGAGTCGGAAGCCATCTAAATGTTGCCAGGAAAAGCTACAAGTTGCAAAGCATTCATAGACACTAAAAAGTAAAAAGGTGAGATGGGGGTCATGGTAATTATTGTAATGAAAGCTAAGGTATAATTTCAGGAAATGGAAAATGTGCATGTTAAATAATGACTTGTGTGTGTGTTGAAATATAGATAATGAAAACTCAATGTGTACATAGTGAAATCAAGTAATCCATTTCCAGAAGCCCAAAGTTAGAGTTGGCTCAGCATAAAGAGGGCTTTATAAAGTGTCTCTCTTCATTCATGATCCTAATGGGCTAGGGCCCAAGCTGTTTCAGCAAATGTCCCTGAACTATGTAATTTAATATTCTGTTCAAAGCAAATACACACTCTATTCATAGTGCTTGGGCTAGTTTAAAATTATCTACGTTTATTTTCCTTTACTTCCTAATTATTATGCTAAATGGCACCTAGACGAGAGAGCTGCTGTGATTATGAGCAGGGAGTGTAGTCAACAAGTATTTACTGTGCACTGGCCGAGTGTGGGCCGTCCTCCTAGGCCAGCAGGTAGGACATTCTGACAGTGGAGCCCACACCTGCTTTGATCTCACAAAGAGTAACTGCTTTCTTTGTCGTTATTGACCACATAGGCAGGATAGATTGTTAGTCCATTCAGAACATGTCCTTAAATATTAATATGCACCATGCACACAGTTTGGAAATCTATTTGTCTGACTCAAACTATTAACATTCATAATATTTGTTGATACTTCACTTAGCAGATCCACCTGCTTGTCTGGCCAGCCACTACTTCCTGTCTGCGTATCACAGTGAATATGTACTGTGGACATAATGTTTTGCTTTTCCTCGTAATTAATCACCTGGAAAGAAGTATGTATGGTGGAGGTGATAGAGAGGGTGGATTCTGAGAAGATGTCTAGCTGCAAAGTGAGAAAGGCTGAGAAGTTTGAGAGCCAAGAAGATGGCAGAGCTGGAGTTCTGTGCACCTCACGGCTGCCTCCCACCATGTCTTACTCTCTGCCTATGGAGTTGATCAGAATAGGTCTCTTCCCTCCTCAGCGATCCTGAATGGGGTTCACATACTTAGTCTTTGCTCACATGGTGAATGTGAGAACACTGTAAGGGCACATGTAGTCTGTTTCCAGAGTCCTCTTAATATTTTTGTTTGTTTGAGACAGTTTCGGTGTATAGCTCAGGCTGTCCTCAAACTCAGTCCTCCCGCCTCCACCCTCTGAATGCTGGGATGATAGCCATGTGCTGCCATATCTGGCTTCTCTGTTGATTTTGAAAAGTAAAAATAAAATGCTAACTGGGAAGTGCTGTGTAAAGGATTATGGCTCCTTTTTCACAATGTTTATGTGTTTAAAGATTTGGATTGGGCATTTATCAGGAGCATCTTTAAATATAAAGAAACACAGGGAAAAAAGAAAGCAGTTTTATCCATCATCCACTTTGCACAATTATTGACAAGTGGTCAGTCCTATTCCAAGTGTATGTCCCTTTCCAGATCCCAGTGCTGTGGCAACTCGGTGTCCACCAAAGTGGACTTGATTCCCTTGTGGAGGTGATGGATGCAGAGGCTGCTGACCTCGTGGATGGGACTGGCACTCTACGAAAGGACTCCAGGTTGAAGGGAGCACACTCTCATTTTTGCTCCTCTGTCCTGCCCTATGGAGAGGCAGTGTTTCTCCCTTTGTCCTGTCATCCTGTGAGGATACCCAAACAGTGCCATCTGTGGACACCTTCACCAGGTTCTGAACCGCCTGGAACCTTGATCTTAATTTCCCCATTTCCAGAACAGACAAAGGACTCTTTAGAAAACATGACCTCAGTGTCATCCAAAGTATGTGCAGTATTGAAAGACTTCGTCTTTGCTGCTGAAGCTCTTGGTAGCCTCCTGCTCTGATCACAACAGAGTTGGGACGAGTCACTAAGCATTTGCAACACAGGGAGCGGACTTCTGGGAGCAAGTTGCTCACATAGTTTTAGTTTTTGTTTTTTACTCCTTAAATGCACATCATTTGTTTCCAGATCTTTCCTGACTTACAAATGGACACTTCTGTTTGTGTAAATTTCTTGACAGCTTTAGCAAGGTAAAATTTATGTACCATGAAACCGAGCCATTTTAATTACCCACACTTTAGTGAAATGATGCAAAGGCAGTCAGTAGATGATCCAGTGGTTCCACTTCTGTGCGTTGTGATCTGTTCATTTGTGTGACCTAAACAGACTATCCCTCTGCCCTCATTTTCTCCTCTGATAAAATGTGGTGCTGTGTAGATACTGGTAGAATCACCGATGAGGGATTCTTGGGCCATTGCAGATTGTCTGGACCTGTGTTATTTATAACATGGCTTCGATAGTGGGAATGCCCTGACTGTGGCTGCAGTGGAGTCAGTGGTGGTAACTGGCCAGGAATGGAGAAAGGAAAATGTAGCTATAGGTAGTAAGCAGTGTTCATTGAGCAATTACTGTTTTATATGCCAGATTATATATACCTAAATAAATAAACTCACCTGATCTTCAATCCTGTGAGCTAGTTTCAGTGATTATGTCCATAAAAGTAGAGGATTCTCCAGGGCTGGAGAGATGGCTCAGGGGTTAAGAGAACTGGCTGCTTTTGGAGAAGACCGAGTTCAGTTCTCAGCACCCTCATGGTGGCTCACAACCTATCTGTAACCCTAGTTCCAGAGTGTTGGGTGCACTCTTCTGGCTGTAGGCATGCACACATGTCCATACATACATGTAGGCAAAACAGTCATATACATAAAATAAAAATTAAAAATAGTTTTGATGAGGGGGCAGCTTTTAAGGTAAGGGTAACCCTTTTTACATTATGTAAATAAACACTCCAAAAATGTCAATGCATATCATAGGTGTTATTTTATTTGAACAAAAGTACTCTTTCCTTTGCGGCATCTGACATACAAGTAACAAGTAAAAGCTAATTTATTACTGTTTGTAATCTGGGGCCTTGAAACACATCTGGCTGAGCTTCCCTTGAAATGCATTAGGATCGTCAGTATCTAGGAAATGAGATTTAGTCTGAGTTTAGACTGATGGAATGTGTGTGTATCTTTGTTGAGGCTAGAAAACCAAACAACAACAACAAACCAGAGACTTCTTTCTAGAAGCAAGGTCAAGGGAGAAGAGAGATGACCATAGCCCAGAGAAATTCTGACCCGGCCAGGCCAGGACCACCTGCATCAGGTGAAGGGGGTTGGAATCTGGAAATCAGAGGGCGGAGGAGGATCTCCATAGAGGCACGTGTTGGAAGACAGCCATTGCTTCACCACGTTCAAGCCTTTCCAGAGGATTGTTGTTTTCCCTTGGAACTGTCACTGTTGTTTAGAACTAGGATCCTAATCACAGCGGCACCTGTGCTAACACAGAGGTCACACAACACTGTGTCATCCTGATGCTAAGCGGAGCCTGTTCCTACACTGTGCTGTGTGTGGGGATGGTGAGCCAGGCTGGGAGGCAGTGAGCTCTCGCCTGTGCCTGTGCTTGTTCTCATTTCAAAGACCGTCAAAACTATTCCTAACCTGCTTTTAAGGAGAGCGGTGTTTCAATATTTTCCTGGAAATATAAGGCTAAGGAGCCTGTGCTCTGGTTTTGTTCTTCTCCATTATGTGTCTACATGATGTAGATTTATTAGAGATGATTTAGTTAGCCTCAGGCAGTCCTAATGGGTTTTCTCTGGTTGTTAAAAAACACTCTTCAAAGAATCTAACTGAATTTTCCTAGCAGACCGGTTGATTTATCCTTATTGAAAGACGAGTTCCAGTACCCCCTGCACATATCATCAATTACAATCTCCTTTGAAGTGTAATTTGCCGAGTCTTGATTAAAAGGCCTGTAATTGTCCTGTCCTGCTGCTCGGGACATGCTCTGCTGCCCTCTAATGGCTGCCCATTGATGGCAGTTATTGACTTCTCTGGCCACCTTCAGAATTAGCCTCTAGATATCCAGTGACTCCTGTGAGCTCCTGGGTCTGTGGGAGCCTGTCTCAGTGGACAGACAGCTTGGTGGGGTGTGGGTATGGCTGCCATGAGGATGGGGGCACTGAGTATGTAGGTTGATGTGCAGGCTCAGGGTTGAAAGTTTTGTTGCATTATTTTACATCCTTTTGTTCAGTGGTCCATTGCTGCTTCTGCTACTTCAGACTGCCAGGGGTGTCTAGTACCTCACCATGCCTCTAGCTAGTAACTTGTTACATAGATAAGTCAGGGAGTGGGTGAGAAGATACAGACCTAAAGATGCTTTTCTATGCTCTTGGGGAAGATAAGGTGTCCACGGAACTACTTGATTGTCCTTCTGCTCCTTCAATTGAGGTCTTGGAAAAGTGGGTCAAGCTAGAGTGCCTGCAGTTATTAGGAAAGGGTTGTCTCTGTGCGTTTCTGCCTCCCAGATTTTCTCACCTCTTGCTTTAGAAGGAACCCAGTGGCATTTGAAATTTTTGTCAAGAAATACAATAAAATATGACTTCATTACTTAAGATATTGAGAACCAAAATAGTACAGATACAGAGTACTTCCATGCCCATCTTCTCCTTGGTTGAAGTTAATATGCAGCCAGGAGTGGATTTCTTTTTACCCTCACTGCCCTCCAAGGCTGTCTGTCCCTTTTTGTATAATAACCTTTTATTGATTTTATTTTTATCTAATAACTTGTGTTAGGAAGAGGACTTCTTTAAATGACAACATATGAAATAGGAAAAGCACAGTTGTATGTTCCTCATCTTATTTTCTGTTAAGCATGTCCTATTTTACTTGGCAAATCTTTAAAAAGTGTATCTTCCTGTCCCAGTCTTCATTGTCGTACCCTTGCTGGTTTTATGGCTCATTCATATGTTTGGAGTGAGTAACCTTTTCTTGTGAAAAATAATGCTTGTATTTACCCCTGTGGAGAGAGCAGGAGCTGGTGCCCCTGTCTTGTCTAATATCTCACTCTGGAGGGTCTTTATATTTTATAAGAGCTTTTCCTTATTTTCTGTACTTTATACATTATTTAACTCTTCCACAAGGCATTAACATAACCTAGAAAAGCAAATTAAAAAATGATTCTGTAAACACTTGAAAAGCTAAGCCATAACAACTTGAAAAAGAGATTTATATGTTATGTGTGTGTCTGTATCAGTGAATGCCTTGGAAGGCATCCGATTCCTTGGAGTTACAGTTACAGGGAGCTCTCAGCTGCCTGACGTGGATGCTGGGGACCGAACCTGGGTCTTCTGGAAGAGCAGCAAGACTCTCAATGGCTGAGGCATCTCTCTGGCCCCCAGCCGTTACTTGAAGAACTGAAGTCGCGGTACAGTCACCACCATTTTTGTGGCTCATTTCCTTAGTGGCAGCAGTGGAGGGACTGGTAGGAGGAGGCTCTCTCCACGCGTCACATTTTGTACTGTGTTGTATTTGATTGTGACCCCTGCACCCTCAAATGTGTGTTTCTCATTGCCTTGTCATTTTCAATGCGATCCAAAACTAACAAAAAAGCTGTTGGATAAAAACCACTAGTACTTTGTCTCACTGTAAAGGAGATTCAGCTGCCTCTGAGGAGAGAGGGAAAAACAGAAGGCTGCCTCAGGACCAGCCTGCCAGGGGGAGCCTCAAACACAAGATGGAAATTTACGTTTACCCCTTTAGCACAGGAAAACTCAGTGGTTAACAACTAAACTTTGATTTTATTTGGCATAAAATCCATAACCTGGCTCGCAAAGCTCCAGCGTCACAGTATGTATCCCCAGGGTCTCCTGTAGTCATTGTTTCTTGTGCCTAGTGGGGTCTCAGGAGTCCAGATATTCTTGTCTCCTGGAAGACCCAGGTTCGGTTCCCAGTACCCACATCAGGCAGCTGAGAGCTCCCTGTAACTGTGTAGCTCCAAGGGCCTTGCCCTCCATGTATTGACTGATTTTTTTTTTTTAATTATTTCGTGTGCATGAGTGTTTTGCCTGCGTGTTTATCTTTGCACCACCTATGTGCCTGGTGTTCATGGAGGCCAGAAGAGAGCATCTGATCCTGGACTGGAGTTACAAACCATTGTGAGCAGCTTATGGGTGCTGGGAACCAAACCTATGTCTTCTGTAAGAAGAGCCGATACTCTTGACCACTGAGCCAGCTCTCCAGCCCTGACAACAGACTTCATAAATAAAACAGGAAGTGATGAGAGCCGCTGTCTGCTAAGTGCTGAATGTGTTGTTCCCTAGTCCACTCACAGTCCCCTTGACTGAATTCCCCACTCCTGCTGACGTAAGCAGAACAAGAATTTACTGGAAAAGTGTTGTACAGTGCATGGAACCGATGAGAAGGATGGAAAAACAGGCTTCAGAACCAGAGGGAATTAAAGGCGGCTCAGAACTTGTGCTTGCAACCAGATAGGAACAGCCTGGTTAGGAAGCCAGTTTTACTGCATGACTGAGGGACCTTGAGGCTGAGCTTACCCTGTTGGAGCATCTTACAGATGGTCTGTCTCAGCAGCTCTTTGTTTCTAGAAGCTTTCAGAGAGGTCAGACTTACTTCTTGAAGTAGGTGTTATTTTTGCTTCTTACAGTTCTGTATCATGTGCATATGTGTAACTGTCATTACCATCTACTCTGACACTAAATATAAGGGTTTTTCTCTCATAATCAATTTCTAAGTACTGTCTGCTGTCCACTTCACTTCAGTTTGGCACGAAGTTCCAGAGTTAGTGTCAAACTCCTAAGTTGAAAGGCTGAATTTCACTTGACTGACCTCAATTTGAATGCCAGTAGCAGGATTGGGTCTCCGGTTACTTCTGCTTATAGGCTCCAGATCAAGGCTTCTCAGGACCTCCCTAGGTTTGCTAATTCACTAGCAGGACTCAGGTCCCAGGAAAGCTGTTTATAATGAATGACATAGCCCAGGAGTAGCCAAGTAGATGACAGATGTGTGGTAAAGTATGGAGTGTTCAGAACCACAGCCTTGTCCAGTGTGCTAGCCTCTCTGAGCCCTGTGTGTCTGCTGCCTGACCAACAGGTGTCTTCTTCTTGTGTGGTCATGATGAAATAAATTATGGGACGCTGGTGATTGAGTCTGTTTCTCCCGCCACCACCCCCCCAGCATTTTGGAGAGTGGTGGCTGTTCAGGCATGCCCTTGAACTTGTGTAGGCTCCACCATAGTTTGCTCTATTAGCATGGGGTATTTAGGAAGGGGCACTTTAGCAGTGACAAAAGACACCCCCTTCTTTCACTCAGGAAATCCCAAGGACAAAGACTGTTTTGCTGCATATCTGTTATTTGCATCCCGTCTAGACAAGTTTGGTGTTTAATTGCCGAGATGTCACTGTATATTTTCAGAGTTGATTGGTAAGCTGATAGCATATTAGGAAAGTGGCCCTGATGGAACCTGACTGCCTGAGTCCCAATTTCCACACTCACTAGCTGTGTGATG
The DNA here is from genome assembly GCF_903995425.1 of Onychomys torridus. Taxonomy (NCBI): domain Eukaryota; kingdom Metazoa; phylum Chordata; class Mammalia; order Rodentia; family Cricetidae; genus Onychomys; species Onychomys torridus. The sequence continues at coordinate 54,305,053 of NC_050446.1, read as the reverse complement.
TTGGAGAAGCTAGCTCTTACCTCAGAAATACTGGGAACATTAAGTCAATACTAGAAGTCATTACAGGGCACAGTTTGTAATAAACACTTGAGTGTAAGGTACATGTTAATTAACATAATCATTATTAGTGTCATTGTCAAACCTCAGGTTAGGACCCCAAGGAGAACACGGGGTAGCCTCTATGATGGGAACACAAGTTTCCTGCGTTCCTGATTAGCTGATAACAACTGATCAAACGCAGTATTGATTTAGAAACATGAAATGCTATAAATTTTCTAGCAGAATGTAAAACTATGAGCTGTGTGAACTCCTTTCTGCTAGCTAGGGCTAATACAGAATTACACTGAGAGGAACAAATTGAAAGAAGTGTTTAAGAAGTAAACTTAAAGGTACATGAATTAGTTTGACAAGTTGTTTTCTTTGTAGGCAGGTGGGAACAGCGGTGGTATTTGTTGTTTTTGTTTTTCTCTTAACCACAAAGCCTGTAAAATACTTAACTGGCTGACTTAGCCTTGCTTAATTAGCCATTATCAGATGACTATATAGATATTTTTTTCAAATATGGGATTTTTTTAAAGTGTGTTTTTTGCAGCACAAGGCTGCAACTTGAGTGTTTTGGTCCAGCCAACAGCACAGTGGCTGAAAAGGGGTGGGCTCGTGGCAGGTCCTTGCTGGACACGGAATCCAAACAGTCATATTTTCTACTTTGGAAACTTGTTTTGAAGAGAACAGCTCTCACTGAGTTCTCACAGTACTCTCCAGGACCCACCTGCCCTTTGCTGGACCGGGTGAGCTGCCATGGAGGAGGGAAGGATGGACAGTGATGGAGACTTCTCTCAGACTTGCGGCTTAGTTTAAGAGGGCAGTAAAGCTGAGCCTTGGCTTTTTGTTTTGTTTTGTTTTGTTTTGTTTTGTTTTGTTTTGAAAGGTCCTGCTCTCCTTAAATTTCATCTAGTAGTGTGGAGGGCTGGCCAGGTCTCACAAAACCTCCATTTAAGGAAAACTGTCTTGCTCCCAGCACTGACTAGTTAGTGAGTGTTCTCTTTTTGTAGGTAACCATAAACCTTGGCTGTGACTGAGTAGACTCTGGAAAACCAAACAGAAACTGTGGCTTGCCCTAGAGAATGATCTCAGCCCAGCACTAAGGAGGCTAATAGGAGGAATGGCATAGATCGAGGCTAGCCTGGGGTACATAATGAGTTCTTGTCTCAAACAAAACCAACAGTAGTCACTACAAATCAAAAGAAAAGAACTCAATTAATAAATTGGCCCCACCCCTGGAGCATTTAAGACTGAAATGTGGAAAGATGAGCGAGTAACTAAGACTTTGTTGAGTTGCACCTTGAAGCAAACAGAGGTTCCAGTCTGTCGTGAGGTATCTGTCGTGAGGTGTTAGGGAGGCAGAGCGTGGGAAATTAGAGACCACTGTTAGTACTGCGGCAGAGGGAATCAAGTATTAGGAGCAAGCTGTGTAATGTGGAAAGCAATGGAAGACTGACTGGCTACTTGATGGATTAATAAAATAACTGAAGTGAGTTTCGAGCTATTGCTCTCTGCAGTCAGTGTGCAGGAGTGTTGCTCCGGAAAACATGTAAGCCATTGTTTTTACCCAGCTGCAGCGTTGCCTACTAAGGAGTGTTTGGCAATGTCTAGACTTAGGTTGGTTGTCACAGCTGGGGATTGGGGTGGTATGCCACTAAAATGTCTGCAGCTCCCTGAAAAAAGAAAAAAAGGCTTACCTGGATAAACCATCATGAGTATGACTTAGAGTAATTGTCGTGTTGCAGTTGACATTTCACTGTTTTGCAGAGGCAAGGACTTTTGCTGGAGTGAAATGGAGGCCTCGGTGATATTGCCCATCCTGAAGAAAAAGCTGGCCTTTCTTTCAGGTACGTGTGCTGTGCCAGAACTCTTCCATGTGTCAGCTTCCTTTGATTGGTTTAACAGATGCTGTAAAATTCCTTTTATAAAGGTTTTGTTTTAGGGCATTTCTTTAATGAGTTGTTGTGATCCGTTGCTGCTGGTTCACCATGATCTGGTTTTTATCTGTTCTGTGATTTGACTAAACTCTAATGAAATCATGACTTTTCACTTCTGAAGTAAAAATTGAGTAATTAGTGATGGTCGACAGCCAGCATTTCAGCAGATGTTCCTGGAGTGACCACTTCTGATCCCTTCTCTCTCAGCTTCTGACCTCTGTCGTTCTCAGGAACACTTTCACTGCCCCAGAAGAGTTATAAAATGCCCCTTTTGCTGTTTTCCGGCCTTGAATTTGCTTACAGTGATTAACGAGAAGTGTTGTCCACTAAGATGACCTAAGGACAAGACGGAGGGCCGTCTGTTCCCATGAGAGTAGAGGTGTGGATCCTTCTGGCCCCGAGACTTTGGAATCTGAAGAGACTGAGGCCCCATGCGCCAGTTCAGGGTTACCCGGACTATCCTATTTTCCCTTTCCTTTCCTGTTTCCCTGAGCTCTTGTCATTGTCTTGATAATTCTAATTTCTTTTTTAACCTCAGACATCTGGTGTGTCTTTGTAAGTTGACATAGTTTCCTGATGAAGATTGTAAAGTTGACAAAACAGGATGCTGAATTCTCTTGGTGTTGCTACTCCTAACTTTATTTTCTTTTCTAATTTGTGTTATCAATTAATTGGCACTTCAGTCCTCTCCATGGTGTTCTAATATGGATGATACTATTATCATTTATGTTTGTAGCCTTGTGAATTTCAGAATAATGGCTCGATCATGTGAATTCCTACAACTGGAAGTATCGAGCAGGCTATAAGGGTTGGTAAATTGTCAGGCACCTGAGTAACCCCAGCACTCAGGAGGCCGAGGCAGGAGGATCAAGAGCTTGAGGCCAGCTTGTGCTATTGGAGATTCCGTCTCAAATGACAACACAAAACCAGCCAAACAAACATACCTACTGCCTTGAAATGCTTGGGGTGTGCCAGCTGTCCTCCAGGAAGATGCTTCTGTGTCCCTTCTTCTCCATCTTGAGATGCCGGTCTTCCTGCACTTGTCACGGTGGATGCTATTTTTCTCCACACCAGTAACATGTCTGTGTCTTACGTTTGCGTGCACCATTTGACCCTGTTCACCATAGCTCTCGTGAAGGTCTTTCTTTCTCCCGGCTTCTGATACTTCCACTTCACACCAGTGGGTTTTCCCAACCCCAGCACAAGCTGAGGGTGTGGGGTTCAGGGTGGTGTAGTCTTAAGGATTAAACTTGACCCCTAAAGGAAGATTTCAAAGTGCTTTAGATGTCATCTACAGTCTAGGTGTGAACTCTTGTGCATTTAGTTTAAATGCGTGAGCAAAACTTATCAGTTGTGAAGAGCAATTGAAAGTTCCCTTGACCACTCTTAAAATTTTATCTCTTGACCATTAGTAGTTAAAGTCAGTTACTCTCAAACTTTTTTATAAATAATAAAACTGTTTTCAAACCAGCAGAATTACCCAAGGGCTGCTATCATTTGGAAGTCACCTGTGTAATCCATTAAAAAAATAAAATAAAGCCTGTGTTCTAATCAACAAAAATGCTATTGAGCCACTGTGTATGATCCAATCCTCCAAAATTGTGGTTTATTGATGTTAGACAGTGGTTCAATATCAACAGTTGCATAGAAAATAGCCCTTGACAGCTGCCGTGCCATGAATCACATTTCTGTCACTAATGGAAGTCTTCTTCACCTCGGGCTTTCAGTTTTTAGTGATGAATTGCTAGCGATTTTACAGAATTGTTTTCTTCAGGATTTGCTGCTTCTTAGGCTTCTTGAACTATTGTAAATGTCAGTTGGTCCTGACAGTAGGCTTAGGTGTTGAGTCCAGCGGAATTTTGAAAGATGGTAGGTAGGAATAAAAAAGTTCCCTTGTTTCACCTGCAAGGCTGGGAATTGAACTCAGTGCCTTTGCTATGCTCTGTCCACAGTCAGTGGCTGTGTGAGGGTCTCACTTGTAATTCACACTGGTGTTGAGCTTTGCCTTTTGAGTGCTGAGGTTGCCGGCACGGACATCAGGCTGGGCTTTAAAGTTACATTTTACACTCAGGGCAAATGGGACAAGGACTTAAGCACTTGAGATCTCAGTGGGCTCCACCCCTGGCTTTCTCCTGTAACCCCCAGGTCCTGCTCCATGTTCTCAGCTGTGTCTTTACTGCCCTCTAAACAGTCTGCAGCTGGCTTTCCTGCCTGTACACAGCAGGAACCGAGCCTGTAGTTTGCTCTTAATCAAATAGTCAAATAAGTATGTTATTCGTTGTTAATCTGTTGCATAGGAGATGCGCCTTCCATTGCTGTCCATATTCCGCACAGCCATGTTTCTTCGTAGTGAACTTAGGTCATCTGTCACCATGGGATGTTCTCTTAAACTTGGTTTTAAAACTCCTATAAGTTTTCCTCAAGTCTTTACTTACCACAGCTCTTTTGTAAAGTTCATTTTCTCTATTGTCTCAATCCCTTTTTATAGCATATTAATGCTACATGAAGACACCATGTAGCAAATTAGTGACCGTAATTCATACTGCTGTTATGACTTAAAGCTTTTTTTTTTCAGATGCAAATTCGTTTGACTTGCAAGCGCTGATTGTACTAGACACACAGGAAGTGTTTGATGATTTGATTCAATTAGGCAGCAGCCTAAATGGAAGAAAATTAAAATGATTTTGGTTTTGATGAAGATTTCATAGATGCATTTTCTTCTGAATTTTTATGGAGTTTTTGCCTTTACTATTATAAGCATTTATAAACTACAGATCACCATTAGATAGTTTCCAAACTGTGTCCCAAACTTGTAATTGTTATAATAACATTGGATTAAAATGTTATTCATATGGCTTCTTAATATCTGGTAAATCCTAACGTATCTTTTCCGTAGGAGGAAAGGACAGGCGCAGTGGACTCATCCTGACCATTCCATTATGCCTGGAGCAGACAAATATGGATGAGCTGAGTGTCACTCTGGACTATCTACTCAGCATTCCAAGGTGACTCTAAAGGTGTCTTTTTCTTCCATTTCAGTAGTGTTTCCTAGTGTGATTCTTGCTGTTGGAGTATTACATGCCTTTTCAGCAGTGAAATTACAGTTTTATGGAGCAGGAGCTGATGCCAGTACACAGATAAGATACTTTACCGTTCGGTGCGCTTTGCGGCACACAGATTTCTAAACATGCACCTTCAACCTCAAGAACAGTTAGGCTCAGCACCTGTTTACCATGGAGCTTTAGAAAGAAGAGAAATTGGGCTGGGGAGAGGGCTCAGTGGCTAAGAGCGCTGTAAGGTCTGAGTTCCAGTGCTAGCACTCTCATAAGAAGTTGGACACAGCCCCTTGCTAGTCCACCTATAACCCCAGTACTGTGAATGGCAGGGACAGAAGATGGCTAGGGTTCGGTGACTGCCAGCCACGGTCCAGGCTCAGTTAGTGAGTAGTAGAGCAGGACACCTGATGTCCCCCTCTGGCCTCGATGTGCACACAGTATACACAACTGCATGGATGTTTAACTCCCCCCACACATGGGGGGTGGAGTAGGATGAGAGAGAGAGAGAGAGAGAGAGAGAGAGAGAGAGAGAGAGAGAGAGAGGAAGAAACTTAATCTACATGAACTACATGAACTCATCTTTGTTTTATTTCACTAATTTGGTAATAATCTCTAAAATGAGTGAAGCTGTTAGTCTTCAAATATTTTTATTTTAAAAATACAAAAATGTATACATAATTTAAGTTATAGGTCCCAGAGGTTTTAGTTTTCATAGTTACTGAATAAAGAAAAGTCTCAAACATTCCTCTTTGCTAAAGTCTACCCATCACCTCAGAATCGAAGCAGGGGCTGGAGAGATGGCTGGGCAGCTAAAAAGCTGCTCTTCACTGATTGAGCTCCAGCACCCACATTAGGTGTCTCAGAAACACCTGTAACTCTGAGGGATCGACTTCCTCTTCTGGCCTTCGAAGACAGGTGGCCCACCTCTTCTGCTCTGCTATCCATAGCATGCACAGCTCGCCTGGTAGGCTCATATCAAGGCTGGCTCCACACTACACCTGCCTCTGCCCTCTGGTGGTTATCGCATGGTTCTGGGGTCTCCAGTGCAGTCGAGGCTGCACCTTCCCCAGTGGCCTCTCTTGGCCTCTCATAGTACTGAGCCTCAGCTTCTCTCCAGGACCCCGTTAGTCCTTCAGCTTTCGTCAAAACCACCTCCACGTGGGAGACTCTTCGGCTTCCAGCTGAAGATGCAGCCTTGGCCCTCTCTGCCCACAGCTTCTGTGTACTGACCTTGGTGAAATACTCCCCAGAGGATTTTAATCACAGCTGGTTCTTTTAGCTTCAGCTAGCCATTACCTATCATCTCCGTAAAGCCAAGGTCTCACTTCAGTCCTGCTGCTCTTTAGTTAACTATAGCTGATACTTCAGCCCCAGCTGGCCAGAGCCAGTGAAGTCTTTGAGGAACCCTCAGACTTCCCTCTAGAACTTTACAAGTCAGGACTCCATTGTCTGCATTGTGTTTAGTATTATCTTGCAAGTCCCAGAATAGTTTATTAATCTGAGCACTCAGGGGCTTTTCTAGCCCCCAGAATCTTCCCACAGACCTTCCAAAAGACAGTATGGTCAGGTCCATTGCATCAGCACCCCACACTTGGATCCAACGGAGGAACGGTGCTTGCTAGCCTGCCCCAGGTTCATGTTGAACCTGCTTTCTTACGTACTTGGTGCCAATTTCGCTCCTAGTTGGCTTTCTGTTGCTGTGGTAAATACCATGACGAAAGCACCTTGGGAGGAAAGGGGTTTTTGACTTGTTCACTATTGACTAGCTCATCATCTTGGGAAGCCAAGGCAGGAACACCCTTCAGGGTAGGAGCTTGAAGCGGAAACCACCGGGAACACTGCTTGTTGGCCTGCTCCCAGGCTCGTGTTAAACTGCCGTTCTTATCCAGCCCAGGCTCTCCTGCCTGGGGAGGGCACTGCCCACAGGCCAGTCAGATACAGGCTGTTCTTCAACTGAGGTTCCCTCTCCTCATGGGTGTCAGGTGGACAACAGAACTGACTGGGGCACAGACCCGCTTCTGGTGTGGTGCATCATTCAATGAGCTGATGCTGCTGGCCTTTCAGTGTTAGAGAAGCCCAAGACTTCAAGTAAAGGCTTCTGTCTTTCTCCTTCTTTTCTTTAAAGGAGAATGACCAGACCCATAGTCAGTGCATTCACAGAGCGGCCTTGCTGATCTGTGTTGCTATCTGTCAATTCCCATTGAGTGATAAGCCCCTTGTTTTAGTAACTGAGATCAGGTAGACTCACGGCTGTATAAATCATGAAAATAGTCCTGGACGGACTGTTGGGGCCAGCTTTTCTGTTTGATGGTTGAGGGGACTGAAAGTAAGAGACTTGTTTTTTTCAGGATCACACAGCTAGTCAGTCACAGAGTGGGGCTAGAATCTGCTGTTTCTTACACTGATCTAAAAGGGAATTTTCTTGTTTGTTGTTGTTTTGTTTGTTTCTTCAAATTAGTACAAATCAGCATAGCTGCAGTTTCTATGAACTCTGGTTTGGAGGTTCAAATGAGATGCTGAAAGTGTCGTAGGTAAAAGGCTGGTGCAGTGGCTCAGTGCATAAAGATTTGCTGCTAGTTTGATACTTGGGACCCGTGTGGTAGAGGGAGAAACCAAGGCTTGCAGGGACGTTTCTGACTTTCACATGTGCTAACCCCAAACAATAAATAAACAAACAAGTAAATAAAATGTAATAAAAATAAGCAAGGCAGGAGTAGAGGCCTACCTACATATTACTTTTCCGTGAATGTGCCTCCAACACTGCCACATGTCTTTGAGGCTGAGTTCCAGAAGATGCATTCACCTGTGATGAGGCTGCTATTGGGATTTGTGGAATCACACTCAGGCTACTGGGAGGCTACCCTGCAAGAGGCTTGGGTAGCCGAGGCTGAGTGAAGGCACAGCAAATCAACTCCTGTCTCCTGACTTGTGTTCATCCAGGAGTGTGAACCTAGGAAGTCAGGTGGAAGGCAAAACAGGTAAAAAATTACCCAGCTTAGTCTCTCTCTTGTCTCTCTCAGGCATACGTATTATAAATTTAGTGATGTGCTTAAGGGTAGTTCTTCAGTTTTTACAAGCATTATTTAGTTCTTTTTAAGTTTTCCAGGGTTTATGCTGTTTCACGAATACTGACCAGCTTCGTGTCAGTGTCTGCCTTTGTCTTCCTGAGGGCTTCCTTTTCTTCAGCACTCTGCGTACACCTATGTGGGCTTGTAGGACCTGCTAACCGACTATTCTCAGGGATTCACATTTGTCAAAAAACTAAATAGATGTAAAAGTTGTGAGGACAGAAGTTGTTTGGAGCAAGCTTGTGGTTGCTTTGAACTTTGTTTTAAAACTTTAATTACAGTAGACCTCAGATTTGACCTGTGGATGGGGATTGGGTGGTAGATATGGAAAGAATACCCAACATCTAAGGAAACAATAGGTAGTATTGAGCCATTTAATTCGCCTGAGAGGAGTTCTGTTCCCTCTCCCCTAAATTATGAGCCACAGTCACGGCTTCATAATTTCTAGTAAATGCTCATGAAATTTGGACCATGCCACTGATAATTGACATGAAAATAACTGAATATCATATTCTAAAGGAAATCCTGGATATCTTGTAAAATTTTAGAGTTTTTCTTTCAACAGTGTGTTTTGCAGTACTTCAAATCATGCTATTTTCTAGTTCAACCAGAACTTGCTGACTGTGTGACAGAGTGTCAGGGTTTGAAACCACAGAAGCTATCTTCTGGGCTCACAATTTAGGTCTTTCATAAAATGCTTCCAAGGAATTGTTCATGTAATTCCTGATAGAAATTCAACATCTGTTAAAACTAGCTTGTACATTTCTCAAATTTTGATAATTTTAGAAGTCTAAGTTCTGATTTTTAAGTCATCTTTTTCTAGTTGTGGAAACACTCTGTGTTGCAGGAGAAACTTCTGAAGGAAGGGGCTTCAGGAGGTAGTGCAAGGCATGTAGCCATTGAGGCTGTAAGTCTCTGTTGCTTGGTGACTGTGTGAGAGCCTGCACGGTTACCTCAGTTTTATAGGTGTTGAGTAAGCAGGGAATAAAGCGGACCAGTGGTCAGCTCTCCCTAAGGACCAGCACACAAATGCCACAGACACGTACTCATTGTGTCAGGCATTCCTGCGCCGAGACAGCAAACCCAGAGACTCAGGAGAGGCAGTGGGAGCTTACGGAACAGTGAGGTAACACTTGACCAAGATGGTGGAAATGAGTGTCAGCCCCCAGAGTACTAGATGAAAGACTACTGTCCAGGGCAGAGGCCCTGGGACAGGAGCAGGTTCAGCATTCTTGTGGGTACACCAGCCAGAGAAGTGTGGCTCGTGTACTTTGGAAGAGGAACGACGTGCTGGGTCACGGGTTAGAGGAGAGGCTGGGTCCATGGAGACAGTGGTCGGACGCATCTCAGCATAGGAGGAGCAGAGCTGTTGTATGCTGACTCAGCCATTTTCAGACAGGTCGTCACACATTTTCCAAGGCCTCCTAACCTCACAGCATTGAGCTAGGAGTTAACAGTCTTAGAAGACAAACATTCTGATACTCTGCAAGCATGTCCTCGGATGAAGATGAATTATAATAAAAGCACACTCAAACCAGTGCTGATATGTATCAGCAGAACTTTGAGCAAAAGAAGAGCTCTAAGATAAAATCAAGAAATAGTTATGAGCATCAGGGCACTGGCCCTAGAAATCCTTCAGAAGGCTTTCATGGGTCAGAGGTGAGGGTGTTTGGTATCCACATTTCTTTTACAGAGCTGTTTTAAAGCAGCCTTGTGACCCTGGAAAGGCCCTGATGAGTTAGGGTCTTAAATTTTTTCTTTTTCTTTATTGTGTGGTATCTTACAGCACCCTGGACCTGTGAACATGCCCTTTGTAAAGCATCTGAAATACCACTTGGCTGGCAGTTTTGAAATAATATCTCTGGGTTGTATATATTTTCATTTTTTAATCTTAGTGAAAAATGTAAGGAAATTAAAATTAAGGGTCTTTTTAAGCACTCTAAAAGATGTATTGTTTTATCCTTTAAGATCGTTACAGATGGCATTTGCAAGCTTCATTACTTTCACAGTATTAACCTGCAGATAATTTATAATATGCATTGAAATATAAATGTGTTATTTTTTAAAAAAACATATTTAACAAATGATTGTGTGACCTACATCTCAGGGTTATAGATGCTAATAAGGCAACAGCAAGTGTTGGGAATGGTGTGTATCTTTGGGTGTCAGGCCCACATTGGAACCCTTTGTCTTGGCTCCATTTCTTGCAACCTTCTCAGCATCAGGAGACCCTGAGTTCTTGCCTTTCTCCAGAGGCCACTTTGCATCCAGCTCCCCTGTCTTGGCTGGCCTTTCTGGGCTTGTAAAGCCCCACTAAGGCATAGTGACCTTCATATATGTCTTGTTGCTAGGACTTCTAGGAATTTCTTCTTTACATGCACCTGCCAGTGCTAATGGGTGTCTGGTGTCTTCCCACTCCCTGCAAGTGTTTAAGTGCTATTGTGAGTCTAGGTTCAGGTGCGTATTGCATCCCTCTTCCCTTCCACAGAAACGTCGAGAGGATCCTTTTTTCCCCTCAATGTAGATCCCAACATTGAATACTTGAAATTTTAAATACATCTCATTAACCTGTCATAAACTACTGTTTCAGTAAAGTGTGCAATTCAGTGGTTTGTAGTATAGTCACAGGGTCGTGTGGTCACACTAACTCCAAATAGTTTTCATCTGTCCAAAATAATCTCTCTACATTAGCCGTCCCTGCCCATTTTCTCTCACCACCTGCCTCAGTCAGCCACTAATCTGCTCTGTGCATTTGTACAAGAGAATTAAACTACCTCTGGGTGCTCAAGTCTGGCTTTGGGGCATAATGTTTTGAAGGGTTATCTGTATTGTGGTATGTGTCAACTGCTGACCAGTAATTTTTGATGTGGCTGTACTGTTTTGTTTCCTGTTTAGCAGATGATGGACACTGGATTTCTCCTTTTTTTGTACTATCAGAACTTACACTATTCTATTTATGTTCACGTTCTTGTGTGGTCATGTGCTTCTGTTGGCATTGTCTTTGGGGTACATTCGGTTTATTTAACCCAGTTTCTGCTTTTGCCTACCAAGGATCCTGTTTCTCTTCCAAATACTGAGCTCTGTCTCCTCATTCTTGGAGTTCTCACTGCTTCTCAGGAGAAGTAGACATGCTGCTTTGCTTGTCTAGTTAGATATATGCTAGAGTTAATATATGTTTAAATTAACACTTGTGACTAATGTGGATGCTGGGAGGGAACAGGGAGGGCCTCTGAAATCTCGTAGACTGCCAGATTGAAATCCAGGGAAGGTCAGCTATTTACCTTTCTGATAATGGGTAATTGAAAGGACTCTGGGCTGGACTGCCTTCCCTTCCAAATCCTTGCTCTAGTCGGCAAGGCTGAAGTTTCTCTCTTGTACTGAGAGAGGGCAGTTGAGGCCCTTGCACTAAATGTGCAGGCACATAATGATAATGGTAAGGGTTGCTGTGTAGTTTTGTCTTTGGGATGGAACTTTTCCATGTAGAAGCCATTACATTGCATAAATATTTGGTTGTGAGCCTAGCCTTTAACAGCTGAGCTATCCCTCCAGCCCTACATTGCGTAAATATTTGAATAATTAAATATGGTACAACACATTTTGCAATACTGAAGATAGCATTTTGCTGGCCAGGTGACTAAGAATGAGAAAAATCTAAGTAGCGATGGGTTAGAGGTTGGTGCATTTAAGCTTTCATTCAATTTGTAAAGCAATATGACCTCATCGTGTTAGATTTCCTGTGCACAGAGAAGCCGTCTCCAGTGGTTTAGTCATAGCTTATTATTTTCCACCTGTTTTAGCTGTTTCCTCTCGAATCCTCAATTCTGGTGAGAAGTGTGCATAGGACATGTGGCAGGTGGTAGTTACCTGGTTCTCTTTGATCCCATTTTACAAATAGAGAAATTGAGAAGCTGTTGGTACTGTTAAAATGGTACTCGGGTTTCATCATTTTTTAAGACCTTAATTCACCATGTTTTAGAGTATTTTCCTCCCAAATTAGCTTGTGATTAATGCTTTCAGAAATGAGAAAAAAATAATGTTAGGAAATGGAAAGAATACTCGGGAGAATGTTATCAATTGATATTGTAGATTAGACCAGTCGAGATGATTTGTACCCTACCTGCTATTAAAGCTTTTCCCTTCTTCTGCCAGGGTTATGAGGAGAGTCTGGACCTGGTTTAACACCCATGATTGTGTTTTGTTTCAGTGAGAAGTGTAAGGCCCGAGGATTTACCGTGATCGTGGATGGCAGAAAGTCTCAGTGGAATGTGGTGAAGACAGTGGTCTTAATGCTGCAGGTGATTCTGTTTCCTTTGTCTGTTGGTCAGGAAATGCTTTTCGGTTTTTCAGCAGGGTATCATGTTGAAAACTGCAGTTATATGTTATTTATCAGGCCATGCCCAGGCTTCTCAGCAAGGACTTAGTTCTGAAAAAATATTGCCACACTACCACTGGATTGCTTAAATTCCATTTTTATATGTTTGAATTTATATAGTAGTGGAGTTGAGCCCCACCTTGCTGTACAGGTTTTAAAGGCTGAAAAGAGTATGGCATGTTGGAACAGTGAACAAGAAAGCCTGTGGTTGTCATGTGTGCAGACCAAGAGCACAGGACTCATCTGGGTGCTCTGGGTGCTCTGCTTTCAGGGTCACACTCCCTCCCCTGGGCTGCTTCTTGTTGGTTATATAGGAAGCAAGTCAAGTTTTACAGGTCAGTCTTACATGCTAGTACCTTCTTAAAACAATCAACAAACAAACGAAACGCCAACCAAGAAACAAGAATAAAAATGAAGGGTGTGCGATGATCAGACTAAGAACTTACAGCCCAGAAATGTATTTCATAGCCGTGTCTGCAGGGCATTAACAGCTCACATAGTCACACTGAATAAACAGTTACTAAGTCTGCAGAGTTGGGGTAGGGCATCTGGTCTTGTATTTCTTTGTGTCCCCCACACTGTTCTGTCGCTCTCTGGCATGCACAGAGACACAGCCAACTCTTGTTATCTGCTGCAAGGATACCGAAAATATTGTCATGTGACATGGGAACATTTAAAGGGGTGGATTGCTCTTGGGCATCTGGTCTTCTTTAGAAGTTTCTAGAAAAGGCAGTATTTGAGCTACATAAAACAAGTTTTCTGAATAAATGGAAGGAAATGAAAAGCCCCCCCTGGCATGGATTGTCACCTAGTGACACCCCTAAAAGAAGCAAATTCAATGAAATGAGTTGGTCGACTGATTTGGGGAAATATAATTAATTAGCGGGAACAGGCAGCATGTGTTCAGTGAGCATCAGTGGCATATGAGGGGGTCAGTGAACCTGAGTGATGACTGGCGGCTCTAAGTTCTGTGCAGAGAAATGGGTCTGAGCTTCTAGATCCTCCACTCGGAGAACCCTGTGCAATGCTCCAACCTAGGATGGTTGGGTTGAAAGGATTTGAGGGTGGCAACCAAGAGAGAATTTTAGGTTTTAGCTTTAGTGTTGGAGCTTAGTGTGGCTCAAGTACTGTATACATTATTTAAGTTCAGCCTCACAGAGGTGGAAGTTGGCACAGCCCAAGTACTGGGCCTTGGCTTTTCCCACGTATCTGAAGTGATCCCAAATTATCTACCATTGCTCTTTTTTTTTTTTTTTTTTTAATTTTTTAAAATCTGTATGGGTGTTACATCTGCATGCATTGTCTGTGTATCTCAACTGTGCCTGGTGACCGAGGAGACCAGAAGTAGGTGTTAGATCCCCTGGGTCTGGAGTTACAAACAGTTGTGAGCTGCCATGTCAGTGCTGGGAATTGAACCCGGATCCTTTGAAAAAGCAGCCAGTGATCCTCACTGCTGAACCAACTCTCCAACCCCTATTGCTTCCTTCCTAAGGATATGACTTAAATGCTTCCGCATTAGGCTCTGTCTTGAGTTCAAAAAGTGTCCTCAAAGGACCAATTTCTAAGATTGGTGTCCCATAGCAACCTCTCTGTCAAATGTGTGGTAGCCTCCCAATGCCAGAGACCGGTCTGACTTCTCGGAAACACTGGTTAAATTCCACTTAGGTCAGCCGTCCACGGATGGTGGTCTGTGCTCTTCCTTTGATTGTAACACTCAGCCGTCACAAGTGAGGACTTGGGACCGGCTGGAACTGCACTTTGATCTGTGACAGTTGTGTAGGACAGTCAGTTGACTTAATCCCTGCTGTGATTTCAGTCCCTGATAGGTAATTTTTTAGACATTTGGACTGACTCAAATCTAACCTTTTCAGAATTCCCTTTGCCATTCTCCCCTAGTTAACAATCTCTACTCAGGAAGTGACTTGCCGCTTTGGTCTTGGGGCTGGAGCCAGCTGTTTGGGAGCTCCCCAGCCACGTGAGAGCAGTTCTGCCGTCACTAATGCTCTGAAAGAGGGACCCTGTTTCTCTTGCTCCCCAGTTCTACCGTCACTAATGCTCTGAAGGAGGGACCCTGTTTCTCTTGCTTTTCATAGCTTTCCTATCCGGGGACTTTGAAATGCAGATGTTTCATAGGTTCATAAATGAATAAACCACACCCTAAACTTTCCCAGCCTCTCTGATAAGGGGTTTGAAAACAGTTGAGTTTATCTTGCTAACCTTAGCTACATCCCCGTCTGTACAGGAGCACCGGATTTCTGCTCATACTGCACCACAGAATTGAATAGTTGTATTTCCAAGTTAGACTTCTATGCAGCTTTCTCATTCATAAGAAGCACTTACAAGGTTAACTACCACTCCTGGTCATTTTAGAAAGTGTGAAATTGTGTCGTGTGAAAACGTGGTTTTGTCTTCTGCTTCCAGTTAGTAATCACAAAGAATCCTGACTTTTTATGTAATGGCAGATAAGAAACTAACTTTGTGAGAAATGGATTTCTCATTTCCTGAAGAAATTCTTTATGATGGTGGTATTAGAAAACATTTATCCCATACCATAGAAAAACCAATTTTACTAGTTTCTTAGCTAAAATGTAAGTCTTGTGGTTTAATCTAAACATACTCCCAGCAGGGATACTGTATATAACAAATGTAATTGACATGTATGGTATGTTTAGAACTGTTTGAAAACTTTCCTAATAGCTTGTCTCTGTTGCCATTTAGATTTTGAGTTTGGAGCGTTTCTTCTGCTTTATTATTTGATTTCTTTTCTAAGTATTGTAGCATCATCGCAAGTGTTTAGTAATTTGCACATTTAGTAAGTCATTTGCATGTGTAATTTGTACTTATTCTTCTATGTTTTTCAGAATGTTGTTCCAGCTGAGGTATCCCTTGTATGTGTAGTGAAGCCAGATGAATTCTGGGATAAGAAAGTAACACACTTTTGTTTTTGGAAAGAAAAGGATAGACTTGGCTTTGAGGTAAGTATAATCTTTATGAAAACAGTTGTGTTGCATCCTTGAAAGTAGAGTTTGCTGGTATTACTGTGCATGATCTGTTAGTTACTTAAAAGTACTTGCTTTGTACCTGCTGAACCGTAACTAGTCTATACTCAGCACTCATACACTTGTTGAATGAGAGTCTTTTTCATAAACTGTAAAAGTTTTATTTCCTTCTGTACACTCTGTACTAACTCCTAATAACTAGAATCTTTGTATTTAAGGTTTTCAGTGATTATGAAGAGGAAATGTAGCAGGTCCTAGGCTGCTCTAGACCTTAGCGTCGATGTAGAAGTGTGTGTCCGTGATCTGCCATGTTTGTTTTCGGGTTTCCTTACATGCAGTCCGCTGTATTCGTCTGTAACCTTTATGCTTCGGTCACTCTTTCCCTTTGACAACCTTCAGGATTCCACTTGGATTGGGTTTCAGCACTTTTCTTTCATATGTGTGGATCTTTCACTTGGCATTCATTCTGTTTGTAGTCTCTAGAGTTCTTCTATCTCCGGACTATGTCCCTCATTAATTTTGAAAATTCTCTGGCACTTTGATTTGAAATATTTCTGTACCCCTGCTTTCTGTATTCCTGGAATTTTAACTGTGTCCATGTTAGATGATTTGAAATTTTCTCACTTTTCTTATTTGATCTGCTTTATTTTAAACCCCGTATCATCCCCTTCTTATTAGTTTTTTTTTTTTGTTTTTTAAGTTCTGGGGATTGAACTTAGGGTCTTATGAATGGTAGGCAAGTGCTCTGCTATGGAGCTATGTTCCCAGCCTAGTTTGGGTATTTTCTCTTTTGGAGTTTTTTCAATTTTGATCCATTTTCAGACTCTGTTTTGGTTGTAACTCAATTTGTTGACAAGACCACTGGAAAGTTTCCTCATCTGTTGCCAAGGTTTTGCTGTGTAGCATCTCTATTTGATTCTTGCATTCCCAGCCTTCCATCCAAGTATTCACATTCATGGATCCAAATCATATATGAAAATATGTAGAGAGCCGCGTGTAGCCGCACCCTAAAGATGGCTCTGGCTTCTACCCTCTGCCTTCCCGATGGCAAACACTCTTTATGGTAAACAGCTCCTTATTTGGCTGTGGCTGGATTCGTGTGCTGCTGGCATATGCGTGAACCTGTGGACAGTGCCCACGTGGCTGCCTGGGGTTGGTTGCCCAGCCCTACTTAGGTGCTGGGCGAGGCTTGCCCCAGCGAGAGAGACACAATGTAACTAATCAAAGGTCTGAATAAACTGTGATGAGAAGGATCCAGGTGTCGCGTCTTCCTTGCTGGTCGAGGCAGGCGCGACAAAAATATTTGAAAAAGTTCCTTCTGGGATCAGGAGATGGCCCCTTTGCTAACTCGCTTTCTGAGCAAGCATAAGGACCTGATTTCAATCCCTGAACCCAAGTGAAAAGGCCATACATGATGGCACATAATTGTAATTCCAGTCCTTGGGAGATGGAAACAGACAGATTTCTGGGGTTGGCTAGTGACCTTGGTGACCTTGATGCCAATGAGAGACCCCAAGTTTAAACAAACAAACAAACAAAGGGGTGAATGGCCTCCAGAATCCTGAGGAAGGGTATCCAAGGTTGTCCTCTGGCCTCCACTTACATTGTACAAACAGACAAGCAAGCAGGCAGGCAGATATGCGTGTATGCACAGCCACACACACACAACCCTCCCAAAAACCACAAACAGATGCATGCACTTCTTTCTGGACTGAACATAGCCTTTATTCCTAAACCATACACTTTAACAATTGTTTATCCACCATTTGCATTTTATTAGTTATCATAAGTGATCTAGGGTTGATTTAAAGTATGAAGGAGTTTCATGTGGGATAATACAAATGCAGTAACACTGTACTTAGAAAACTTGAAAATCTTTAGATTTTGGTACTTGGGGTGGTATCCAAAAACCCAGCCCCCTTAAGCCCTAAGTGACCAGTCTATTTTTTGTCTTTGGTGACCTCTCATCCATCCCTGTCTATGACCTTTTTGTTCTCATCCACTTTGTAGCGATCGCAATAGTTCCCGCTACCAGACACATCATCATTTGTGTCTCCTAATGTTTATATTGTTTGCTCTGAGTCTTGACTGTGATGTTTCTTGTATGCCTTTTCATTTTATTCTGAATTGAATATTGGACATTTTAAGACAGTAAAAATCGAGGTAAATGGCATTTGTATCTGCACATTAACCCATTCATCTTCTTTGGGTTTTAGTGGGTAGGAAAGTGTTGAGCTACAGTAGCCATGAGTTGGTTGGGCTCTTGGCTTCGTTCTCTCGCTTTCCCCATGTACCACAGGCTTCAGGTTTCTCTGTAGTCCCTTTGGTTGGAGTAGTGCTCTCTCTGGCTTTCTGTGTACCAAGTAGAAACCAGCTGCTTCTCCCTGCTTGTTCTTGCAACCTTGTCATTGGTAAATTTGACTGTTATGTGGACATAGTGGAGAGATGTGTGCTAGCCAACTAAAGGAAGATGGCTCTAGCTAGTACAGAGTGTTCTCCTAACAGTTGGTGTGGAAAACCACATCCCAAGAAGCTGAGGCCAAGAAAGCCTGTGTGCTGTGGTTGGCACCAAGGAGATTGACACTTCAGACTCGAAGTTCATAGCTAGGACCTACAGGAAACATTACTCTGCGAGCATGCAAAGTAAACGGGTGCCAGCTGTTCAGACTCAGACTGGGAGCAGAATAGGAAAACCCGGTGCCTTTTCTGAAAGCCTGTCACATCCTGCTTAGGCATTGGTGTTTGCTCCTGTGTGAATGAATGAACTAGCATCTTGGAGGATAAAAGAAAAAACAGCTTTGGGCTGATGTCATAGATGTTTGACTTAAAATGGAAGAATTTAATGAATGAAGCTTCTTGTATCAGTATATTTTCTCTTAGACACTGAAGAGATTCGGTTTTGGTATTTACCCAGTAAATAAGTGCTTATTAAAAGCTTGATGTCCTAAAGAGATGGGATTAATTTCAAATGCTGGTTATTTTGCCACTAAACAGATTCAACTTTCAAGGGAAGTCCAGCACCAGCCATTAAGTGGAACTTCGAGCTTAGGGATAGAATTAAATTCAACATTGACTCTTAGTTAATTGAAAATTATTTTCTGTGGAGTCACTTCTGATAATTTGGGCTTTGATTAAAAAAAAAAAGCCTATGTCTTTGTAGATATTCTACTTATTTTTTAACAGTATAATTTTGTTACAAATGCTGATGCTCTTACAAGCATGACCAAATTCTTTACTTCCTAGAATTCAATATAATATACCAAAATTTCACTGTCAGCTTCCCCAGCATTGATCAGCTGAGCATCTTGTGGTCCTGTCACTGTTCCCACAGGATTTCTCATCTTCTTTGCCATCACGTGGATTGTTCCTCCTAGTGGCCTCTCTGCTGCTCACTTCCGCAGTGCCTCTCACTGTCCACTGGATAGGCCTTTCCTTGCTGACTTCAGTATTTCCCTGTCATCCTTCCTGTCCGAAAGACATACCCACTTGCTCAGCTTCCTTTTCACTAGCAGTGTGTTCAGGTTCGTCTGCCCCTCACCAGCACCTCACCAATGACTGACAAATGTCGCTGGCCAGAGGACAGGGTCTGTATATTAGTGACAAGACTAGATCTGGCATTAATCCTGACCTCAAATGGAGACACCAAAAGTCAGAATGCTCCTCCCACCCCTTTTTAGCTGTAAACACTCATAATAATAAAAGTATATTAGTTCAAATTTGTGTTCTTCTGTGTTCTTATTACCTTTCTTGATGTCTGTCAGTGGTGAGATCCAGGACCAAAGGTGTCCTTTGTGTTCCTTTGTCAAAGACACCCCTGGCCATGTTTAGTCTTTTCAGTTTTTATAGAAGTTCATTAGAACTTTGTGGAGAGTTGGAATGTTATAGATCTAGAGCCAAATTACTTTGGGCTATCTTTAGCCCCCTGAATAGCTCGCCTCTCTGTCTGATCTAACATCATTTCAACAACAGGTAAAGACCTTCAGAATATATTAACAGCAGACCACTAGCTTCCACCAACCTGAAAGCTAAGAACATCATCAGAAAGCTTTATTGAAAAAGTCTTTCCATGAACCACTTTCTTTCCTTCTGTGTCTATGAAGTCCGAGTAACTGCTTCTACATAGGAACACTTTCTTTGGGCAGTCTGAATCTGTGCTTTGAGGCTGTGGTCACTCATAGTTCATGTACAGCTCAGAATAGATTGATTTTTACTCTTTTGGAAATGTTGTTAGCAGTGTTTTGTGTTTCTTGGAAATTTGTTTTATTTCTTCAGTTAGATTTTTGTTTTGTTTTTATCTGCCGAGGTTTTCTTTGATTACAAGCACAGGAAGGGTTTTGAATGGTGTCTGCTTCCTGGGAATGAATATGCAGTCCTCCTGATGTTGGTTGTCGGATCATGGGCTTTTCCATTAAGTGAAGCTTTTTAATCTTCAGTTTCTTTTCTTTTCTTTTTTTTTTTTCACACATTGTTGTCATTCTTGGGCAGACCAGCTTTCATCTTTTGCATCTTGGACAGATGCAGCATTTCCCATCATGAGCATCCTAAAGTATACTGAACACTCGTTCACCACCTTTAGCCTTGATTTCCACAGTCATATTTTCCCAAGACTGCTCTCCTTGCAATGTGTTCCTTGATAATGAGACTCCCTTGTCGACCATTATCTTTTTTTGTTAATAGTTGTGCCATCCAGTGTCTCAACCCCTCAGTTCTACTGTCCTTTCTCTGTGTCCTTGCTGGAGCGTTTGCATAGGGAGAGACTTGCCGTCTCTTGCTGTGTGCCTGCCATCGGTCCCTCTTAGGAGAGCTGCTGCCCTTGTTTACTGCTCTCTGTTGCTGATCTTCAACATAATGACTTCACCCCTTGGCTTAGCCTGAAGATTACCATTTCTTTTAAGTTCACAGATTTAAACCATTCGGTGTTTCAGTCCACTTTATTTTTACTGAGGTCTTCAGTCAGTGAAGATCTTTTCAGGACCCTTTGGTGCTGCCGTAGTGGTCTCTGTCAGTGTTTAGTGACCTGGCGAGGTGGTGTTCTTCTCCATACTTCGTCATCACCCTGACTAGTCTGGTTCCGTTCACTGAGAAATGGTGTTTGCGTGTCAACAGTCTGGATGCTAGGAGTACATATTCCTACAGGGTTTGCCTAGAAAATACTCATTATCATTTTAGTACAGCCAGCTAATTTTAAACTGATATAAAATTCTTTGTCATATGATTTTATTAAGGAAAAGATTTTTATTACCAATGGATTTTTAATATTGATAAGATATTAAAATAGATTTATCTGAGCTGCTAGTATTTTTTTTAAATGTTGGTATTGTCAGAATTTTTGATAGATTTTTAAAGCAGATAACCATAATTCATTGAATTGATTTGAAATGTTGTTGCATTAACTAAATAAATGATAACTTGCTATCATTTTGAAGCAGTATTGCATGTTTTACCCTAATTCTGTTTCCTTATTTACCTTCGGGGACTTGAATAGTTTACTTAGTGTTTTTTCTTCTTCTCCATAGGTTATTTTAGTGTCTGCCAATAAGCTGACTCGTTACATAGAGCCATGCCAGCTGACCGAAGACTTTGGTGGGAGTCTTACCTACGATCACATGGACTGGCTAAATAAGAGGCTGGTTGGTATATTATTATAAAACAAGATAGTCAAATGTCTTTACATGTGACTGACTTTCTCATTTTAATCAACTAAGATGTAGGTTGTCCCTATAAAAATGAAGTAGCACATTGTGTGTGTCATAGTGTAGTGTTTGGAGCCCATACTCTGTAGTCAGGGTCACTGGGCTAGAGTCCTGATGCTAGAAACTGGGTGTGTGGCCTTCCCTGATATATTTAATTTCTCCATGTCTTAGTTTTCATATCTGTAGCTCAGTGATCCTAATAGTAGTACTATCTTCGGTAATTGTGAGCAAGACAACATCAATACGGACTGAAACATTTAGATCAGCCCGGCAGGGTACAGTAGCACTCTGTGTTAGCTGTACCATTGGATCAGGACCTTAAAGTCAAATGACAGCAGCACAGTTTCTTGAGAGGTGGTCTTCATGACACAACCATTTCAGAAGATGCTCATCATGTGAGTGATCAGCCTGCGATGCAGCGTGAAAGACTAAGCTTGTCATTTCGGAAAGCTTCTCCCTGTCCAGACTTCTGAGGTGTGCTGCTCTGTGTCACACAGCATCATTTATTGAATTGTGGAGAGAATGGTATCTAAAGTAGCTTCTTGAGACTGCATGCTGACTTAAGGGAACTTTGGTTATCCCTCAATGAATAGCCATGCCTGCCCCGTATCTAAACAGTGACACATCTATCAGACAACTGTTTGTCTGTCTACCTGTGTTCAGATGTGCCCACATCCTTTCTCAGAAATACTTACTTTAATACTGACTCGTGTTAAAATGATAAGTAATATATCTTTATACTACATACTTGTCTGTAAACCTCTTGACTGTTACATATGATCAGTCTTGACTGGTGATAGAGTAAGATGAGGAAATGGTCTGTAACTAGAATTGGCTATAACTGGTCTCAGTAACATTTGTATAGTTGTAAAATTTGTTATTTGTACAGATGTTTCTTAAAGAAGGATAAGAATGGAAATAAATTCAAAATAAATTATATTATACATTATATTTATAAATTATAATATAGTAAATTATAAAATATAAATAAGTTTGAATACTTTAATGCATTTAAATTTGAAAATTTCATTGCCATTAAAACTCTTCATTGCTTGAGATGTGATTTGGTTCCAGGCTCTGTGCACTGTTGTGCTCTGGTGGTTGAATTGTACCATGTGACTTTGGGAAGCAAAAGAAATCCCACTGACTAATGCTGCTGCTCACTAAAGTCCTTATTAGGTATTGATTTTGAGATTATTCATGGTACGTCTATACAATCTCCTGTTGCAGGTCTTTGAGAAGTTTACAAAGGAGTCTACATCATTACTAGATGAACTTGCTCTGATTAACAATGGAAGTGACAAGGGGAATGAGCAGGAGAAAGAAAGGTAGGTGGGGTCATCTGGTGAAGGATGCCCATGCTGCTGGTTCAGGCTAAGAGGACCACAGTGAACAAGGCTCTACTCAGAAACTGCCACGCACAGCTAGTGAGCATCGCTTGACACACACAGCGCTCCTTTGACTTAGTTGGCTTTAAAAAAGCTACTTTCTGATGAGCCTGGCTGTTTTCCTTTTTCCCTGTGCTGGGAAGCATTGTGTTATAAGAACATACTTTGAAAATGAAGCCACTTTCAACTCTTCCTGGTTTTGCCTTTTCCTGAGAACACTTACAGCTCGAAATAAAATTCTTACAACTTTGTTTAAGTTCATTAGTACCAGATAGCTAAAGAGTTTGGCATTTCATCACACTTGACATAGTGGTTGAGTTGTATCATCCAGCTGTAGCTTTCCAGACTTACTACCTTACCAGGGTGTTCATTGCCCTCTGCAGCCTAGCCAGTCTTACCCTTTTGGTTGATAGACCGAGTTCCTTTGTACCTAAGGCTAAAACACGTTAAGAAATAAATCACCTCTGAGCTTTTGATTGTCGGTGGTCACTAGAGCTGTGCTTTCTCATTAGGAAATTTGCAGGAACCAGCAAGCATTCTCATCTAGCTCCTTTGCATCTGACCGTGACCCTGTGTTGGAACCTATGCATATGAATGTAAATATGGTCATGTGTCAGTCACCTGAAATAACACAGTCACACGGATGTAAGAGGATGATAATTTTACCAAATGTTGATTAAAATGAGTTTAGAATATAAAAATAGATACTTTGAATTTCAGTCTAATTAAGGATACCATAAATAGTCACAAATGTTAATGTCTTGTACATAGTCTATATTGTGTGGCTTTCCCATGGAGGCACAGACAATGTCTTTTCATCCCAGACAGAGCACCTGTGACCCACTAGAGTAATGGTCCCACACAGTTCTAGCTTAGTGAACCAATAATTTGTTTAGGTTACTTGTGAGAGCATGTGTGAGAGGTTACCTACAAGACAGTAGGCAACTTATAGGCAGTTGTGTCACAAAGAAGAGACTCTCGGTCTAGCAAGTGTCAGCCCCTTGTATATCCAGCAGGTGGGGAGAGGCCTCTTGTGCTGTCTAATGCACCCCCTCCTCCCTCATAGGAAAATGGCAATGGGCCAGTCTTAGGACAATCTCTTTTAAAAAAAAAAAAAAATTATTTATTTTATGTACATTGGTGTTTTAGTACCCCTAGAGTTGGAGTTACAGACAGTTATGAGCTGCCATGTGGATGTTGGGAATTGAACCCAGGTCCTCTGGAAAAACAGTTAGGACAATCTCTTGATGGTAAATGTAGCTGCTCTATTTCAAGACAGCAATTGGAATATCCTACTTGGGGAACAGAGTTCCACAACACCTTATGAAAGTGTAAATACATATATATGGCTAAGTATGTGGTTCCTATATAGCTGTCACACACACTTTTATTTCTCAGGAAAGACGTGCATATGAAGAAGGTACCCATAGAAAATGAGTTGATGGACAGAATTTAATTCTGTATTCTATCCCTGCTCATGGCTGTAAACCTGGCCTAAGGGCTCTGAGGGAGCACAGCATCAAAGAGGCCTGTCTAAGTGCTTCTTTAGACCTCCCATGCTTATACGACAATAGTTCAGGGCCATGTTATCTTTCTCTAGGAAGAGTATTTGAGAAAGACTTTGGGAAATGCTGACTTGTGTGTCCATATGAAGTATTAATAAAATCTCGTGTCTACCGGTCTCTTTCCACCCTCAAATGTTATTGTTCAGTTGTTTTTTTTTTGTTTGTTTGTTTTTTGTTTTTCATAATTAGGTAATAGAATCCCTTCCATCTCTTGAAAATTTTATCAACCTTTATTGTGTTAGCCCTCAGGGAGCATCTTGGCTACCCAAGAGGTGAGAGCATAGATCAGTTAACAAATTACAGGATTTAGTTCAGCATATAGCAGTATGCTCTTTGGCTATGATTTGGTAGCTCCTCTATCTTTCTTGAATTTCCTCTTTCTCACATGTTTCAGAAAGTAAAGGCAGAAATGCAGCCGCCCAAGAAACAATATCATAGTAGGGAAGGCGTGGAACATAACTGTTAGGACACCACACATGCATGCATATATGTATTCATGTTAGTCATTTCTGCAGGTTGACTTGCTAAACGTGTTTTAGCAGGTCTATGAGTTTTCTGGTTGGCTCTGTAGGGTGTTTTAGTTATATGATCATGGACTGTGTCATCTTCATGAAGGGATAGTTTGACTTTTTCCTCTCCTTTTTGTATCCCTTTATTTCTCTTCCTTCACTGCTCTAGCTAGGACTTCAGATACTGTGTTGAATATGA
Source organism: Onychomys torridus (assembly GCF_903995425.1). Classification (NCBI taxonomy): domain Eukaryota; kingdom Metazoa; phylum Chordata; class Mammalia; order Rodentia; family Cricetidae; genus Onychomys; species Onychomys torridus. The sequence continues at coordinate 54,280,225 of NC_050446.1, read as the reverse complement.
GTGGAGAGAGGGGAAACCCTTGTCTCCTTGTATCTATTGAGATTTCTGTCCTGAAGTCTGTGTGTTCTATATTACATTTACTTAATTATGTATGTTGAACCTTTCTTATATTTGCTATGAAGCCAGCCCAACTTGGCAGTTAAGTATATAATCCTCTTAATGTGTTGTTGAATTTGGTTTGCAAATATTATATTGAAGATTTTGTGCATTTATTTTCCTTCAGGGAAATTGTTCTCTTTTGCTGTGTTCCTCTCTGGTTTGGCTTTATAAGATGAGTTTGGTAGTAATCATTTCCTACGTTACACGGAGCAGTTTGAGGAACGCTGGTGTTGGCTCTTTAATGGTCTGGTAGAAATTAGCATCAGTCCTTCTGGAATACCTGTATTATGTGTAAAACAATTTCTGAAGTAGCTTTATAGGAATATTATAGCATTTAAAAATGATTCTTTTGATGCCTGCCAGGTCTGTGGATTTAAACTTTCTTCCGTCTGTTGATCCTGAGACAGTCCTTCAGACAGGTAAAGTAAAAAACAAAACATTTATTAGCGATAATAGTAATAATCTAGTAAAGTACTGGTCTCTTTAAAAAATGTATTCAACGTGTTTGTGGTTAGTATAGTAGAAAATTAAAGGGAACTTTTTCAAACTGCTTTGGGATTAACCTGATGGTGTTTATATAATACTTAAAAATTAGTAGTGACAAATTATTTCCTCCTTGAAATACTGGATTTATTTCCTGTTTTATAAAAAGGATTTTACAAAGTGTATTTAATTCTATCTCATTGGGTTGTTGAATTCTTGTTATGTGCTATATTCTCTCAACAGTGTTTGAGATAATATAATTCATATTATTTTCTCTATTTTATACTTCAAGAAGTCAAGGCTTAGAGATGAAAAAATAACCTAAGTAAATCAGTTATTTGTAGTCAAGTTATCAGCACAGTTCAAAGCAGGTCCAAGTACAGAAGCCGTTGTCAGCAGTTCGTGTTCATCTGTGTGGAACACTAAACCCTCGGCAGTGGCCTTGTGCACTGATGCCCCATGCTCCATGCTGCAATGATGGATTCTATATTAAAGATATATATGGAGCCCATGCAAACATTCAGATGTGTTTAAGTATTTGTACAGATTTTTAAAACAAATGTTTTTTCAATTATAAAATGCCAGGAATAATTTTTTTAAATCTGAATAGATTTGATATATTTATTCAGATTTATTTCAGTTTTCAGTATGATATGGATTTTAATTCCTTAGGGAGTAACGGAATACTTACAATCTACATATTACATGCTTAGAAATTACAATAGTTGGTCAGTAAAAGTACTATTTTATATGAATACTTAGTTCCATGAATTACTTAGCATTTTTGAAAGCATCTTATTGAAAATACTGATTTAAGAGCATTTCAATATTTATATGTGTGCACTAAGTTGTGTTTTATGGACACTTAAAGTGGGCATTGAAAGTATATAATGGAGATTTAGAACAATCTAGTATTTTTTTTTTTTTTTTTAGAAATTGGTTATATCTGAAAGCTATAATAAAAATGCTTTCTATAGTTTAAAAGCTATTTAAATTTAGGATACTTCCAAAATAAAGATGAGAAGATTTATAGTGTCCATATTTTTGATACCTTTGTAATAATCAGAATAATTTTGTCCTAGGAAAACAGTCTCTTTATTCTTAAAATTGTAAATATGCTTGTTATGTATTCTTCTGTGTCAGTTTCTCATGTATGAGTGGATTCCTGAGTTAGCTTGCTATAGGTAATTCTTCCGCTACGATGGCATGTTCACTAGTCAGTCAGCATGCTATAGACATTCCTGTAGAGGTGATTTCAATATCATTTTGCACTGCTCATAAAACTTTTCTCCAGTTACTTTGACAATGCATTTGCCCCACTGTCAACTTTTATTTTAAGTTCTGTGCTTGAGAGCAAGGAGTTGAAGCCCTCTAACACATTTCTTGAATTAGTAATGGAAATTACAGAATATAATTTTGCTCTACAGAGAAAGAGGATTTATTGACACAATGTCTTGAGTAATTATTCCACCAAGAACTTGATAAATATAGATTTCCACATATATTCTACATTTACTATGGTGTATAGGGTTTATATAGTTACACAATTGGCCATTTGTTTCAAAAATTTTTCCTAGTATATATAAAATGATTATTTTCTCATCTTTATGCACATATGCAGTTTTCCTACTCATTGTGATATATGAAGTTTTTAACTTGCATTTTATTCTTTATGAGAAGGTAGAGGAATAGGCTTTAAAATCAGGGACTGTAATATAGAATATCGACATATAGGGATTGTATTTTTTGTGGGCATTAATTACAAGTATCTTTCGTTTGTAAAGGGCATGAGTTGTTATCTGAATTACAGCAGCGTCGGTTTAACGGCTCTGATGGAGGGGTCTCGTGGTCTCCTATGGATGATGAGCTGCTCGCACAGCCACAGGTTATGAAGTTGTTAGATTCACTCCGGGAGCAGTACACGCGCTACCAGGAAGTCTGCAGGCAGCGCAGTAAGCGCACACAGTTAGAGGAGATCCAGCAGAAGGTGATGCAGGTGGGTGTCAGGCCGGGGTGCCTCATCCTTGGGCATTCCAAGTGTCTTTTCCCTGATAATGTCTGCCATGTGACTGACTACACAGAGAACTTGACAGATTTCAAACTGGACCCATATCTTCATAGGGAGTGTCTATATTAAAGTGACATTATTTTTACAATGGTGGAATCGATCATTTAACTCACTAACAGAATGAACTTCAAAAACGCTAGTTTGAAACTTAAATGGTCTCTATATTCATTTAATTCATAATACTTGAACATGGTTGTTTGATTCATTCTTAATTTCTAAAACTTACTAGACTGTTTACTATCACTGTGAAGTATTCTGTCTTAGCAAAGTAATACAATGATGTGGGTGATTCAAATATTAAACTTATCCTTTTATGATATTAATAAAATTTTAAATGTACTTAATTATTAATTTTAGTTCTTTAGGAATATGGCTGAAAATACCAAAAACAAATGCTAGACATTTCTGTTCTTTAGATTATGGTGGATTTTTATCTACTAACAATTAAGAAAGTTAATCTTTAAATAATTTTACTTAAAGATACAAGCTGGGGGAGCTGGGGGAGCTGGCTCAGCAGTAAGAATGGAGCTCTCCTGCAGAGGACTTGCATTTAGGTACCAGTCCCCACTTCAGGGGGCTCACAGATCCTTGTAACTCCAGGTCCAGGAAATCTGATGCTATGTGCTCTTCTGTCCTCCACTGGTACCTGTGCTTACATTCCTGTTCATATCTGTGCACAGACACACATGTACATGTAATTAAAAATAAAACAAATCTCTAAAAATAAGTAAATAAGTGTAAGTACAAGCAGCTTGGAATGCTGCAGTGTTTTCTCCTTAAGTTTATCAACAAAAAGAAATCTTTTATAACTTATATAAAATCTAGCACCATGCCTGACACATAAGAAGCACTTAATATTTACCTTGAGAACCAATGAATCTAGATTTCAAAACAACACTGCATCACAAGTAAAGAGCCCGAGTACTTTAGGCATTTGCAGAGGGGTCATTTCTGTGGCTGCTATAGTCTGAGAGGGCCTAGTGGGGGGAAGTGGCAGTTGACTTTGTTCTCTCAGAATGTGGATGGTTTCACCACACAGAGGAAAGGTTTGTAGGAGACTTGGCATTTCGTTGTGGTTAGAGAATAGCATGATAAGGAAGGGGAGTTTGGGGTTTTGGGGTGCACTAGATTCTACAAAGCATCTTCTCATTAATTGAACCATGTAGAGTACCACTTTTAGAAGGTTAGCGTTTGGAAAGAACCCAACACACTAATGGTAGTGTGTATTTACTAAACTAGACCTTACACAAGAGAGCCCAGCCTGCATTATGGTCCAGGACAGCAGCATTATACAGAATAAACTCATAAGTGGTTTCATAACCCATGAGTAATAGGTTGGATACTTACTGGAATGTGTGGCCCAAGGTAATTCTTTACTCAGTGTGGCACAGAGAAGCCAAAATGTTGGATGGCCTGCCAGAAACCATTAATGGACTTTCTCTGTAAAGGCTAACTATTTAAGCTTTATGGATCACATAGTGTTGTAATTACAGCTACATAGTCTTCCTTTGTTGTATAAGGAATGTATAAGTGTAGTATTTGTGTATGAATGTACATGGCTTATTTCCAGTAAAACTTTATTTTCAAAACAAGTGATGGGCCAAATTTGACCTTTAGGCTCCAGCTTGCTGACCTCTGACTAAATCAGTAAGATGTCCCAGGAAGCAGGATGTGAAAGAACAGTGTTGCATTCCAGGCAGAAAATTGAGGATTTTACTTACTTTAATCCCATGTAAACCAAAGATGTCAGAGCATATGTTTAATTATGACTATTTCTATGTACTCATTAGTAAGTTAAAGCAGTCTGCATTAAGCCCAAGTAAGCTTTAGCCTTTATGTTGGAATTATCTTTGACAACCACAGAGATGAATGGCACAGTGGTTGGGACAACACTCAGATTCTGAACCTAGGTGGTCTGGATCTGACCTTTTCTAATTCTGAGCTGGTTGGCCTTGGAAGACTGTTCTATGCCCTAGTTTCTTCCTGCACAAATAGAACAGTTATGGCACTAAAGACAGTAGCACACCTATTTACATGAAGATTTAAAGTGATGATTTTAACCAGTTCTGGCTTTTGGGTTTATACATAGATATAAGATTCATCACCTTATATGCTTTGCTAAATAGATAAGATAAAACAATAAGATTAAAAAAGTAAATGTATTGACAAATTTTTAAAATGCCCAATTAAGAGATTAGAGAACGGTGGTGGTAGTGGTGGTAGTGGTGGTGGTGGTGGTGATGATTGTAGTGATAGTGATGATGTTTATAATGATGGTGATGATGATGATGATTTATAATGATGGTGATAAGGATGTGTATGATGGTATTTATAATGACTGTGATGATAGTTCACAGATCATTGTTAAAACCAGATAAATTTTATTGAGGCTCGGCTTCTTTCTTTTAAAGTCCAGGTCTCACTTTGTAGCTTAGACAGGACTTGAACTCATGATTCTCCTGCCTCAAGCCTCAGCTGGGATTTTAGGCATGTGTGGCCATCCCCAGCTGTTTTCTTTATGAAGTTTGTAAATATGCTGCTGCACCAATGCTCAGCATGCAGCGTTGCCGAAGACCACAACTTAAAGAAAGATCTAGTTCCCTTGCCAAAACAATTGTTTAAATGTAACTACAGTAACATGTGAATGATAGGTTCAGTGCGTGGCATACACCATAGTGTCTTACAGATTTGGGGGAAATCAGTTTATATAAAGCTAATCAGAAAACTGCACGTCTGTTTAAGTCAGTGAAAACAGAATTGTCCACATGACTGTGCTGTCACATCTCTGAGAATATGACACATGAGCAATCAGTAGTGCTGATAAACTGTAGCGAAATAGTCATGTGATAATTTTCAGTAACTGATAAGGTGTGTGCTAAGTAGTTGTGTGAACATTTTCAGTCACTGTTTAGCTCAGCAGTGTCAGACTTCATGAGGAATGCAAATATTCTCTGTGCTGCTTCTGTGAAGTTAAAAATTCGATTTCACACACTCCTGGGTGGCGATAGCGCCACTTTCCTGAAGAGAGCTGCGGTCTTCCCATTACCCATTGCAGCAGTATTTCTGCCGCCAGTGCTGCAGACGTTATGTTTGGAGCATTCCCTGCACTTTTCTTCCACTCTAGAGAGACGCCATAGGTGCAAAGTAGGAACACTGTCAGTCGCCTAAGTGCGCAGCCAGAGGCTATGTTCTGGTCCCGTGTCCCTCTGAAGTCAGGTGCTTGGCATGCCCTCCTGCTGGGTTGACCTTGTGTGTGTCCTGGTATTCCCTCAGGCACTCCAGCTATGAAAAAATGGTGGATTGCCATAGACATTTTTGGCTTGTGCAAATATTTGTCCTCATAGGTTTTAAGGACAAATCTCCAAGGTTAAACTTTGCATTTAAATGTATTAATAACTGTGTAAAGGGTCATGTTATTATAGATTGTGCACAGAACTGTTTTTGGAGTACGTTACCATTCATATTTGACTGAGTAAAATGTAAATGAAAATTTTATAACACCGTTTGGCAAGCCACCATCTTTGATGCATTTAAATGGACTTGTTTACTGAGCATTGACCTCAACTTGAATAATTTTATTAGAAATTGCCATACAGTTACTGCATGTACACTATGATGTTGCATACTGAAGAAAATCAGTTTCTGAGTATGTTAAAGCTGTGTGTGTTGTTGGTCATGTAACTGGGTTTCTGTGTCAATGAGATGTCTCTCCTTTATATGAGTTTCATATTTAGGGTTATGGCGTCTCCACAGTTCTGCATTCTTAATTGCTTTTGTGTGCTGTACTAATACAGCAGATGGACTAATGATGAAGAACAAAGGTTTGCTTTTTATAGATATACAGGCAAGGAATTCCAGGGTCAAGAGGTGTGAGTCTGGTTGGGACCTTCATGCTGTGTAGAAGGCAAAAGGGCAAGAGTTTGAAGGAGAAGGGGGACATCACAGGGGCACTCGAGGTCAAGTTAGTCAGCAAGCCAAGAGGCTAACGGCACCCAGTGTGAGTGAATTCTGCCTCTGCTCCCACTCGTTCAAAGACTGTGTTCTTCACTTTAAATATGGCACCCAGGACTACTGTGGGATGTGCCAGTCACTATGTAAGACTAGCTGTGGTGCATTGGGTTTGTAACTCTCCGCCTCTTTGCTTTCCTACCTGCCCTGCAGTCTAGCTCCTCTGTCCTCTCTGGCTAGCTCTATGGTTTGTCTCTCATCTATATTTTCATGAGGTTTATAGGTTTCTTAAGAAAGTGCCTGTCCTAACTGTTGTATCTACCACTAAAATATGGAATAGTAATGATTGTCTTATGTACACTGACTGGCATATTCTAAAAGTAGCCCTGCACACTCTCTTCAAGGTAGGAAACAAAATCTTTCTAGTAGGAACAGAGCTGGAATTCAGACTCACACCTGCTCATGTCTCCTTTGTGAAAAAGATACTGGCTATTGAAGTGAAGCAGGTCCTCAAACCCTGCTCATGCAGAGACAGCTTGGGTGAAAGATTGAAGAAGAAACAGTGAGGTTGTTGAGGAACAGACTTTTATTCTGAAGAACACCTGCCAACAGGGTTCACAGTGAACTTGACAACAGAGTTCAACCAAAAGAAAGCTCAATGGTTATTCCGGTGACTCAGCAGCAATACTGTTTTATTGTTGAGCTTTGCATCCTAGTATTGAACTTTAAAGTAGAAGTTAATATAGTAAGGCAGTAGAATATAAGATAAAACCACAAAGAGAAATCATAGAAGATTCCATACCTGTAGTAAACAGACATTTCCAATGTATTCAGTCTCACTAATAGTGAATGGAGAGCTTTCTTTTCTGATTGGCAGGAATTTTTCCACAATAGTTTGTATATCTTGCAGATAACTGTGTTATTGGAAAACACAGTTAAAATTGATGGTTAGGTGTTTCAGATAGAAGCAAGTATTTTACAGGATTGTTTTATAATATATACCATTAGCCATTAGCATTTTATCATTGAATAAGAAAATTTCAGTAGATGTTTTTCCAAGCAAATAAAAGAAAATTAGAAAAAAATACTATATATGACTGCTGTGTAATTTTCATCATATAATCACTTAGCATTGACTGTAAATGTCTTCAAATGATCACCAACCCATGTAACAACAGGATGTTGAACACAGATATAACAGTTATGTGAAGTGGTACATCTTTGGGTTAGTGGGTTGCTGGATGGGTTGATTGATTGGACAGTTGGAGAAAGGCAGGCACAGAGGTGGCTTAAAACTGAGGTTTGTAAACTCTTCTAAAATTATAGTAGTTGCCACATGGAAAATTACTACAGCATTATATTTTAGTGCTAAATGAAAACCACAGGTTAGAAATCACTTGGATCTTGGATCTTAAAGAGTTGGCTATAGCAAATACATCTAGAATGATACAGGAAAACTGCTTTCAAAATTAACAGAATGAAATGCATGTGATTTTCCTTGTGTTGTATGTTTATATAATTATAAAAAATAATACATAAACATTGAAAACTGAGTGTGTGTCAACCCTGTGTTAGCAGAATTGCACTGTGGGAGACAAGGCACTCTTCACTGTTGTGAGGCCATCCCAGCAAGTGATGGAGGCATCTGCTCTCACTTCAAGAGAACTGTCCTAAGTTTAGATGTAAGCATCACTGTCCATCTAGTCTCACTTCCCCTGTTCTAACTTAGCGACAGGTAAAGCTTGATGGCACTCTTCCTGCTTAGCTTCTTTAGAATTCCTTAACAATATCAGTGTCAGAAGAGTTAGCAAAACCTCCTGAGTGAGTTCCTTGCTCTGTTCCCCAGAGCACCTGACAAAGATTGGAATATAACCAGTGTTACTTGGTAATGTCCTTCTACTAAAACACCCAGGGTCTGATCTAAATTGTTAATATCCGATGGAAGCTACAACTTTGGGTATCATCGAGTTCAGTGTTTCAAGATGGACCTGACCCTGTGGGACATGGACACTAGAATGACTCTCCTACCTACCCCATATGGTTGTTAGTTCCTTACGCCTGCTGCTGGGACTCCACAGATGAGCACAGGGTCCTGTCATCCTGCCAAACTGTAGATCCTCCAATATTCCTTTGCACGGAGTTCGTGGAACTTCTCCCAAGAAGTCTGAACGTTTAGTTTATCCTGTGGAGACACCTAGAGAGTATTCATGTAGTCTGATTCTGCAGTTAGTTACTACAGCGAGAAAGTAGTATTTTAACTTTATCACTTAACTCTGTTTTCAGGGCTTTGGCAAAAACATTCCACTGAGTCAGGACATGGGTCTTTTGGTCCTAGTTTTCAGTAGTACTTTGTTACTTCTGAAACATTTACTACCAGTGAGACACAAGAGAATGTGAATAATTTCGGGTATACACTCTTGAGGAATTTAGGGGAGGAAAACTAATGGAGTGAAAGTTTGCAGAGCATGTGGCCATTTTATCATCTCACCTTTCGTTTGTAGGTTGTGAACTGGCTGGAAGGGCCTGGATCTGAACAGCTGAGAGCGCAGTGGGGCATTGGTGACTCCATCAGGGCTTCCCAGGCCCTGCAACAAAAGCATGAGGAGATCGAGAGCCAGCACAGTGTGAGTGGCCTTCCCCCTGCAGGTCACAGAGTGGCCTTCTGTGGGTCACTAGCACTTGGGTGGGGTGGAGTGCTCTGCAGCGGCTGCTCCACATGCTGCTAGAGGACACAGAGTGCTTATGTTGAGTGCTTAGAGGTCTGAACGTACATGTTGAGACTTCACATATAATCAGTGATAGTTTGGTCTTAATTCCCATACAGTTCCATGATTTTGTTCTAGAAGCACAGTTTGGATGACGTTTAGTGTCAGGGAACAGGTGATCTGAAAACACAGGAAGATGGAAACTTCTGGCTTTGGTTATTGTTTCAGCAAGTATTAATCATAGAGAGTAGCAGGTTTCATTGTGACATCTTTACACGTATATAGCAAATATTCTGATCATATTCACCTCCCTTTAGAGCCCTCAATTGTCCCCATCCTACTTACGCCATTCCCTTCCTTTTCCCGGTGACACTCCTATTGTGTAGTCTTTGGAGTGAGAGGCCTTCCCTGCTCTCCTGGGAACATACAATACAATTGAACTCTGAGAGCCACACTACACCCGCTGTGTTAAACTCAACCATGGAGCTGAGGATGTGCCATACAGAACATCTGTCCATTCTCTGTTGACTTAAAGGTTTACTCTTGTAATTAGGAAGGTGACAATCAGGAAACCAGATATGCATTGGGCAATCTTTTTTTTTTGTTTTGTTTTGATTTTTTGAGATAGGGTTTCTCTGTGTAGCTTTGCATCTTTGCTGGAACTCGCTTTGGAGACCAGGCTGGCCTCAAACTCACAGAGATCCACCTGCCTGTGCCTCCCGAGTGCTGGGATTAAAGGCATGCACCACCACTGCCTGGCTACATTGGGCAATCAATTAATCCCTAAACTGGTTGTAGATAATGATGGCTCAAAAGAATTTAAAATGTAAAACTTTGTAGGTGGAGGAGTCTAGTATTCCTTAGCTTCTGCTGTGGGGTAGTGAGCCTGGCCTCAATAAGAAAGTCATACCTGGCTTGTGAGCTATGACTTTCTTGAATAAAATACTAAATATTAGAACCTTAAGCATCATAAGATAGCACATTATCAGCCTCAGCTGTGTTACTCATGCTGATTTTTAAGTGGACTGAATACAAAATTGGAAAAATTAACGTTGATTCTGTTAATTCCCATCTCCTTAGAATATCTTCAAAAACTGGCCAGTAGTAATAATGTTGAACTCATGCTCATAAAAACTTAAAAATGAAATCCTATAATTGAAAATGTGTGTGTTTTAATGCATTGCACAGTTCTCAACATGGATCTCTCTTTTATGGTTAAACAAAGTTGTAGTGGATAATTTATATTTAACATATAAGCCCTGTTCCTGTGGTTATAATCTTTTTAATTCTCTTGGTCCTTTTTAAATGATGTAATGCTATTGAGTTGGTTTGGGGTTTTCTTTTATTTTGTGGTAGGGATTTGTTTTGATAGAATTGTGTGGATTATTCTGGAGTACAGTATTATAGTGTAAGTGGATTCTAAAATGTGTTCCTTTATTCTTTAGTTCTTGAAAATAATGCTTGTCATAGAGCATTCTAGACTTCATCTGAGTGGACTTACTATGTAAGACTTTTAGTGAGGGTTTGTGACATGACAAGCTTGAAGACAAGTATTTGTGTTTTGTCATTTTAAAAAGAAACCAAGACAAACACCTGTAGGTAGAAAATGGATATACACATACCATATAGAAGTTCACATTGGATTCAAAAGTACATTGTATGTTGAGTACAGTAAGGATAAATGTGCAGATTATACACATAGACATGCTTATATAACATTGTCTTTACAAGGTCATTAAGTTACTTTAAAGAAGCAAGTGTGCTTATGGGATCTGTGTGCTTCGGGGTACTTTTGCATATTGAAATGTATGTGGAACTTTTAAATTGGAAAGGCCACCACCTCCGTGAGTATCTAAATGTAGATTCTTCAGACGCCACCACATTGTTTTCTAGATGCAGACTCTTTTGACGGACTATGCATGCTTTACCAGCCTCCCAGTGGATGTCTGAGTGCCTTTCTATTTCTTCCTTAGAGATATCACTCAATTTAATGACAAATGTAAGAGACAACATGTTCTTGTTCATGTCTTAATTCCTATGCTGTTAGTGCTTGTGGCCTTATGTAGGTAAATTGACATCTTCATTCATGGTCTTCAAGAAAAGAAACACTCATGGGCCATTATAGATTCATTTATTTAAGTCGTGTGGTATTTGGGATTCATTGTAAAACTGATAGGTGTGGAAAGAATGGGTGGGAGTCTGGATGAAATGGAGTCAGTCGCAGTTGATAACTGCTAAAGCTTGGTAGACATAGAGTTTCATCATTTTGTTCTGTTAAACTTTCATTTGATTTAAAAGTCTCCCTTGTAGGGTTTAGGAGGATTGCACTGTTTTAGCCAATAGGTGGCGCTGCATTGTTGACTTGTGAATAAGTTGGTTGATAATAAATGTGCTAGCTTATGATATTTAAGGTTCTAATATTTAGTATTTTATTCAAGACTTTCTTAACTGGCTGTAGTATATAACACATACCTGTAATCCCAAGCAGAGGGTAGAGAATTCCCACAGTTTGAGGCCAATCTGGTCAACATAGCCAGTTATAGACCATCCAGGGCCACATACTCTGTGCCAAAACCAACCAACCAACCAACCCAAAACCCAACAACAGAATTAAAACTTTATTTGTTCTTTGTAAATAAGATCCAACCATTGGAAGAATTTATTGGCATTTTTCAGGTCTTGTGGCAAAATTCTAGTATTGATAGGCTAACAAAGATAGAATTTGGAAAATTTTAATATACCATTTGCATTAAATTACTATGCTAAGCATTAAATTTCAAATTTTACATAAAAGCATAGTGGAGAATTAAAACTAAAAACGTGAATGTGTTTGGCTTTTAGGATTACTGTAAAGAAGAATGAGACTCCTACCAACATGTAGTTCTTTGCAAGGGATTACGGGTTAGAAATTCATTCAGCTTTTTGATACAATAGGAAAAATAGTAAGAAGCCGGGTAATAGTTATAGAATTGATAACAAATTTTAAAATACTTTAATAGAAGTTGGGTGTGGTATTGAATACTTGTAGTCTCAGATCTTTAAGACAGGGGAGTTACAAGTTGGAAGCCAGTCCTTGTCTCAAAAACCACAAAAAACGAATTTTAGTTCAGTGAAAGTCTTTTATATTTTGGTGGAGGCTAGTGTAATAGAAAACATAAGGTAAGATGTGGAATATAGTCTCTAAAGTCTTTGTGGCATTCTGTCCATGTCCTGGCCACAGAGGCCACATGTTCCTGCTGTGTACCATCTAATAGGAATCAGCAACACAGGTTTGCTTTAAGGAGTCAAGACACAATTCATCTCGATGTAAACTGTGTGGGAGTCACCTTGATAGCCTGACTTGGCAGTGTTTCATCTGCATTAGGATGCTGTTCCCTGGTAAAGCTAGCTAGCATAGATGCTCATCATCCCAGCTGTGTGCCTCTACCACACACACACACTGGTGACTGGGGCTTGACTGTCTTAATATAAAGAAGACAGTCAAGCTCATTGGCTGTTTAAGTCTTAATTCAGGCCCCAAATTTTGTGCTTTTTTATTTTGCTATACTTAATCATTTTCCATACAACAGAGTGCAAGCTTGATAGACTAGATTGATTCAAAGGCAGTCTGCTTGCCTGAGCTCACATATACCCCACATCCCCCTCTTTTCTAGGAAGAAACACTTGGATTAATTTTTAAGTATATATTATAGGTGAGCCAGGTCCTCCCTGACCCTCATCCTAGATAGACTGATTTGTCTTTAGGACAACCTTAGTTATGTAAATGAGTAAAATCCACATCTCCAATCAATCTATTGATTTCTTGAGGCATACCAGTTCTTGTGTTATATTTGCATCCCTGGCGAAGTTGCAGAACCTGTATGTATATTATGAATTCATAAAGGAAAAAGAAAACACCCACACAATAGTGATTCTTCATCATAGTGGGCGTAACTTAAAGGGTGCTTTTAAAAATGTACACCCTGGAGCCCACCAAAGAGTTTAGACACTTGATGTGCACCAAACCAACATGAGAAATTGTATTCTTGACTTCTAACCCTTCAGCTTACTGCCTTGCTTAGAATCATTGCAACTTCTTTTTCAGGAACTGGACACTTTTCTTCAGAATACTAACTAAATTTCCGAGTGCTACAAATAAGACAGTGAAATCACTCCCTATTTAAGAACATGACAGCAATTTTCTCTATGATATTTTTTCACATTAAGATAGCCATTCTTGGGCTAGTGAGAAGGTGCCTGCTGTCAAGCTTGATGACCTGAGTTTTGTCCTCTGTACCCACATGGTGGGAAGACAAAACCTACTCCAGAAAGTTGCCCACACACACATGCTGCACAGTAGTGCCCACACATTCCCCCACATGCACACGACACACATACAGTGGAAATAAGATTTTGATAGCTATACTTTATCAGTCATTGTAATAACTTCATATTTTAAAAAAGAGTTTAAAGAACTAGTTGTTTCTAAGATAACTAATAAAATAGTAAGGCAGTTTTTATCACCACCATTAATGGGACAGTAACTTGACCTCTGTACATTTCTGCCAGTTTAGACACATAGGTCTTGGTTATAAGGCTTTCATATGTATTACTACTGTGTTCTTCTTAGTCATGTTAACCAAAAATTATCTCCAGACATTGTCCAAATCATCCCATTACCTACTTAATTTAATGTCAAGTCTGCAATGGCTATTACATTTTGTATATTTATTCAATGTGTATTAATTGAGCACATTGTTCTGAAGTCTTGACTTATAGCAAAGTCTTACCATACAGAATTTACATTCAAGTCAGGAGAGATGGGGAGTGGAGAGCAATAGAGGTGTGGTGTTGAGGAAAAAGGTCTCTCTGAGGAGATGACATTTAGTACCCAAACCTTGAAATTCAGTGAAGGTGTAGTCCAAGCAAAGGACAGGGATGGAAAACTCGAAGTGGGAAGAATCTGCAGAAGCATGGGAGAGAAAATGAGTATTGAGAACTATAAAGGGAGATCCTCTGTGTGTGTACACCCGCCCATAAGCACATGTGTGATTTAACTTAAAACATTAAAATGTAGGCATCCTAAAATGTGCTTTTAAATATAGTTCATCTTACTTGGATGCTGATGAAAGTAATCCAGTTGAAAAAGCATTAATGGGCGGTAGAGACCACGTGACAGCAGAAACAAAGCTGTGTCAGCAGCAGTGGACTGGCTACCATGAGTAGCCGGTGGCCGCAGGGTGAGGCAAAGTGTAGGGCCCCAGAAGAGGGCAGATGTTTTCAGGTAGGAAGATGAGAGGCTTCCTGTTTCTCCCTAGTGAAGTAAGAAGTAAGATCTTAGGAGCTCTCTGTCCTTTCTCGTTCTTGCTTATAGTCAGTAAATGAGAGGGCAGTGTAGGTACAGGTTGTGAAATCTGAAGAGATACCATGAAAGGGAGAAGTGAGGGTCTGAGAAAGAAGTGGGAAAGCCAGTAAGATACAAATAATATGAAAGTGGGGGGAGGGGCGGGGGGCACAAGGAGAGTGCCAGGAGTGTGTGGAAAAAGAGGGGAGAAAAATAACACAAAGAAATTTATTTTTGAAAATGACATTGCTGAATAAAACCTAATACTGTGTATGCTAATTTTTTAAATAATAAGAAAAAAATGAGGTCTTTGATCAAAGCACAAAGTGGGATATTATACATGCATGGGAATGCCACAGCTCTGGAACCCTTACATACAAGTAATATACATTAGTAATTATAAGCTGTTTTAAGTCTAAGAAGAGGCCAAATATTTGGCTGCAAGTAATAAGGTTTTAAAAGAGAGCTAGAGAGGTAAGACATGAAAAAACCAGTAGCCATGAGAATGGAGAAGAGTTGACCAGAGAGACACAGAAGCCTTGCCAAGGTCTGATGGTAGTGACAAGTGGAAAAAAAAAAAAATCTGTCTACTTCCCACCAACAGTGGGGGGGGGGGAGCACTGAAAAATATGTCTTTATGTTGCATAAACATTGTGTGAGTGACTGTGATAATGGTGAGCTACATAATCTGTGGAACATTGTTGTAATATGTGTTCTGCTACTGACCCTCGTTGTGTATATATAGCACATGGCTGTAGTACCACAGCAATGTGAGCTTGGTCTAGTCACAGTAGGCAGAGAAACCTGCTTGCAGGTTGTGAAATGTACGTCAGGTAGTCATAATCTTTGATCTAGGAGAGAAGAAAGAACAAGAGGCTGGCTGCCAGGTTGTGGGCAGTAAAGCTGTTAGTCATAGATTGGTGGACCCCATGGAAGTGAGAGCCTGCTAAAGGAAGACAACTGGGGTCAGTACGTGGACGTCAGAGGATGGAATTCACGAAATTAAGGTTTAGGGAGCTATGTAGTAGTAGGCAATCAGTTTTTGTGGTATCTAAAATAGGTCAGTGAGGTGAAATGAAAATAATAGAGTTGAGAGCGGAAATCAAGAACACAAGTTCAAGAGGTGGTGTTGGTACATGGTGGAAACATCACTGAGAGAAAGCCAAGCCTTTGCCACACCCTCTGCGGAGGGAGGGGGCGGCTGGCAGGGAAAAATTCACCAGCATGCACTGAGAAGGTGGTGAGGTTGGGGGAAACAGACGAGAAACAGTGTGGAGAAAATAATGAGGAGCCAGTCTACCTTTGAACTCACTCAAGGCTTGTGGGATGTTGAGTAACAAGGAAGGACTGCAGTTGCCTTGGGACAACTTCAAGGCCCTGTGTTCCCTGAGTGTAAACAGGCTTCCACTGGATCAGGGACTAAGCGGCCGTGTACAAAGGCACAGGAAAGACTTCCAGGGATCATGGTGGGAGGAATCGATGATGGAGAACTTACCCTCTATTTTAATAATTCTGCCTTACAAACCTTTCTGTTTCTCTTCTTGAGAAGTCATGAATAGTGCTCCAGGAGCTAATCTGACCTTCAGTTTGTAATGTCCCTGTCATAGGAGTGGTTTGCAGTATATGTGGAACTTAACCAGCAGATTGCAGCACTCTTGAATGCTGGGGACGAGGAAGATCTTGTGGAGTTGAAGTCTCTACAGCAACAGCTTAGCGATGTTTGCTACCGACAGGCCAGTCAGCTAGAGTTCAGGCAAAATCTCCTACAGGCAGCTTTGGAATTTCATGGTGTGGCCCAAGATGTGAGTATCTCTTCTTATTGCTTTCCATGTCTCCAAATGATGCAAACAATCTGTACAAAACTTGTGTAGGTTTGCATGCCCCATGATTATTTTTCTGGGACAGTAATTTACTGGTGGAAGTAATGAGATGAAATTCTTTAGTTAAAAATTATTTTATTATGCATGTAATTAAACCTGTTGTCTAACTAGAGTGTTCCAAGCTATTACTTTAATTTGATGGTTTCTCGATAATATGTTTTATAACATAGACTGAAACGGAACCATCACTAACTTCTTGCATTCTGCTAACCTTCTTGGTGCATCTGTGTGTCCCATCTTATAGATAACATGTATTCTGATTGCTCATCCTTATCTTTTAACTGCATAGTCTCTGCAAGTGTATTTGTGATGACCTCATTAGATAAACCTCATTAATCACTGAAGACAAGATGCCGGTGACATCAGGGTTGTCTCTTTGTCCCTCTGCTTTAGTTATCTCAGCAGTTGGATGGCTTATTAGGTATGTTGTGCGTAGACGTAGCACCAGCTGATGGAGCATCGATTCAGCAAACTTTAAAACTGCTTGAAGAGAAGCTGAAAAGTGTTGGTAAGCAGATTTTAAAAATGCTGAAAACTACGGGTTCTTTGTAAAAAATATTACCATGGTTAGACAGTTAATTTATATACTTGGACTAATTATCATTTGTAGGGAACACAGAAAGCATAATATTGAAAGGCTTTATTCCCTTGAAGGGCTATAATTTATGCTGAAGCATTTATTTTCCATTGTGATTGGTCAGCCCTGCCTTTTTTGGCCCTTTCACCTTCCTGTTACTCAATCTAAAGAGCTGTGTCTTGCATATTCCAGGGACAGACACTTGTCATGCACGCAGAAACTGTAATTAATTGTGACGTGTTCCATGATAAACCTTGCATGCCCTAGACTGTGTTTTATGCAATGATTTTTGTTGCTGCTATATTCTAACCACAAGAAAGAATAGTTGGTTTGACTATGTGCATTGTGTGTCCACACTGGGAGTTATCTTCAAGGAGAGTGTGGTCCAGTTTCATTAACCCTGCGCTGTCACTTGATATCAAGACCATTATGTGCAGTAGCAGACACAATGTACTTCCTTAGTTGGAAGTCAGACTGAGAAGGGGACACCTTACAAAAGGGGTGAATGGGGAAGACACAGAACATGAAGGCGAGTTAGTAAAAAGTGATGACATATGAATGAACCAGAGTCATTCATTATGAAAACAACTTCAGGGAATTAGTTTACAAAGCATTTTTGTATTGACACTTTACTTGCTTACAGCCTTTGTTTAGTTAATGGATGGTATGCATGATACCTGTTTAATATTTCATATGCCAAGTGTGATTTAACATATCACAAATTTTCTTGGGCCATACTTTTCTTCAAAAGAGAACTCCTGTGCAAATGTCTAATTTGGAGTCCAGAAATCTTGGATGGAGCTTCCCATAGCATGTGAGCTGCAGTGACCCTCCTCACACTGACCCTCCTCACAGCGACCCTCCTCACACTGACCCTCCTCACACTGACCCTCCTCACAGCGACCCTACTCACAGCAACCCTACTCACACTGACCCTCCTCACATTGACCCTCCTCACACTGACCCTCCTCACAGCGACCCTCCTCACAGCGACCCTCCTCACACTGACCCTCCTCACACTGACCCTCCTCACACTGACCCTCCTCACACTGACCCTCCTCACAGCGACCCTCCTCACAGCGACCCTCCTCACAGCGACCCTCCTCACAGCGACCCTCCTCACAGTGTTCATCCTGTTGCTTTGATTATACATTGTAAGCATTTTTGAAATCTTGCGAATCTTATGCATCTTTTTTTTAAAAATGGGCATCATTTCCCTAGAATTGGAACACAAAAGGAAAAAGGGGAAAATAGAAAATCATATTTGTTGAAATACAGATTCCTATACTGTCAGTTTTTAAAAGTCGTCATCTATGCAGATTTGTTTTGAAACTTCCCTTCATGGAGAATTTGGCAACAGAAGAAAGTGTTCCACTTTGAGCCCCATTTACAGGTTCTGTTGCTTGAGGTAGTGAGAGATCTGCATCCTGGCATGTCAGTATCTAAAGCATCTACATTTGGCACCTGTGTCTAGCTGATGAAGTGGACATACGCTTGTTAAGAAATTCAATCTGGTGTCATTTGTTTTAGATGTGGGATTGCAAGGCTTACGGGAAAAAGGTCAAGGTCTCCTGGATCAGATCTCCAATCAGGCTTCCTGGGCCTATGGAAAGGATGTAACTATTGAAAATAAAGAAAACGTGGACCACATACAAGGGGTGATGGAAGATATGCAGCTTCGAAAACAAAGGCAAAGTCTGACTATTAATGTTCAGTTCACCAAGATAGTATGCTGCTAAGATAGAAGCTAAACACTCTGTGCAGAAGTTAATACTCTGTGTTTTGCATACAAAACCAAATCCCTTACTTGTTATATGGTACAGGTATAGTAGTTTGGGGTGAATATGGTAATTATTATTTGATGAAGAGACACCTTTCTCCCTTTTACCTGGTTATAGAGATTTTAGTTGTGCTCAGATACTCTCACTAAAAGAAGACTGTTTTGAAAAGCGTGCTTTTCTGTTTTCTGTTAGAATTCTGTTAAACCTTACCCGGTTGTCTCTTCGCCTCATCTCTGTCATAGCCATTGCTGTGTTGGTTGTGGGGTTAGACCACAGACTGGCATTGATTTTTTTTTTTTTTTTCACTTGATAGACTAACAGGAACTTAAGGCTTTTTAGAGACTCAGTCTCTAATGACGACCTGAAAGTGTTAGAAAGTACAAGATTAAAATTACAGAGGCAAGAATGGACACAGATTCATACTCTGGCATGGTTGTATGGAATTTTGCGCACTTGGAAACTTAAGTCATGAGGAGAAGTTCCCAGACATTTCCTCTACACCACGCAGAGTCACAAGGCAGGAATCCCTGTTGCACCCTGTCTGTCCTGGACCTGCAGTGTCCTTACAGCGGGCGGGGTGTGCTAGCTCTGTCAGCTTCTAGGGTGAGCCCTCCCTCATCTGGGCTCTGGCTTCTTACTCTAGCAACCTTTGTTCTCCACGCTGGCTCTAGTTCCTGCTGTGGGTGCTTCTCTCTCCAATATGAAGTATAATAATGATGGTGCACGCAGAAGTGTCGCAGGAGAGCGGCTCGCTCTTCACCCGCTGTCTTCTGATGTCACCACTTGTCCTCACAACTCAGTCGTTTGCAGGTCTAACCTGTGCTCCTCACTTCCTCTAGTTTATTCTCTATCCTTTATTCTCCTTTCTGCCCTCCCTGCCTCTCTCTTTGCTTGTTCCAGTGTCAGTAACTGCTAGTCGCTGTATGTAATAAACCCAATCTTGGAAAAATCCGGCTGTTTCAGATCTGACTCGCTTGATTCTAAATAGCATGGGACGTAGTTGGTACTCTGTCTTTGAAAGTCGGTGACAGCTGTGTCACAGAACAACCTCTTGGTCTGTCCCTCCTGGTCTCTCTTTCTATTGCTGAAGTTGTGGCTTCTAGGCCATGTGGTGTCCTTCTCCTCTTTGAGTCCTCCCTGAGCCTGCCCTGCATGCTCATGTTTTGCTAGTTACCAAGACCTCCTGACTTGGGTTGCCTCTGGAGGATCTCTAGCTAGATGTGCCACATTCTCCTCCAACCTGCTGTGTCTAGATCAGATTCATCTTCTCCTGAACTTTGCTGTCTCTTTCTTAGTTCAAGTTGCTGTGAGCTATCAAATTTAGAATTTATCTCTAAATTTAAATTTATCTCAGATGCCCAAGATTTTCTTTTTTCTACCTTGGGTCTTGTTGCTCATAAGGCTGTTGCAGACAAGAGTAATCTTCACAAGTACAAGGATTGGATGAAGCCTTTGCCTCTGTTTCTATGAGAATACTGAGTGTTTCCACACCTTTATTTTTGTCTCCCCAGCACTGTTACTATGTCCTACCCTAACATTCCATGCATGCTTAAAGCCAAGTAAAGAGTGCATTTCCACCCTTGAAAATGAACCAGGCATCAAAACAACATTTTTGGCAATGAAATCTGGTCAACATTTACCAAACACGGGGGGGGGGGGGGGGGGGGGGGGGGGGCAGTCCTCACTTCAAAATTATAAAAAAGACAGCCAGATATCAGCTGCTATAGCAATAAAGGAAGACGGAATATTTCAAAGTGTTTCAACTATTTTCTTAAAGGGACTTCCTCCACTGCCAGAGATCTCAAGGAGCTTCCTGGCTACTTATCCGGAAGCAATTCTTCACATGTTTGATGAACTTGGCTCCACTTTGGGAAGAGAACCCTTCTTTTCTATACTTGTTTATATCCCTGCCTTAATGACTTCTACAGAACCAGGTTGTTTGGGTGTTTTTGTTTTGTTTTGTTTTTCCTCTTCTTTGTGTTTGTGTTTGTGTTTGTTCTTTGTGGTTGGTTGGTGGTTGGTAGGTTGGTTGGTTAGCTTTCTTTGGATTCCTGACCTGTTGATGGTTTTGTCTGTTCCATTCTGGTTTGGTTCTTTTGCATTTTTGGCTGGAGGAGCTCATATAGATCCCTTCACTGCAGCTGCCTCTTCAGTTCCCTTTTCCTCAAGCTTTACCTTTTTCTGTAGAACCTTGTTACCACTTCCAGGGACAGATCCCTTCCCAGCCATCCTGCTCACCTCCATCCTTTGACTGGGTATCTTGCTCTGTGCTACCAGGAGCTGTCCACTAACATGCACAGGCTCTGAACCATGCAGGAACCTCAAGACCACAGGTGGTGTCATGAGAAGCACCCAGCTGATGGGTGTATAGATCTTTTCATAGTTGCCACTATTACTGTCCTCGGACTGCCTTGTGATTCATTGTTTCTACTTCAACCATATGAAATTCATCTTCAGCCTCCGTATCTAAACCAACTCATCTTGATAACTGGTGGTCATTTCCACCGTTATCCATCTTAAGGTAATAATCTTTAGGATAGTTGTGGGGCCTCAAAGGTCTCATGTCATCATGTCTTCCATGAGGTGGAGGCTTGAACTTTGGTGAGAGAAGCTGGCCAGAGATGGCTGACTGTGGATTACTCTCCTCAGGACAGATGATCTTTTGAGATGGAGTTGTGCCCTTGGGATAGTGTAGGAGAACACCTTCCGCTCTGCATTCTTAGCAGCCTGTAGCTTCCCACAGGATTGCAGTTGCTTTTAGTTTCTTAAATAGCTTGTGTTTTTCATTCATCCATGACGTCTTTCTTTTTTCCTTGTTTTCTGTCTGGTGGATGCTTATACTAGGCAATGAGTCACTTGTTCCTCTCCACCCCAGCAAAATGTTTCACATGGATATGTAACTTTTACCATTTTATCAACTAAAATTCATTTCCCATAAACATTTTCTAATCTGACTCCTGTGTGTTTAGATGGTATAATTTGAACTAAGCCAAACTGTCTTGTTTTCCCAGTGACACACAGTATGTATTGAGCTTAATGTGGCAATCATCTTTATCATTAAGTTGTTTTACATAGTTTGCTTTAGATCTGAGAAATAATTATCATTATTTCTCTTCTGTCACTTGTAGACTTCCCTTAAATAAGCTGCATTGTAACATTAGAAACTGTATTTTAAAGTAGCCTGTTAGAAGCTGCTTCTGCGTTATCATTAGACTTTCTTCAGGAACATTGACTCTAGAGTCTGGGGCCTAGTGGATTACCTATTTCTGATATGTGGAACTTTGCAGGAGCTTCATTCCTGCCTCTTGTACATGGAACTGCATGGGGATGAAGGAAATGGATCATATCTTAGTTACACCAGACACTGTTGGAATTTACTTTATATATTATCTATGCAGACCACAGTGAGATTAAACCATGTTCTGCATTGTGTTTGTCTTACCTCAAAAGATATGTGGATTATTTTTTTCTTAAAGAGTATAGAACCATACCATTTTATTCAGAACTTAGTATTGTCCTAGATAATATAATTTGACAAAATGTATTACATTTCCATGGAGCATCATCCTCTAAACTTTTATACTTTTATCTTTGAAGCTTGTTTAATAAAGTTGGTGATGGAGATTTCTTTGGGTTTTGGTGGACCACTGCGTTTATGCTTTGCTTCAATATTTTGCAGAATCCATGCTATCCTCAAGAGGGTTTGTCATTCAGTATCATTCCAGGTATTTTGAGGTCTTGACGTAACATAGATAATAGATTAGATATTCATAAACTTCTGACAAGTCAGTACAAAATAGTTGCAGTACCCTAGAGCATAGGACTAAGTATCTTAGTGTATTGTTAAACATGCGTGTGAGATGATGATGCTGTAGCTCCCTGAGGCCAGAATACTAAGCCGAGTTTGTGTTTGGTTTATTAGATGTGAGGACATGGTAGATGTGCGGAGGCTGAAGATGCTTCAGATGGTGCAGTTGTTTAAATGTGAAGAGGATGCTTCCCAGGTAAGGCCTGGTCAGCCCCAGAGGAAGTTAGCTAAGATTAAGTTCATTATGGGCTAACTTAGGAGGTTAAGTTCTCTTAACTATGAACAAAGTGGACTCCTAAAAAAGACAGTTTATTATGTCTAGTCCTTGTGTGTCCTGTAGAGAATAAAGCTTGGTGTTTCAGCTAGTTTACTGATTTCACTACACTCACCCGCTCAGTGAAATCCTCTGTTGAGCTAGAGACTGGGAATGCTTATTAATTATTATCATCGATTTGATGGCGATGTTAGTTCTGTCCTGGAATGAAGGCTGGTGAAGAGCATTGCTTTCTGTCCCACAAGGGAATTCTCAGTGCTGCACAAGCAACTTGATGTAATCATGTATTTAGAAAATCTCGAAGGACAGAGAGAAGTTATCCTTTTAAGTCATAATGTGCATCTGTAATGAGATGCCAGCAGAACTGTATTACAGGGACCCATGGCCCTATATCATGTGATACTAGGTGTACATTGAGCACATCTCCTCAGTAGGTCCTGCCTTGACATTTGAGACAGCAGTTTGAGAATCCAGAAAGATCATTAGTTTGTAGAGCATGGCATCAGATGAATTCTAAAACCAGGGTTATGATTAAAGAGCTAACTAATCAAACAGAGGTCATTTTTGCACAGAGCTGGTATTTCATGACAAGGCAAGAATTATGAATCCAGTTTTATTCTGTGTGTTCCTTAGGCAGTAGAGTGGTTAAGTGAACTTCTGGATGCCCTGCTGAAGACCCATATCAGATTGGGCGATGATGCTCAGGAAACGAAGGTTTTACTGGAAAAACATCGAAAATTTGTTGATGTTGCACAGGTACAGACCTTGTCTTCTTTTCTTCAAGGACAGTATGTGAATGACTTTCTGCAGGTGTTGGTGTAACTTAACCTTCCAAGTCTAAGAAAGGTCAGTTCTGTTACACAGAGCTGAGAAAATGCTAGCTGGTATACCAAGACTGGGCCATGTGAACTCAAGAGGGTCTGGCTCCCAAGTGTAGGGTCCCTGGGCTCCCTCTGCTCTGTATTATATGCTGTGCCGTTTAGACTATCAGGTAGTTCACAGAATTCATGTGAGGCTCTTGTTAGTGACAGCAGATTAGAAATAGCATTCCCAGTGTGTCACTAGAATTAGCATAGCGATACAGAGTTGTTCTGGGATTGAGGGTGTGTTTGTGTATTTTCCCTGATGCAGAATTCACACTGTCCTACTTTACTTTCCTATATGTAATGTAGGACAGCTCACTTCACCTCTTCTGTTGGGTGATCAGAGAGCTGACACTCTTTTTGGCCAGTAGAATTTAGCCGGCTGAGATGGCGAGCACAGAATAAGGACAGAAGTTGAGAGAGACAACCCTGGGAGCCAACTAGACATGCATTTGTTAGTTGTGTTTGCAGATTGCTGACAGGCCACGGGATCCATGTAGTACAGATGTACGGTGTGCCGCACAGTGTGCCCACCTCCTTCCTTACGGATTGCTTGTGTTCTATTTAACTCGGTGGATTTCCTCCCTAGAGTACTTACGACTATGGCAGACAGTTGCTGCAGGCCACGGTCGTTCTGTGCCAATCTTTGCGCTGTACTTCCCGGTCCTCAGGGGACACACTTCCTCGACTGAACAGAGTGTGGAAGCAGTTCACAGTAGCATCTGAAGAGAGGGTGCATAGGTTGGAAATGGCTATTGCCTTTCACTCAAATGCTGAAAAGGTAGGCAGAATCTTAAACAATTATTTTTGAGATTTTATTTATTTTTATTTATGTGTGTGTGTTTGCCTCGATTTAAATCTGGGCACCACATGCAGTGCAGTACCTGCAGAGGCCAGAAGGGGGTGTCAGATCCCCTGGGACAGCAGCTGCAGACAGTTTTGCATCATCATGTGGGTGCCAGAAATGGAGCCCAAGTCCTTTGGAAAAGCAGCCAGTGTTCTTAACCATTGAGACCTCTCCAGCCCCATTGTATTCTCTTTTAAAATCTAAATAACAACAAAACAAAGAAATGTTTCCTTGATGGTATTCATTGCAAATGTTTAAAATGTTAGTTGGAATAATGTAATTATATCATTAATCTATGTGTTACTGTTCATATTCATTTTGTTGCTAAGGTTCATTGAATGTGTATTATCTCAAAAGTGTCTACACTAAGTCTCCTGAGTTGATCCGGGCTGGAGTGCTTGGCCAGGGGATTCCAGAGCTACAGGGATCCTGGCTTCCTCTCTCCTTGCCCCTCCCAGGCCAGTCAAGGTCCAGGTCTCTCTCTACACTCTGCTGTCATCTTGTCAGGCCTTTTCATTGAGCCAAGAAAGGAAACTATTTTGGAACTATGTCGGTAGTAATTGTCAGAAAGTTTCTAAAAGTTACTTGGTGATTTCATAATTCAGGGTAAAGCCTGGCCAAATAAACTAATGAAACTAAAAACAAAACCTTTGTTCCATGATTATTTTTAAAGATTCATTCTAGAATTTATTTCTCCATAGTTTTATGTCATTAGTTAGAGAAGCCAATAATAAAAATAGTTGTGTTATTTGGGCAAATTTTTGTCAGAACCCATTTCTCTTCACAATGGTGATGCTGAGTATATTCCCGTTCAAGAAGGAAGTTTTATTAGGTAGTTAATTCTGTGTTGATCTCTTATAGTGGGAGTTTATATGCAGAAGATTTAAAATACACAGTAATATGTGGAAAACCTAAGTTATAGCCTCACCTCAGGATGAACAAATGTGACAGGGAGCCTCAAGAATTCAGAGCAAACAGATGTGACAGGGTACCTCAGGAATTGAGGGGTTTCATATTTGAAGCACACTGTTGAAAGTGACGTAGCTGATTCTCTCACCTGCTCGCTGAACTGTGCAGATTGGTGTTTTTGTTTAAATGGGCCCAATGACATTGAGTATGTTGGTCTGTATCTATAGTCACAGTACTCCAGAAACTGAAACAGGAAGGTCCTGAGGTTCAAGGGTAGGCTGAGCAAGAGAGACCCTAGTCAGACAATAGACAGACAAAGGCCTAGTGAGGATGGAAAAAGTATAGAAAATCGCTATGGATGGTCTGTATGCTGTGAATGTGTTGTTCTGATTGGTTGATAAATAAAAAGCTGATTGGCCAGTAGCCAGGCAGGAAGTATAGGTGGGATAAACAGACAAGAAAAATTCTGGAAAAAAAAAAAGTGCTGAGTCAGGAAATGCCAGCCCACCATCTAAGGAGAAACATGTAATGGCACACAGGCAAAGCCATGGAACATGTGACAACATACAGATTAACAGAAATGGGCTGAGTTTAAGTGTAAGAGCTAGTCAGTGGTAGGCCTGAGCTAATGGCCTAGCAATTTTAATTAATATAAGTTTCTAAATGATGATTTTATAAGTGGCTGTGGGGTCTGTAGGGCTGGACAGGACCAGAAAAAACTTCAGCTACAGAAGATGGCTTGACTTGTTTATCTGCTGATGATTTCAGTGAGCATTTTTTATTATTATAAACTATGCTACTCATCCAGAAAAAGTATAGACCTTAAATGTTGTGCTTAATGGGCTTGTACAGGGTGAGTATGCCAGTGCAGGCCCAGAAACCCCACCCCATCTTGGGACCCAGTACCCCGCCTCTATCAAAAGAGAATCATTCAGCTTTCTAACCCACAGATGACATTTTAGAGGAGACTATTTTTAAATGTGAGAGTATTTTTAAATTGAGAATTCTTTAAAAGGTATATAAAAATAAATATAGTTAGAAGATTTTTCAAATAGAAAGTTGGTGGTTTTGTTTTTTTTAGGGGGAGGTTGTTTATTTGTTTTTTATCCCTGGCCTTCATCTTGCTTATAATGACCCATTTTATTGAGCAAACTTAAGTAAAGCCCTTTGTCATCATGGACTATTTCTCTTCTTGACTGCTTTCTTTCATAAGGTAAGCATGAGCTTGACTAAGGCTGTAAGCAAATTGTACAACATAGTAACTAAGAAATACTCTAATTTAAATCCAGATCTTGAATTTTTAAATAAAAAAAGAGAATGAAATGTCTTTGAAATGGTAAAGCTTTCTATATTAGAATTATAACCAGCGAAATCAGCAGATCTGCATGTCAGTTACATTTGCGCACATTATATTGGTTGTGGTTTTACAGTTTCTTTGAGTTTGAAGTCCATAAACTCCTCAAGAATAGAGTCTGACATTCACACTCTGCTTTGCTAAGTAAACATCTCATTAAATGTTTAGTAAATGGTTGTCTAATAAGCTAGGCACTATTTCTTAAGCATGAGTTCTATTCATTTTCCAAATAGCATTCTGTAGCTAGAGAGTTTTTTCTCCGGGTCCCGCCAAGTCCCGGCAGTCCGACAGCCCACTTATAAAATAAACACACAGACGCTTATATTATTTAAACTGTTTGGCCTAATGGCTCAGGCTTCTAGCTAGCTGTTCTTATATCTTAAATTAACCCATTTCTAATCATCTATACTTTGCCATGTGGCTCGTGGCTTACCGGTGCCTTACATCTCTCTTGTCATGGTGGCAGTGGCTAGCAGTGTCTCTCTGCCTCAGCCTTCCACTTCCCAGAATTCTCTTCTCTGCTTGTCCCACCTATACTTCTTGCCTGGCTCCTGGCCAGTCAGCATTTTATTTATACAGAGCGATATCCACAGCAGCATTCCAGTATTTCTTTCCTAGAAATCACCAGAGATATTTTTGTACTCCTGATTATATATTGTTATCAGAGATATGCTTCATTTGTGATGAGAATTTCTTCACCAGACACAGCTCAGCCTCGTAGAGTTGATACTTAGGCAGTCATAGCTCAGTCTCATATAGTTGATGCTCAGGGCAGGACACTAAGCATGGAACCAGAACACCTTCTTCAACTTACAGAGGTCAAGTGGGATTGATTCCCTTTGCGGTTTTGATTGGTACCACCCCTTTTGTTTGCTACAGATTTTGCAAGACTGTCCAGAAGAGCCTGAAGCAATTAATGATGAGGAACAGTTTGAGGAAATTGAAGCTGTTGGGAAATCACTTTTGGATAGACTCACTGTCCCTGTGATTTACCCCGATGGGTATGGTGCATGTTCTTATCATTTAAAAGTTAAATCATTAAGAGAAGAAAATCTGTTCTTCAGAAGGCTAAGCACTTTCATTTTGGTCCACATTTTCAACTCCTACAATAGATCAGTTTAAACTGAAGGAATTCCAAATTCAGCTGTTGGCAGCAGTGATAGTTGGTGTTTGCTGATGTCACCTTTGCCTCTTGACAATTATAGATGGACGATTGCAGATTAGTCTGAGACGTGGACTTCTAGCCTGAGCTGTGACAGTGGGGAGTTGTGAGATTTGGGGCCTCATTCAGAATGGGGAGGGTCAGGAAAGGACTGAGACCTATGAGCTCCTAAGATACATCAATCAAGCAGCTTCAGCTCTTTACCTTCATTTCTTAGACCAGATAGATCCAGGCCAGGGTGATTATTCATGACTTAAAACAGAAGGAACGGAGGCTCTAATTTAGTAAGAGGAGCAGCATTTCATAGTTTCCAGGTGTTGGAGTTAGGACACAGTCTCAGGTCTGTCCGGCTCTAGACCTGTCTCCTTCTCATGAGCCCTAAGGCATCTGGGATTTGTCATATGGAAGGTCATCAGGCCCTGATCTACACCCTCTTTTCTATTTCCAATGTGAGACGACCTGATGTGGACATCAATAAGCCAGGAAAAGAATCAAGCATTTTGGATCATTGGAGATCTAGACCTTGTCACTGAGTCACTGAGAGGTAGTGCAAAGGGAGTTAATTCAAACAATAGAGAAACCAAGCCATCAAATCGAAGCCAAGTGTCCCTGCTTTGTGCTCATATGATAGAGGAGAATACTGAGGCTGGAGCCCAGTGTCTCGGCTCCTTTCCTTACTTCCTAGCAGTGACTGCAGCGCTCTGTCTTGGTTCCCTGAGTAATTGTACAGGGTGGAGTAATTGTGCTTTTTCAGGTCAAGGCTGGGACGGGGGCATCCTAGAATCAATATATAGAAAGCACTTAGATATGTGACAC
Organism: Onychomys torridus; assembly: GCF_903995425.1. Taxonomy (NCBI): domain Eukaryota; kingdom Metazoa; phylum Chordata; class Mammalia; order Rodentia; family Cricetidae; genus Onychomys; species Onychomys torridus. The sequence continues at coordinate 54,251,328 of NC_050446.1, read as the reverse complement.
AAGGGACATACTGCTGTGTCACGAACTTCCAGTGAGTGTTTGGAATTCATATTGAAAAAAAATTACCAGTTTTTTTTTCCCTTGGAAGAACATTATTCATAGTCTACACTGAGAAAAATCTCGAGGGATATCTGGATTTGAACCATCAAAAGTAGCTTAATGTCATGATTTATCTGCAGCAAAAGAAAGCAATTCCAGCAGACTGGGTTCCAGGTGCAAGTCACTGTGCCTTGCCCCAGTTGAAATAGTTTCTGCTCATAGGCTATATCACAATTTATGATAACATTTGCTTTTATGCACTTGTTACAGTTAAATGAATTTGTATTAACCTGTGTATTTTCCATGTGTTCTGATTTTAGAACTGAACAATATTTTGGGAGTCCAAGCGACATGGCTTCTACTGCAGAACACATCAGAGACAGAATGAAACTGGTCAGTCTCAAAAGGCAGCAGCTGAGACATCCCGAAATGGTGACCTCGGAAAGCTAATGTCCTCAGCTCCCACAGATCTGCAGGTCATATGCCCACACATCTTTGCTGTTGGCATACTGCTGTGTTAGCCACAGCTCACTAAGATGAATTTCCCAGCAGAATAAGCCTCCTTTCTTCCTACAACACGTCTCTAAATGCTAACACCTCTCAGCTACCGAGGCATAATCACATAACATGCTTTGATGCTATAGACTCCAGCTATCTTAGAAGAAGGAACTGTAAACACTGCGCTGAGTCCATGCTTTCACGCTTGACCTGACTTGTCAGTTTGTAGATGAACAACTGATAATAAGCTTCTGAATGGTGCTAATCGGAGTTTAGGAATTCTCTATAAAAACACGATTGCCCTTCCTCCCCAGGTGATGTAGAATATTTAAACCATAGTTAGACTGTTAGTGGATAGTGGTGTCCTCAAAATTTTACTTTGTAATTCTTCAGATTTGATTATTTTTTATTGTCTATATGAAGAAAACCCTTCAGATCTTTGATATATCATATTAATTGAAAGACATTTTCCTATTGTATTCATAATGTATTAAAAGTTGTCTGTGCTTAATAAACGTCTTCTTTAATTTGGTAGTTACATCCTAATTCTAAACATGAGTGCCTTACTAAAAGGGCATTCTTAGGGTTGTGAGGATGGGCTAATCATTTGGTTTTAATGGTGGCTGCATGTATTTTAGGCAGGAATTTCACATATATGCATGTGTATATAATAAGAAATAAGCATGTTTATTGTGAGAAAAAATTAGACCTTTAAGAACATAATAATAGAAGACTATTTTTAATTTTTCTCTTAAAAAATGCTGTCCAAATTGTTAACTACCCAAAGATGCCTGTCTTTGGGGAAGGAGGGCTGAGGATGAAGGTATGCTTAACTATTTCAATGTAATCTTTTATATCACAGTAATTACTCTGGAACTAAAGCAGAAATTGTTAATAATATTTAATATCTCATGATACTAGAGTCAAAAATCATCCTGAAGAAGTCTAGTCACAAAAACTGTACAGATCTTTAGAAATAAAATTTGTCATAAAATGGTAATGCTTTTATGTTTGTATTAAGTTATAAAATGTATATAATTTAACATTGTGTTAATTTTTATTTTAGATTTTTTAAGGTAAAAACAACTGGATTTATGATTAGTACAGAATTATGCAAAGAATTGAATGCTAGTTTATTTTTGTGGTCTGTAGAGATGCTCACATCCCCTCCTATGCTAAAGCCAGTTTTCTCCAGCCTCTTCTCTGCCAGCCTTGAAGTCCATGTTCCTTGCCAGTCCATCCTCATCCCTCATTCTGCAAAACCTTTCAGTGTCTGTTACAACTCACTCTGCAGGAAGCTGTTCTTCCCAAAATCAACCTTAGTCTTCCAGTTACCAAATTGTATGTTTTTGCTCTCTGTCACCTCACCACCCCCCTTTCTCTCCATTTCTAGCATCTCTCCCAAATCCATTCCTCAAAGATGATATCTTCTGCTGTGTCTGAGTGTAGTTCTGAACTCATTTAAAACAGGTCGGTTGTACATGCGCACTCTGCTGCTGTCCTCAGCTCTGGGCCATTAGGCACTCCATCTCCAGTGTCCTGCATTACATGTCTGATCTAAAATGCACGGCTTTCAGCCGCCTCCCTGCCATCTCCACCTAAATGAAGGACATATCATCCTTGCCTTTTCTTCCTGGAGTAGTTTTGATTAATGGTGCCATAATGTCCAGGGAAAAATTCAACTGCTCTCCCTGTCTCACACTGCCACTCTGAGACCATCCAGAAGTTCTTTCTATACTTGATAACCCTCCTTCAGGGCTGGCCTCCTGTGAGGAAGGAGCTCCTCTGACTCTCCAGTCTTCATCATGGTGCTAACCTTTTCCTGTTTTCATCAGGCCCTTCATGGGGCTGACTATTGCCCCACATGTCTTGTGCCTAGACTCTTCCTGAGTGTCACATGCTCAGTCCTCCACCTGTGTTCCCTTGTGAGCATTAGACATAATCCTCTGTGCTCTGGGGTATATTTAAACAGTGGTATGTTCTAAAGTTAGGACTGACTTGTAAATCTGGAATGTGTATGATGTTAGATCCTTAGACATGTAACCTTTAGATGTTTGTTTCTTATATTCAGTATCTTTCTTTTCCTGAGTTTCAGAGTCATCAGTGTTTTATTATGACTTTGTCATTATACCATAAGCTCATAGATGCATAATTCCAAATGAGTTAATTTTCATACACCTTAAGCTCTCTTTCCTGCAAAAATTAAAGTAAGACAAAATACGGGAATGCCGTGTATGAGTTGAATAATCATATGCAACTAGATATACAGAATGAGCATAGTCACTCTTCATTGGCACATTGCTGCCCCTTTCTGTGTGTGTGTCTTTGTAGATACACAGGAGTTATGAATTAAAAACCCAGCAACCTCCCACCCAACTTTCCTGATATGGTCACAGTTCTCTTAGAGGACACACGAAGGATGTGGCTTCAGTTTGTCTGAAATCTCAGGCCTTTGTTATGTTGATACTAACATTAGCCTACAAGTGTAATTAAAAAGAAATACTTAACGATTCAGGGCCGTAGCCCCTGTATTCCTTCAGTCTCCTAGGCATTGACTGACCTTAGCTGGGCAGCCTTTGTTAGGTTGTGTCTGTTTGCCTTGTCTTTTTTCTTTCTTTGTTTTCTTTGTTTGTTTGTGGCCTGTGCTTTTGTTCCCCTGCAAACTCAGTAGACAGTGGCGGTTGGATGTCTTCTCTTAGTGCATGTCTGACTCAGCAGAGCTCTGGTGCAAAGAGGACAGCTTCCTTTAGATCAGTTTGGCCTCCTTCCCAGTTCTCTTTGCTTTGACCCTGTTTGACAAGGGTGATTCATCAGTGATACTGGGGAAACTGCTCAGCCTGCTCACTGGGATTCAGTACTGCAGAGTTGGGTGGATCTCTTACTTTACTGGGATTTAAGTAGGCTTGTGAACGTTCCCTGCTCTTACTGTGCTGGTCACAGCGTTACTTTCAGCGGATATGTGGTATGCTGTTAGCATTGTTACTGTCGTCTTCTCATTGAGAACATGTCAAGTTACTTTTTTGGCAGTGCTAAGCAAATCTTATTCTCTCATCTAAACCCCTTTGCATGCAGTGGTATGTTTGTTAGGTTGGGTGACTATGTCCACTGCACAGTATACATTGGTAGAGATCATTCATTGTTCTTTTATATACTGTATAACTTTCCAGAAGAGATTTGGTATTCTTGTGTATGTCTCACATCCTACCCAAAGCACACTGAGTCATAAGAAAAACATGATGGTTGCTAAAACCTAAAGCTACTGTAGCAGATGTAATTCTGTAGGTCTTGAGTCGGTATAGAAGGCACAGGCAGAAATAAGTATCAGTAAATAGACTGTCATCCACTTAAGCATCCAAAGAAAAAGCTCTCTAGGATTTAAAAAGATATGTGAAGATAGCCACAACAGTTAACTGAATTAGCAAACTTACCATTGTTAACTTTCAGTTCTAGAAGAGTCTCAGTTGAGAGCAGAAAGTATTTTCTGATATGTAGCCAACAAGTATCTTGGTGAAACAAAATGAATAGCATTTGACATTCCTTGACTTCTCAGAATCAATATATGTCAGTGATTATCCCTGAGACTCTGAAATATGAAGTGTACAAGTCATCAATTCCAATAATGAAATATACTAATCTACAGAAGTATTGAGAACTGAAGGGGCATGTACAGTGGAAGGCATCATTGCTATAATCCTGCAGAGTAGAAAATAGTGTTCCTTAATCTTGCCCTGTCTTAAGTGACATCCATGGAGTGGTGGCGAGGACACACTATTTATTCCTTCTGCTGCATGCTTCCCTCACCTCGTCCCACTTTACCCTTGCCCTCTTCATTCCTACCCCCTTCTCACCAGTGGATAAGGAAATGTGCATTTAGATTGCATGCCTGAAGTATTGAGGGTGGGGCTGGTGCCCTCATCAGTAGAATGAAGCCTTAAAGCTGACAGACTGCTGTGGGAAGATGATGGAACATTAAGATGGAGGGCATGACACAAGCATCATCTATGTTGCGTCTGACAGGGCATGGGACAACTCCATTAACTCCACTAATTAACACAAGCCAAAGAAAGTCATGGCTGGAGTGTATTAAGAAGGAAACATGCTATAAAACCAAGGTGTGCCATGGTGGTGCCAGTCTGTGGATGTGATGCACAGTGTGACTTAATGCCCTTGCAGTAGTTTAAAGCAAGCCTGAGACTTGAGAATAAACGCTAGTCTGTGCACTTCAGGACACAGCAGAACCTGTGCTCAGACATGAAAATCAAGAGCACAGGAAAGCCAGTGCCGAAACTAAATATTATGAAAGCTAGTGAGTAAATATTTCAAAGAATGGAGATTATTTTGGGGAGAGCTCTTTATGAGGCAAGATACAGTATGTAATTCCTATATGTCATGATACAGGAATTCTAAACATATGGCTAAAAATAGTTACTGTCAGGCAACTAGAGCAGAGCTGTGAAGGGTTTGAAATAGGACATGTAGAATACCATTTCTGATGGGGGCCATGTGCTGTAAGGCTAGTTCCCAGCAATCTTGAGGCGGAGTCCTTAGAGGCACCAGATAGTTTGGCCTCTGGAGAATGAAGATGCCTGTCCTCTGAAGCCTCAAACCTGTGTGCTTTCTTTTCCTGACTGACTTAGTTGATAAGATGGAGCACAAACCATTCTTATGGTTATTTTTTCTCTGAAGAATGTGTCTTCATCTTAGCTCAGGTGGTAGTCTTCAGCCAGTCAAGTCTCTCTGAGTATTACATGAGAGTAGACATAGTTCTCCAAAAATGTGAGAGGATCCAAATATTACTCAGATGGTTTTGAACCAGCATAGATTTTGGGAGCTGATTGCTCACCTCATACTCTGAAGAGAAGCTTAATTTTCTAAATCGGCACATAGAAGTATTTGTTGACAATATTTTTGTAAGGGCATTTTTTGGGGGGAGGGGAATAAATGCTAAACCTTCTGTTTCCCAAAGTATTACCATAAAACTGTCTATAAAATGTAAAACAATGTCATAGTGTCCTCACCACCTGGGCCTTAGTTACACTTGCTTTGTCAAATGCCCATCCATCTGTCCAGCCATCCAGATGATTTTTTGAGGCATCTAAAATTGCAAACCTCTATATGCTTCCAGCTCAATACTTCAGCATACCTCTCACAAGCAAGGGTTCCAGACTTGCTTATAGCTTTCTTTTGGTATAAAATTTACATGCACAGAACATTCACATGCACTGTATTTTCATAAATACACGGAGTACTATGTAGAAGAAAACTTGCCATTCTAGAAAGCTCTCAAATGGCCCTTTTCCTCAATCACTGACCCCTACATGACAAGTGCTGCTCTTTTTCCTACTTCAAGTTAGACTGTTCTGTCTTAGAACTTATCTAAAGTTCACACACCAAGTGCCCTCTTTGACAAGGCTTCTTCACTACCATAATATTTGGGAGATCTATCCGTGGAGTTGGTCTCTTACTAATTCATCCCTATTTTATTGCTGAGTATTGTATCCCCATTTATATTACCACTTTTTTTTTCCAGTTTCTTATTGGCTAACTGGGCTGTTTGCAGGAGCAGCAGTTATGAACAAATCTATAGTGATCATTCTTACGTACATCTGTGTGAATATAGTCTTTTGTCTGCTCATGGGTAAATACTTAAAATTGCTGCCTCCTAGGGGTGGGCTTTAAAAAGAAACTACCATTCTTTTCCCCAGTGTGATTGTCCTGTACTCTGATTTCTATATTTGGAGTGTGTAAAGAGGTGTAAACTGTTTTTCTGATTCCCATATTTAAATAGTAAGAGAAGTTGGGGTAGAAATGGTAGCACTCATGTTTGAATGTGGTAGTTGGCATTTCAGGGAAGTAAAGAAGCCTGTCTGCCACAAGACAGCTCCCCGAGAGGTTCCTAAGACGTGAAATCTTTGAATTAGCTCCACTCTGTGAAAGGTTCCACTCTAAGCATGCTAGTTTAGTAGCTAGAAGAAATGGCACTAACTCAGTCATGTGACATTTCCCACCCACTTTCGGTAAGGAAAGTCAGAACACCTTGTGAGGGAAGTGGGGGGATCAGAAAGAAGCGGGAAGATATACAAGAGCCAGTTCCTGGTGCCACAGCTTGAAAAAGACACCTGTTTGCACAAGTGCCCAGTGGTTGTCAGCAAAGCAGAAAAGAGACAGCAAGAACTACCTCACAGTTTTACACAGCGGGTCGGTATGGTTTTGTAGACTTTCAACCTATGAAGGACATCGTTTCCATCTTTTCAGGCCAGCTTTTTTGTTTCATACTTGGGTGAGTTTTTCCTACTGTGTACTGTCCTTATCTTCTGTTCCATTACACAGAGTATTCACCTGTGAAATTATGATCATACATATGTTTCCAGTACTCATGTTCAAATATACCAGTGTGTGATTTATCTAGCCTTTCCTATAGGATTTTTAAGGGCTGGGAAATGTGGCTTCTATTGTATATCCTTATAATGTGCCCAAATTGTAAATATGCAATAAAAACCATAAAAGTACAATGGCAGCAGATTTTGATATGTATTTCTTTGCTATATTGTTATTGGACAAGTTTGATTTCTGTAAATAAAGGTTGTTCATAAAATCTAGGGAGAATTTAGTCATTACTGGTCTCTATAATGTAATCTGATGAGTTTTACATCTTTAACCCTATTTTAATTATTTCTTTAAATTTTTGACCAATATTTTCTAAAAATCTTTTATTTAAAAACAAAAGAAAAGGTAGATTGTTCTGAAATAATTTGAAATGCTAGAAAATAGGGGTTTCTCTCTACTTTAACAAGCCAGCCATCTTTCCTGTGTGGCTTAGAGATGAAGCACTCTTGCCAGCTACTGCATTACCAGGGTAGGTGTGTCATCAGAGGTAGATAGCGCTTAGATTTCTTCTCTTCCCACAGGATTGGTGGGGGAGGGGGGGGGTTGAGCACAGGGCTTGGTGTGTTCTAGACAACTACTATGACACTGATCTCCAGCCACAGAAATCAACTTTTTTATCTACCAAAATCATGTTGCTGCCATGAATTATTGATTTCAAAAATTTGGAAATTTGCCAGTGAAGTGCCTTTGAATTATAGTTCAAGATGTAAGCAAAATACAGCATGCAGAGAATTTATATTAATAGTTATTTTCATCTTAAGTTAATTACAGTGTTCAAATCTCTAGATTTCCTATTAAAGTCTCGATATATCCATAAAGTTGTTTTAAACCCCTGAATGTTAAGAGCTCTTGCCTGTGGTCTATGTCCACAATAAAGAGAGAAAATGTGTGTAGTTCAGTATCAACCTTTGATATTTCTGTCTGCCTTATCTTCAGAGAAGTCTTAGACCTACCAGTTCTACCAGTTATCCACACACACAAACAATTGCACACATGGATGTATTAGTTACTTTTCTATTGCAGTGATAAGACACCATGACCAATGCAACTTAATGGAAGAAAGAGTTTATTTTACAGTTTCAGGAGATTAGAGTTCACAATGGCAGAGGCCCGGGTGACCAAGCATCAGCTGAGGGCTGACATCTTTAACTATAAGGGGAGACAGGCAGCACACTGGAAATGGTACCAGTACAGAAAGTAAAAACTTTCCACAACCCATCAATTCAAGGAACATCCAGTTAATATTCTGTGCATTTATTTCCTTTGTGTTTTGCATAACACATGTACATAACAGATCTGCACATAACACATATATACCACCACCCAGCTTCACCCCTGCCTTTTCACTATGATTATCTTCACACCTCACATTTCCCTTTATGAACATTTTTTCCCCCTGTGCAAGCCAATGCTAACATTTGATAATGCATAGGGACCACTATTTATGAAACTTGGTTTTATTCCCATTCCTTCTTAGCAGGGTTCTAAGCTATGCCACAGTGAACAATGGACATCACTTACCATTTTGACAGCATGTAACTAGACATTTCTTGTTCTGACTGACTGGTCCCAAATAACTGACTCAGAGGCTGAATATGAATTGTAAATCCTTGGCCAATAGCTCAAGCTTGTTGCTAGCTAACTCTTACACTTAAATTAACCCATATTTCTATTAATCTATGTGTTGCCACGTGGCTTGTGGCTTTACCTGGCCTCTAGCATGTCTTGCTTCCTGGGCAGCTCACTGGCATCCCCTCTGACTCCGCCTTCCTTCCCATCATTCTCAGTTTGGCTTTCCCACCTAACTTCCACCCCAGCAACTGGCCTGTCAGCTTTTTATTAACCAATGAGAGTAATACATATTCATAGTGTAGAAAAGGATTGTTCCTCAGCAACAGCATCTTTTAAGGGTTCTGAAGGTAGAAACACTGACTCAGAATTTTCTATATTCTTAGGCATGTGGCATGCCAGATTGCTCTCAAGCAGGTTGGGCAAGTTCATGCTCCCTTCAACAGCTAGAGCACCCAGCATGGCTTTTTTTTTTTTTTCTTCAGCACAGAAGATTGTTTCTTTTAAGCCTTTGCAAATCTTAGAGAAGAACAGTTGAGTTCACATTTTCACTGAAAATAGTGTAATGGTTAGCAGTAGCCACTAGCTATTCCTCATTGGTGAACTAACTACCCTTTTTCTATACTTCCCTTTTGGAGCCCTCGTGTTTTTATTTGTTTGAAAAATCTTTTTTATAAAAGTAATAATTCCTATTTATAACATGCATTTCCCCCAGTTTGTTTAGTCTGTGAAGGGACACTAGCCCATTTAAACATATGGCTCTGGCCAGCCTTGCCCTTCTGCCCCATTCCCTCTGCCTTGCTTTAAAAAAAAAAGTTAGGTTACACGTCTAAAGCTAGCCACCAAGGTCTATGGTCTATTTCCTTATTTGGTCGCTTCTTCCGCCTGAGACAGACTACCGAAGTCCAGCAATCAGAAGCCCCTTTTGGCTCACCAAATTAAAATTAACCCAATTAAAATTAAAATTAGTCCAATTAAATTAACCACCTCATCCTAACATGGATTTCTCCCTTTACCTTTATAAACCACCATGCCTATCTCCTCTCTATCCAGAAGCAGTTCTTTGTCCCTCTGGGATAAATACTCCTGCCCCCTCCCCCTGGTCCTTTCCCGTTCTCCCCCATCCCCTGTCTCCTTACCACTGCATCCCAGTCCATTCTAACACAGGCCTCGCCTTCTCCTGAAAATGACACCCACAGGTCATTCGCTGCTGTTTTCTGCCTGAGCCAGAAAGCAGCCGCTTTAATTTTTCTTTCCAGCTTAGTGAAGAATCTCTCTGTGAAAACAGGTGTTTGGGTGTGGTTTGTGCCTAACCTGGGATCTGGGAGGAAGCCCCACTCTTCCGGGGTCTCCTTAAGTCTGTCTTTGTGAAGTTTCCTGACAGCATTCACATGTCTTGGGACCTCTGTTCACTAACTACCTTGGATTTTTTGCATGGCGTTGATGCTTAGAAAATCCTTGAGCCTGAGTTTTGTTCCTCTCGTGTAGTTTCCACTTCTCCATCTCTTACCGCCACAAACATTTCTGGTCGATTGTATGAGGTGGTGATAGATGATAGATTTTTCTTTCCCAAATACCGTATGCTCCGAACATCACATACTGAATAGTTTATCCCTTGCATTAATTGCTGGCAGTCCCTGAAATGCTGTCGAATTTGTAAGTCCCGTGGTTTACATTCCATCTGTTGACCACTTTGTTACCCCTGTTCCCTTACCACGTGGCTCTCCAGTATGGTTTAAAGCCAACAGCAAAAAGGTAAGGTTTTGTTTGTTTGCTTGCTTGCTTGGTTTTGTTTCTGTTTTTAGTTTTTGGTAGCATTGCACAAAAATAGCACTTTATTTCTGAGAAAACAAAGCAAAACAACAACAACAAAAAACTGTTCTTATTTTGGTTATATAAGCAAAGAAGGAAATGCTCCATAGGTGAATACAGACACTGGCCAATCTGTGGGAATGGAGAATTGTGCTTAGATCCAGCTAAGAGAAAGGAGGGAGGGGAAGCCGTGGTTGTTGAGTGGATTACCCACAGTTCCCAGCACACACAAAGATCGATCTGGAGAAGGCTACAGGATGCAAAGGAACCCGCTAAAGCTGGAGGGGAAGAAATGCAGAGATGACCGAATCGTTCCGAGGAGGCGATAATGACAGCTAACCCACAGTACATTCTCAGGTGTGCAGCACATTTGCTTGTAGAGGGCAAAGTACGTGGGAATCAAACCCACAGGATCAACAATGCACAGAAAGAAAAGAACGCTTGTATCAGTGACAGAAGAAACAGAGAGCCAGGCTCTGCACAGGCACACCATAGCCACTTGTCCATTGTGGTTGGATCAGAAGAAAGAATTCTCAAGTTCGCCTAGATGTTTCTGGAAGTGACAGTATTTTTTTAAAAATTTTTTCAGTTTAATAAATTTCTTATAGCTCTGCACTTATTCAAAATAAGAGTTGCTTCAGACAATACGACACAAAATGAAACACACTTTGGGTTTCCATGATACAGAGCCTTTGGGGAAGACTCCTGCTCCTGTCTGGTTGATGGGTTAAACCTTAGGTGCCTTATAGTTGCAGACAACTATTTAATGTATCTGGGTCAACATCTTCAGTGAAGGAGAGCAACAAGAAATGTTTTCCTGGTAACTCAAGGAGGTAACTAGCTGTAAGGTGTTTAGTGGGTAGCTGGTTCATGGCCCTACATTAATATTTCCTTATGAGAAATGTTTTCTGGACATAAAATCTCTGAGAGTAGAGACCGTTGTTTTCCTTTTTAAAGTTTACTGGCATCTTAGGTCAGTGATCTATGTCACAAATACTCAGGAAGTACTGAAGTTTCGTTTTCTAAGGAAAATGGACTTTTGCATAAACTTTAAAATGCCATTACATTTTTGTTACATTTTGAGGATTGCTGATTCCACCCTGTTTAGAAGGCTTTTCCTTGAGGAATAACAAGTCTGATGTGGAAGGTTGAGAGTGGAGAAGGCCCACAGGTTTGCTTTGGTGAGTCCATTCCAACTGGGAAGCTCTGCCTCTGTCCAGGATCCTCCAATGCAGCTTTACCTTGGGACACATGAGCCAACACACCAGGCTGTAAGACAGCCCTGCTGTGAGATCAGGTGTTTTAGCTAGTGAGGGTCAGGAGTGACAGGCCTGAGGGGCAGGCAGGTGTGTCCTGATGGAAGGGACAGGAGGGGACACAATTCCACCATGCAATTTCCCATGAACTGGTTCTATCATATTCTACAAACTTGATCATCTAAATCTAGTTATGAGATGGAATTCTAAATAAAATGCATTACTGTTACTATCCTGGAATATACATTTTTCAATCAAGAGCTTTTAATTCTCTGATTTCCAAGTTTTATTTCCAAACAAAAAAATAATGGTTTGAATTCATACTTGTCAGTAATGGGCCATTGCCTAAGCTCATGATTCTCCCCTGCCTTCCCAAGGGTCAGAAGGAAAGCATTAAGACAACCATACACATAGTCCGATTTACCAGCCTGACCTGCTCAGGTCTAACGTTAGTCTGCAGACACCGATGGGGAGGGCTGTTACTTCATGACCGACTCTGCCCTTGTTTTACCTTCCTGTGATCTGCCTAGCACATCTGTCTGGGTTTGTGAGTGACTAAGGACAATAGCCAATCTACCCTCATAGACGGGACATTTGTCCAGCAGGCTCCAGGGTGATTTAAAGATGAAAGAGAGGCTGTGACAATGCTCTGAGCAGTTCTATTGTCCTTAGTGTCCTCTGCCCCCTATCTGATGGGTCCACTGAGGTCAGGGTGGAGGTCTGTGCTGCTGCTTTGGGTTTCTGTTACTTTATTCCTTTCCAATCTTTCTTTCCAGTCTCTCTCTCTCTCTCTCTCTCTCTCTCTCTCTCTTTCTTTTTTGTTTAAATAGGATCCTACTTTGTAACCCATTCTGGCCTGAAACTCACTATTGTGGAGAGTTTGTAGGCAGCCAGCGAAGATGTGGGTGGGAAAGAGAACATTCCCATGTTGTCGTCGCAGCTGGACTATCAAGAGAGACAACACCCTGCCTTGCAGCAGGGATGCCACCTGCCTTCCTGGGCCAAGGACCATCTAGGCTGAGGGGGGTGAAGTGATGGGAGAGGGGAAGAGGGAACTGAGCAAGGAAAGGGGGAAATTAAAGGAGGGGAGAGTCCTGGACCCCATAAAAGACCAGCCCATAGTCCACCAGTCATCTACTTTCCCCACGGGGAGATTTCTACCTCAGTAAATGCCCCTGTTCACTTTTTCTGAGTCTTTACTTTTTGTCCGGGGGTGTTCAACTCTTTGTTAGCCTCTGTGAAGGACGTGGACACCTGTGCAGCCAGCCCATGCCAATGATGCTCCCATTACACTGTGTAGCTCGGGGTGGCCTTGAACTAGAAGTGATCTTCAAGCCAGCCGCCTCAGAGCTGAGCTACAGGCACAGGCTGCAATGCACACCTGCTTTTGTCTCCTTATAAGATTTCATCACTGGGAGTACTCTGACACAGAAGGCTCCCACCCCCATTGTTCAACAATGGAGAGTGACCCATCCACAGACAACACCATTTTTGATCTCACAGTTTGGAGAGAATTTACTCTGAAACTGAAGTAAGAAATTTCAAGGGAAGCGACTGGGCTCCTGGCTCACTTGCTTGGTGAACTTGGATGAGCCCCATAACTTTTCTTGCTTCAGTTTTCCATCTCATGACAGCAGAAGCCTAGAGAGTGCAGGGGTGTTGAGAGGCTCTGCTGCATTAAAACTCAGCGCTGCTGCACGGATCTCCAGGGCTGTGGGAGCCAGGGTGCTGACAAAGGGGAAGAAAGCCTTTGCGCACAGTGGGTGGGGCCCTCTGCTCTCCCTGATATCTGCTCTCCCTGGGAGCTCAAACACAACTTTGGCAGGAGCAGAATCTCACCTCACACAGACTGACTTTGCTTTTGAAGTCCTGCCTTTGGTGAGGGTGGGGTTTGAGATCGGAAGCCGGTTTGCACCGGGTGGCGTTGTGTCAGGTGGGGTGCGGTGCAGATGACCTGCTACTTTTGTTTCCATTTTGGATTTCCAGCTTTCTGGGAGCTTCTCTCATCTTGTTTCCTGTTTTTCTTAAAAGCACTGCATATAAATATCTTTTTTCCTGCAGGTGTCAGTAAGTTCTTTATCCTTCCGGACAGTCTCCGCCTTTCATGTGGATTCTGGGACACCCACCCCTCTCCAGCAGTGAAGTAACAAAAGATTCCCATAGTTGGGAGTTCTGTGTGAACTGGAGCGAGGCATATTTACTGGGAATAAAGGCATGCATCTTTAAAAAAAAAAAAAAAGCAGTTGTTTTTTTAACTAGTTACATTTAAAAACAAATCTGCAGTCGTTGGAGCTGTAGAGATGGCTCAGGGGTTAAGAGCACTCCCTGCTCTTCCAGAGGACCCCAGTTGTGTTCCCAGCATCCAGGTCAGAGGACTCACAACCTTCTGTAACTCCAGCTCCTGGGAATCTGACCTTTTTTGCTGACTTCTGTAAGCATCAACACCCCCTCCTACACACACACACACACACACACACACACACACACACACACACACACACACACACGATTAAGAGATGAATTTAAAGGAAATGTATGGTAGATCTCATTAAAACAGCTTTGTCATTAAACTTAGACCAGTAACCTATCAGTGAGTCGGGAAGCCGCCTTGTATAACGGAGAAAGCCCAGGGTGATAAAAACAAGTCTCAACCATGTTTAACAGTTTACACAGACACCAGTCTTCTTCATTATGTCTTAATGTTTCTTAATAAAACCGCTTATTTTAAAACTTTTTCTATTTAACCTCTTATTTCTTTCTTGGAGTCCATGGGTAACAGCAATGCCTTTTGGGGCATCTGAGTTTCATGCCATTGGGCTTTGAATTAGGTCATTAGTCTTCCCTTGGCAAAAAGTACAGAGGTGACAGCTTACTCAGAGTGTCCCTGCTGGCATCCCCAGAATGACTGTGGCCCTTGAGACCTCCCTGGGGAGTACTTTGAGATGGAAAATCTCAGCCTCAACTGGAGTTTAACAGCTGTAAGGAAAAATAAAAGAAACACTGCTTTCCAAAACCAAGTTCAGCAATTCACCCACCAGGGCTCTTGTTTTTTATTTAAATCGCCATCTTCTGGAGACCTCCACACATTTCCTCATAGGAAGAGGAATCAGAGGGAACTCAGCTATGCTGGATGCTGAGGATGCAGAGCAGGGCAGGTGGGAAGTGACATCCCCTTAAAGGTCTAGAGCCCAAGTTTGTGCAGGGGAAGCTTTGGGGTGATTTTTGAATACTTTTTTTTTCTTCCTGGATTGATGCGTTGTAAATGTTTCTCTTGTTAGGAAAGGATTTTGCTCACATCAACAAGATCCTTAAGGTTTTTTGTTCATTTTTAACATTGCTCACTTTTGAACTTTTCTCCATTATGTTGATGCTTGAGAGACTTTTCGAGAACTGTACATGTGTATGCGTGTGATATTGGAGTTGTGAGCTGCACTGTGCACACCAATCGGGGAAATTCTTGTTCCACCTGGGTCTCCTCACCAACTGAAGCTTTCTTTAAACTTGGCCAAGCTTTATTTTGCTTTCCTTGTCACTTATAGATGGGAAAGTCATTGGATATAAAAATAGCTTGTCTTTAATTATCCTTCCTGATCTCATGTCATTCAACATATTTAGTTGTAAGGAAATGAATTAAGTTCAAATCACAGAGAGAATGAAATTGTCATTAGAAGCCCTTATCTTTTTGGATACCTCTTTCTTTTCAGTATGGCTTAGGTGTTCAAAAAGAAGCCTTCCAACACCATCTTGGGTGGCCTGTTATGCACCCGGTGGTGTGGTGGCCATCCGACCTCCCTCTTTCGTGCCTTAATCCGACAGTCTCCTTTCCATGGAGTTTCTATCGCAACAGTAAATCAAAGTAATGCATTCTTTGGATGAGAGCCCTGCGATAGTTTCCCATCTCAGAATCAAACCCAAAGCATCACTAGTGTCTTGCCAGTAGGGTTAGCACATAATTTATCATCCAAAGGGACTCTTTTGATCATGAAAGCGGCCTGCAGAGTAATTATGGAAGAACAGGTGTACACCGGGGTCATCCCAGCAAGCCAGGACCCAGTGGTTTTCACAGAGGGCCTGTGAGAACCAGCCAGCCTCTTCTCATGTTCCGGCTCCTTCTCTGTCCTCACTTAGCTCAGCAACCTATTGGAGGCTTTGAGAATAAAGGCATGCCCCAGCTGCCTAGAATATTCTTTCCCTGAGATAGCTGCATGCCTTGTTCTTTTTCTTTAAGCCAAGTCTCTACTCAGCTCTCACCTATGAGACCTTGACTGACCCTCATAAAAAACGGTACCCCCTTTCCCTGTCTACTCTTTCTTCCCCCGTCTGTGTGTTCCTTTGTAGTTCTCCTTAAATGATGTTGCTCTGTCTGTCTGTCCTCTATCTGTCCGTCCCTCCATCTGTCATCTAGCTAGTCTGTTTGCATGTTTGGCATATAATTGGTTATGTCTCCACCCCCCACCAGAGGGCAAACTCCATCTTGGATTAATCTTGTCCTGCTTTTGCTATGTGCTTAATATCTAGAATAGTGTTTGCTACTAATAGACATGTATTGGGTTCTCCATGTTGAATGAAGACATGAATGAGCACATGTATGGACGAAGTTGCCAATGAGGAGGCTATAAATGGCAGGACCATCATAGACCCATTCTGGATTATTTATATTTGGTCTATGAAATTTGTCTTGGTAAAGTCAAAAGCCAACAATAGTACCAAGCCAAACTCCTGGAAATGCATGTGGAAGAAAAAAGGGTCACTCTTTCTGTGTGGTGTGTGTGTGTGTGTGTGTGTGTGTGTGTGTGTGTGTGCAGGAAAGGAGAGTTTACACACTTTGTGTGTGTGCGCTGGAAAGAAGGGTTTGCACTCTGTGTGTGTGTGTGCAGGAAAGAAGGAGGGTTTGCACTGTGTGTGTGTGTGTGTGTGTGTGTGTGTGTGTGTGCAGGAAAGAAGGAGGGTTTGCACTGTGTGTGTGTGTGTGTGTGTGTGTGTGTGTGTGTGTGTGCAGGAAAGAAGGAGGGTTTGCACAGCACCCCCATAGATAGAGCTGAAACAACCGCACAGGAAGCTTTTCAAATGCCAGCTCCCTCTATTTCTTTAAGAGCCTGCCATTTGAAACTCTATCAAATTCAGCCATAGCTTTATGATTCCCTGTAGAGGACATTTCGCTGAAATTCAGTTTATATAAAAACAGCCATTTCCCAGAGGGGTGAACAGAGAAGGTGCAGTAACTTCTGCTAGGCCGCCTATAAACTTCAAAGGCAGGAGAATGCCTGTGAGGTTCTCCTTTGGTTTTGGCTTTTTTTGTTTGTTTGTTTGTTTTTTCTGGTGAAGATGGGAAGTATAAATAAACTGTAACTCAAAGGCTTTTACCACTTTAATATGAATAAAACCCACCTGAGTGTAGTGTAGCAATTTCTTTAGCCCAGTGTATTTCTTACTAACTATTCTCCAAATATGTGCTGGAGTTAATGGCAGGCTATTAACTAAGCATTATTCTAGATGAAAACTACAGCAAGCTTTTGCAGAAAGCAGACGTTGACGGTATGGTCTGAGAATGTGGTTTCTATGGAGAGGACTACTAAGTTTCTGCAGGGATGGGGTGGAGAGAAAGCAAAAAGGAAAAACAAAATTGATTCAAGTCTTTTGCAAGATTTTGTTTATTTGTTTTTATTTGTCTGTCTGTTTTTCCAAGATAGGGTTTCTCTGTGTAGCCCTAGCCATCCTGGAACTTGTTCTGTAGACCAAGCTGGCCTCCAACTCAGAGCTCCACCTGCCTCTGCCTCTGGAATGCTGGGATTAAAGGTGTGTGCCACCATTGCCTAGCTCTTTTGCAAGTTTTAAAGCCAAGGATTTGAGTGAAAATTAGTAATGCATGCATGCATGCAATTCAACTTAATGTTCATGTCCACCAAAGCAAGAGGACTTTTTTTTTTTCCATGTTGGACCTGGACTTGTTCCATCTAATTAAGAGAAAGGTCATCCACACACAAAGTATGTTGCTGAGTAGCTGGATTAATCTTTTAACAAAGTCCTATTTCTAATTCCCCTTGCCCTTAAACCTTGGATTTAACTAGCCTTTTGGCCGTGTCCTCTTCTTTCCAGCTCTCCCTGCTTTCTGTCTAACTGACTGCCATTTTCCAAAGTCCTGTGCTTTCCTCTGTACCCCTGACACAGTCTGTCATCCTAAGTGAAGCTTTGTGAGCGGAGCAGCTAATTTAGCCTGTGGTCCTTGGAGCCTGTGGCCCCAAATTCCCTTCCACTCTTGAGAGCCTTTATGCAACTTGTGAGCCGTGCAGTCTCCAGCCCCGGGGTTAACTTAGGGTGAAAGCATGCTGTTTGCAAGCACGTTGATGTTTGCCCTTCTGGTTCCAGCAAGATGGATAAGGACTTAAGCAATACCCACTGTGCACTTAGTTTTGGACGTGGGCATTCTGGATCTTGGTTAGAGCTGAAAGCTGGTTGCAATTGAATTGTTTTGGTTTATACAGACCAATTACATACTGGTTCAGTGGAAGAAACTCTCTTTAATATTCCAAAGTGGATTTTATTTTTTCTCCACAAGCTCCTCAGCCCTGTCATGAAAGGAAACCACTGTGAATATGTCCCACACTGTTAAGGATCTTCCATCTGCCGTCCAGAGCTTGCTCCTGCTGCTCTGTTCATGGTGTCAGCGGAAGCTTGGTCAGTCTAGGAAATGGGAGCTTGGTATGCTTCCCATTTCCTCAGAACCCCAGGCAGATGCTGACAGCAGAAGCCCAGGGTCAAGGGCATAGAGTTTACAGAGCAGCCATGGCATGCTCTCGGAACGAGCAGTGGTCCCCCGTATATGTGTGTGCACAGTCCCACACATTTCAGCTCAAGAATATTTTCATAAACCTTAGCAAAAGAAAGCAATGGCGCTTACTCAGACCTCTGAGCATCAGCCGGGTGTCTAACATGCTTTACACAGAGCTGAGGGGGTTTCCACAGGCAGAGGCTTCCTTTGGCTCTGTCCTCCATTCTGCCTTTCATCCCAGAGATCTCCAGTGGGGGCAGCAGCTTTGGAGTTAGTGTCTCTGATGTGTGTGCCTGTGACCTTTGACCTAAACGTCAGTGTTATTTTCAGCTGTTTTTTGACAGGGATCCAACAGCTGCTGCTTAATACCAGAGACAACTTCTGACACAGGCAGAGCTTCTAGCAAAAGGATTAATCTGTGGGTCTGACTCTGATTTGGAGCTGGTTGCTTTTTTTTTTTCTCCAGCTAGAAATGGGGATTAAAAAAAAAAAAAAAAAAAAGTAACAAAGTGTTCACCTTCAAACAAACAAAAATACATCTCTTGCTACAGTTATAAGTAACAACAAAGTACTGAGCTTTCTAACGGCTGTTTGCTAGCTGAGTTGAAAAATGCTGCTCAGAAAACCACCATGAAGAAATCCTGGGAAGATGTGCATTTATTGATAAAATGCTAGGTGAAATGTTTTAAAAATGTTCCTAAGAAGTTCTGAGAAAATGAGACCATTCCTTGGGCTTCATTTGGGAAAGGCCACTAAGTTCTAGAAAAACAGATTAATCTAAAAACATTCTGATCAACTTTGTGAGTGAAGCCTCTGCCCAAACAAAAAAGGTCATTTTGGGGGTAGTTTGGGTAGTTTTCTTTGTATAAAGAAGACTTTAAAAGACTGATGTCCAGGTCAGTGACTTTCTGGTTTCAAAGTCCACGGTTACAACTGTTTAGTTTCAATTGCCAAACTAATTTGGGTTGTCAGGATGTAACTTTTTTTTTTTTCCATTAGCTATCAGACATCAGCTGATAGGCAAGCTCAAAGCTGTCCCCCGAGTTTCAGATAATGGCAAAAATAACAGGCACTTACTGTTACCATACCAGGGGTGTGGCTGGCTTCTCTCTCTCTCTCTCCTCCCCCCCTCTCTCTCCTCCTCCCCCTCCCTCTCGATAAGCTCAATGGGGCTGTCTAATTTTAACTTCCTGTTCTTTCCTTTTGGCCAGATAATCAGTGTGAGCAGAGAGCGTTCCCCGAATGAGTGCCGGTAGCCCTGTGGATGCCTTCTGACATGACCAGCAGACACACATCCCTACCAAGGTTGCCCCAGGTTTAAACCCTCCTTCTAAAGTGCCATGTCCTGCAAAGAAAGTGCCCAAGTGGGTGTTTCCACCACCACCATCAGCTCTGTAGTTGTGCAAGCTGGGAACTCCAAAATCGTGATAGCCGTGATCAAGGTAAGCTCACAGCTTTCTTTTCTCTGTGTGGCTGAGGGGGTGAGGGTCAGGGGGTGGCTCTTTGTGGTGTGCTGAGAGTCCTAAAGGATAATGTACACGTTTACAGGACACAGCACAGAACAGATGATAAATAATAAGTGCTCTTAATCACTTAAATCAGTGACAGAGGACTGCTGAGTTTGAACAAGTTGCCGATTGGCTTTTTGGCTTACAAAGCTCCTACAACTTAAAACAAACTTTGCTATGTACTTTCAGTTTGGTCCTTAAAGGCAAGGCACATGTGACAGAGGTTCTGGAATGTCAGGTGAGGAGTCCGGTGGGCCAGGGCAGTGCCTGTGAGTTTTGAGTGGATGTGATGGATGGAGGCACAGGTCACAGAGGGGCACTGTCTTGATCATGATCGAGAATTAGAAACACTAAAAGCCTCTTGCAAGTACCTCCCAAAACTGGTTTCCACTGGTACGGGCGACACTAAAGACTTCTCCCACTACAGGGTGATGGAGACCCTGCCACAGACTGTGTACCAACTGGCTCTTGAGAAGAGAAAACTGCAACCACTTGGGGCTTACCTGGATGTTTTATGTCTAGCTGTTTGCAAAGATGGCCACACATCTTTGGGTTGTGGAAGACTTCCGTGATTTGTCCCCTTCAATTGAAATCGTGCAAGATCATCTGAAATATAAGCTTGCTCATTAGACGATTTGCCACCTAAAGAAGTCATGTTTAATGAATGCAAACCTAGCCAAAGGGGGGGGGGCAGGGAGCTGGCAACAAGGGCCATTTAATTTAATTGCTGCAATTTTTATAGTCGTATGAAAATTTGTAGGAGGAAAGCAGGACTTGACATTGAGCAATGGAATGCAGGGTTCTGCTCAAGGCCAAGTTCCCAGTGCTCGGAGCCTCCTGAACAAAAATCAGGACCTCAGCGTCTCCCCACCCTCTCCTCTGCAGAGGTGTGTATGGGAGTGCCCAGGCATCGGAGCTGCACCAATGAAAACTGATTGATTGGACATGATATAGTGATGCTTTGGGCAACTGGCAGGTGCCAGCAGGAGGCAAATGTATGACATAAAAAAAAATCAACATCACTTTTCCTCAAACTTAAGGTACTCTTTGAGTAGAGGAGTCACAGAGCTTAGGGAATAACCTACAGGATAGTCAGAGGTACAAAGAATATACAGACTTTAAAACTATGTGGGGAAGTCTTTTTAATCGGATTCTGTTTCTCAGAATGGCCTCTTGTGGTCCTCTCTCCAGCTCCCTTACCTCACTGCCATCTCCAAATGAAACATATTTCAGCCTCTTCAGAGAGCAAAGCCTGTATTGATGGAGAAGAAAGGTTGGGCTTTGGTCTGTAGTGAAGTTCCCATCCCCCCTTTACCTGTGTGAAGCGTCACTCATTGCCAATTGTCCAGAGTTGTTTTGTGAAGGTACAGCTGTGGAAATCTATTCAGTGTCTTAGAGATGGTGAGGAACACATCATCTAATGCACACGTTTCTCACTGGAGAGTTTAAAGAATTCAAACCCACATTCCATGAGAGAATTTGTTCTAAGAATAAATGAATGGGTTTGTATTAGACCTGTTGTGTTTCAACATGTTAGGTGGTCTCTATGAGAGGAGAGAGTGTTCTTACTATAACTGGAAATTAAAATTAAAAAGTGGGGGAAAAAAGGAGAAGGGCGAGAGAGAATAAACATTCATTTCACTCATTTTATTTTTAGTGTGGCAAGTGGGTACAGCTCCAGGTGGCTGAATCACAGCCCAATCTTCTAGAAATTGGGAGCAGTCAAGATGAAACCAAAAAACTGCTTCATGATCATGAGCTTCTCCTGGCCAAGCTTAAGGTAAGAGCCTCAGATGTGAGGCAAAGGCAACCCTACACAGGAGGAGGATGACGCCAATGCTCACCTTCTTCTGGACCCCACTGCTGTGCCTGGCTTTGGCCATTTTATGATGATGCTGAGAGTTAATGGAAAAAGTACTACTGTTGTTATGGGTCAACACCGGCATAGGAAAGAGATGAGACAAGAGCTGGACAAACAGTTCAGTTGGTAAGGTGCTTGCTTTGCAAACACAAGGCCCTAGCTAGGTTACCCCATGGGAAAATGGTCAGGAATGGTAGTCCAGGAAATGGGAGGATCCCCGAAGTTTGCTGACCAGCCATTGAGAGACATTGAGCTACCTGCCAGTGTCTCAAAAGAAGTGGATGGTACTCCTGAGGGTGACACCTGAGTAGTTTTCTGGCCTCCACAAGAACACACAGATAGACCAACGGACAGACACACAGACATGTACAATTAAATAAGAAACAAAGTATATATATATATATATATATATATATATATATATATATATATATATTTTTTTTTTTACTTGCCCTGATGCAATAGAAAATACAGAGGGACAATCTTTTCACTGTGAAGAACTAAGTGATATTTCCCCCAACTGTCTGACTCAGTGAAAACATACTCCCTACCTTTGTATTCCTTGAATTAAGTTCCCAATACACACCAGAGCCAACCTTTCTGTTGCTAATGTGACCTTCTGGTAAGAATAATTTAGAGGAATCATAAAAGCCATCTGATTTTATGCTTAGTATTAAGAGTTCTTAAAACCAATAACATGGTCAATAAAATCAGACCCAACACATTGTAGTTAGTTAAGAATATAAAATTAACACTGATTTGGGATTGCCAAGTAAGGGCAATAATTTGTGAGGTTCAGTGCAAACTGAAAATGTACAGCCCCTTGTTGAAAAAGCTAACATTGTGCTTTTCATTCTCTATGTACTATCTGGCTGCTTTGGTTGGTAGCAGACATGGGTGAGTGTGGCCCCATGCATACAGAGCATGACTCTTAACTCAGGCAGCATACTGTACTAGGAACCAACTCAATGAGAGTGAGAGAGTAGAGAGCAGATGGTGCCCCTCCCCTGGAGGTTGGACTTCACATACCACCGGGTTCCAGATCCCAGCATTTGCTTCATGATCTGTGGGATTCACTTAGGGAACACAAACTGAATAAAGAAACATCCTTAACATTTCCAAGACAATGCCAGGCAGAGTGGTGAAATCCCATGCTGTCCTCCTCTGAATGGGGCAGTAGGATGCAGCTAATTCTCTGCATCATGAGCCTCACACTCAAGCAAGTGGATGTCATCGTTATGATCTAAGAGGCTTGGTGAAGAATCTGAGTCCTGAAATAAATGGTCAGGAGGATGCTCTGTGGTGTTAAACTTAAATAACACTGGCTTCTTCATGTTTCTAGGCCTGAAACACATACTTGGTTTCTAATTCAGAGGCAGGTCTAACCTGCCTCTAATTTATAGACTGTGGGAAAAGTAATTACTTGGGTAAAACTGACTGAGAGGGTGAGGGATGGATGCTGAAGAAGGCAGCCTTTAGATTCTGATATTTACTCCCTTGTTTGACAGCTCGTGGCTCTGGTGTCTGGGATCTGAGTTGTCAATCAAGGTAGTAAGTCCTGGTCATCAGTAAGTCTTGTGTGTGTTGAGAAGAAACACCACCCAAACAAAGCACCATTATAATGTGACAGAACACTGGACCAGGAATCAAAAGACCTTTGTTTAGCTTCAGTTATGTCACAACCTAATGTAACTTGACAAACAATTCAAAGTCTTCCTGTTCAAAAAAAAAAAGCTTCAATATATTCTTAAACCTGCTGCTCTGTGAACCACAGAAACTCAATACTGCTCTCTGCCCATTCCTGAGATTGGCTTCCTCGAGGTCCATGGATCCCGGTCTCCTTCCCATGCACCTGCCAACCATTGTGGGAGTTAATCTGGTCCTAAAACCACATTCCTTTCACAGTTCCCACTAACTGGCCCTGCCTGGTATTTTCCGGCTCACTGGTGAATCACCAGTGGTGGCTCACAGCTGATTGGGCCTCTGGGGCTACTGCTTTCTTCTCTATCTTTGTGAACACGCTGGGAGGTATCCTTCCATAGGTGGAACAATGTGGCCCTCCCCAGTGTGGTGCTTTGCTTCTATATCTGAGTCCACCCTTGAGCTCAGCTGGAGAGGGGGCTTCCATTTAGCAGGCCCAATCTGCTTGCAGGACACTTAGGGCTCTAAATCCTAAATGCCTGGTTCTTGTAAGCCAGACTTCAAGATGTGGATGAGCTACTTAAGTCTTCCGGACATCAGGTTTTTTATCTGCATGATAAGGAGAGAGGAGATCAGAGATTCACATCTCCTGGATTTTATCATTATGTGCCAATGGAATCTGGAGACATTTTCAACCTCTCTGCAAATGGGTCTAAAACATAGGCTCTCAGATAAAAACACATTCTGACTTCACCTATGTTTCTGATCATAGCCTCTGGATAGGTACCTCTCATGCCCTCCCTCAGCCATCGGTCTGCTAGTAACCTAGCCAGCTCAGCCTCCAAGTAGTTTACTTATGAGGTCTGTCTTCCAAATTGTACTGGTATTTAAAATTTTATTTAATGCTTATGAAAAAGAGATGGGGTGGGGAGTTATGAAGGAGTTTGGAGTCTATTTCAGATGTGTCAACTTAAAAATAATGGTAATTGAATTTCTCACATGGATCACAATAATTTGCCACTTAGTATATACACTATCAGGATTGTCACAGTTTAACCTGTGGCAGAAAATTCTTGGTCTCAAGTTGTAACATGAGGCTTTCAAAGGAAAAGGATGTTAGTAGTTCAAGGAGCCAATCATATTTAATATTTAGCGATCATCCTAGTCCTTTCCCAGTGTATAGGACCTTACAGTAGATTCCAATTAGAGAGAAAAATATTTTGGAAGAGGTTCTTGGAGTGTGTAGGAGTCAAGAGTGAAGTACTTTCTGGTTGATTTTAATACTTACCCTCTCTAGTATAAGAGTATATATTTGAAAAATTAGAGTAATAACAGTTACCTTCATGCTTCCAAAGAGAAAATCTGAGAAGACAAATGTAATGCCGTATGGAAGTACCTGCTGCCTTTGATGAAGAAAATGGCATAATTATTATGCTAATGTTGAATATAACAGACTAATGTGAACATTTAATAGAAAAGCTATTTTGTGCCTTCCACTGAAAAGTCTCAAGCACTCATGATGAAGAATAAGGGGAGAATGTTGGGAACACGTGATTTTCCTAAGTGTTTCTAATGCTGGTGATGTCTGCGCCCCTAGGGATTTGATTTGCCTTCAGCTATGTACTTAACATCCCACTGGAGTATCCAGAGAGAAAATCATTCCCTGTTTTCAGTGGTGAAAACGATCGTGTAGAAATAGGTTTAAGTCCCAGAGGCTTCTGGATTCCCACACTGTGCTAACTTGTTTCCAATGAGAAAGAAGGCATCTGGGAAGGAGAAGAGAGGACTTAGCCCAGGTAAAGACCTTCCTGTGGCTGCCATTGACTTTGTGTCCCCAGGTGGGCGCAGGGTGGTTGAGGGCAGACGTGAAGACCGGAGGGACCTTTGGGATGCTGCTTAGGATGTTTCTAGCCTCAGGGTCTGTCTTCTAACTACATCTCTAGTGTCCAAAGGAATTGGGTATGTTAGGGGCATGTGACAAATAGCCTTCACAGAAGAATGACCCTTCAGAGGGATTACAATCCACCAACCGCTTTCCTCTTACTTGACTCTCAGAAGTCTAGTGGTTTCCTGCTGCAGATGAAATCTCTAACCAAGTGTGGCTAATATTTACCCTATTTCTGATCACTGATTTAGAAACAGACATGGTATGGATAGAACATATGAGTAGTAGAACCAAAATCCTTATATTAAAATGTGCCTTAAACAAGGGGTAGTGTGAATGACTGCAATTAAGCTGCAGCATTTGCTCAGAATGCATTTAAAAACATGTTTTATTGCATCAAAATATAAGCAACATAAAGTTTACCATCTTATCCACTTCTATGTACAATTCAGTAGCATTGATTACATACCCACCAACTGGGTAAATTTTTAAAGAAATTAATCATACAAGACAGAAACTCTGTATCTTTTAAGAGGTAATTCCCATTATTATCTCTGCTTCCAATGTAGTCTGTTTCTTCTGTCTATGTATTTGCCTGTTCTAGACAGTATATATAACTGGAATAATATATTTGAGTTTTCATGCCTGGCTTGTTTTCTTATATGATATTTGTTTGTATTTTGTGCAAGAATTTCACTTCTTTTTGAATAATGAACAACAAAGAAAGAATTATAATACAGTGTAATGGTTGCATATCCCTTATCTGAAATGCTTGGACCAGAAATATTCCAGCTTTTCAATTTTTTGGATTTTGGAATATTTGTATATGCACAACGAGATGTCTTGAGCATTGAACCCTCATATGTTTCAGATACACATTATACAAAGAGAATAAAGGTAATTTTGGTGTTTTCATTATGCCTGTATTTTGACTCTAGTCTATGGCATGAGTTCAGGTATGGAATTTTCCATCCATTGTGTTATGGCTGTGCTCAGAAGTTTTAGATTCTGGAGTAGTGTGTGTACTGGTTAGTTTTACTGTTAATTTGACACAAACTAGCGTCATCTGAGAAGACAGAACTTCCATCGGGCAAACACCTCTATCAGGCTGGCCTGTGGGCAAGTCTGTGGGTCATTTTCTTGATTAATGATTGACATGGGAGAGCCTAGCCTGTGTGCAGCGCCATTCCTGGGAAGGTGGTCCTTGGATGAGCAAGGAGCCAGTTGGTAAGCCGTGTTCCTCTGTGGCTTCCCAGTTAGTTCCTGCCTCCAGGCTCCCACCTTGATAACTTGCCATGGCTTCCCTCAACGATGGGCTGTAAACAGTAAGCTGAACCCTTTCCTCCCCAAAACTGCTCATGGTGTTTATCACAGCCACAGAAAGCAAAGTAGGACTCGTGTGTGTGTGTGTGTGTGTGTGTGTGTGTGTGTGTGTGTGTGTGTGCAGTGTGTGTATATACACATGTGCTCTGTGTGCATGTGGAAGCCAGAGGCCCACATCAGGCGTCTTCCTCCATTGCTCTCCGTGTTAGTTTTTGAATAGGGTCTGTCACTGAACCTGGAGCTCATTGATTTGGTTAGGCTGACTGGCCAAGTAGTTCAGGGACCCACTTGTGTCTGCCTCCCAGCACTGGGGTTACAAACATGGGTCACTGTGCCTAGCTTGTACATGGATCCTGGAGCTCTGAACTCTGACCATCATGCTCGTTCAGCAGGCACCTCACCAACTGAGCTCTTTCTTCAACCATAAATTTTGGAGTGCTTTTGATGTCAGACTTTTAGATGAAAGATATTCCACTTGTAAGACATTTGGTCTGGTCTCCTGTCTATGTTGAGTAGTTTCCACCCTGGCCTTTCTAAGTTGTGCTGCAGTCGATGCTGGCACACAAGTATTTGCTTGGACATCTAACTCTAGTTCTTTCTGGTCAACATGTAGCAGCATAATTGCTGGGTTGTATGGCATTTCTGTGCTTAGGTTTTGAAAAAGCACTAAGACATTTCCCCTAGTAGAAAATAATAAGTTTGAACAGTGGTTAGTTTTAAATGTCAACTTGCTACAACTTAGGATCACCTGAGCAGGGAACCTCAACTCAAAGATTGTCTCCATCAGGTTGGCATGTGGGTGTATTTGGCCTTGGTTGCCTTAATCAGTGTGGGTGTAGGAAGACCCACCCTAAATGTGAATGGCATCTCCTAGTAGCAGCCCAGATAAAAAGCCATGGAAGAAAAATATTGTTTGCTTTTTTTCTCAGTTGACTTACCTCTGATTAAATTTATTTACCCAGTGGTTGCTGTTTCTAAATCCTTAGCTAATGCTATGATCAGCTTCCCCAGGACCTGTGCAGTCCCAATATTGTGCCAAAGGCCTGGAGAGTTCCTGGAGAGCTGGTCTTCTTGTCCACTCTGGAATCTTGAAAAACTGGTTCTAACACTGGGAAAGCTTCTAGCCATCTTTCTACTTTCTGTTCTGGCAGAAGTGAGGAGCATGTGTTGCCTGGCTAGTGAGACTGGGAGAGAGGAGTCACTACCATTGGGGGAGAAGAGTTCTGGTGTGGCTGCAAGCTCTCTCCCTCTCTGCTTCTGCTGAGCGGGCCAGATAGCTCCATCTGGTAGGCAGACTGTAATTTCATTCATGACAGCTATGTTCTCAATCTAGTTCTTCTTTTAGGCAGGCACCAAGGTGGGGACCAGATTTTGGAGGTGGGGGAGGAAAGCCAGAACAGTGTGGTTTGTATGGTTCCAGAACTTCTGGCTCCTTTTTACTGTTAGTGAGAGGAAATATCTTGATCCGTACCCAAACTTAATGTCAATTTCTCAATCACTATGAAACATTAAGGGGGGATGGCACATGGACTTGTTTTTTGGTGTGCTGGTCAAGGAATGCATCTGATGAATTTTTCAGTGATCATTTTGAATGAGGTCACTGAGATAAGGTAGGGCAAAGCAGAAGTTCTGGAAGAACTCTTTAGTTTTGATATTGAGAAACTTCTCTACTAAAAAACACCAACAAAAGAAACTTCTCTACTAAAAAACACCAACAAAAGAAACTTCTCTACTAAAAAACACCAACAAAAATTCTCGAAACCATAAAACATTTAAATTTCTGTGTGTTGTCGACAGTATTTTAGTTGGCAGGTCATTTCCTTTCCTAGATATTCAGTTCTAGTGAACAGTACGTGCTACTGAGTGACTCGGGAGGCTAATTTTGAACGATATTCTTTAGAGCTAGGAAATGCCATGGATAATCTGGTAAAATGATTTTCTTATAAGTAGAAGTGAGAGGTTATCTTATCCGTTTGTGCTGTTACAACAAAATATCACAGACAGCAATTTATAAAGCACAGATGTTTGTTTTTCGCAGTTGAAGAGAGCCCAAGTTCTGTTTCCAAGATTGTGCCTTATTGCAGCACCATGCAAAGGACAAGAGTTGTGTCTTCAAGGATAGAGAGGGAAAGGCAAACAGCAGTGCACTGTCTCCCTTTCAAGCTCCCTCACTGGCATTGGCACTGATCCATGTGTACAAAAGAGACCCCATGACCCAGCCTCTTCTAAAAGGGCCCAGTTCTTAATACTGTGGCATGAGGGTTTATGCTTCTAATAGGTGAATTTAAATTTTAGGGAGCACGTTCAAGCCACAGCAAAAATGTTAATTTAGTAGATTCCAGAGAGCCCATGATTTGTTCTTATGAAGCAGAAATTGAAAATGTCCATTATTGATGAACTATTAATGTAAGCTTATTTTTAGGGGTACAAAAATTCTAGATGGAGACAATTGTGTAGTCACAGAGTTGGAAGATTCCTAAGTTGGAAGGTTCAGGAGTAAACATTGGGCTCCTTGGCAAAAGCTGAAGGACCTATGGGAAACATGAGTCACATACCATATGTATTTCTATACTTGCATGTCCTAAGAAATTACATGACACTAACTTCGTAAGAAAGAGAAACATCCTCATTTCTGCAGGGAACAGACCATGTTTGGGTTACAGAAGATACTGACATTCCTTCTAAGAGTTCTGGAAAGATCTAGCACACAGCAAGATTCTGGTAGATTAGAGACACTTTCAGATCCTCCGCCTTCCTCTGATGAAGAATGAGGTCTATGTTCCCTTTCTCCCGAGTACACAGACTTCTACCGTGCTTTGGCAAACATAGATGAAGCTGGATTGTGGTGCGGTCCCCAGCTTCAAGAGACTGGCTGCATTTGTGCTTCATGGTTTAGAACTGTGACAGACACTTAGCATATACTCCACAGGGGAGAAAGTCCAGCAGCATTAGAGGCCCAAATGGAGATGTCTCTGGGCTCCTGAGCAACAGATCTACTGATATCCCAGCTAACAAATAAGCAACTTGCCTGTCATGCAAGGGAGTTACCTTGGGAAGAGACTCTCCAGTCTCAGTTGAGACCCCACCATGCCCGTGTGGAGTCCAGAATGCCTTCCCGATCTCCTTCCATCACTTGTGGTGGTATTGTGTTCCCAACAATATTGTGCACCCTAATAAATTTATCTGGGGTCAGAGAACAGACAGCCACTAGAACAAAGCCAAAAATGGTGGCTAGGAAATGGGTCAGAGCAAGCCATAGCAGAAGTTGGGCGGTGGTGGCGCACGCCTTTAATCCCAGCACTTGGGAGGCAGAGCTAGCCAGATCTCTGAGTTCAAGGCCACTTTAGAAATAGCTAGGCATGGTGACACAGCCTTTAATCCCAGGGAGTGATGAAGAAAGTAGAAAGATATATAAGGTGCGAAAACCAGGCACCAGAGTTAGTTAAGCATTTGGCTTGTTTAGCATTCAGGCTTTGGAGCAGCACAGTTCAGCTGAGATTGATTTGGATGAGGACTCAGAAGCTGCAGTCTGAGGAAACAAGACCAGCTGAGGTACTGGCGAGGTGAGGAAACTGTGGCTTGTTCTGCTTCTCTGATCTTCCAGCGTTCACCCCAATAACTGGCTTCGGGTTTGATTTTATTAATAAGTACCATTAAGTATTCCTGCTACACTCACTGGGCAAAATAAATGACTGCTTCAGGAAACCTGAATTTGAGGTGGCTTGTGGCAGAGCAACAAAGAAGTAGGGCAGAGGGTGCGAGCAGCTGTCACATCTTCTCAGGACAATGAAGGTAGTACTCATGCATGAATATCCACAGGCAGAAGAAAATGAGAACTTTTACGGAGAAAAAATTGAGAAATAGACCTGGGTTTCTTTAAAATGGAAGCTGGTGTAAGTAACAGTGAGGGTAAATGGCACTTCTGAGGTGTGTGTGTGTGTGTGTGTGTGTGTGTGTGTGTGTGTGTGTGTGACTGTGTGACTTATTTCTTGAAGGATGGATAAATGAGCATGCATCCAAAGATAATATCTGTGATGATGCTCAGCTGTGTGGTGTATATCCCACTACAGCTTCTGGATCAGGAGGGGAAGATTTATAATTGTAACTTTATATACAGAGATATGCACAAAATACTGTAGAAGGAAGAAGGATTAATTCTGTCCAGGAAATCACATAATAGTTCATAAAGAAGGTGGTTGGCACTCCTAGGAAGTATGAGTGGCCCAGATACTGCAGACCAATTCAAAGGGCAACTCATGGAGTGAGAAAATATAGATATACATTTGTAGTGTGCATGACAGTTAAAGGTGTGTGTGTGTGCACAGGTGTACTTTGTGTGTCTATGGTGATGTGTGGGCATGTGTGTGCTTTTATGTTTATGGTATATGTGTCTAATTGTTCATTGTGTGAGTGTGGTCACACACAAGCAACAGCATGCATGTGGAGGTCAGAGGAAAATCTTGGGTGTTATTCCTTACCTTCTACCTTATTTGAGACAGACCCCTTGTCATTCATTGCTATGTATGCCAGGGTAGCTGGCTTATGTATGCCAGGGTAGCTGGCTTATGTATGCCAGGGTAGCTGGCTTATGTATGCCAGGGTAGCTGGCCTATGTATGCCAGGGTAGCTGGCCTATGAACTTCAGAGGATTTTCCTGTCTCCTATCCTTGGGTAGGATCTTGGGGCTAAGAGATATGTGCACTACCATACCTGGCTGGCTTCCACGTAGGTCCTGGGATCCCAACTCAAGTTTTTAGGCTTGTCCAACAAATATTTCACCTACTTATCCATGGCCTCAGTCACAGTGAATTTTTTGAGATCATAACCTTACAGCCTCAGACCTATAAAGTACTTACTTAGAAGACGGTCTTTTATGAAAATGTAATCTTCAACCGATGGAAGTAGAACCCATATCTCTTATTGACAGTGACAAAGAGGCTGTTGGTCCATGATTTGGAAGGCAAGATGGGATCTGACAGTTCAGGAAGTGGAAATACATTTATGACACAGAGAGCAGGGGGTAGAACATGACATACCATCTCCACTCTCCATCTTCAATACCCTTGAACATTAGATTACTTGGAGGATAGCAATGCGCCTTTCAAACTCTAACTACTAGCTGACAGATCCTTCTGTTTAGGAAAAGATATCAGTATGCATTCTACTTAATTGAAAATGAGGAAATTCTTTCTTCTGCTTGTTTAAGTTCATTACAATGTATGCCTCATTAGTGTTAGCCCAAATGCATCTTTGCCTTTAAAATGTAATAATGTATAAAGGTACAAAGCTCAAGGTTTCTTTAAAGTGACTTGGCTTTCTCATTCATATGACAAATCTATCTAGCTGTTAGTCATTAGGAGACTAAGGTGAACTTATGAGTTAGCCCTGTCTTCCAAATTACCTATACCTCCCAATCTCTGTACTCCAGCACGGTGGTATGTGGAATTCTGATCTCTTCCCCAAACCTACCTGCTCACTCCTCAGAATTCTTTGCATAAGTTCATTCTATCAGAGGATTACAAACACGTTAGTGGGAACAATGTGGAGGGTGCTTTTTCTAACTTCCTTGGACTTGGAACCAGTAAAAGGCAAGTATGTGTTCTCTCACATCCTCCTTCCCCCCTCCCTGTGACCTTTCCACTTACCAGGGAGACACAGTGGTGAGGAGAGCGTGGCCCAGTGGGAAAAGTAAAACCCTGGCTATTCAGTTGCTGCTGTATGTTTCTGCCACTAACCTAAGCTAGCAAAGTGAGACATCAAGGAAGTGACTCCATAGCTCATATCATACAGATGGTGATCTGATTGTCTCAAAAGAAAGCCAAATGCCCTGTCGGTAGATAAGAACTGAAGAACTGGATACCCCAAATTCAATGTAATAGAATGTATTTTCCCCCCGAGTCAACTCAAAATACATCCTGAGTTTTCCATAATTGAAACTAGAGGAATCTAAACTACCCAAGGCTATTGCTTACTGCTTTCTGAGTGCTTGAGTGTTTTTGGTCCAGTGGTCCCATCAGCTATTAAACTTTTATTAATGTGTTGAAAAGAAAATGCTTTGCTAGAGCATCACACTTCTTAGAGCAGAGATAAATAGGAATATATAATGTAAACTACAAGGTCAGGCCTCATTTGTAATTCAAAGTGTTGGGGAGGCATGTGTAAATTTTAGGGAGTTAAATGCTTATCTAGGAAAGAATAAATATCCTAAATTGATCTAAGCTTAAGAGACTAGAAAAATGAGAGCAAATTAAAACCAAAGCAAGCCAAAGAGAGGAAACTACAAAGAATAGTGATCAATACAATTGAAAACAGAAACACAATTGAAAAATCAACAAGCCAGAAGCCAGCTCTTGGAAAAGGTCAATTAAATTGATGAACCTCTAGCCAGACTAAGAAGGAAGAAGAGAGAAGACAAAAATGACCAATATTAGACATGAAAAGGTCGGTCTTACTGTAAATCTCGAAGCCATTAAATGTATAATGAGAAAGTGCCAAGAACATCTGTATGTACATGAATCCAGCAGCTTCAATGAAATGAACCGAGGCCTTGAAAGCATAAATTACCAAACTTAATCAAAAAGCAAAGTAGAAAGAAACAAGTGAAAGTAATTTAATAATATGCTTAATTTACTCCAATATACACAAAATATTACCATTTAGCAAGTAATCATTATAAAATTACAGTTGAAATATTGCATCAAAGTCCAGTGAGATACTGGAATTTTAACCTACCCCTTGCAAATAGTTGGTGGTTACTGTGTGTCCACTGTGGTAGATTTGGAGAATAAAGGAGTCTGCAGCTGGTGGTTTCTTCAATTGGTTTTCTAGCTCAAGGGGAACTTAATGAACGAGTCAGGGCAGGTAAGTCCTGAAAAGGAAAATAGTGACCAGATAGTTATGTCAAGGAAATGAATAAAAAAAATGGTAGATTATTTCCAATGGTCTATGTTTAGAATTACTTAAGCAGTGTTACTAAATAAGGTCATAGGAGGAATAAAAATGTTTTTCTAATGTAATACTTTTGAGAATATGTATGTGTGTGAATTTGTGCATGGGTTTGCTAACTGTTGAAAATCGATTTTGCATTAAACAGTAATTTCTTCAAAACAGCTGGAGAGATGGGTCAGTGGTTAAGCAGCACTGCTCTCTCAGAGGATGACTTGGGTTTCTAGCACTCACATCAGTGCGGCTAACTCTAGATCCAAGGGATTGAGGGATTGGATGCCTCTCTTGGCACCCACACTCACCTGCATCCCCCCATCACATCTACATACAATTAAAATTTAAAGCAAATAACAATGATAGTCTGAAGACTGTGTGTGACTACAGTTTGAAAAACCAGCAGCAGAAGGCAATGAATGATGTGAATTGTCTGCTTCCAGCTTCTGGAAGCATTACAGCACATTTCATTAATGCTTTTACATGTAATTAATTTGTTGTCTGCTGTTCATTCATGGTTCAGATATTGCTCAGTGGACTTCTCATGGTTATGTTATATAGTGATGATAACATTAGAGACTAAATGCAACTCAGATACTAAAAATAACTGAAAGAATTTCTTAAAATACATTATGCTTAATGATGGTTAACAGATCATTAAAGATTTTGTTACATGAGTGATGAGTATTTAATGCCGAGTAAGGATGCATTTGGAGTGTTTTATATTGCTTAATTCATTTGTAAATATTTCTCATCTGACTGGCTTTCATTCATATCATAGATAATGGTCTAAATTCTGAATAAAAAAAGGAGTAGTACAAATACTGCTGAAAACTGATGTGCCTAGTAAATGGCATGTTCCATTTATTTTTCTTTTCATTTAATATTTTGGGCTTGGGAAAAAAGATGAGCTGTCTGGATATTGCATGTAAAAAATAGGGTAAAGGTTGAAATATTTGGGAAGGTCTCCCAACCTGGCTGGCATTAGCACCACCAGAATGCTTGAGAAGTGGACTGGTCCTCAGATGCAGGCCCCATGCTATGTTCCTGAAGAAAAAATATGCATAGTTACTACTAGAAAGTCAAAAGAAGTAATTCTGGGTTTTCTTTTTCTTCAAAGAAAAAGTGCTTTTTGCATCACTTGAAATTTGGTCCATGGAAGAGTTTGGTGAAGTGTTTAGGAATGGAACATTTTCAATTCTCATATTCCTATCCGATGCAAGTCACTCGTTAGCATAAGCCATTCTTTCCAACAGAGGAGGTTTGGTTCAACCACAGCAAAGCAAGCAAACAGTCTTTAAAAACCTAGCTAATCTTGAAAACAGTATCTTTCCATAATTGCTAGACTATTCCCCAGATTGTCAATCCATTGTGAACCTGTGAGACATCCCATGCGTACATGGCTCATAGTTGGTGAACAGGGTATTATAGATGGGAAACATTTAGTAAAAAGCTCCTCTTTTAAAAGCTGAAGAGGTAATAATGGTTGTTTCCTGTATTCATTCGCTGTGTGCCAATCATCCTGCTCATCTTGCACTGAGTATTAAAACTTAAACCAATCTTATAAGATAGGAAATACTCCCATGTAACAGGAGCCTAAACAGGTTATACCAGACTGTTGCTACCCCAGTTTATGTAAGAGGGTATTACTAATATCTAAAATGTAGAAACTACAAGGTATTATATAAAAAACTGAATGTTACAAAGTACTGAAGGAAGGTTCCATAGGGAAGGCTCCATAGCTCAAGAGTAGAGACTGTATAATAGCATTTGGATATGGAAGGAAGTGAGATGTTAGGGTTGAGATCTCACAAGTGTTAAAAACAATGAAATGTAAAGAAATATTATATTAAATTAGGTGATCCAGACTCAGAAAAGCAAAAGTCGCATGCATCTTGCAAGTGCAGGTCATAACTTTTAATGTTTGTATGTATGTAAATAAGGTAGTGTGAGAGTAGGCATAGATTACTAAACTAGATAGGAGACCATGGAGCAGGGAAGAGGAGGTATTGAAAAGGTGGGAGAGGTCAGAAGGTCACACAGGATATTAAAAACTGAAAGGTTGTTCTAGAGGTGGGAAAGACAGAGGAGGAGGGGCGGGGTGTAAGAACAGCAGAAGAGGAAGAGCGAAAATGGGTTTTGTTTGAAAAAACAGTGAAACCGAATTCTTTGCTAATTTTATGAATATTACATGTACGAGAAAGGTAAAAATTTGGTAAATCCTCTTCTATATTTTAAAATTAAAATTTAATTTGAGTCAAAATAGCATTACAGGTTAGCGGATCAGCAACACTGATCAGCTGCAAGATCAGCAACACTGTTGAAATAAGTATAAGCAAGACATACAAAGCCTCAAAAGAGCCCTGTCAGGAGTATCAAAAGATGAGACTCTATTGGCACAGAGGAGATGTGCCAGAGCCAGAAGACAGTGGACAGTGGGCTACAGATGGGATTTAGTAGTTGTCAAACAGCGGGTAGATTTGACAAAATAGTTTCAGGGCAGTTTGCTTTGTAATTATTTACAGGGTGCACTTGAATGGAAAATTTCTAGACTTAAAGATGTAGATGGGAGCTATTAACATTGGGCTTTACACTGCAGTTCTGAGGGAGATGGCCTCATGGATCAAATTGAAGTCTTTGATAGAGTAGTTAGCATAGTATGTTTGTATAGTAGAAATGGTATTTTTGCTAGTGAATTATAGACAAGATATTTCAGTATCAGTTTATTTTACATAAAGAGCAAGAGAATGATTAAAGAGTATCCCAATCTTAAGCCTGTAGGATAAGAATAAATGATAACCCCACTGACATCATTACACCACTGCTCATTTAAAATCGGAATATCCTGTATGTGTGGTGCACTAGAGATCAGTGCTACCATTTGCTAGGTCTTGGGCATAATCAAATACAAATTGCAAGTGCTTAGTAAAAAAGATGAATGGTAGTAAGCCATTTCCTAATATCTGACTGCTCTATTCACAATAGTGAAAAAACAGAATTAGCCTAGATATCCATCAGTAGATGAATGGATAGCGAAAATGTGGTGCATATACATGATGGAATTTTATTCCACTCTAAAGAAAAATGCAACCATGGAATTTATAGAAAAAAATAGATGGAACTGGAAATTATTATATTGAGGTAACCCAGGCTCAGAAACACAAATGCTACACATTCTTTGTCATGAGTAGATTGATTCTAGTTTCTAATTTGTGTTTGTATGTGTATATGTGTGCATGGGTGCACATGTGCACATATGTATGAATGTGTATGTTGTGGAGGTCAGAGAGGGACCCCAGGGGTCATTCCCACTGTCCTCCTTATTTTGGGAGACTATTTCTCATTGGCCTAGAGCTTCTCCAAGTAGGGTAAGTCCGATGTCCCACAAGACCCAGAGATCTGCCTGTACCGCCCAAGGATTACAACCACACCACCCATATGAGGCTGTTTTATATGGGTTCTGGGGAATCAAACCCAGGTCTTCATGCTTATACAGCAACACCTTACCAGGGG
The DNA here is from genome assembly GCF_903995425.1 of Onychomys torridus. Lineage (NCBI taxonomy): Eukaryota > Metazoa > Chordata > Mammalia > Rodentia > Cricetidae > Onychomys > Onychomys torridus. Next base: position 54,214,328 of record NC_050446.1, on the reverse strand, counting down.
AGCTATCTCCCTTGCCCCAGCTTGCAACTTTTAAAAATATGTTCTTAGTTGTGTGTGAATGAGCATGGGCAGAGGTCTCGAAACTAAGTAGACAACTGTGAGAGGGTAAAGAGAGGTATCAAGGAAGGGAACGAGAAGGCTAGTAGAACACATATGACTTGAAAGTGGAAAGGGAAATGGAGTGGGGGGAGCAGAGATTTGGTTGTATAGGGTCAGCCAGAGCGAAGTGTGTATGAGCATGCACAAGGAAATCCTCCCTCTTCCACAATAAATGTGCAAAAGGAAGACAAGGCCAGAGATGAGACTATGGAAAATCAGAGGCAAAATGTTCAGAGACAGAGAGCTAAAGGATATTCCAAGACAAAAAAAAATGAGATAACATTAGAAACAGCAGTGCACCAGAGGAATCTGGTGTTAGATTTGACAGCCAGAAAATGATTGCTCTCCTGCAACTCTCTAGAACAGTCCTCTCTTCTGCTGTTGACAATGTTCTGCTCTGAGTACCTTTTATAATTGGTCATCTCCCTACAACCCACTCCAGTATGCTTGTTGAGAGACAGACTTGCTTCATGTTGGCTTGATGGTTGGACTGTGAACACAGCTCCACCCCTGAGTCCGAGTCCCATGTTTGGATTATATGTTAAGTAAATGTTTATAGAGCAGATGGACTGAATGAGCACATATCCATTCCATAACTGGACCAAAAAAAACCACACACACACACAAAAATGAATACAGGTAAAGAAATACACTAGAGATGACTGGAGTGGTGTTCACAGACCTGTACTTCTTGAACTCACCAGTCTGAGGGTTTGAAGGATCAATTATTAATGTATAGAACATTCTAGTTCCTAAAACACATGGTGCGACTGATTAATTATTAATGCTATTAGTGTTTCTGATTTGTATCATTATTCTTCTAACTGAGCTGGAGGATGGATTTCCAAGTGAATTATTGATATCCTCATTTTCGAATGCCAAAGCGGCCTCTCTTGTGAAGTCTTTGCTGAGCTCTGGCCTGCTCTTTGCTTGTCTTTTCCCACAGTGCTCCACTGGGGCTTCTCAACACACACTTGGTATATGCAGTGCCTCTCACCCGCATGCTGGGCTCACGTAAGCTTGGGCTGTGTAAGGTGCTGCAAGCCTGGCTCCCACAGTATTTACACCCACACCACCTAGTGCACCTGAAGAATGCCACTTCCTTATCCCACATGGGGTAAGACTGGTTAAAGAAAGGTGTGCTGCAGCTGGCTATAACATTTAACATTGCTTTTAATATTGGTTTGCTCAAATTTTTATACATGTATATATTTCTCATAATACTGCAAGATTTCCTCTGGGGAGGAGACTGGCAAAACAAAGTTATTATCTGGTTACCTTTTGTCTAAATTAGTTGTATGAACTTTGAATTTACCTCATGACTTACGGATGCAGATAACTCAGTGGGCATTTTGATTGTCCTGTGTCAACTGCCTTTTAAACATTAAAATTAAGTTCCAAGGGTGAAGTATATTTAAATGTTTTTAATGTGCCATTTGTTTATCTTCAAAATAGCCATCTGAGGTGAAGTTTGTAAGAGACAGCACCTTAGTGATGGAGCCTGTTAGCTCCTCCTGCCCAGACGTGGGTCCAGTGTTATTGTAGTAGAATATAACCCTTGCGAACTTACCGGTCTCCCAGTATCTCAGCCCATGCCTGTAAGTTTTCACACCCGTTCATAACGTAGGTGTGAGGATTCCAGGAGTAGAAGGACTGAAAGCATTTAAGACCAGGGTCACATACAATGAGTGCTGAATGGTTGCAGCTATCCCTGTCTGTCTTAGACTCTTCTTCTATTCATGTGTGTGTGGTATACATAGTGTGTATGTACGTACATGTACGTCTGCATGTGTGGGGCACACATGTGTGGTACAGGTGCATATAGAGGCCTGAAGCTGATGAACAGAATCAATTGCTGTTCCACCTTGTTCAGTGAGGCCGTCTCTCAGGCAAATCCAGAGCTCACTGATACAGCTGCTCTTGCTAGCTAGCCGGCTTGCTCTAGGGATGCTCTGACTCCACTTCCAGAGGCTGGGGTTACAGATAGGTAACCATGTATAGCTGGCATTAGGAGAACTTCTGGGGATCCAAGCTGAAGTCCTCATGCCTGCTTCAGCAAATTAACCACGGAGTTATCCCCATGTCCCCATCAGTGTTTTTACATTTTTAATTCATCAATTTTTATATGTATGAGTGTTTTGCCTGCATGTATGTATGTATGTACCTTATGTGTGCCTGGTGCCCACAGATGACAAAAGAGGATGTCAGATCCTCTGGGACCGGAGTTATGAGTTACAGATGGTTGTGAGCCATCATTGGGTGCTGGAAATTGAACTCAGAGCCTTTGGAAGTGCAGTCAGTGCTATTAATGTCTGAGCTATCTCTCTAGCTCCTCCCCTATCAGCATTTGAGTCCTCATTTTACAAAAGAGAAAACTAATGCATCTCCAGACCAGTTACTAGACCAGTTCTTATGGTAAGGAAGCACTTGTCCTGGAACCCCAGCCCATTGTGGTTGCCTTTGTGGCCATATGGTGCTGAGATACAAGCCCTTCAATCACTGGCTTGACTGTAAGAACCCACCCCCTGAGGAGGTGTGTAACAGTGACATGAGTTCCTTCTCACCCGATTCAATAGGACCACTCGGTAACATCAACGTCACAGTTATGGGTCTCATATGATTTAGAAGAACCAAGTTGCCATAGCAATGGAATGGCTGTGTTCTTCTAGCAGGCTGGAGCTCATTCTGTCTGCCTACTCTGTGCTTGGTATTGCCAAGGACATGAAAGAAATGTAAGAGACACTCTTGGCTGCCTAAAGTTTATAATGTATAATGCAAAGAGGACAAAATGACCCTGTTAGGCCCAAGGAGCAATTAAGTAACTGCAATCACAACATCAAGGCTCTAGGTGATTAATTAACTCCCTGGGTGATGAATGGTGATAGTGAAGCACCATGGGCAAGTTTGGGGGGAGAAAAGAAGTTAATTTAGCTGGAATGGTTTCATGGAGACTGGTGGCATTTAAGGACAGCTTTGAAACAATGGGGTTGTCGGGGTGAGCATATAAAAGAGAAAAGTTTCTGGGAGGGAAGAAGGCGACACGCAGGTCCGAAGGGGCCTGCTTCCGCTTCGCTGTGTTTCATCCTGAGAACAGATGCTAGCTTATTGCTTATGTTTATTTAGTCTTCTGTTCGGTACAAAAACTTCCTAATGTTCTAGCTTTCATCACGTCTCAGAGAATATGTCATTCTCTTTATTGTTATTTTTGTTTTTGATCAAGCCTGAAGAGTTCAAGTTACCCAGTATAACGCACAATGGCATCCTTGATAAGTCTGCAGGGGTCTGTTGTTTCCAGTCGCACAAAAGAGCACAGAACCAGAGGGAAGGCAGAGAAAGCTAAACAAATCCAAGGGTCCAGAGCGCTCCCTCAGACAACAGAAAACACTATTAAGAATCTCAGCTATACACCTGTAGATGATTTCTCATTACATTATTTACTTCAATTCACAGAGCAGACCTGGGAGAGTCATTTATATGCAAATGCCAGGGCAGGAAAAAAAAAAATTAAGAAAATGCATTTATGGAAAGTAATGGTGGAGAGGTTCGGGGTTCATTTGAAATGTTTCTAAAATACCATCTTTTACTGCACAAAGAAATGTTTCTGAATAACAATTACGATGCAGTAAATTGAGAGGAAAAATACCTGATTTTATTTACATTTAATTACACAAGGTCTAAGCTTTGAAAGATAAAAGTTGCAGCATTGTGATTATAATTGAGTTGTTTGTAGTCCTTTAAGTAGTTCTGGTTTGAAAAATGACATATACAAAAAAAAGTCCTTATTTGTTTTTAAATTCAAATGGACTGGTACAGTCGTACAGTGTTAGAATTTTCCAGGTTTTTGTCTCCCTGTCATTGCTGTGTGGCTGACATTTTCTCCTGACGACAGAACAATCTGATATTTTACTGACTTGGCTTTGGCACAGGAATGCTTGCAAATGAAAGTGTGACCACACATTCTTAATTACCTTCAGGCTGTGGTTAGGCTTTCAGGAAGAAGCTACTGGAGGCTTCCACCCTGGGCTCTCAGAGCAGCAACCCTTTCAAACTGTAAGTGAGACAGCAAAGTCAGACCTTTGTGTCAAGTGCCACAGCGGCAAGGGTCAGTCTTATCAACAGGGTGTGGCATGACCCCGGGAAGCAGCCATGCATAAGAGGTTCTCACAACCAGAATTAAGAGATGGTATGTTATATCTCTTCCACCAGAAAAGTATTTTGAAGTCAGAAAGCTGTCTGCCTACAGCATGCATTCACTCAAAGTCAGGACAGCTTACAAATAAAGGCCTAGCCGGCAGAAAAGGAAAGACACACAAATCCTGTAAAAGGAAGTCTGTGATTTCCAGTGTTTACTCTGTTTGAATATATTTTTATCCCTGTTAATACCAGTGATAATGCTGCATGACTGACTTATGGAAGGCTGAACTGTATTAGGTACTGGGCCGTGCAACTGACAATGTGTAATCTCATTTGAACAATATTATGAGGAAAGGAATCTTAATGCTTGTTTTCTAACTGCAAAAACTTGAGGTTATCTAATGTAAAAAAGTTCGTCAATAGCAGATTTGAGGTGATGGTTGGAGGCGGCTCCTCTGTTTACCTGTTCATGTGTTCCCTGTCCAGGCCCATTCTGAGCCACACAGTCCATCATCAGAGTCATTCTTTTTTGGGTTATCAAGAAAGTGCTCTCTGTTTGCCAATGAGATGAGGAACAAGCAATCCTGTTACATTTACCCTGCTGACCTCCTTTGTTCCATGAGTTTTTAGGGAAAAAAAAATTGGTGCCCCTGGCAGCCCCAACAAGCTAGACTCAGCCACAATCCCCAATATCCAATTTAAAAAATATATATGTAACAACAAAGATCAGAGAAAGGTGGTATATTCAATGTGGCCATATTAGGAAGATGAGCAATTAAAGGGCTCTAATGACCCTCGTGTCTGTCTTCAGGGCACTGGCATAAGATTGAGGTTTGAATGGAGAGTTAGAAGCATACTAAGCAGCCTGGATGGGGGTTTGGTCCTGCCCATGCTTGACTTATCACTGTCAGCCTCTAGTGTCTTCTGAACTCTGTGGACTCCCATTCTTTGACTTTCCTTCCCAGAGCATGAGCTATCTGGGGAACTCTGAATTCTTTGGGGTCTTTTGTTTCAATAATCTGAAACAAAAGTAGAAAACAAAGTGGAAAGGAGAGGCACATGCTTCTCTTTAATATCCCTTCTGTGGCAGGGTGGGTACATCCTGACTCACAATTCCTTCGGTTCGGTTTGTACCAAAGCTGGATCCTTTTTTAAAGTGTGAGGATAGCAATGTGAATATTGAAAGAAACAAAGCCTTCAAACTAAAACCTTCTCTGCAGTAGCATGGTTGGCACTTGTCAGCATGTGGGAAGGATTTGTCGTGAGTACCAGGACTCTTCCTCACCTCCTTGAATCACACCACACATTTGCTTATTTATTCTACAACAGTTCATGCTTTTGCAGCTGCTGTCGAGAAACCCTGAAACCTTGATCTATAAGCAAACATTGCACATAGGCGGGCAGTACCCTGAATTCTTTTCCTAAAGATACTGGTGAGTCATGAAGCCTGAGAACAGATGAAGTAGATACACTTGCTGCCAAGATGGCTTTCCTGAACATTGTCTCATTTGGATACATAATAAGGAGCAATATGGTGTGGAGTCTTGCAAGCGAGGGAACTGAACCTCAGAGAAGTCAGGGGACTTTCTAGCCTCTAGTAATTGATGGAGCTGGGAATCCAACCTAGTTTGTCATTGATCTTTCCTCTATGTTGTGTCCCAGAGCTTCCTGCCCAAACTGGACACAGAGGTCTCATCCTATTTAGACAGAGTTCTTGATCCTATGGAAAGAGAGCCCTGTCCCATCAAAGCCAGCAGTAGAGACTTCTTGTTTTCCAGCATTGGAAGTCTGGCTTAGGATCTTGTATTCTGGTGTGCAGTTCCTTAAGGCCTGGGGTATAATTGACCCAGAGGGGGAACTGCACATGTGTATGACACAGAACTGATACAAAGTTCAACAATTGTATAAATTGTATAAAAGGGATGCTTTGAGATTTTAGCTTTCAAGTTTTTTTGGATGGTTGAGGAGAATGAAAATACAAACTTGCTTTTATGACCTGGAAATGTGGTGTAAGGCACTCTGGATGCTAAGTGATAGAGGAAGAAAGTTGTCATTGCCAATCAATATGAAGCTGTTTTCTCATATTGTTCCTGTTCAAATGATCCTCCCAACATTGTGAAGCAGTCAAGAGCTGTTCTGAGCCTACTTGAATTTTCATTATGATCAATATTGATTGTGGAAATGTAATTGCCTACTATAGGATATTCACTCTACTTTTGATATGAGGCAAGGTATAAATAAGATAGAATGGGAAGAGAATCCATAATGGCTTATAAGTAACTTTGCTTTCCTGTGTACTGCTAAGTGCTTTCTATAGGAAGAGTATGTAAAGTGGAATTGCTTTCAGGAGAAATAGGAATCCTCAGTGCTGACAGTCTATATGTATAACAGTAAGGACTCGACTGGTAGCCATTTAGAACAGGCGCTTCTCTCTCATCACTAATGTTCTGTATATGTGAAGAAAAGGGACATTTACTTTGTAAGACAGGAGATGCTTTGCTTGTTGGCAGTGTAGGCTATGAGCATATTTTATTGACTTCTGGAATCCTTGGCTGATTCATCAGATATTCAGAATATTTATGTAGAAATATTTGGGACATATATTAAATATTTTATTGGGGTTTGTATTAGGCATTTGGCTCAAATGGGACTTCTGTTATATAATGTTGCATTGGCTTGGTGGGCACAATTATCTTCTTGTGTATGTCTGTGTGTGGAGGGAGTGTGTATGATAGACACATGAAAGTTAGTGGGTGCATGCTCCCATGTGTGCACATGTAAAGGCCAGAGAAGGATGTTGGATGTCTTCTCTTGCACTTGGCTTTGTTGCCATGAGACAGGGTCTTTCTACAAATTAGAAGCATGCTCTTTCATAGGTTGACTGGCCAATGAGCTCTGCAGATCCACCTGCCTCCACACAGTCCCCCATGATAGATAGAGTTATAGGCACATGCAGCCTGTATATTGGTCCTGGGAATCAGAACTCAGGTTTTCATGCTTACAGAGCAAGCATGCTTACTCACTACACCATCTCCTCAACCATATTTTTGTTTTAAAGATCTCACTTTTGAGTAATAAGTAACTGAAAACACTGAAATGACCTATCTTCTCAAAATAGGAATTTCAAAACTCTGATTTTACTTTGTCTTGCGGTCTATCACTTGCGGCAGCCTTTTCTTGAAGTTGAAAGATTATACTGTCGGATGAGAAGCACAAAGTGAACAAGACAGACCTCACTTTCACTGAGCGATCCACAGAAAGCATGAGGCAGTCACTCCTGAAGTTTATATGGTGCAAGGCCACATCCAAGAAAGGAGGGTGGAAAGAGACAAAAGCATCCCCAAGAAAGAGGAATTACTCTTGGCTGATGTGGGCAGAGGGCTTCATGGAGGGGTAGAATTGACATTGAGACTGGAAGGAAAACAGGTTTGTAAAGAAACAATAAACACAGAGAATGTTCTAGTTAAAAAAGACCAGCAAAGGCAGTGGCGCCCCAATGCTACATGCAAGAGATTGACAAAAAAAATAATTAAACTTAACTACTTACTGTTCCAAGAATGTTCATTATTCTTTGCTTCCAAAGGTCCTAAACTAATTACTTTCAGCTCCCTTGGTAAAACTAAGGTGATTTCTATAAACAAAACGACAGCCTGTTTCTGTTCCAGGTAGACTGTCCTGTCAGGGTAACATATTCAGGATGCACCATATATATTTGATCTTTTAGTAAATTGCTATTCAGGGCACCATTTAATGCTCCACTGAAAAGAAAGTCTGTAATCTTTTTTTGTGTTCTGTATGGCAGCTCAGGTGGTTCAATGACCATAAAATATGCTTTATTTAAAGCTGACTGTTGCCAAGCCACACTTGAAAAGAAAGAGTGCATTTTTTTGGAGAAGCATGGAATAGCCTTGGTTTTCCATGCTTCTGCAACCTAAAGGCAAAGTAGCTCCTTTTAGCATCTCTTTAAATAACAAGCTTTATGATGTTGGCCAGAATGTCTTTTTCTCTGATCCAATTCCAAGATACTTTCCCTGAGTTTAATAGCCAGCCAAGTGGGAAAGGAAAACTTAAATTAAGCTGGCCTTGACCGAGTCCTGAGGCAACTCATTTTTCATGAGTTGCTTGTCTTAAAAGCACCATAGCTCATTGTCAACACCAAGTCTGCTTACGCTGTAAACCGGACACCCCATTTGTTCTGTGAAACAACCAGCTTAAAAAAAACATATTGCTGCTGCTGTCAATGAATCTGAGTATTTCATTTGGTGGCTACCCTGAGGCTTCTTCAACTTGAGAATGGATTTTCTGTATCTGAGAATATGTTGTGGCTCCTTTTTGAAAGTAAGGACAGAATTTGATTCTTTTTTTCCTTTAGATTTTGAGAACAGACTGGAGTAGATGTTGTCAGTTCAGGCAGTGCCTATGATATTTTGTGTGACCTTTGTGCTACTTTTGTTGACTTAAATGCAACGTCCAAGAAAGAAAGGTTATCTAGTAAAGCACAGATAAGGATTGAGTGTCTGTCTGAGCAGGCCACAGAGGAGATTCCAGAGATGATACCCAGGGTACATAACTCCCGAGGGACAGAGAAGAGGTGACCACGCAGAGAAGATATGCTTGCAAGGGAAATCATAATCAGGAAGTGGAAGTACTTGGCTGTCTCCAGTGTGCTGTGGGGTAATCTGGTTCCTTCACAGGGGGTATCACAGCCAAAAGATGCACCTAGAGTGAGTCGTGTACTTACTAAGAGAGTCAACTATTTTGATACAAATCAAGAAAGTAAGAGCCTGGAGAAGTTCAACTCGTAGGCTATTCATAGGCACCTACCTTAGTCACAGGTAATGATTCAAGAGTTCCGGACAAGTGAGATGGCTCAGCAGGGAAAGGGTTTTTAACTAAGACTAATAACCTGAGTTCAGTTCCTGGGACCCACTTGGTAGAGGAAGAGAAACTTGTCCTTTGGCTTCCATAAATACACCATGGTACACATATGTCCACTCCCACCCCACAATAAATAAATGAGTGCAATACATTTTTAAAGTTCAAAATAAACTAGATAAAACTGAATGATGGATAATTATGTTACAAGTATTTATGCCATATAGCAAATAGAATTCCAAAGAAAAGGCCATGTTTATCAATATAAAATTCTCAAAATCTTCCTTAAGATTATAACAATACATTCTTTCTTGAATTGTGGGCAAAAACCCAGGGAATACATTTTGTAGCTGTTTACCAGGGATGGTGCAGTTATTCAAGCTTCACCACATCTAGCACCTTCTGTATTTGGAAAGATGAGTATCAGGAAATTTGAAATCCCAGTCTACTTGGCATCTTCCCCTCTGTCATGAGGCTCAACCTTTCCTTCCAACTTGAGCCAGAACCCCAACTGTTTCCACTGAATAAAAGTTTACAAACATTGGAGTAAGAAGTCAGCTCATTCTTACCCAGTGATCAAAAGATATCAAGAAATTAAAGTGTCATTTCCCCCACTTGCTGAGTCTCTCTCTCATGGTTAAAAGAGTAACCCTGAGTGAGGAAGTGAGTTAGAATCAGTCAGCCCAATAGTGAGTATGAAATGGTTTTTAGACTCTAGAAGCAGATATGAAAATCAACCATCCTTTACCATTTTTACTCTGAAAAACTTAAGTATATAAAGTCTTCATCTAGACTTACTACTTATTAATATTGCTCCAAATGTTCTTTCTCTTCATCATCTCTCTAAAGTATGAGAGTATTTGTATATACTATTTTTAGAAGAGCAATGTACTATTTAAAAGTAAGTTTCAAACTACAGGAGTATAGGCATTTAAACAAGCCTAATAAGTGTGTATAAGGGTTTTAGTAGAGGTCCTTATAAAATACAGCTGGAAAGAAAGAAAGGATCAGGAAGGAATTGTAACAGATCTTGTTGGCAATAGATCTCTCAGAGGTGAGAGGCAAGCCTGGACCATGCATGAGGATCCCAGGACCTATGCATTGTGGAAGAGATGGGGACAGTGATAAAGATTCTGCATGGTTGCAGTATTGGCATGGGAGAAGGTAGTTGAGGCCATGAAAAAGAAGAGGACAAGGACCCCATAACCAGAGCATAGTAGACCAGGTGTGCCTTGGAAAAACAGGCTCCTTGGCCAGAGCATGGAAGACCAGATGTGCCATGAAAAGGCAGACCCTCCACCAGAGCATGGAAGACCAGGTGTGCCGTGGAAAGGTGGCCCCTCTTTAGCTTATCTTGTGGGTGATGAGGAAGCATTGACAAGTGTCAGGCAAGGGTGAGATCTCAGTGTGTTCTGTCACCAGAACTTTAATGATGACACCATGTAGCATGTTGAAAACAAACATCAAACAAAACAAAAAACTTACAAAGGTGGAAATTCTCGGGCAGCTAGATGTAGTTTGGAGAACGCATGGACTTTCAAATGTCCCAGTATCTTACTTATATTTGCAGTCCTATTTTCTTTCTTTTTTGTAATAGGGACACTTTTTGTTTTGTCTGTTTGCTTGCTTTTTGCATTTTCAGTTGAATAATGCCCATTGCAATTTATACTGTGCCACTTGACACTTCAAGAATTAAAGATAAGAAGACCTTTAAGAGTTCTTCTCCTTTAGAAGTCTGGGTAAAGGTTACTAAGGTTGCATAAGGAAGTTCTAATGTATACACTTTTAATTAACACCTAGTAGTTGTAGATACCCATGGGGCACAGGCAGCACTTTGTATGCACAGTGCGTAGTAATCAGATCAAAGTACCTGATGCTTCAACCACTCCACACTGTTACCATTTCCTTGTGTTAGGTTCATTCAACATCTTGTTTACTGGCTACGTAACACTGTCCCATCATTGTCAAACTTATTGAACTGCAATAGAGGACGTTAGAGGCTACTCCTCCTATCCAGCCCTATTTCCTATCTTCAGAAGAATGGGTGAGTGGATAATGCCTTCAAAACACAGCTGCATGTCAGAGTCAAATGTGGACATTAATCCAGCAGGAATTCCCACTTCTAATCCTCAACATCTGGGGCCTGGGGATCTGTCTTTTCTAGAATCCCTCTCATCGGGGGTGGGTATACCCACCCTGATTTGAGGAATATGGAACTATAGAATCAGAATAGAAAGGACTCAGCAGCAGAGATCTAGATAAAGGACTCAGAAATAGTCAATGTCTAGGGAAACAAAACCAAATGCTATGAAAATCTATTTATCATGTCAGCCTGTGCCATACAAGATGCAATGTCGAAGGTCATTTAGTGCCTTTGGGAAGCTGCAAAATGTGAGGCTCATGTGGGAGGGAGGGCTGTGTGGAGGCTTGACAAGAGAAAGGGAACTGCTTCACCCCAGTGTTAGCAAAGGAGATGGTCAATAGTGAGTGCAGTTGTGTGCTTTGGTTTGGCCAAGCAGTCTAGATATGTCGATTAGTTAAAATCCTAATACAGACAGCATATACCTCTACTTTTTACTCAGACTTCAGCAGCCCTGTTAATGTTAAGCCTTAATTTGAGGATTAGCCATTGTGTGGGAATATCTGCCTAAAGACGATAAAACATATGGCATTAGTCATCTTGTAGCACTATCACACTCAGACTTTATAGTTTATACTAAGGAAATGTAGTCCCTGGTACTCCTTCTCTGTCATGTCTCTCCACTGTGTGATAGTGACCGATAGTCTAAGTGATGACAGGTGCAGGCAATAATTGTAGTTAACCAGATCTGTATTAAACGATGAAGATAGGTACCATCATTTGAGCCTCAACCTGACATTCATTCCATGTTTGCATCCAATGTGTTTGGAAGTCAATGATTTAAAATATTCTCTCTTCTCAGTTGGCAGAAGAAGAGATGGTACAATTTCATGTCCTTAGTTCATATCTCATTAGAGGTGTCGAAGCAAGCTTCTTGTTAGATATTTAAAAATAATTGGGTCTTTTGGTGTTTTTTTTTTTTTTTTCCCTCAAGCATCTTAAAGTATAAGTCTTATGTAGACACTGTGGGTGTGTACTGTTGCTAAGGCTTTGGGTGTTTGACTTCTGGAGAAGCTCTACTCATGGCTAGTAGGATGATCATCGGCCTGTTCTAGACTCACACCATACATTCCATGGCAGGTGAACAGACCATTGCAGATAACCTCAAGAAGAAAAGACTCGGTAGCATTGGATTTTCCTGGGATTATTAAATTATGACTTTCCATTTTATTGTAATTTTTCCTGAATCAAGTATGTTTTCATCTGTGAGCCAATCAACTCATCCCATCTGTAGTTTAACCAGCAAGTTTTGTAAGTTAGGCCAATGCTATCAACTTGTCCTGTAGATGGCAAAGGTATGGGGGTAGCTCCAATTCTCTGTCATGATCTTCACATACTAGAAGGTTTGGATCTATTAACAGGGAAGAGAAGGAATATTTTGTCAAAATAAGAGATGGGGAGCAGGGATGCAGGAGAAAGAGGAAGAGGAGGGGGATGGGCAAGGAGGAGGAGAAGAGAAATAGGGCACACTTTTTATAATGGTTTCATTTTACCAGTAGTGTTTCTGTGTCTAAGGAAGGAAAAACAATCAGTCTTCAATGGAAAAGTAAATTATTGCCTTATAGGCCTTAATAATGAGGGAAAATGCGTTTCTTCAACAGTGGGAACAATGGTTGTTCTCTGGTCTTTCGATAAAGTCGTGGATATCACAGGCTTCTCATTAATAGAACAGCTAACTTTAAACCTTTGTGTGAGATGTTCCACATATAAAGCTATACTTGGCTAGTCCTTGTACCTTGCAAGTGTACTCAGCCAGCAAGTATTCAATATTTCTTAAATTAATGGATCTGTGGCTCTGAATCATAGAATTAGATGAGACTGTAGAAGCTACCCAGTCAATGTTGTGGGTAGATGCTGACATTCTCCCATGATGGTGACTTGTAGAGTGATACATTGAAACACTCTTTGGGCACTTTCATATGAAACTTTGCTTTCCATCAGTATTTTATTCAGTAATGAGATGTCACTGAAAAAAGCCTCATCATATTGATTGTTAGCTTATTTCTTCACCCTCACTCCCTTCCTCTCTCTATGTAAGATGCAAACAACAAATTCCTATCAGTGATATATTAAACAATATTATCTCCATTGAATGAGTTGCCTATGTTGAAGGAGCTTTGTGGAAATTTCCAGACAGGAAGTTGTTAGAGTAGGGAGAGAAAAGAGGGTATGGACATTATTTCAGGTCCAGGCCCAACTTTCTCCAAGGCAGTCTCCAGCTCACAGCCTAAGAGGGAGGCTTCAGGAATCGCTGTCTGGGGTAGCTGATGCCTGGGCTGACTTCTAGCATAGCTTCCTTGTTGAGGTCATAGACACGAGAGTAAGATATTACTATATTCTCTGGAAGGTAGGAAAGTATGGAGTAGTCCAGAGAGTCAGCTTCTACCATGTTAGGGAAGATACACAGACAACACAGGGTGGGGTGGTGAAGCACAGACTCCTCACTTCCTGGATGACAGACCCCTCACTTCCTGGATGACAGACCCCTCACTTCCTGGATGTCAGACCCCCTCATGTCCTGGATGACAGACCCCTCACGTCCTGGATGATTGTCACTTCAGGTGACAGAAGCTCTTTGTAGTGCAATATGTCTTTCCATTGCCCTGTCACTATTTTTGTTATTTTTACGCAGATAAATTACAAGTACAGACCTCTAGACATATCTTAGTTTTGGTTTAACCTGCTCAGCCTTTTATTCCTGAATTGTATATATTCGCCACAATTTTTCCTCATTGAATAATGTTAATTTGTTGCATTAGGATTTTCCTACATTTTTTATAATCACTAGAATTATTGTTCTAAACATGTTCATAAGAACACCTATGAATAAGATTTTATGGAATAGATTAGATCCGTTTACTTTAAAAAAGAAATAACTTTATTATTGTGAACACTCACATTTTAGAATAATCACTATTGGCTAATCATGTATGTGAGAAAAGATTGAAGACACTTTAATGTTTGAATGGACCATTTCTAAAATTCCCAAGTTAGTTTGGCAATTTAAAAACTCTCAACTCAAAGATGTTTTAGGAGCTGAGGGGTTTTTCTCTGTTTACTTAGGTAATTTTTTTTTTTTTTTTTTTACTTAGGAGGACTTTTGAATTGCTTGACAGAAAAGATAAGGTTTGGTTTCAAGAAAATTCAGAAAATCAGTATCCAGATACGTGTGAAAAATAGAAAATTCAGATGGCATCTTCATTCTGACCCAGAAATGTCATGGTTGATTAAAAAAAAAAATACTTGGCAGTGTAGCTGGAATCATAGTGACAGCAATCTGAAATGCCTGTTAATTCAACATCATACTGATGTTTCTACAGATGGACACAGGGAATTCACCTGCCAGCAAAGGGCCAGTCTTCTCTCAAAGCGGTCATTGCTATGCATTGAATGACGGGCTTTTAACCAGACTTATTAGGAAAATTACTGGCATTTAGAAGAACAAGCAAAAGATGACTGCATAAATTGATGAGGCTTTTGTGTCGGCAATAGTGATAGAGTTAGGATAACTACAGCATGCTCCCGCTGTTCACTTTCATTGGTGAGAGTAGCCCTGGACATGCATAAAAAGGAACACATACACGTCACCCTCGTCATCTCTACAGCCTTTGGCCCAAGTGGACTACATGTCCCAAATGCAACACTCTGTTCTCACATAGATCTCCTAAATTAATGGGCCAAATTTAACAATGCTGTTGGATTTGCCATGAAATCAAAATGCGATGATTTAAACTTTGCATGAAACCTTGACATTTGCTACTTTTGTACATTTTAATTTTACATAATAAGTATGTTTACTGTCCATATGAAAATGTTATAGAATTATTTTTATACATGAAATAATCGTTCATCATAGAGAATACATTTATATTTATACATATAGTGATTATTTTATTATAGAGGATTAGTGAAAAATTGAAGAACAAAATTTTTTCCCAAAATACATTTTAGTACATATTTTTTAAAAAAATTGTTGATGTTTGGGCTCACACTCACTTATGGGTATTTATTGTTGGTCCTTCAAATCATAAGTAGCTTTTTGTTACCTATAATGAGTATAGTAGTATTGACTTTGCCCCTGCAAGGATCACAGTATGTCCTCATTCCAGTGGTTTTATAAGTGATTAATAATTAATTGATTATATTAATGAGAAGGTACCCATGAATATAAAAATAATTAAATATACCATCTGGCATTTGTTGACTGTTAATGTCTGTCAGGTGCTATGCTGGGGACTCACGTGGATTACTCATTAGATCATCATAAGTTTATAAAATCAATATTACTGTTGAAGGTTGAGACATGCTGAGAAAAACTGGCTTATAAAGTGTCCAGGGTTCTAAGTGGCAAGGTCAGCTTGTGGACCTCAGTACTGGGTTATGGTGCTGGGAGTCAAACTCAAGGTTTCGTATATGCTCTACCTCTTAGCTAGGCTCCTAACCCCTAACTCTAGCTCTGAGCCATTTGTTTATAGAGTGCCTGCCCAAAAAAGAGGCCTGATATATTATGGCTTTGCATTGTGACCAAAGGAAAAATGGTCTCCATCTCTGGAGGAATAATTAAGTGTGTGTGTTTTGGTTGTTATTGTTGTTGTTGAAAAGAGAATATTTTCATACATGAAAGATATTCATGCCTCAAAATTTTCTTCATGTGGAGTTCTGTCTCCACAGCATAAGAAAATAAGTTCAATATTGAATATTAAAATAGAAATTGGAAATATGAGGGAAATATAGTATTACATGGTAAGGAAAAAGATCTTTATGCTGTTTTCCAAAATGAACAATGCACCAATCAAATTATCTCACCATTTACTTCCTGTCTGTTGTGATTCCTCAGGAAGTATGTCATTCCCCTTGGAGGTTGTGAGATGTATTATTTTTGTGAGGTGCCTGTGGTACTTCCTGGTAGGTTTACTCTGTCCTTTGCTCCAACTTTCTCAGCTTTCTTGCATCCAATTGTAAACCTCACTTTATCTTCCTAGCTCTTCTCTTTTCCCCACAGTCTCTCCCATTTCCTGAGAAGCCTTCTGATTTCCTTATCCATTCAGTTCAACTCTGTGAAGCACCCATCCTCGTACCTCCCGCCAGTGACCACAAGCCTGGAGAGAAGAATGGTTTCTTGTGATGGACCGTGTTCACCAAAGATCATTAGAGCGTCTAATATAATGCCTGTCAATGCTGTTGGTACCTCAGAACACTCATACCTTTATGATACTACTTCTACTTCATTGTTCTAAAACTGTGCTTCCTAGAATCCCTGGGAATCCATAAATGTAGTCTCAGAGAGACTGATGGGTACTTAGGAGAATTTCACTTTTTTGATGCTTATCGTAAAATCTTATAAGCTGATATATTTCAATGCTTCCACTTGCATTTGTGCTTCAGTTTCATGATGGAGCAATGGAACAGTGAATCTTGACTTGTTAGAAAGTGGTTTCTCATACTGAGGGTGCACAGCCTTCAGTCTGAGTTCCCGACGTTTCTGGATTAGAAAACGTCATTCTACAGTATGGAGGTAGGCTGCACCAGCAGGCCAGCTTGATCTTGATCATCACATGCTTTCTGTGACTCTCATGCTGTGGCCCATGATGGGGATTGTATAGCATAAAAAGTCGCTGTCCTGGGAGTTAGTAGGCACTGCAAGTGAATCAAGAGCCAACTGAAATACATTGTCATCGATTGGTGCCAATCCTCTAGAGAACAGCTTAGTGCCTGTACCAAAAGCCGTGCGATGTTGATGCCCACTGAATCTACTCACCATTAAGAATTTATCTTGTGAAAAATGAGAGCAATCCACAGAGCTATAGACAAGGAACAAGTCGTTAGATAGAGTTAAGATTAAATTAACCCAACACCATTTGCAGTAGTTAAAGATGGAAAGCAGATTTGGACTTTAACAATATGAGAATAATAAATAAATCATGGCATTACATGTGATGTGGTATTTGCTACTAAAAAAATACTTTCCTACTGATTTCTGTTAAAGGTCAGAGAGTAACAGTATTGTTTTGTTCTGTTTAAGAGTCACATGGTGGATACGTTAGGCTTTGTAGATGGTATTACCCCATGAGTTGCAATTATCCAAGCTCTGCTTTTGTGACGTGAAAACAGCCGTAGGTATGGAAATGACTGAACATGAGTAAAACTTCATGGGCACTGGACTTTCAGCTACGCATACTTTTAAAAATAATGAAATACATCTTGAAATGTTTTCTTTTAAGAATCATTCTTGGTAGTTTCCTACACGAATTCAATGTATTTTGGCCCTATTGACGTCCAGTTCCCTCCTCCAACCCTCCCCTCCCCCAGCTTCATGTCTTTATTCTTTACTATAACCCACCGAGTCCACTTAGCACTGGCAGAATGTAGCAGTCTTCTCTCAGACTCTAGGTACTAGTATAACACTGTCACGAGTCGAGGAATATCTGTATGTTACTTCTATAACCAAAAGAAACAGTTATATTTTAGCTTGTGGGCCTATCCTTTAATGGATGAGCCATCTTTCCAGCCCAGAAGAAACTGTTAACAACTGTTATATACTTGAAAGTAGTTTTAAAAGGTTAAGGCCCTAAATTCATTCAGGAGAGGCAGTTGAGGGTCAAGGAAGACCCACCACTCCACCGTCTGGACCAATGGGAAAATTTGTTTAGACAAGTGAGCCATGGGCAAAACAAGGAGAGGCGAGTGACTAGAAGGGAGAGAATTCTAGGCTGAGTCATGGATGATTATCTGTAGAGAAGAATATGGCGGAGTAAGCAGAAAGAGGCAAGAATAGAAGTAAAATCCTGTACTGAGGCCTAATTTGCCGACTGATTTTTATCCACAAATCAGTCAGAAAGATTTGCAAGTTGCTGAGTGGTAGGATCCTGCTTTTGAGTTAGAAATATCCACATGGCATTCCCACACAGAAGGGCTTGGGTGATGAAGAGCCGGAGCAGGAGCATGGCAAACAAGGGAGGAAGCCAAGGTGACAGGTGGAAGCAGAGAGAAAGGCTGTGAAGAAGTGGGCTGCGTGACTGGACTGTCTGGGTCTGGGAATTGAAGGGAGCTGGAGAGGAAGAGGCAGGAAATGAAGGTCGTCTTTTATGAAGCTTTCTGGGTAGTCAGGCGAGTGGTAGACATGATGAAGGGGGTATGAGGAGGTGCAGATATTTTGAGTTGGAGGAAGTTGCTGGATGAAGTTTTGGTGAAGATTTTTCAGAAGAATTTAAAAATTGGGGAAAAAAACAAAACTTACAGAGCATGTTTGTAGGTATACAGAAATGTTCACTTGGAAGCAGGAGGAAATACAATTTGTGTTTAGGAATTATACATTGTCTTCTAGCCCTTCCTAGATCACATACAGTTTCAGGTATCTGTGTTTAAAATGGGGTGCTTTGTTTTTACACTGGATGACACACTGACTGTACCTTTTGTTTTCCTGGACTTAGGCCTTGGAAGACCGTGTGTGGGAACTTCTACAGGAAGCAGACAGGACTGTGGAAGCGAACAAGGCTCAAAGTCAGGTGTATGATGCCATGGCCCAGACTCTGGGTGAGGCATGGGCGACCCTGGTCTCCATGCTTGAAAGAAGAAGGGAGCTCCTTGGGCTGACTTCTGAGTTTTTTGAAAGTGCTTTGGAGGTTGGTGTTTCAAGAACATTTGCTTCTCCAAATCAACACAAATAACTATAGCACACTGAAAAAGTTTGACTTTCTAAAACACAGGTTGTACGCATGTTCAAAATGGCAGAATGACTGGGAGATATGCAATACCTTTAGCATTATTTTGGAAAAAATAAAATTAATATTTGAAATATAGATCATCGGTCACTTAAATATAGATAGTTAAGTGGAACTCTCTGTCACTTTGATCTAGTTCCCTTTTTAGAAGATAGTAACGTAGTCATGGAATCTTATTACTCTTACTGTACAGTTATTAGGGAATGCTGATGTGGAGGATTTTATTGGCTAAAAGTCAGAGATTAAAATTTCTCCTGCTTACTTGAAAAATCAATTACAAAGTATTTTGTAGAATGTTTGACTTGT
Source organism: Onychomys torridus (assembly GCF_903995425.1). Taxonomy (NCBI): domain Eukaryota; kingdom Metazoa; phylum Chordata; class Mammalia; order Rodentia; family Cricetidae; genus Onychomys; species Onychomys torridus. The sequence goes on along the minus strand of NC_050446.1, from coordinate 54,195,053 downwards.
AAACACAGCATTTCATAGAGTATTTTCCTAAGGGATATAGTTGAATTTCTGTAGTTTTAACCTATTAAAATGAGAATAAAGAAAGAAAAAGGCCCTAGACTTCATATTGTTTACTGTTCTCGGTGGCAGTGTGAATCTGGGACCATAGGGCCTAACACAAGGTGGACTAAGGTCTCATACAATGACCAACTTTACCCAGAGCATCAAACAGTTTATACTATGAGGGTCAAGAGTCACCTGAATAAAGTATATAATCACAAGGACAAGCGGCACATGTGTTTCCATAGAGCCATATGAGTAACAGCGGAAGTAAACTCCCTTCTATCTGCTACACCTGGGAGAGCAGGAAGCCATATCCTGGGAACAATTCTGTGTTCTGAAGAAACTGAGGTCACAACACTTGTGTCTTGTTTTCTTGGCATTTTCTCACAAGCACTCAGAAATCTCCTCACACAACTCCGTTCTTGGACTGTGTTTTGACACAGATGAATAGGTACTGAATTTCTTCTGTAATTTTTATTTAGCTTATTTATTTATTTATTTTACATTTTTTGGTCTTTATGGAGGCTTTTTATTTCAAAATGTAAAACCAAAAGATATCAAAAGATGTATATTTTTTTGTAAGCCACTTATTGGAAATTTTACATTTTAACTCCTCTGGGCAGCGGCAGCATGCTCTTGCTGGTGACCAAGTGTTACTACACTGTGATAAAGCACTAGCTTCAAAAACCCTGATGTTCTTAGGGAAATTCAAGAGTTAAATCCGGAACAATGAAGGGGAGAAGATTAGTACCAGAACATAAAACTTGAGGTGGACCATCTCATACACCATGAACTCATTTAGAAGAGGAACAAAGTGATACTGTAGCTTTCAAGATTCACATGTCACAGCTTGACACCAAAGCGCTGCTCATTTATAGACCGTGTCTTGGTGTGGGGCGTTCCTTATAAGACCTCATTTCTTGGAAGAAGAAATAAGACAGCTGAAAGGCACTCACAGAAGCCAAATCACAGCCCTCACTGATTCATCCCATCTTAGTAGAGGGCTATAAAGGTCATTGGCTTTGTAACTCAGCGCTCCTGAGCACAGCAAATGATCTTTTCCTGACATTAGGCTCAATATTTGTTTCTTGGTGTGTTTTAGTGTAAATGCTAGCTAATTTTCTCTGTGATGTGGAAATTACTTCCAGATATTCTAAGGAGTAGAAGGAAATACTAAGCCAAATCAGATCAAGAAGGCACTTTTATCCATACACTTGAGTGAGCTTTTATTGGATCTAGGGAAATGACTAAATAGGTCTATATTAGCCTGCTTCCCATTCCATGAACCACTCACACTAAGTGGAATCAGGGTCCTACATAATCTTCAGACTGCTTCTTTAAGGCAAAGCAATTTTCACCAATGATAAAGATGATGAAATTAATTTTAACACTGTTTAAATTTCCTTTGCCAATTCCACTCTGTACAAACTTCAGAAAGAAGGAGAAAAGCGTAAGTTTTAGACAGAAAAAAATCCACAAGAGTTAATAAATCAAGGAATTTTTAGAACCTCTTTTGTTTACAGTTGAAACAATTTTGAGTAAGAATCTGAAATAGAGATATAAACTATACCATGGCTATAAACTGTCTGCAATGTTCTACTGGAGAACAACAAATAACCTATGGGGTTTTCCTCTTTTGAAGATTCTCTTGGAGTGATATCTTTAAAAATCAGTTCTTAGAACTGAATGAAGGAGAGATGTGAACACTTGTGTATATGTAATCCTCTGTAACTAACCATGCCAGACTTCTTTAGAGTTCTAAGAGATGTTATGATGAGTTGGTTGGTAGTTATTATAGGATAGCATCTGGCTCCTAGGCTTAACTGCCACATGAGGGTCTTCTCAGTCACTGCTGTGATTTGGGAACAATGCAGCTGAGTGACAGTGACCAGTGTCCATTCGCTTGTCCTACAAGATGGCAGAGGCCTTCTGTACTTTTCAGAGGGGACATGCTCACTAGTCGCCTCTCATCATTCCATACCACTTAGAACTGCATTTTCTACAGCTGTTGTCATAATCAAAATGTCAATGGGTTTCATTAAGTATTAGCAATCACCAAATTCAAAGACAATACTTTAGAATAAGCAAAACCGGAAGTCAAGTGCAGTTGGGGGCGGGGCTTCTTTGTCTTTCTCATGGATACTTTGCCTTTATTGTTTTATTCTAAACCAAACCCTAAGGTGAACATTTTACCATGCTCTTTACAAACTATAACCTTCACTGAACCTTGGTGCAAAACCACACCAGCTGTCTGTCACCATGGGGAAGGAAGGACACTGTAATAGAATATTTAACTAGGCTTTGCTCCCTCCTAAAATTTTTGTTCAAGATTATCCCCCTGGGAATTTTTTTCCTGACTTCACATATCTTTTCATCTCAAATTTACTTGAAGGAAAAACTTCAGAAAATGTAATTGATCGCATTGGCTATCATTGGTGTGTCATACACTCTCCCTTGAAATGAAGGAATGCTCCAGTTTTCATGTTGGCTTCGGCCAATCCCATTTTCATTCATACAAATGAGGAACAAATACTATTGACACAATAAGGTTGTATCAGATAAGGTTGCCAATTAAAGCTTAAGAAGCTAAAGCTTGCCTCTGCCCCCTCATCTCTGATCACATTCCCTCTTATAAAATTAGCAAAGTTGGCACATTTACTTTTAGACCCCATCTCTTCTCCCTTTACATGTGTGTCTGAGTATGTTTTCTTCGATGATATTAGACTGTTATTCACAGACATCTATGTTCTATGTCTAAGTTCAAACACACAGGGGAAAAAACAAGACAACATTTAATTAGATTTTCTCTAAGTTTAATTTACTTATGAGTTTATAGATGATTGGTTGACCAATCTTTGGTTGATTTTTGTCAGCAAGTTTTCTGGCTATCCTCTGAGAACGTACCTTAGAGTATTGAGAGGTACTGAGTTTTGGGCTATAGGGAGAATATAATCTGTAAAAGATAATATTGTCTGAAAAGCTTACTAGATATTTAAATATACACAAGATGGTTTATTTTAGCATACATGATATGTTTCTAGTTAGAAAAGAAATAAAAATGGAGGAGAAACCATGGCATTTTATAAATTTAGTACATGTAAATACATGCATACTATCCTAGAGTAGAACATGCTAGCACACAGATGTGTTATATTAAGTCCCCTCATATTGTGTCAGCTAGATCATTAATGCGTGAGAACGAACCATAAATATAATAAAGTATTCCAGTGGTTTTTTATCATTTTCACATCTTTCCCTGTATTTTTTTCAGTTTGCTATCAAAATAGACCAAGCTGAAGCTTTCCTGCAGAAGCCTCATGAGTTTGAGAGCGTCGAGACCTTACAGTCACTACTTCAGCTTCATGACCGCCATGCCAAAGGCAAGAAATGGTTATAGATTCTTGTGAATAACAGTATTGGGAGATTTTTCTGCTCTTATACTTTAGTTTGTTTAAAAAAAAAAAAAAGATAAAGCTTTGCTTTTGGTCACCTTCTCAAAGAAAGCATTAGCTTTAAGTAGCTCTAGAGGAAGGTAGAGGACCTGAGGGGAGTTTAGCTGTAGGTATTGTACATCATCATCCATGAGGACATAGGCTGCCTCTCTCCTGTTCAGCCCTCCATCCCCAGCATCTGCTGTATCCCTCCATCCCCAGCATAGGGTTTACCCCATTCCCAGCATCCAGTTTATCCTCCATCCCTATTGTCCAGCATCTTACAAGCTGTTCAGTACTGTGGACCCTTAAGGTACACTCACTGATTGAATTCAGTAGCGTTTCATCTAAGGGTAGATACATGCAAACCAACCTTGAAACGTCATCTGTGTAGAAGGAAAACACTTCTTCCATCATTACATTGAAAAAGAATGGGAAACTTTTTAGATAAAAGTCCAATAAAACATTACACAGAATATTTTCAGCTCTCTCAGAGTAACTAGTAGCAATGGTTGAGTTGTTAAAGTATAGTTTATATGCCAGAGAATCTTGGGACTAGCCTGACTGGTGTAGGGAAAATAATATAAATAAATGGGGGGGGGGAGTTTCCTTCTTTTTTTGTAATGTATTTTTTAATCTGAACTGGGTCTGAGTAAAATGGCTTCATAGATTTGTCACAAGTTTTGATATTGTCTGTTTTGTTTTATTTTGGTTTTTACAGATAAAGACTCACTCTATGTAGCCTTTGTCACTTTCAAATTGATTTTGATCCTCCAAAAATTTGGTTATGCTAGAAAAGTAGAACATGGATAAAGTAATAAAGTGTATTTTTAAAGACACACACGCACACACACACACTTTCTATTGCTCTCCAAAATCTCTATAAAATAGCTCTTCATTATTAATCACTTGCTACAAGTTTCCCAAAATAAAGTGATTAAGAACAGTCTTTCCTTGGGTTGGGGATTTAGCTCAGTTGTAGAGCACTTGCCTAGCAAGCGCAAGGCCCTGGGTTCAATCCTCAGCTCAAAAAAAAAAAAAAAAAGAACAGTCTTTCCCATGTAAATTTTTATGGCAGCCAACCATGTGTATAGATGTATTTTTTTCCTGATGATTTGTCCATCACACCTGTCACTACGAGATCTAAACTGTAACAGGAGATTCAGTACTAAAGCATCAGCTGGCTGGTCTGACATAGTAGTGGTTATCTAGTGGGTCCCCTGGGGCTCAGCTGAATCACTTAAAATTCCTGATAGGGGCCTGGAAGAGAAAATTGAGTCCTGTGACCATGATGGGTTTTATGATCTCAAGTCAATCTCACCCAGCCAACATGATTATCCCACAGCAACTTTACTCATGGAGTTTTACCCTGTGGAAGTGGGGACTTTCCCATAAATATTTGGAGCTTGAAGAGGAGACAGTGTTTATATTCTTCCTTCTGCTTCTGCTGGCTTCTTCAAATTTAACAGGATCAGTGACACAATAAGCCAACTGACACAGATGTACACTGCTTTTTAAAGGAAGCCTGAGGCTATACTGCTCTGGCATCCAGCTGACAATGGACTCATGCCTTCCTTTTCAGTGTAATCTTTGAGAGTCTACCAAGCCTCCCCTTGGGTTGACAAGATGGATAAAATGCTAGCTGAACACAGGGAGCATACTTTGTCATTGGTGGCATGAATCTTGGGATACTTTTAAGCCTCTCTGTGTGATACTTGAAGGATTGTAGGGGGCAGTGATCAGAAGAACTGGATCCTAATGAATAATGCCCAATGGTGGCTTCAAGAGCTTTGTTTTTATAAAATGGGAGTTATACTAATCAGCCAATTAGTGGGATGTGGTTAAGATGATATGATTTGAAGTGCATGTTAATGGATGAAATTTCTGATTGCTAGTCAAGGGCCTTGTATCTATCATCATCATTAAATTTAAGGGAATAAAATATGAGTTGGTAGTTCTAATAAAATTCTGAGTTGTTGAGCAGTTGAGTGGTACAAAAGTGAATGTCATGATGATAAAATATAGCTGGAAGCTATGATGAAACAGCCCCAATTGTCCCTTTTCTTCTTTAGTATCACCTGTGTGACCGTGTCTCATGGCTTAGGTCAGAATAGAGTGACTGGTTGAGGTTTCTGACTTCCAGAATGTTCCACCAGAGTAGAACGTCTTAGATAGCTGAAGACTAACATAGCTTCAACTGTCTACTCTCCTTTTGATCTAACCTTGGCTTGTTAGTATTTCTCCAGAAAACAGTTTCCTGATTACTTTCCAATCTTCTCTTTTGAAGTTAGTGACATGTAATAACATTTCTGAAACAGTTCCTGGTGAGGAACCCAGGGTCCTGTCTTCATATTGCACTGGGGTTAGTGGCAAGGGCCATTATTAAGCAAATAACCATACACACAGCTGTAATATTATAGCCAAGATAAGAGTTATGAATAAAAGTAATGTTGCACTATGAAAATGTTTAATAGGAGTATTTAGTTCAGTTTATTCTTTAAGTAACTGACAACTGATAGGGCTGAAATGTGAGTAGATAGAGGTTCTAGAGATGAAGAGAGCTGAAGTGAATGACATCCTTAACAGAGGAAGTAGGGGAAAATAGAGATGCAGGAGAAAGTATAGATGTGTGAAGAATTTACAGAGGTAAGATTGTGGCTTTTGGAAAAAGAAGACAGAAATTAGGTCATGTCAGATGTGATAATCTACTTTAAGGAATCTAGCCCTTAATTTTAAGGCAAGGAAGCCTTTGTTGAGAGAGAAAGGGAGAAAAAAATGGGAGGGTGATATAGAGAAGGGAAGAGGGGAATAGGTGGAGGGAGGTAGAAATAGGTAGAGGAATATGGAGAAGAGGGAGAGAAGAGAGAGAAAGTGCTGTATGTGTCTCCTGAGGAGGCGTGGACAGATGCTTGTTCATCTTAGATAGGACACTGATGATAGACTGAAGAAAACATTCCTCCATTCAGCATGGTGAAACAATAAGTCTACTGGGGTTACTTACAGCAGCATGCATGACTCAAGGGGAGCAGCATCTCCTAGGACTCCACCCCAGCATGGGTGATGAAAGTGAGTTCCTGGAGCTCTCTGCAGTTTGCAGGAAGATGTACTGAGAAGACTCTTGCTCGATAATTATTGATAGTTCACGTAATCCTGGGTGGGGAGGAGGTTATGGATCTTAAGACTTTAGAGCTTTTGGATCTTGTAAATTTAGTGAGCTTCCTGGACCTCATAAGTATTTTAGTTTCCTAAGTCTTAGGAACCTTCCTCCTCTCTTCAGGAAGGAGTGTTTCAATTTGGGGAAAATATCACATCCCACAACGTGGAGGAAATACCACATACTACAACGTGAGTTTATAAAGATCTCAGTGGGTCAATGTGAAGAACTGATGAGTGGGTTAGAGGGGATGCTATCAAGAGTGGGTTGCACAAGTCCAGGTACCAACACTTGCATCATGGGATGGAGAAAAGTAGATGGATGCAGGAAGTGGGAAGGGAGTGTAAAATAGACAAGTCACTGAAGGTGAGATAAGGGGAGGCGTGTACCACAGATGATTCCTGGTTCTATTCCTGGCTTGTGGAGGCTGGACATACTCTTAATGGTTTCTCCAACTGATGCTCAAGTGTTGATCTTCAAAGCACTGCTCTCAACTCGTACCTGTCAATACTATTTCCTCCTGGTGATTCTTCAGCTCTTAGAATTTAATTTTGTATATTATCCCTTTCGATAATATACAATACAATCACTACAGAGGTTGTTAACTGGTGATCAATTTGACAGACACATGTGCTTGATCACATGGGATTAAAAAAAAAACCCACCATACAAATCGCAAAGCATTTAAAATGTTTATACATTTAAGTTCTTTTCAATGTAGCTTATCATTAACGTGTTACACATATAAATTATATAAAGAATGAAAATACAGCTATGCAAATGCTCATTACTATATTTTTTCTTTCTAATTTTCTTCTAGAACTCTTAGAAAAATCCCTAGTCCTTTTAAACAAAAGTCAACAACTCACCGACTTCATAGAAAAATTCAAGTGTGATGGATCTAATATGAATTCTGAGCTGATTCAGGGAGCTCAGAGTAGCTGTCTGAAGATTGACAGCCTCCTTGAACTTCTACAAGACAGGAGAAGGCAGTTGGACAAATACTTGCAGAAACAGAGGCAGGAACTGGCTCAGGTTCTACAGTTGTGTTTGTGGGACCAACAAAAAAACCAGGTAACACAAATGGGCGTTGGGTGAAGTCTTGGTCTTGACCAGTTATATGGACTAGTGATGTTCTGGAACAGCATCATGATTGCCATAGTTGAATCTGTTAATGGTTAACCTAAAAGTGTTTTCTCTTAACTATAATCTGGCTTTCCCAAGCAAGCATGCATATGAAAATGAAGATTCCCATCTCCTTATAATATTAACATTATAAGCTTGAAAATTTTACGTTATTTGAAAATAACTGTGTTATATCATTGAATTTGCATTCTCCCTTTTATATCATTACTAAGGGTCTTGTTTTTCCTTTAAATTCTGAAATATGAATTATAGTTTTCTGGGGTGCTGGGAAGATGTGTGGAATTCTGCTACATTGCTACTGATTTCATTTAAAACAGTCTGTAGTGCAAAATAAGGACAGCATTCCTGGAAGAGTGGTCGGGTACCAGTGGGAAAAGGTAGAGCGTTGCCTGGTGTCTGGATGTTCTTGGTTATAGGGGTTTGGGACCTCCTGGGTTTGCAGACTCAGTAGAACTCATTATTCAGATTGTAATCATTTAAGCTAAAAGTGGGGCAGGCCCGAGTCAAATGGTTGGTATAGTTCTGCAACGTTTCTCTTTGCTCCAATCCCATTCTCAACGTATGTGTAAACTAAGGGACAGGAAACTGTATGGAGGCAGCTCTCCTGATCAGGATGCATAGGAGGGGGAATCTTTTCATGTTTCCCATTTCTCTGATGCAAACTGGAAGACAGACAAAGAGCTGGAACTGTGTGTTGGTTCTTATTGCAAGCTGAAAAAGAGAAGATTTAATGTCTAACATTTTGATTTACTTACTGAGTACCTACTATGTGCTGTGCCCTACTACAAGTGTTGCAGATACACACAAGTCAGCATCTCTTTCCTTTGTGAATTTTCTTCTGTTGTATTTCTCAGTCTTTGAACTATTGGTATTTGGTGGTAGGCAATTCTTGCTTTGGAGGAGGGTGCTTGGTACATATTAGGAAGTAGAATCTCTGATGTTTACCACCCTATTTTGAGCAGAATACCCTCAGTTAGGATTTCTAAAATGTCACTAGAATTTGTAAGATGTATCCCAGCATGCAAAATCTTTGTCTCTTGAGAACTACTAGACTGTGTGATGGGCAAGTCATAAAATAAGTGATCAGTGACAAGTGCTATTTAAAACTCCAATGAGACATGAATGTTGGCATGTGTTGCTCTATTAATCAGACACGCCTCTTGCAGGAGGTGGCAATAGATTGAAGGTGCCAGTGTAGACCCCTCCTGTCATATATTCTTCTTGTGTTCTGCTTACCTCCTCCTCCAGGCATCATCCTCTTCTGGCATCTTCTGCCTGGGCTCTGCTGGCTCCCGCCTGCTTCTGATGATGTATCTGCCTGCTCTTCTTTTCCAGGTCCCATCTTTATCCCCATCCCACTTCACATGTGTGTTACTTAAGATGCAGTCATACTGTGCAGTCATCTTTCAGTGATGATGGTGGTGTACCAAGAGGGAATTCATACCCAGATGAGAATCTACTCAAAATTATTGATTAAATGTGTGTTCCTAGGCTCTTTGTCTTCCTATCGCAAGCAGGTCTGTTATATAGTTCATGCTGTTCCATCTCGCTTTCCTCTTCCCATTCTCCATTTATTCTCTCTGGCATCCAGTTCTCTCCTAGTTCTGATTCTGGTTTCATGTTCTCAGAGTGACTGTCTCTTTAAGGGAATGTCTCACTGATCCCTTTCTTTTTAGGTTCAAATTCTGATGCTTCCAAGAACAGACTCAAAACTCTTCTTTTTCTCATGTACAGGGGGTTGTTGCTCACTCAGCTTAACACAGAGACCTGTTCTCTCCAGAGAAAAGGCTCATCTAAGAGGATTTTCCCAAGCACAGAAAAATTGTCCAAATAATGAAAACATAGCCACAGGAGGCTTTGCTTTTATATTTGTGCTGGTAACTTTGCCTTCCTGACCACAAATCTAACCAGCCACTCAAATTCCTGCAGTATAAAAAGAGATCAGAATTCAGAAAATTCTAGATAGCAATATTCTAGCTTATCTACATACTAAAGGAAAATAGAAATATCTTGACTGAGATGTTTGCTGATAGCTAGAGTCAGGTTTTATAGAAGGTTTCTGACTTGATGAATTCTAACTTAATGAAGCCTTTCCCTCCCTCCCTCCCCCTTCTTTCCCTCCCTCCTCCTTCTTTCCCTCCCTCCCCATTCTCTTCCTCCCTTGTTTGAAAGAGTGCTTTAGAAGGCTGCATTTGGAAAGATACCATTCATTTTTAGGGAAGTTTTTAGTTGGTAGGGAAATTGAGCACAAAGTAGAGATTTCCCATGCACCCCACCCTAGCAACTATATTATCAGCATCCTCTGCCCAAAGAGGACTTTAGTTCTGCTGATGTTCTTACATTAAGACATCATTATCATCCAGGGTACTATACTCACTAGGGTCCAGTCTCAGTGTTGTATATTGCATGAATGTGGACAGATGTATAATGGTGGGTCTCTGTCATTATAATTCCATGCAGAATAACTTGACTGCCCCGCAAGTCCTTTGTTCTCTGCTCGTTTATCCCTCCCTCCTCAGCCATGTACACTGATCTATTTTACTTAGTCTTGTTGGAACCATTCATTGTGTAGTTTTTCACACGAACTTACTCAGTAATAAGCAATTAAGTTTCTTCCCTATCTTTGTGTGGCTTGATAGCTCATGTCTGTCTAGGGCTGACTAATATCCCATTGTCTGCCATTACAACTGTTTACCCATCCATTCAGTTGCTAAGAAGCATTTTAGTTGCTTCCAGGTTTTATCAAGTATGAATAAACAGCCATGTGTAGGTTTTAGTGTCAAGCTAGATTTCAGTTCATTTAAATAAGTAACAAGGAGCATGTGTTGGACAGTGTGCTTAGAATATGTTTAACTGTCATCTAAGTTAGCTGTGCATCCCTCAAGCAATGAACAAAATTGCTATGTTCCACATCTCTGCCTGCAGTAGATTCTCTCTGAGTTTTGGATTCTGGCCTTTCCAGTAAGTGTACAGTAGTATTTCATTGTGGGACCTCATCTCTAAACCAAGAATAATACAAACTCAGAGAGTTGTTCTAATAACAGCATGCAATAGCATGCATGAACATATAGTATAATACCCATCCTCTTCAGAGATGATACACACACACACTGCTTTCTCCACTTGGTTAAACTAACACAAATTCCTTCCCCAGGTTTGGTGTTAGTGATGCTACACATGCTGGGACCCCCTGATGGTCCTCATTGTTGGATGCCCTATAGGCATAGTCATTATATATACAGCCATATACATTCATGGGGAAGGTGATGGAGCTTTCATTTGTACTCCCTTCCTAACAGTCCTGAAACAAACTAATATAATTATTGGATAAGAATAAACACTGCTTAAATATACCTCATTGATAAGTAAGATAGTCTTCATCTTAAATACAAAATGTAGACTTGTACTCTGAAAACAGTCCATGGTGCATTTTCTCTTGCTAATGGCAGTACAGCAGCAAGAGCAATTAATAATAATCATTCTTTGTGCTTGCAAGAACACATATCCTAGGGCCAGACTTCTGGATGGGTTGAAATTATGGCTCTATCATTTATCAACTGAGTAACTGAGCAGTTATTTAAATTCTCTGAAGTTCTGTTATCTCTAAAAAGGTGTGTAATAATAGTAATTACTTCAAGTCTTATGACCAAGTGAGTTCTTCAAGGTCAAGTACTTGGGACAGTCCCAGGCACATAGTGACTGCCATATCAGAATAATGCTTTCTGTCATTGGACCTGAGAGGGAGAGAGTAGGCCCAACATATTACCTCCACTACCCAGCTGAGGTAAGGATTGGGCTTGGATTGAAGGCCAAACTTGTTATTTATTTTGGATTCAGTATGGTCAAATAAGCCACCTTTATCATCTTACTAGCCATACTCATTCATGGGCATTCAATTACATGTTTTGTTTTTTTTTTAAGATAGTATTTTCTTAGCTTATTACATAATAATTCTCATTTGTTGGAAGTGTGAGGCCCACTATTCTCTCAGATGATTACTGCCACTTTTGAACTTTTATTCTAGCATGGGTCTAGTCACAGCCATGAATACTTTTTATTAAATATAGAAAAATATAGGCAAAACTAAAGCAGCTCACCTATATATTCTATATTGTAATAATTACTTTTATGACTTTGGCCAAATAATAGACATATCCTTGGGTCAGAAATAGAATAAGAAATAGGATGAATCTATGATATTGGTTGTAATACTATTTAAACAGTGTCTTACTGGTGAGGAGTTAGAGTCTCTTCAGGTTCTCAACACTGTAAACAGTAATTAAGCATGCAGCATTGATATATAAACAACCGAATATTTTCAATCTAACTAGACATTAACATAGTATAATTCTCTTATGAGATTTTCAACTTTCTGGATGTTCTGTTCATAGTTTTGTGGATGATACAGTGATAAAATTGGCTGCACAGACACCAGATTAACAGAGATTGCTAGTGATTTGTGGTAGGATTGTGATATTCCTGTATAGTCCATCTGATAATTCTGGAACATGGTGGACACACTTCATAGGAGGAGAAGTCTTGTCCATTCTGTGCTTGTTTTGTGGAGTCAAAGGACTATGAACAGATACATTAATAAATAGCAGCTCTGTCAGTCCTTCTAACCACTTGAGAAGAAGGGAAATGAGATAAAGAATCCGAATAAAAACTCTGGATAAATACTAACGCGGATGCATCTTCCTCCCCCAAGGATTATTTGAGACAATTGATACTTCTGTAACTCTCAGTGCTTGTGGCCTGATGCTTTTGAAAAGATCAGTTAATCCTCTTTGGGGAAGGAAATGTAATGAGCAGCATGTTAGCAACTAACACTGTGCATTATTTACAGAGAACAGTAAATGAAAACGGAATGTTTCTCTGTCTTATTTGGGATGTGATCATCTGGAAAGCATAGTCACAGAGTGCTCTTCCTTCATCACTGGTTTTCCTACTTAAAGCAATGTGCATGTGTTTCAGACTGACAGATGAGCAAACTGCCCTTACTTTTCAGCCAGAGCAGCATCTTAGTTTGCAGATAATATGCTTCATTAATGAAAATCAGAAGCAGCTTGGAGTATTTTGTGCATAATTAATTATCTTGGCAAGAAGATTTATGAATGTAATTTTTCTCAATTGTTCCAATCAGGCATAAGTGAGGCAAACAAATATATTAAAACTAAGTTATTCATGGCCTTTTTATGCAAGGCAATGTCAAGGACATCTAGGAGGATTAAGACTGAGGCAGGCATCTGCCTTTACTGGCATGGTTTCACCTATGTGTATATGAACATATATGTATACATACCTTTACAGGGAGGGGAGAATAACAGGATTCACCGGGAGGGTTTTATGGTTCATAATTTGAGTAGCGTGTACACCATCATCAAACACTTTATTCCTGCCAACTATATCTAAAATGTCATCAGAGATGACACAAAGAAGTCTAGCTTCCATGGCTGTAGTCTTGTGCCTCTGAGGCATCTGCAAAACTTTAGTGTATATAAACAGATGCTTCTGCTTGTGTATGTATTTTCTGGTACATGCTGCCACTTTCTCATTTACTTTGGAGTCTGAATGAATGACCAGCTTAAATTAATATGAGATAGCATAAGAAGGGTTAAGAAAAATTTTTAAAAATCCTTCTTTAATGGAGCTTTTAAACACTGTCTGCTATAAGACAAAAATGGGTTGGGAGCAGGGGAGGGTTATAATTAGCTTGACGATATTGGAATCTGGGAGTTTGTTCCAACAGCAGACATAAATAACGATCCATATGTAGCTTAAAACTTACCATAGAATTTTATTTTGACACCTTAGCTATGTCTAGAATTCTTTCTCAGGCATGCCAGCAGGAAATGCAGGGTCTCTTAGTGTTTATAGGCAATTCTTGCAATTCTGAAAGTAATAGACATGTTTGCTAATTAGAATGCATGTCAATCATCATTCCTTGCAGTGGCTCTGTGGGGCAAGGGCCACAGCACAGGGAATCTGGTGCAGCAGGCATGGTTACCTCTCCAGCCTTACACACTTAATACCAAGGTTACTGAGCAGTTATTAGCCTCTGTGTCTTACTTTCCTTAGTGTAGAATGAGGCTAATAATGGTAGCCATCTATTCACTTGTTATAAAAATAGTCATACTTATGTAAAATATATAAATGCTTAGAACACAATTTGATATATAAATATTCAGCAAATCTTCAAGTTTCCACTATGTCACTGTGTGTCATTTTTGAGCTGTATTAAGCACTGGCACACACAGCTGCACTTTAGCTAGATCCCAGCTAACTGTCTAAACTGCTGGAGGAGTTAGCCTCTTCCAGTGGGCATGAGAACAGATGTACTGGGTATCCAGCCCAGTGCAAAGTCAACCCATCCTGAAAAGTACTTAAAAATCAATTTCTATTGCTGTGAAGAGACATCATGACCAAGGGAAACTTAGAAAAGAAAGCCTTGAATTGGAGCCTTGCTTACAGTTTCAGAGGGTGGGTCTGTGACCACCGTGGCAGGGATTGTGGCCACAAGCAGGAATAGTGTTGGAGCAGTAGCTGAGAGCTTACATCTGACCCACAGGAACTAGAGGGGGCCTAGGGCTGTTCCTGGCCCTGGCTTTTGAAAACTCAAAGCCTATCCCCAGTGGTAAACCTCCTCCAACAAGATCATACTTCCTAATCCTTCACATACTGTTTCATGTACTGGGAATGAACCTGGTTCTGGACCTGGGTAGTTGTAGAGTTGGTCAACCTGCCAGCTCTCCCACCTTGGCCATGAGGCTGAGCTCTCCAGCATTGCCCTGGCTAGTTCACCCCTTGCAGAGACGAGCAAGGGGCAGGGCCAGTTCTCCTGCTTTCATGTCCTCAGGGTCAGCTCTCCTCTCCCACACCTACACCATCAAGGCCAGCTCTACTGTGCTGCCCAGGCATAGTACAAGAACCACATTCCTGAGTGCTGCAGCTGGTGAGGCAGGGGCAGCTTTCTCACTCTTAGGACCTTAGGGCCAGCTCTCCCACCTGCCATAGGTAGTGAGGGGCAGGAGTATGAGGTCAGGGGGAGGGCATCTCTCTCCTACCCAAGTAGCCATGAGACAGATGAATAATAGGGACAGTTCTCCCATGATCACAACACTGGGGCTAGCTCACCCACACCTCTATCAACAGGGTTGTTTAGCCATTTCTTTAGCTCATTTATACTCATTTATGGTTGACTACATGTTTACTAAATTCATTTTGTCACTATTCTAGATGGCCCATATTCAATCCTGCTGCAAATATTAAATAAAAAATTCCAGAAATAGATAACCCATAAATTTTAAAGAACACTTTTTACAGTATATCAGTAGTTTCATTTAGGGGAGAGGGCATACTTTCAGTGGAGATGTTCTTCTAACAACTAGAAGGGGGTTTGAGCTAAAGCTTCATATGAAATCCACCACGTTGTACAGCTTTGGAGAGGGGATGGTGATGTGAGAGTCAGACTGTGATCTCATTTCTACTCTGTCTCATGTCTCCACATAGCAGTGCAGTTGGCTCAGATGAACAGGTCTGGAAGAGTGTGTCTTAGGGTTACCAGGGCTGTGATGAACCACCATGACTAAAACAACTTAGGGGGAAAGAGATTATTTTGGCTTGCACTTCCACATCACTACTCATGATTGAAGGAAGTCAGAACAGGAACTCAAACAGGACAGGAACTTCAAGGCAGGAGCTGATGCAGAGGCCATGGAGGATTGTGCTTACTGGCTTGCTCCCATGGCTTGCTCAGTGTGCTTTCTTACAGAACCCAAGACGACTAGCCCAGGGATGGCAACACTCACAGTGGACTGGGCCTTCCCCCATCAACTAATTAAGAAAATGCTCTACAGGCTGACATGCAGCCCAATCACGTGGAGACATTTTTTTTTTTTAATTGAGGGTCCCTCCTCTCAGATGATGATAGCTTGTGTCAAGTTGACTTAAACGATCCAGCAGAGTGTTACTAAGCTGCATCTGGAATGCTGTGCCTTAGATACCTTTTGCACTGTGATTAATATTGCATATCACTCTGCCCCCTTTCTTGAATAAAGTGTTCTTTCCATTTCTCAGAATTTCCACACAATGAGCTAGAGGCAATATTGGAAATACAATTTAGGTCTAGAGACTTTTTATTCATTGGAGTAAGCAGCTTCCTGCTATCAAGTAGATGGAGTTAAAGAACCTACTAAAAACAAACAAAATAAAACAAACAAACACACACAATTTGAGGGCAATGTAGAAAAGGAAGGGGCCCTTAGTGTCATTTTTGAGATATAGATGTGAAAAGACATTATATGCTAATATAAACAGAATAATCAAGTAGATGACATTTTAGTTTTAATTTTAGACAATAAGATTATCTGTGAAGCTGCTTATAAATTAACCAGATTTCCTGGTGACAAACAGTCCAGCTGTCTGCAACCTATCAACAGATCCCTAGGATTGATGATCTGGAGATATAATGATAGTTTCCTGTTTACTTCAGTAACTCAAGAAAGGCTTCCAAAATCTGCAAAAGAATGTGACTTTTGTCCTCCTCAAACCTGAAACTAGACCTCCAGATAACAGGTCCAATAATTCTATCAGTCCAAATATGTTTCTAAAGAATAGAAACTCAGTACAAAATTTTAGCAATGTTAGAAGACAACATTGCAACACATCTAGTTTTGAATTTCATAATTGGTTTCATGGTGATTCCACAATCAGGCACAATTGGGAAAAGGCGGTTGAGACTTATCTCGCTCTGCTGCATGGGCAGGTTTTATTTATAGGCAAGGGGGAAAAAGTGACCTGTAGAAAATGCAAGTATCTTCTACAGAGATGTCTGAACTATCACTCATATCTGTCTTATTTGAATGGTTGGCTTCTTCTGGTTGGCTGAAACAAAAGTGGAGGTGAGACTGTTTGCACACATAGTTAGGATCCTCTACATATGGAGAAGCCAGTTGAGGCCACATGACTCATTGTCACAGCAATGATTCTTCAACTCCCAAATCCCGTGGTGCAGAATCAGCACTCTGGCTCTTTCACCTCTTCTAACACACATCACACCTGATGGAGAAGGTGTGTTTCTCTAGCTCTATCACCTCTTCTAACACACATCACACCTGATGGAGAAGGTGTGTTTCTCTAGCTCTATCACCTCTTCTAACACACATCACACCTGATGGAGGAGGTGTGTTTCTCTGGCTCTGTCACTTCTTCTAACACACGTCAGCACCTTATGGGGCAGGTGGATCTCTTTATTCTCATTATTGTCTCATTAAGTACAGAGCACTTTTGACCAAATTGCCTAATACAAGATAAAGACCATTATAGATTTCTCTGCTATAAGCAAAAGAAAGAAAAATCAAAGTAATCATTAAAACTAACAATGATTGCAAACATGACATTTCTGGCAGTTGGATAGGAACTTTCCAAAATGCTTGGGATGAGGAAGATAAAAAGTGATGCACTTTTTATTCTTCATTATTGTTTTTCAAACTTTTTTTTGTCTTAACAGTAACTGGTTCTATGCCAAGAACTTTTCTGTACAAGGAAAAGAAAACCAAAGTAATTTGAAGACATTATTTTTTACATGCATTTCTGTTAAGGTGGTTGGAATTTCTTTTTGCTTGCTCGCCTCTCCTAGAATAGTTTTAAATAAAGGTAAAAATTCAAACCTCATCTCAGTTTGTAGGACAAATTGCAGAGTGGAGAAACGTGGCTCATGGCAGTGTGGTGCAGGGATTCTGGCTTTCACAGCCCTTACCCTGCTTTGCTTCCAGACCTTTTCATCTTTGACCTTCACAACAGAACATTTTCTGCTGCCTGTGTCCTCCACGTTTTAGACTGTGAATTGTTTGCAAAATAGAATTCTTGGTCTGTGCGCTGTCTGTCACCTCTGCCTGCAGCTGTCTCGTCCTCATTGTCTCTGATGGCTTGGCTCACGCTTCTATTGTCTCCTCTAACTGCAGTTTCTGTTGAGGCCCCCTCCCCCATGGTACTTTCATGTTAGAATCAGACCCTATGACCCAAGCCCTGCCTTAACAGGTTTTGTTTTAAGAATGTTCATAAACACAGGCTTCTCCAGAATCCTTTGTTTTGGTAGAAGGATGGCATGGGAAGGAAAGTTAAGTACTGGATCAGAAAGCAGAGTCTGACCATGGTCTTCACTGCTCCCAACTGACTGTGTTCTTTGCTGGCTGCATGAACTTGGGCATATATGCCTTACAGTCTCATGTCTATTTCATCATTTGTTGTCTCGGTGCAGGAAGAGGGTGGACACTGGCTGAGGCAACATTACAAGGTGCATAGAGAAGTGCCTGATGCCTCTGGGAAGCTTACTACCCTCTTCCCTTACTTTCTTCCCTTGTTTCTTTCGGTAGGAGTGCTTGGGAGAATGTTCGGTTAATAAAAGCCCTCCTGTATCTGAGGCTTGCAGACACTCACAGCATTCTTCATCTTCCCTTTCTGTCTGGTCCACTCCTCCATCCTTCAATGCTTACACACCTTCGGTTCCCCGCAGTAAACCACCATACCTGCTCCAATCAAAGAAAGGAATTTTTTTTAAGCCGATGAACATCTCTGCTGCTTCTGCTGTCCCTAAAAAGCCATCTTCCCATGCTTAGCTGATGAGCTCAGCTTTAGCAGAAGGCTCCCCAGATCTTCTTCCTCACCCCCATCTGGAAGTCCCCAAATGTTTGCTGACTGATACTTCACTCCACCCTTCCTGGTTCTGCTATTTAAATTCCCCCTAGTTAAATCTGAGTCAGTCTTCAAATTTAGATTTAACAACTAAAGATATTTCGAATTCCCTTGACTAGCATAGCCAGCCAAAGGAAATATAATGCAATGGATACATATGATTTTAAATATCCCAGTGGCCATTAGAGGAGAAAAAAAAAAAAGAAGGCTTTAAGAAGTCACATAACAAGTGAAAAAAATAATATCTATTATTTAACTCAATGTATCCAAATATAATTTTGATGACAGCGTACACAAAATTCCAAAGAGATATTTGTACTTTTTAAAATACTGAAAGCCCACAATTTCTAATATGCAGTTTATATTCATAGTGATAGTACTTTTCAGGTTAGACTAATCATAGTCCAGCTAGTGTGCTGGTGGTGGCTACTCTATTGGGCAGTGCAAGCCTACTTGGCAGAATTTTTCTGACTCTTCTTTAATTTTCTGGATAATTCTTAATTTTCATCAACATCCCAATTCTTTGTTTCTTCCTTTGTTTCTTCGTTTCTTTCTTTGTTTCTTTGATTCTTTGTTTCTTTGTTTCTTTGTTTCTTTCTTTCTTTGTTTCTTTCTTTGTTTGTTTCTTTCTTTGTTTGTTTGTTTGTTTGTTTGTTTCTTTCTTTCTTTCTTTCTTTCTTTCTTTCTTTCTTTCTTTCTTTCTATTTCTTTCTTCTTGTTGACCTGCTTCTGTCTCTCCTCATCTCCTGATGGCTATCTCAGCCACTGAAAAGATCTGCCCTATGTAGACTCTGATTTAATCCTGCTTCCTCTAAAGACAAAGAAGCCATGATAACCATTGGAGCGATCATAAGTACATCAGTTGAATCAAGCTAGATGGTAAGGACTGAGAAGGGTAAAGAAAAGTTTTCATTTCTCCCTGTATCCTGCTGATTGATACACAGAACCAATTTCCAATGTATTCTCTGAGTGTTTTTTGTTCTCTCTTCCTTCCCTCATGCCTCTTTTGTGGCACTATTCTGCAGAGGTGCCTATTGGCTGGACTCATCACTCAGGCTCTTTGGACAGCAACTGATGCAATTGAAAAGCTTAAAAAGAACCCTCGGAATAGCTGTGCAGCTGTCTGTAGTAACGACTTGTGGGATGTAATGAATGATTGAATAAGTATCAGAGTGTTGTGGTGAATTCTCTTGTGGTTATTTAAAGTGTCTTGTTTTAGCCTGAGAAGGACGCTAAGCCTGTTTTGTATGCATCCCACAGCACAGGTGGTAAAACTAATCCAGGAGGTTGCTCTTCTGTCTGAATGCCTCATGATGAGGTGTGATATGCTAACAATGATCTACTCATTTCAAACATTCATACCAACTTGTTTGTGTTTCTTCCTGAAATGCATCCGGTCAAGGAAAAAAAAAAATGTGTAGATCTAGAGAGTCACGTGTTTTGAAAGGTAGATACATGAATGAAAGTTACTGTCATCACAATTTTCTACCTACAAGGCATTGCTCAGTAGGAAGAGTAGCTTTTGAGGGCTGAAAAAATGTCAGGCAAATCTACAGGATGACATCAGTCAATACCATTTAAAAATCAAAACAAGCTGTTGCAGCGGTGCACAACTTTAATCCCAGTACTTGGGGAGCAGAGGCAGGCAGAAATCTTTAAATTGGAAGCCCACCTGGTCTACATATCAAGCTCCAGGCCAACTAAAGCTATATGGTAAGGTGTCAAAAACAAAACAACAGCAAAAACCCAGAGACCAATCCCTCCTAGCTTTCATCACCTCTGGCGTGTGTTAGGTGACAAGTTTTTGACTCACAAATTAAATAGGATTATCTGAGGCTTCAGGCTTCTCACCTGTTTAGGCAGATCAGTGAACACCTGTTTCCACCCATATTTCAGTCACTCGGCTTCCATATTAGCTGCCCCATGATAAAACATTCTTGAGATGTCTGCCCCCACCCTGACTGTAGCTAGGAATAGAAAACACTCCAGTACGTAACTAAATAACCTCTGAGAGTTATATTCATCAGCTCTTTGAGGAAAACCCTCCAATCACCCCTCTAGTCATATGTCTGTAAGCACTCACTGGTACTGTCACGAGAAATTACTTTATAAAAAAGTCAAATAAATTTTTATTCTTAATTCAGTGCTCTCTGTGTGTCTTTATATGTATACTGTACTTACCATCTGGTTCTAATTGGATACCAGAAAAAAATGGCTTTAAGGAATTGTAAATATGTACCTACATATTTATAATATGTGTACATTTACAATATAGATTTACAGTTCCTTATTGTAGATAGACAGATCATGTGAAATATATATATATCTCACATAGCTTACCAATATTACAAAGAAGGTGTATCTCACATAAAAATAGCTACAGAGTCAATGTGTTTGTTTGCATGGATAAAAGGGCTAAAACTTTGGCAAACTGCAGAAATCCTGTTACCTTCTAACTTATTGTCTATTTTATGCTGGGAAAATGCTGAGTTGGTTCAGACCTTCTCCTCTCAAGATCAGCTTTGCCTCACCAGCTCCCTGGTGGTCCGGGGACCTTATTTTAGGTGAACTTGTACCTCTGCCATTTGTGGAGTGTGAGGGACACTTTAAGTTTGGAACTTCAGACCTAACAGCCTTTTCTTTAGCGTCCTGCTTTGTGGTTTTCTTCCTGTTATGGGAGTTGGAAGAAAGCCCATGGCTGCCGTAGACAAGATAACAGGCTGCAGAAAGACACAGTATGAATCTTGGCTGTGCCCACCATTTTCAACAGGCTGCCAATTTTCATTCTTGAGGTTTGGCAACAAC
Organism: Onychomys torridus; assembly: GCF_903995425.1. NCBI lineage: Eukaryota > Metazoa > Chordata > Mammalia > Rodentia > Cricetidae > Onychomys > Onychomys torridus. Next base: position 54,173,783 of record NC_050446.1, on the reverse strand, counting down.
TTCCCCAGACAGCAAGGCTGAAAGGCTGTGGATTGCAGGAGTGTGGTGCGGGTCACAACAGAAGAGCATGGATTTTGGAATCATGTACACTTGGGGCAGACCTCTCCTTTGATGCTTGCCATCTGTCCCTGGATAAACTGCTTCATCTCTCCAAATTCATTTACTTTTTCTCTACATTTGTATGGTTATATTGCTCTTGTTATGGAATTATTGAGAAAAACAAAGATGATGCTCTCAACCCAACTAGCAAAATATCTAGTTTATAGTTCAGCCTCTCAAAAACTAATCATTACAGGATGATTCAGGGGATAATACTATACAGAAGCAGATCATACAAATCTAGCTGTCATCCATTTAATGGATATAAGGGTCCTGTGTTCAGGAGTCTTAAGTCAGAAGTTTCACGTCATGCTGTGGGATGTCTTTCTGATGTTATGAATATGTGTTGCTCTTATTGGTTGATTGATAAAGCTGTTTGTGAGGCAGACTAAGGTGAGGCTGTACATTCCAACTGGAGAGAGAGGAAGTGTCATGTGGGCAACTTACAGATTAATAGAAATGGATTAAGTTATAGAAGGTAGCTATTGAGAAGCCTGAGCTTTATTAGTAATATAAGCCTCTGTGTGTTTACTTGTCCACGTGGCTGTGGGACCAGGTGGGACACAGGAAAACTTCCGACTACAACTTCAAGTTATGGTGTCTCTTAAAAATTGACATTTCTGAAAATGCAACATTTCAGGGACTGAGTTAGTGGTAGAATGCTTGTTTGTTTTATGTGAGACCCTGGGTTTAATATCAGTGCTCACCCAAAGTTTAATTAATTAATGGAAAAATTAAAGCAAGAAAAGTATTTATTGCTGTTTTCAAGTTCCATGATATTCATTGTCTTGATACTACACAGCATGTGGCATGAATCAGCTATAGATGAAACTGAATCATATTCTTATAAATCAGAGGCTTGGGGATAGAAAGTCACTCTATCAAGATAGTGTCTTATCCATGGCAGAGTTGAAATTCAATTCTGTCTAATTCAAGGTCCCTTTTAGTTTAGTTTCTCAATATGGATTTCTACCAGTGACAGTAAACAAGATACTTTGTATCTTCTTTTTTTGTGGTAGGAAATATAATTCCACATATGCTGTTCAAAATCGTTAACTGGGTTGATGTAATTATATTCAGATTCATGTTTATATATAGAAAGAAAGTTATATTTGAAAAGAAAGCAAGATTTATGAACAGCATAGGAATGTACTGTTGCTGCTTTGGAGAAGATTCTGATCATTTTCCTCACTCTTCATAATCCACATCGCTGCTACGTGATCCCTATGCTTTTCTGGGATTGTTTTGTCTTTATTCTCTTAATCATTTGTAGGCTGAAATAAAGAGAACATTAAAAATCTAGATGATATTAACTTCATATATAAATTAGTTTATGTAGAAAGAAATTGAAGTACTTTATTTTGAAGTGTCACAGAATTATTTTTGAGTTCTAGTCCTTTATCCCAACCATCTGAGCACTGGCCCGCCCTTCTCACCTCTCTCCCAGGTTACTTGTTGGTTTCAGAAAACGATCAGAGATCTTCAGGAACAGAGTCTGGGTTCGTCACTTTCCAACAACAAGGAGCTAATCCGTAAGCACGAGGACCTGGGAGTCAGAGCTAAGGTAAGATACATTAAAGTAAGTGGAAAATACAAACAGGGTTTCTCTTGAAATATGCTTGAATCAGCAATTCATGGGGGGTGCAAAGAAAGAACCATTCATTTTGAATAATCCACTGATTTCATAGAAATGATCATTAGAGAATTAGGTAATACCACTGTTTACTGACTTCTAGAGTCAGAATAAGACAGCCTGTTGTTGTTTTGCTCTTGTTGTTCTCTCTCTCTTTCCTTCTCTCTCTCTCTTTCACACACACACACACACACACACACACACACACACACACACAGAGTCATCATAATTACTGTCTACCCAACATTCCTCTGAGTATGAGAAGCTTAATTTAAATGATCACAAAACCCTTAAGAGGGTTGGGGATTTAGCTCAGTGGTAGAGCACTTGCCTAGCAAGCGCAAGGCCCTGGGTTCGATCCTCAGCGCAAAAAAACAAAAACAAAAACAAAACCCAAACCCTTAAGAAGTTGATATTATTATTATTATTATTTTAATAAATTGACTGATACAAAACAAATCAGAGGCTTGGGGATAGAAAGTCACTTCATCAAAGAAGTGTCTTATCCATGGCAGAGTTGAAATTCAATTCTGTCTAATTCAAGGTCCTGGCTCTTTGATGTCATGCTTCACTATATTCCTAAAGAATGGCTCTTTGCTGTTTTGATGGGTTCTGTTTTGCCGTCGTCGGGGCACCGCGTCGTCACCTTGCTGATTTCTGGACTTGGCTTGAGCACTGTTCTCGTGTTCGTGTTCATCACTTCCTCACTTGTTCACATTCCCCTGCTCTGCCAGAAACCCTGGCTCCCAGCCCTGTGGTCGCCTGTAGTGGTCTGTTGAGGACTAAAGCTTATCATGGAGACCGAGTACAGAAAATCCTGTTACTGTACCTGGAGCATCTTGGGTGGTTAGTAGTTACAGGTTAAGTGAAGTCATGAAAGTTGTACAACACTTGCCAGTTGGTAGCTGACAACAAGGAAGCCCAACCAAATACTGATCTGAGAGTTCATAGAGGGCTTGGGGACGATACTGCATTGATTTAAGCTTAAATATTCTAAGGACCACAGCATTCTTGGAAGTGTTACCTTCTTGCTTGTGTTTGAATGCTGTAGTAGATTGTAGGACATCAATATTTAAGTGGTTGTTAAAACATGTTACAAAAGACAGTTGGTCCCACAGTAACTGCTCAGTTTTTAAAATGTCTATTGGTGAAATTATTAAGGCCACTCCACGTAGTTAAAAGGGAGGTTTATTTTGTGGGGTAACTTACAAATGAAGGGGTAGGTTGCAGGGTCTGGCAAAGGTATAGGGTAGTCCGGCGGTGTTCTCTGGAGAACTCTGCTCGGTCCACCTCTAGCGTCCCGCGTCCCGGAACCAAGAGAGCCACCTCCTCCTGCTCCTCGGTCTTCCGCTCCTTCCTCTGCCCCGCCTTGTGGGCGTGATCATTACTGAAGCCTCAATGGGGGTTGGAACTTCCAGGCCAATGCTGGGATGGCTACCCACTACAAATGTCTTTAAAACTTTCAGCTTTAGATGCATGTTATGGCTTTTCATTGAAGTTATACATTAATTTATTCTGTTTATCAAACTTACTTTATTGGTAAGAATGACTCTACCAATATCCTCATACAGTAAGCACCAGGAATGATTCAAATTGCTCAGGATATCTATCTTTAAATACAAAAACAAAAAGCATGCTCACGTAAGTTAGACATACCTGGATTCGGTGACTTTACATGTGAAGTGATTCTGTTTCCTTACAGCTTGAGGATGGTTTGGACTTAAATCTTGGTTAACACATGACCTTGGTTCTAGGAGAAAACTGTGTCTGATGTTGTTTATGGTTCACATTTGAAACTCTGGGGTGTATAAGAAGAAAAGTTCATGAGTGTACTGTGTCAGAAACAGATGAACATGTTTGTGTCTTTCCACAATGTCAGAATTTATTGAATAAGATAAACTGGCAAGCTGCAGCAATTTCAAAGGCAGCAATTTGCCAGATATTCCCACTGTCCTTCGACTAAGATAAATATTCTAATTTAATTACTAACATTAATTTTCAGATCACATCACACTACATGTCAATAGTATATATATGTATATATGAATATATATCATATATACATATACATATATACATATATATATATATACATATATATATACATATATAAATATTTGTTATGGAATGGCTACAAAGGGTTAAATCAGGGGTTTCAAAGAGATTTAAAGAGGCCCAAGAAACCAAAACTAAGAAACTGACAGGGCTATAAGAATCTGTACAGATAAGATTGTGAATCCAGCTGAGCTGGAGAAACTGTTAGCTGAGTTAAGCCACTGCAAGGCCACAGGGTCGAGAGAGAAGCTATAGAGTTGAGTTCAACGTCAGAGCGAAAAGGTCAGGACTGGGTCCAGATGAAGGCATGGCTGGTTGGCTGGCAGGTGAAGATGGGTAAACATAAGGATGGAGAGAAGGAAATTTGAGTAGAGTGTCAACATTAAGACCAAGCCAAGCTGAAGCCCCTGGAGCAGCTGAAAGTTTTGCACTTTGACCAGCTGAGTTTCTAGTTAACCACCATCCACTGCACAAACTGTGCACTGCACTAACCTAGAGGTAGAAAGAAACAAGTTTAGAGGGCAGTTTGATACTCTACCACTTTATAAAGTACTAGTTGTAAATTTACCATTGGTGTTTGTAAGCTCCCCAAACCCTGGACTCTTGGCTAAATTTGCAATACCAGGCATGTGCTTCCTCTTAAAGAGTTGGCCTTAAATCCAATCAGGAAGTGGTTGGATTTAACAATATTCATACAACTATTGCACCTATGGACATATCTTACCACATGGGTCATTATTGCTGTGCTGCAAGCCGCAGGAAAGCATCATGGAATTCAGCTACTATCACAAAAGCTACTACTTGGAAAAGTCAAGGACTCTCCAAAGGTCAAGCCATGACTTAGAAATTCTTGGTGATATTTTAGCTTTTGTATATATATTATCTGGTTCCTACAGTGATTTTCTTGTGTGTTTCCAAGAACTACTAACAGCGTATTTATCTAAAATGCCTATCAAGCATCTAAGGTCATTAGAAACAACACCTGTCTCCCAAGTCAGGCAGATAGCTTTATTTCTTTCTTTTGCAATTTAGAGTGAGACCCTTCTTTCTTATACAACCTTACTAATAGACTGCTAATTTCTTACCTAACCACTTCTTGGAATGTAGACTGAGCAAATAGATCCGCTTTTTGATATACTAACTTGTCATTAGCACTCAGTTGACCTCCTCTTTTACCATTCCCATTTTGGATTGTAAAAGAAAGCCTGGTGGTCATTGCCTGAGAAAAGTTCTTACCTGCTTTTAGGACTCTGTAGAATTCAAGCCTGGTGACCTTGCTCAACCAGGGGCTTGCTATTGCTTGGGTTTATAACTGGATTCCTGGGAAACTTAGGGGGAACATGGAGTACTTAGAGACAGAGAACAGAGGGATAAGGAGGATTTTGACCAGAGAATATGTGTGGACGAGATGGAAGATGAGCAAGAGTCAGATGGGGAAGTCCTAGCTGGGTAAGAATGAGATGAAAAGGACCTAGATGAGGCAGAATTAAGATGAAAGAATTAAGATAGAACTTAGAGGGAGCAGAAGATAAATATAGAGAGATCAGGCAAGAAAGGAGCTAGGCACGAGAACAGAACTGCAGCTGTGTAGAGAGAGAACTGTCACAGAATAATAAAAGTGTGCAGATTAAGGAGTTTTGTGTACATAGATTCATTTCTTTTCATCAAAGATTAATCTGGTTGTAGACTCTTCCCAGACCCTGAGAGGGGACTATTGTGGGGCTGGACACCCATAGTCCCCAATATTGCAGTTCACAGGGCTCACAGCTTGGTAAGACTGTTGTTGACTCCTGCCCACCTTAGCAGCCTGTGTAGCACCTTTCAGTATATCCAACTCTTAAAGTTCTCTCTAGGGTATGTTCTGTTTGAAAGTCCACGGTCTTCTATTCCAGATAGCCATAGACCCCTGACACTACTGTGTTACGTTTCCTGGAGAACCATAATGTCATTCCATCCAAGTCCATCTTGGTGACCAATGAGCTTATTAGAATTGCTTACAGAATCATAGGTGAGGGTTATCTACAGGGGCGTGGGTGACTCTCAGGCAATTTTGTCACTGAAAAGTACACCCCAGAATGGGTGATGACTCCTGAAAGCTTCTTCCTTGGACTCCCAAGCCCAGTCAACCTATTTCCTTCTTACTTCTATTTCCTATTTACTCTTACATGACCAGCCCAATACCCAGCTGGGGAAGAATTTCATGCAGCTGGGGGAGGTTATAGACCAGAGTGGCTAGGATCTCGGGTGAGGGTCTCATGATTGTCTGTTGCCTATGAGTTCTTATCTTATTGGGGCCTCCTTCATGCCATCACAGCCACTCTGGTTTCACATGGCAATGGTGATGACATGGTTGGAGGACTGAGTTCCAGTAGACTCAACCGTCCTGGGGCTCCCAGTTGAAGGGACTACAACTCTCACTAGCTTTTACATGACCCCTAATGCCTTACTCAAATTATTGGTCCTACTGAAAGGAGTATACATAGATCCCCAAAGTATGATACCTAGAGCAATATGAAACTATGAAAACTTTTCTGTATTGAGAGTTTCAGCTTGATGATGCCAGTGCCTGTAGCCAGGAATGAGGCCTTCTAAACACAGGGATGTCAGTGAGCTAACCTTAGAGCAAGTCTGGGCATGGTGTTAGATATGCTATGGTGGGTACACTGTAGCTTTTGCCACTTAAGAGATTTTCCTCAGCCACCTGGATGACCTTCAGTTTTTAAAGATACAGGAAGTATAGGAAAGAGCACCACTGAAGTGGAATTTCCATAGTTCTTTTCCTAATTCTTTCTCCCCCACACTCCTGAGTGGACTATGTTCTGGAGCACTGAAATACATGGAAGATAACTAGCATGATAATATGGGTTATATCTATATACACGAAACACCAAAACCAAAGTACAACAAAAACAGTTTGAAGTTCCTGCTGTATCACTGAGAATATTGGATACACTTTCCTTCTCTGAACCACATTTTCATAGGCATCTGTAAAGAGGAAACTTAGGAATTTCTGGAGAAAGAATTTGTGCAAGCACTTACTTGTAAGTAGTAGTCCCCAAATGTTTACTTTTCCATCCATCAGGTAAACTTTTAGATAGTTTTTATGGTAATTTGGAATGTAATTGGCCTCCAATTAGCCTATAGGGAATGGCACTAATAGGAGGTGTGGCTTTGTTGGAGTGTGTCACTGTGCGGGCAGGCTTTGAGGTCTGTTATGCTTAAGATATACCCAGTGTCTCAGACCACTGCCTGTTGCCCGTGAGATCAAGATGTAGGAACCCTCAGCTCCTTCTCCAGCACCATGTCTGCCTGCATGCTGCCTTGTTTCCTGCCATGATGATAATGGACTAAACCTCTGAACTGTAAGCCAGCCCCAATTAAATGCTTTCCTTTATAAGAGTTGCCATGGTCATGGTATCTCTTCACAGTAATAAAAACCTGAGTAAGACAGTTTTCATCTGTGGGTTTTCAATAATCTTATTCCTTTGAGGAAGGATTCAATTTTTGATATGTCTCAACTAGGAAGCAGCACACTGCATTCTGGACTCACGTTAGTGTGTGCAGCCATGAGGAGAGGCATGGGGATGTCACTTTCAAAGAGAATTGATCAGAAATAAGGCATCAAGTGGTTGTCATTACTGAAACTCATGGAAGTAATCAGGTTCACAGGGAAGGCAGGTGTCTGCTTCCCACAGTGAGACTGACCAGCAGGGAGCTGGATGGTACGGATTGTCAGTCATGCCAGGCTCTTCTAAGTAAATTGCAGAAATGACTCCATTGTTTTTTGCTGGAATACATTCAAATCAAGACATGGAGTAACTTTTGCAGTTCTCAGTTAAGTTTTGAGTGTGTTGAAACAGTTCAGAGTGTTTAAATAGAATCTTGGAATGTGAGTCATTGTTTTAGCTACACCATCTTTACTTAATATGAAAATTATTTTCCTTTCACATATATAACTGATAAAGGAATAGTAAACATGGATTACTTTAAATCATCCCTGGATGGCATCATAAGTCAACTTGATAACCCAAAGCTTAATTGCAACTTTAGAGGACAGAATCAGTTGCCATGTTCATAGAAGAACTGCTTCTGGTATCAACCTGGATTCCTAAAGCTTCACCACTCCCTCTAGTGAATCCCTTTGAAGTTGGTGCTGTGGGGTGGACTGAGGCAAGTGCTTCTCAGTTCTGGCTACTCACTGAGTCCTGAGAAGTATTGAGAAATTACTGACATCTGAATCTCATTCCCAGAGATTCTGTGTTATTTGTGAACATCAGACTTAAAAAGTAAAAATAAAAAAGTGACTCACTGTCAATCTTAAAATGTTGGAGTTTTAAAAAAAAAAAAAAAAAAAGAAAGAAACAGTGCAGTTTCTTCTAAAACCTGAAATCTCTCAGGTGCTGCAGAGGTGGCTCAGTGGTTAAGAACATTTAACATGGATCAGGGTCCAGGTGCCAGCATCTACTTGGCAGCTTATAATTGTTGGTAATTCTAGTTCCAGGTGATCAAATGTCATCTTCTTACTTCCATAGATATAACACTCATGTGATGAATTTACATACATGAAGGCAAAACACCTATATACATAAAATAAAAATAAAACCTTAAACAATCAATCAAACAAACAAACAAACAAAAAACAACCTTGAAAGATCTGGCATCCTCTGGTTCACCATTCCACAAAGACTTGGCTAGAGGCTTGTTTTGTTGTTATTGTTGTTTTGTTTAGTTTAGAAAGGGCATGTACACTCTAAGAAATTCCCACAAAATGCACCATTCTCCTTTAGCAATTGACCCACCTCTTCCCCCTGTTCATATTTCATACCTTCTCCTACTAAGTGGAGAGCCAGTGGGCAGTGAGCTGCCCTTCAAACAAAAGAACCTTCTCTGCAGTTGAGATGACATTGCAAACAATCTACAGGACAGCAGATGAAAAATGGGGCTGAAGAAAATGCTTCTGGTGACTTTTTGACCTTAGAGGTGGGTCATAGTCTCTTTAGACTATGGAGGTTATTAATCTGCATCTTCCAGGGAGACTTACAGCCATGCTATGCCACTGGCCCTCTCAGCTCCCCCATCAAACCTAAAGCCAGAGCCTGTGTTTTATAATTCCCCTGTGAAAACTTGTTTGCATGCTAAAATTTACAAGGAACTTAGAAATTTCAGTCATGCATGCCCATGCTCTCTGGCTTTTACTAATGAGAGAATAATGGTTATAAAGCCCTTCATTAACCATGGTCTTTACAGTTCTGAGAAGCCAACTGAAAGTAGTGTATAGATACATTACCTCCCATGTTTGGATATAGCAGTATTCACATCTACCAGCTTCAAGACCCAAACCATCTTCTGAGTCATCATCTAATCTGATTTTCCAAGCCATTGAAAATATTTTCCACTTGTGGCTGACTTCACAAACCGGATTTGTGGTCTTGGCCCCAGGTTCCTATAAATAATATTATTAGAATATCTTGTGAAAAGCACCAGTGCTGTGGTCCCACAGAAACTTTATTCAAAGGAAAAAGTCAATGTTGAAGCTTTCTAGTATGAGAAAAGGAAGTAAAGTAGAATTTCCTGCAGGTTTATTTGAATAATTTGCTTGCATAATTATCACCTATACAGTCAGTGTAAGTGACTCTTTAAAATCTGTTTCTCATTCTATCTTTCTAATTGAACAATACAGTTTTATTTTGTCAGAAAATACATAAAACTAATCATTGAAAATTAACACCACACAAAATACGTGGATATGTATATTTCTTCCTATTAGAAATAAGTATAAGACATAAAGATAAAATTGAGCACGTCTGCTTATTTCCGGTACCATCCCAGACATTTAAAAAAAAAAAACTGGACCTGAATTTCATTCTTTTTGTAAAAAAGGGGACAGCAATTACAGCCTACTTATTCAGTTGTTTTAAGGATTAAATGTGTTCATATACAATCATGCTTGTTAAATGTGTTCATATACAACCGTGCTTAGCAAAACGCTTGTCATATAGATACTTAATGACAGTAAAATAAATAAAAGGATTATATAATTTATCCTTAGTGACATTTAGTAAGTTTACAATGTTATGTATCACAGAAAATTTCCATGGCCCCCAAAGGATACATCCGTCACATTAAGCACTCAATATGACCCCCTTTTCCACTCGCAACCAACTACTGATTTGCTTTCTGTCTCTGTGGATTTGCTTATTTTGTATGTATTGCATAAAAGAACTCCCAGGTCTTTTCTCACCATGGCACTTCATTCTTTTTATGGCTGAGAAATATTTTATGGTATGGATATACTACACTGTTTCATCCATACATCCTGGTTACTTCTGCCATTTGTCTGCCACAGAAACATTCATGTAGATGATTTTGTGTGAGCATCTATTTTCAGTTCCTTTGGACACACACATACACACACACACAAACACACTAACACACACATATACACACATACACACATACACACACACACACACACACACACACACACACACACACACAGATAGAGTCACGATGTGACATGCTGCTTCTGTTTAACTCAATGGGGGAATCACTTCAATGTCTTCCTTCTACACCATTGTATGCTCAACAGGTCCAGTTTCTCAGTGCCCACTCCAACACCTGCCATTTCCCATTTTGTTTCGTTTTGTACCCTCCTGAGTGTGTGAGAAGTGCTGACTGATTGGGAATTCTTACATTTCCTTAGCAACCAGTGACTTTGTAGCCCTTTCACGTACTAATTGTCCATTGTGTACCATTTCTTTGAAGAAATGTTCCTTCAACCCCTTTATCCATAGCATCTGTCCATGAACAAAGACTTATGATTTTGATAAAGTCTGGCTTATTTTAAATGCTCTTGCTTCTATGCTCTTGCTTCTATGCTCTTGCTATGTCTGCTAAGCCCAAGGTCACAAAGATGCATCCCTGTGTTCCCTTTTAAGAATGCTGTAGCTTTAGCTTTTCTGTTTAGGTGTTTATTCTATTTGGTGTAGATTTCTGTGTGTGGTGTGAAGCAAGGGATTAACTTCTTATCTTCTCACATGGCTTTCCAGAGTCCCTGCAGTTGAGGAATTGGATAAAACCATTTTCCAGATTAAATGAGTTTGGTGCCTCTCTCACAGACCACAGATGTTTGGGCTTACTTCTGGAGTCTCATTCCTATTCCACTTCTCAGTATGTCTGTTACTTTGTGCCACACTATTTTAATTTAAAAGAAAAACTTTGAAATTTGGAAGTGTAAGTTCTCTTTCTTTGTTCCTGTTTCAAGCCACCACCACCCTTGGTCATTTTAGGTATTTAGATTGCCCTGCAATTTCATGTGAATATTAGGATTAGCCTTTCTTTAGATAAAGTCCTGAAGATCCTGGCAAGAATTGCTTCGTATCTCTAGATATTTGGAGGACTGTTACTGTCTTAATCTTTTTCCTTTTAAAACTTTTATGTTATGTGTATGGGTGCGTGCCTGCATGTATGTCTATGTAGCACATGCTGGAACTTGAGTTACAGATGGTTGTTAATTGCCATATGAGTGCTAGGAATCAAACCCAGGTCCTCTGGAAGAGTAGCCAGTGCTCTTAACCACCAAGTCATCTCTCCAGCTTCAGTATTGCCATCTTAACAATATTAAATATTAAATTTTTTGGTTCACACTCATAGAATATCTTTCCATTTATTAAGGCTTTTTCTGGATTTCTTCTCCCCTTTCAGCAGTGATTAATAATTTTCAGTGTACTAGTCTTGTACTTTTTCTCATTAAATTTATTCCCATTTTATTCTTTCTTATAATACAGTAAATGAAATTGTCTTCTAATTCCCTATTCACATTGGTCATTGCTAGTCTATAGAAACAGTGAATTTGGGGGCGGCAGTGTATTAATTCTGAAAGACTATGAGTATTCCATTGGATTTTCTACATGTAGGATCATATCACACACAAACCTCCTTCATTGTTTGTTTCTTATTCATGTTGTAGTAGTTTGAATGTAACTGGCCCCCAAAATCTCTTAGGAGGTGTGGCTTTGTTGAAGTGAGTATGGTCTTCTTGGAGTATGTCACTATGGCGGTGGACTTTGAGGTTTTCTATGCTCAGGATATCACCCAGTGTCTCAGTTGAGTTCCTGTTGCCTGCAAGATGTAGGACTCTCAGATAGTACTCCAGCACCACATCTACAAGCATGCCACCATGCTCCCTGCTGTGATGATAATGGACTGAACCTCTGAAACTGTAAGCAAGCTACCTCAATTAAATGTTTCCTTTATAAGAGTTGCTGTGGTCATGGTATCTCTTCACAGCAATAAAAACCCTAACTAAGATAACTGGTGTGTGTGTGTGTGTGTGTGTGTGTGTGTGTGTGTGTGTGTGTGTGTGTGAGAGAGAGAGAGAGAGAGAAAGAGAGAGAGAGAGAGAGAGAGAGAGAGAGAGAGAGAGAGAGAGAGATTATTTTTGCAGAGAGCTGTAGACCAGGGATTCTCAAACTACAGCAGGATTTGATATATCAGGCTTAGGATGTGGTCCCAGCAGTGTCTTCATTTGTAGCAAACTCCTATGTAATGCAGCTGATGTTGGTCTTTGAACCACACTTTGGAGGTCAAAGATATAAAGAAAAAAGAAAGTAAAAAACCAACCAACCAACAAACAAATAAACAAAACCAACAACAACCAACCAACCAAGCAAACAGTGTAATCAAAGACAATGTAAATTGTAGAATCCCAAAGACAGCATAAATTGTAGTCATGGTTAGAACCTAGGTTTAAATTTGTATCTGTCTATGTAACAAGAGCCTCAATGGTCTCTCTCTATATATCAATTTTTAAGGAGTTCTATGTGGAAAACAGACTCATTGATTCAAGATAAGGTATATCCAGTTTCAGAGTCCTTGGAAAGCTAGGGATGGATCACACATTGCTTCACAACGCCTGATCCTGTTTTCACCACCCAAGAGACTGAGAGACCCCCTTTCTCTTCCCTTTTAATCCGTCACATAAGCAGATAAGAAGCATCCCCTCTTTACCAGGCCAGATAGCCCAAGGTCATGGGTGGAGCGAATCCCCACTACATGTCTGTCCATCCATCCATCCATCTATCCATCCATCCATCTTAGATTGATAGATATGTGTATGAATGTTTGCCTGAATGTATGTCTGTGCCCCTTGTGTGCAGTTGATGCCTGCAAAGGTCAGAAGAGTGCCTTAGATGCCCCAGAATCTGAGTTACAGATGGTTATGAGCTACATGTGAGTGGTGGGAACTAAACCCAGGTCCTCTACAAGAGCAAGTGCTCTTAGCTTCCAAGCCATCTCCCCAGCCATGACAATATAAATCTAAATAGATCTCTAGTGTCTGAGAGTGTGGACATGATTGCCCATGCTTAGGACTTGATTTCCTTTGGCTGCTTGTCCCCTCCTCCATCTTGGACCCATTAAGCAGGTTATTGAAGATCAGAAGATAAGCATGTGAAATGTCTGATTGTTCCTTTAAAAATGTATGGGTGAGGAGTGGGAATGAACTGGAAGGAGTTGGAGGAAGGGAGAAGCATGATCGGAATATATTTTGTGAATGAAAGTGTAAGATTATCCTCCATAAGTATCACTGAATGGAATGTTCAGTATGAAGGAACTACTTGTATATTTCTTTGATGCTTCAGGAGGTGTGAGGCAATATCCAGAGTTCAAATAACCAGTTTTCAGGTTATCCAAATATTTTATTACTATTTCCCAAGCACTGGAATGTTTTCTCATTCCTGCATAGATTAATTTACACAGAGAAACTCACAGTTACACTTCGTAGTCTTTTGTTATTCCCTGACTCCCTTCAGTGAAGATATGCTACAACACAGCCCTTCCTTAAATCAGTCCACATCATAGTTGATGATTGTCAAGAAAAGTCTGTGAAATGGAGTGGAATTGGCTTCTTTTGTACTGCTTCATCTAGATCAGAAATCAAATCTGAAATGTCTCAAGGCAAAAATTAGCCCCCTTCTCCCAAAATTAGGACACCTGCATCCCCACATCTCAATTCCTCTGTCTTCATTTTAGTGAATAATTCGTTTTACTTGCCTGATTTTTAAATGAACTTCCCAATTATAAGCAGATGTCATTTTTCACAGGACATAAATTAGAAACAATTCCATCACTAACAGTCACAAATCTGTATAAATAGTATTGAGTTTGCCAATGAGCCTTGGGAAAATCCATAAAACAATGAAATTTTTTTTTATAAACCAGTAACCCAATTCTTGCCTCTTACTTAGGGCTAGTTTCAAACTCAGCAAGCCATATCCTTTTAATTTCCAAGGGAAATTTGCATCTTAAAACAATATGTCTGTTTTAGAAGGAGCTAAGTTCCACAAAACCAGAATATTGTGGTCTGTAATTGCTCAGTTGGAAGCACCTGCTGCCAGTGTGTTCTGGAACCCTCCACTCATCCTGTTTAAATGCCTAGAAGAAGATTTGATTGCTTTTGTTTGGAGTTGTGGTTTTCCCTTCTTCCCCCTGGTTCTTTATCATTGGTCAGTTCTGAAATGGAGATTCCCCCTAAGCATGGCTTCTTGCAATTCCTCTTTTAATGATGCATAATCAGATGGTAACAGTGATGGAGTCCCAAACCACTAGGGCCTTCCTGTGCTACTGCAACATTCAGGCAGTGATTACTCAGTTCCTGAACTGAAGTTTCCTTCATCTACTATGTTCTCAGATTCCATGTTCTTCTTTCATGGCCTCCCCTGAGTGGCTGGCTCACAAACTCCATCCCATTCTTTTTTTGAACCACTAAGCCTGGGCCACAGGGGCTGTTCTATATCAATTCAGTCACCCTGTCTCTATGCTGCCTTCTCATTCTGGAATATTCTGAAACAATTGGCATAACTGTTTTAATTGGAGACATTAAAATATGTTTTATTTATAGCAGCCTTGAAAATTCCTTTGGTTAGCATCTGTTAATTCCCCATTTCATCTTATATTCATTTATTATTATTATTTTGTGCATTGGTGTTTGCCTGTATGTGTGCCTGTGTACCACATGTGTGCTTGGTGCCTTATGGAGGCCGGAAGAAGGTGTTGTATACACTGGGATTGGAATCACCGACAGCTATGAAGTGCCACGTGGGTGTTGGAAATCAAACTCGGGTCCCCTGGAAGAACAGCCAGTGCCCTTAACTGCTGAGCAGTCTCTCTAATCTCCACTCTTCATTCTTAACCCCTCTCTATTTCTTAGTCATTTTCACTTCTTACCACTTGGAGTCCTCATTTGCCTTGACCACTCCCACCTTGCTTTTAAGCCTTGTCTTAGACATCTCTGCCCACAGGAAATGCTGGTGAAAGTATTGCTCTGGGTCAGCTGCATTTATCTTATGATCAAGATCCCCTATTACCCCTGCCCCTGGCACCCCATCTTGCCTTGATTTGTTGCTCTGACCAGGGCTGTGTCTTCCACAAGCACCGCCCCCCTGCCTTCCACCCAGTCCCACCTCCAAGGCCAGGGTTATGTCTTCCACAAGCACCACCCCATGCCTTCTACCCAGTCCCACTTCCATGCTCCCCAGTTAGAAGTCTGCTCTTGATTAAAGTCGCATGAGAGAGCATCTCAGATTCTCCAAACCAGAAGGGATGGGCACTTTATATGAAGCATTTGCTTAGCTCCTACTTGAGCTCACAAGGATTCCTTTGATATTAGTAAGCTATCCTTAAGCAATGCGGAAGAATGCTTTTTAGATGGTTCCCCATTCAGTGTGAGAGTTATAAAACACCCACCCCGGTGTCATTTGCTGCTACTTCAGATTATTGAGCATAGAGTAAGAGTGTTGTAGTTCAGTAACAAGCTGCATCAGATCCTACAGAAAGGGAGATACATGGAAGAAATTCTAGTGTTGAGTACATTTTGTTTGAAAATAGAGGATGTCTTCCATACCATTAGAGGCAAGAATTTGCTCCTATAATGAACATAAGAGTATATAAATCTTCTCTATATAGCTATAAAAGTTTTACAGGAAAAGTTTAAAATAACTATATAGGTATTTTGAAAAGTTTAGGAAAGAAAAACATAAAAAAAAGGTTTTTATTTTTCATTTTCCCGTTAAGTCCATGAGTTCTTTGTCTGAGACAATGGCATGAAGAACGAATAAAATAGAACACAGTGTGAGAGTTCTTCACAAATCAGGATGATGGTCAACAATGCTTCAGAGAGATTCAAACCCATGATGGATTGCCCTACAAGTCACTCGCCAAGTATGAAGACAAGGATTTTACTTGACATTGTATCTTCTATAGACCATTTCAAATCTTACTGGATTTATAAAATAGAATTTAAATTTTAGGTTTGCAAGTTGTCAAGGCAGTAGCATAATTTTTCAGAGACCAGTATGTTGAGTTTTAATGGTAAAACTACTGTGATTATATAATCCAACCTCCATTTATTGGAATGATTATAACATGTTCTAGACCACTTGTTACCTGTTTATTAGTACCTTATGAATACTCTACATTGATAGTCCTAACATTTGGTGGGCTAGAAGTATTATTGATTCTCTCTGGCTTCAATAAAATGTTCAGCTTTGGAGCTGGAGAGCTGGCTCAGAGGTTAAGAGCACCGACTGCTCTTCCAGAGGTCGTGAGTTCAATTCCCAGCAACCACATGGTGGCTCACAACCATCCATAATGAGATCTGGCACCCTCTTCTGGTCTGCCAGTGTACATGCACACAGAACACTGTATACATAATAAATAAATAAATCTTTTAAAACAAATGTTCAGCTTTAAAAAAAATTCCCACCCTGCCAATAAAAATTATGATTCAGTGGATATGAAGGAAACCTAAAAATGTGTTCTTAAAACTTTCTCAGGAGATCTTAATGCATTTACATCCATTGTTCTAATTTTTATCTGATGATCATTGTATGTAAACTACAAACAGAAACCTTCCTTCTATTAATTTAACCTATTTCATGCAGGAGAATTTCTATCTGAGGTTGAAACCTCATAATTTTCCCTATAGTTGATTCAATACAAGCCCAGTACATGCCCTCAATACATGGCCAGTAGATCCTCTAACAAACACTAAGCCATTGCAGGGCATGAGTACATCTACTTCACTAGCCAATATGTTGATCTGATTATAGATAAACTGTGTTCTATAAAAAGGTTTTGGCCAGTCAAGCTTTTATTAATTTTGATTTAAAAAAGAAACACCAGTCTGAATAAAGTAATAATCAACTAGGAAAAAAAAGTTTGTGGGGGGGGTGGGGCAAGAAATCTAAAGAATACAGCCAAGATGTAAGAAGAAAGAACAGTGGTTCTCAGAAAACATGTATCTTAGGAAAATACTTGTGGTGATATTTTGTTTGTGCTCTAACAAATAAAGCTTGCCTGGAGATCAGAAAGCAGAGCTAACCACTCGTTAACCAGAGAGGCCAGGAAGGGGTGGCATATACCTTTAACCCCAGCACTTGGGAGGAGGAAGCAAAAAGATCAAGAGTTCAAGGCCATCCTGGGCTACATAAGATTGATCCAGTCTAAAAGAGAAACAGAGCCAGGCAGTGGAGGCAGATGCCTTTGATCCCAGCACTAGGGAGGTGGAAACAGGAAGTGATATGGCTGGGCAGAGAGAAGAATATAAAGCAGGAGGAGACAGGAGCTCACCCTTTTCAGGCTGAGGAGTTGGCTGTGGCTAGTTCCTTTACTTCTCTGATCTTTTAGCATTTACCCCACTATCTGGCTCAGGGTTTTTATTATTAAGACCAATTGGGATTTGTGCTATAAATACCCCCTCCAATTTCCCACCTAATTAAAATCTTACTTGAAACTAAGGAAGAGCAAGCAGATTTACTTGTACTCTAATCGTTATTGGGGAGACGTGTTTATCATGCATTTTATTGTTTTTATAGTTTGCTTTCAAACACTATTGGGCCACACAGCAGCCATTTGCTTCAGTGGCAGCCATAGCACCTGCTCGGCACTGCCCAACTCAGTGGCCACACACTGGAAAGAACAAAAGAACCCACAGACTTCAAGCCAGCGTTTGGGGATTACTTCTTATTTGTTTTTCTTGCAATATGAGAAAGCAACCTAACCCATATTTAGAAATTAATTTGGGGATATCTGTCATTTCTGTCATAGCCTATCAGTCCCGATCTCAGCAGGGTTATTTATGAATAATTAGGCTAATAAACCAAATCTGGGGAGTACTTCAAATCATGAAGTACAGCTGAGGAGTCATTGAATTAACACAAGCTGCTACAGAAACAGTAGTACCACCAAGTGGTGGTGCCAGCATTGATTTTCTGGGGAAGTAGAATTCAAATGAAAAGTTTAGCCTACAGCTACTTAAAAAGTTAAGAATAAAAAGCATTTTTGCAGGCCCACCTCCTGCTCATTTCCAGAATTCTCTATTGGAAGGCTAAATTGCACATTTCTTTCATCCATTGGTGAGACTTCTGTATGCAGTCTGTGCCTTTGTAGGAATGCACCACAGGAGGGCATAGTGCACATGGCCCATGGGCAGTGCACTCTGCACACTTGGACTGTGTAAGGGAGCCCCTTTTCTCTGGGATGACCCTACAATGGCACAGGTCAGCCTGGAAATGCCTGAAAGGGCACATAGTGATGGGAACCTGTAGAACAGTTCACGGTCCAACCTGACATAATCAGAATGTGTGCTTTCTGCCCGCTTGCTGCCATTCTTCCAAAGCGTAAACATTTCTTTCAAAAACACGTCTGCTCAGAGCAGACTTTCAAATGTTCTCTGATTAAAATTGCCAGGTTTGTTTGTACCATCTGCTAATGCAATCACATAAAATTCTGATTTTCTGTCAATGAGTTAATTCTCCTGGTGCTGAAGGAAATGTGATCACAGACTTGAGACTGAGCAAGAAATGGTCTGCATGCATTGAGATGGTCTTGGAATCAGCCATGCTTTGGGAACAGTACAGGAACTCAATGTGGGCTTCTGCCCCATCTGGTTTCATCAGTGAGTTTCTTCATTCTCCTACACATTTATTCTCTGCTGCATTTTGT
This sequence comes from Onychomys torridus, assembly GCF_903995425.1. NCBI lineage: Eukaryota > Metazoa > Chordata > Mammalia > Rodentia > Cricetidae > Onychomys > Onychomys torridus. The sequence goes on along the minus strand of NC_050446.1, from coordinate 54,154,993 downwards.
CCGTCTCCCATCACTTCAAAATTACATTGTGAAATCAAGCCTAGAATGACAATGTATCATAAGGTATTGAATTATTACATTCTCTCCTCTGTGGGGATGTTTTGTGTGAAGAAAAGCTTATTAAACATACCGCAATTGTTAATTTCTTTTGCTTTTCGAATTGGACTAGTGAACGTATTTTACTTTTGGAACCCACTTAATGGCAATCCATAACTTCATTTGAAGATCTAGCCTAAGACTGTAACCAAAACAAAAGAAAGGAAAAAATCTTTCCCCTTTCTTGTCTAGCCACACTAATCCTCTTTAAAGTACCCTTTCCATCAAGGGAACATAGAGGAGCTCAATTTCTATAGCAAATGGAATACCGAGTGGTACAGTTTAAAAGGGTTACTACTGTGAGTGAAAAATGAAAATAATGGAATGACCCAGAGAGACACCCTGAGCCCAGGAGTCCACACTGCCACTCGACTTTATTGGGTCAGGGATATATGCATGCACCTCTGTCTAATTGGAAAGCCAGGGAGATGGCAGACCTTGGCTTCTGCTGGTGGGGACACACACTGGAAATGTTTTATTGCAAAGTGACTGAAACCCCATAAGAAGTTTAACACTTAAGAGACAGCAGGGATGGTTTAGAGAAAAAGAACTAAGATTCTCTCCATTGGGTTCCCCCAGCCCTGACAAGGTTGGCAACTTCATTTTTTAAAAAGTGTGATGAGTTCAGATGACCGCTGAAAGTTTCATCTTCAATTTATATATATATAAAACAGTTAAAGTGTCCCTTTAGAAAGATGCCCCGGGAAATACATCATCGCAATGGTATAGAAATGCATCAGGAACTGCCTGCAGATTGCCCAAAGAAAACAGAGCCAATTTTCTGAGAAGACTGAATAGAAATAGTGAATGCACCCAGCTTCGTTTAATGCCCACAGAGTTCGTGTGAGACTGTAATTAAGAATGGAAAGAGGCAAGAGGCTGAACCCGGCTCTTTGTGGTTTCTTCAGAAGGTCGAGGCCCGATCTTTCTATCAGGATTCAAAATTGCAAGTGACAGTGGGGTTTCCACACACTCGGCTCTGTGCCAGAACATTCTCTCTTGTGTGGTTTTGAAAATTCACCCTAAAGGAAGACTTATGACTATTTTGAAAGAACAGGCATCCCTCTCCTTATTTATAGAGAAGAGCTTTATTCTTTCATTCAATTGGTAAAACAAAATTAAACCCGAGTTTGGGCAGTAGTTTTTTAATTTTATCTATATCTCTATTATATCTCTAATGATATAGATACAGCATTTGTTTTGCAGTAGTGAGGCTTCTGATTTGAAATCAGAAAACCCTAGGGTAGTGTAAGGCATTTATCATCACAGAGGCCTGATCAGGGCCCTATGGAGGTTTAAACATAGTGGTGCTCTCTCTCAGCTAATAAGGTAAATCCTCCTGCTATTGGTGAAAAAGTGTTGTATCATCTGCCATGGAGATCTGGGGCTGGGCTGGTGGAAAGACCCTGCACTTAGATTTTGACTCCTTTTCTTGCTAGTGCTGAGAGATTAGCAAGGGCACACTTCCTCTGAGTGCTAGTGACCCTGTGGTTAAACTGTGGATGACTGCTTGGGTCTTAGAGGGCTGGGTCAAGATGACATGAGCTGATACAGGAAGAACACTTGCACAGGGCTGCCATACACAATGGAGAAGCAGTGCTCACCCTTTGTTGGCAGTTAGTATGGCATCCTAAAGCTTCAAGCCATCAAGCAGAATATACCATGGCTATGAACCATTTCTCTGTATTCTGATTTTATCTGCATTTTCCTTACACACAACATACTAAGCAATTCCCAGATTTTGCATTTATTAAGGGTCCTTCCTCATGAATGAATGCAGAAGTTTCTAACCAATGCCAATTTAAAAAAAGACCACTTGTTTTATTCTGCATCTTCATGCATTAAGCATTTCTTCACATGAGTTCAAGACTAATTGTCCCACAGGTCTTAATGGATTATAAAAATAAAGGCACAAAATCTTGAGATGGATCTAGTGGGTAGTTAAATGTACAAAGAAAGAAGGAGGCTAAAGAGGTGGTTCGGTGGCTAAAGTCCATTTCATACAGGTGTCAGGGCTGGAGTTTGGATCCTTGGAATTGCACATAAATGGCCTGTAATTCCAACCTTAGTTGCAGACAGAAGACCTGGGAGCAGACTAGTTAGCAACAGCCATATCAGTGAGCTCTGGGTTTGATTGAGAGATCCTACCTCAGTGAATAAAGTAGAAAGGTTATTGAGGATGATTCTTGAACAACCATAGGCTTCCACATACACTGACAGATATGTGACCACATATGAGCATCCATACATGCCAAAAGATACCAATGCATACACATTGCACAGCACATCACACATGCAAACATAAAAGAAATGGAAAGAAATAAGGAAAAAGAAACAAGGAATCAGGAAGAGTTAGGTAGCAGGCAAACCAGCAGGCAATTCAGGGCCTCCAAGAAGGTCTTGGCACATACCAGCCTAGCAGAGATTTGAGAATTCCTGGGACACAAAACCCTGTTCCCTTTAACACTGAGGATCACACTACCCAATAACATTTTGGGAACATCCCGTTACTCTTAACTCAGAACTGGGAAAAAGAAATACTTGTACATGAAGATCAAATATTAGGAAATCATGATAGAACTGAGAGAAGAGTGTAGGGTTGATACTCAGTGAGGGCTGGTGCATTTGCTGGGGACTGTGCCACTCCAAGAACATTGTTCTTTCCCAACAGGTCTTTGCTGGTTTTGAAGTGGGAGGGATATTTACCATGCTTTAGAGAAGAATGCCATGAAATGTATTTGTTCTGTCCAAGTGGGGACACAAAGATCTTTTAAAAAGTGAGTGATCTTGAGACTGCATGTGGCACAAAGCCCGTGCCTCTGAGCACAGCTTTTCTCGTCAGTGAGAAATGTGGAGAGTTTGGAATCTGTATCCTCAGTTCCCCGAAAGGTAGCCTGTTACAGAGACCCAGGAGCTAGCCTCAGAGGTCCTTCTTATGGGCTATGTCGGCATTTGTAACATACTTTCCCGAGTCTATAAAAACATTAGAAAAAAACACACCCAAATCGCACCAAAGGCTCCTCCCATTCTTCCTCCACCCCCATTCTAACCCCCCAACCTACCTTGCTTGTTTTCATATCCCTCGATCAAAGCAGTTTTCACTAGAACAGATACTGGGACAGGATCCATGGGTATTACAAAAGAGTATGTACCATTTCTACCTTCAAGACCCACTCCTTGTCACGGAAAGCACTACCATATTGTGTATTCATATTGAATATATTTCATAATGTAATAGAGGATAGTTGTGTGGGATAACAATTTACTTATTGCTAAAGAATGAAGCTACATTTTATTCTTTCTTTGAAGTTCCCAACTGTACCATGTATGTAGTATTCGGTGTGTCTTATAAAATGAATGGAAACATTAATGGCATGTGACCCTAAAATCAGACTTATTTTATACAACATAATATAACCAATGGAATTTAGTAACAGGATATTTTGCATAGCAGACAAGCCAGGACAGAGTCAGGCTGAGATGTTCAAGTCTGACGTTGAATTTTCTGAGCTTCATGAACTGCCCTGTGCTTTACTCATTGTCACTGAGATGGCATCAGAAAACACACTAATGGCTGGGCGGTGGTGGCGCACGCCTTTAATCCCAGCACTCGGGAGGCAGAGGCAGGGGGATCTCTGTGAGTTCGAGTCCAGCCTGGTCTACAGAGTGAGATCCAGGACAGGCTCCAAAACTACACAGAGAAACCCTGTCTCAAAAACAACAACAACACCAAAAAAAAAAAAAAAATACACACTGATAAGTCAACCATCTTAGAAGCAATTATTGCTTTATGAAGACCAATTTGGCATCACTCAAGAAACTTGAATTTACTCAAGAAATTACCATAAATACTGGTTTATTCCAACTCATAGTTTCTACTCTACTGGTTGTGTTTTTAACCCTCATGCCACATAAAGTAGAAAGTTAGGGTTTTTGTTTTTTTTTTTTCTGATATACTTATGTCATTTTATCATTAAGTGTGAAGCATTAGTAGATGAAACTAGAGTCAAGAAGAAAACACTGCCTTCTGACAGGTATTTATCTTATGATGAGTAATGAATCTCAATCTCTCCTTGTCTTGGCTAACACAAAACAATAGCTGTAGACATGTGATTCTCTTCCTTTGTTGTATATACTCACTCCATTGACAAGGAGACTGAATTGTGGGAGGGATACTTTTATTTACACTTTGATGAATACAAATAGAAGAAAACGACTTAGGGATGCTGAGCTTGTTTAGGGGTAGAGGTAGCAGTGAAGGATGGGATCTGCATTTAGGGTGCTGATCAGTCACTCTGCCATTTCCCCTCTCATGTTCTCCTCTGCTGGAGCCTGTCCTCTGTATCCTTTTCTATTGTAACTACACATTGGTACTCAAACTCACAATGTAGCATTTGCTTCTACACTATTTATTAGATTTTATGGACTGGAAAATATAGTGACAGATTTCTCATACATGTCCCCTGAATCTTATGAGGGATTAACAAAGTGGGTGTCTTAGTTCTTGTTGCTGTAACTTGACAGGAAGGCTGGTAAACAATAACAATGTATTTCTCATGATTCTGGAGGTCAGGAAGGGACAAGGGTTTCGTTGTGAAGAGGGTTCCCTCCTGGGATGCAGAATAACTTTCTCTCCGGCAGCAGGAGAGGTGGAAATCCTATTTACAGAGGCTCCACCCTCCGACCTAACTTCCCAAGGCTCCACCTCCTAAAACCATCACAAGGATTCCATGTCAACGTTTATATTTGGGGAGGGAGGACAAACATTCAATTGTGACAGTGTCTGTGCAATCACTAAAGAGGATGTTCTCTTGCAGGAATGGAATTCAACCATAGAGAAGCTGAAGAGCCAGGCGCTGGAGATCCTACTGTCCAAGGACTTCACAGAAAAAGAACACCTCCAGCTCTCTAACCAGAAACTGAGTCGACTGCAAGAAGAGTTTGGTCGACTCATGGTGGAAAGAAAAGCCTGGTTGACAATGGCACATGACTTTTTTAACAGGGCTAAGAAGGTCAGTGTGAGGTCAAGATGATAATCTTTGGTACTGGGGCTGACCAATAAGAGACCCATTATGTCGACTGCTCAGGGCACATCATAGAAGGCTAAATTCTGTGTAGAATAGCAAACTGATAGAAGAGTTTTAAAATCACAGTCTTATTGTGGCTATTGGTTGTTTTTCAAAGCTAAGAGATTATGTTTTGATGTGTACAGAGTTAGTTTTTAAAGTAACTCCAAAGCCAGGTTTTGTGGCACATACTTTTAATCCTATACTCAGGAGGCTATGAGTTTGAGGCCAAGCCTGGTCTGCATGTTCCTGGCCAGTTATAGAGTGAGACCCTGTCTCAAAAACAAACAAACAAACAACCCAAAGAAATAAACAACAACAGAAATAACTTTTAAAAAGTTCCTCTTTAGAGCTGCCATTGGTCTGTTTGTGGGAGACACTATTCTCCATATTAAAATGTTTCTCCCAGAGATGAGGAAATACAAAATACTTCAGGTCAAAAAGAAACCTTAACAGTGTTACCAAAACACCTTTTGTTGTTTGTTTTAAAGAGTAGTTCAGGGTGGTAGCCTCCAGGTCCCAATGTAGCTAAGGGTGGCCTTGATCGGAACTTTCCTTGTCTGCCTCCCACTAGCTGAAGTTTGGGGCATGCATTACCACACCCAGTTTGTATAGTACTGGGGATTTGTGCATGCTAAGTATATCCCTGGCCCATTTTTGTTCTTTTAAAACAGTTTCTTTAGTTTATTAGGTAGAAATACATAGATATTATAAGTCTTCTGTGCATATGAAGTCCTAAGGTCAGAAACTGCCTCAAATCAGCCATTCTGCCTTGGTATTACATTTTTAAGTAAGACAAGGGAGAGCCTTGCTACAGACCTTCAGTGGGTCTTCTTGTGTAGGAGAAGGGTGCCACTACTCCTGGGCAAATGCCTTCACTGTTGTAGCAGATGGTCATGGGGTGGTAATGTTTGACTCCTCAGTAACAAGTCCTTAGGTCAGAGGGTGGCGCCTCTAGAATAGGATTTCCACCTCACCTTCTGCTACATGAGAACACAAGAAGTCAATCTACATCCCAGGAAAGAGCCTTCATCACAACAGAACCCTTGTCCCCTCCTGATTTCAGCCTTCCATCCTCTGGAACCATGAGCAATGCATCGCTATTGTTTATACACAGAGATGATGTTCCATGTGCATGGATATGATCTGAAACGTTTTTGACCTTTGCCACAGTAACATAGACCTCCAGACCTCTGCACTGGAATCATTTAAATAGTTAAATTTCAGCAATTTAAAGATAAATATGAGGCAAAAAGCATAGGGTGAGGGAAGCTATACACACTGGGCTCTAAAAATCACAATACTGGAGCTCTGAGTACAGTGAGCTCCATGGTTACTTAATTGTGAAATTCTTTACTTACAAAAATCTTTTGAAAAGATGAGAGGTAGAATTTGAAAACAGAGAGGACAGAATTACAGTAAACCTATTAAACAAGTACTCTTGGTTAATTATGGGATTTTGGGGGTGTCTCACAGTTTTAATGCCAGACACAGATACAGCATATAGCTGGAGATAGTGAACTGAGTAGATGTTAATTGCTAGCTATTTTTTCTCTTCAGCTGCCCAGTTTTGAAGTAAGAGGTTGTAAAATGTCCATCACAGCTTTAGTCTACAGAGTGAGTGAGCTGTTTTCAAGTTGACTGTTACTGCTGCTCACGAAAAGAGTAATAGAATGTGTTTCTATAAAACAATGCTTCTGATAGAAGCCGCATAGCTCATAGCCTTGCAAAATGTAGACAATGCTCGCTCTCTCTCTCTCCTTCCCTCCCTTCCTCCTCCCCACTCTCTCTCATTCTCTCATTATTTTGGTCTCTCGACATTCATTATTTGATACCTTGCCTTGGCTGTTTGTCATCTGACTTCATTTTCAGGCCCTGAGAGAAATTGTAAAAGTTAAAGAAGATGAATTGGTGAAGGAGAGGAGGAGGGAGCTAGGAAGGAGGAAGGGGAGGGAAAAGACAGAAGAGTGGATACTCTCTGAATCTCACACAGTAATGCAAGTCTGGTCTAGAGAAGAGAACCCAAAAAAGTAGATTCCTGGATTCTCCATCTCATCCCGCAGCATGCTAAATAGTCAAAGTGTAAAGATGGCTGGCATTTACCTGTGCTCTAACTTGGGCCAGTGGTTCTCAGGAAAGTTTAGAGTTCTTTCTTCTTAAGGAAAATATTTCCAAATTAAAAAGAAATAGCTCAATGTGAAAGATGACGGATATGGGAATTGGGACAGAACCAGATGCCAGAGTTTGTAGATTGGAAGGTTAATCATGCATCCGCATGCATTGTTCTGTGTTAGTAAGGTAAAATAAATTATGAAGTTATATAGAGAGCAAATCTATGTAAGATAAGAATCAAACTCTACTTATGACTTATAAGTGACATTTTTTGATTCATATTTTGGATTCTGCAAATTAAAAAAAATCTTACCATTTTACCTATTTTGACAGAAAACTCATAAATAAATCTCCAAGTCTTTAAAATAATTTTCTGCCTGGTGGTACTGGTGCACATCTTTAATCCTAACACTTGGGAGGCAGAAGCAGGTGGATCTCTAAGAGTTCAAGGCTACCATGGTCTACAAATCGAGTTCCAGGACAGACAATACTGTTATACAAAAAAAAAACACCTTGTCTCAAAAACCTAAAATAATAATAATAATTTTCTAGGCTAGAATTTCTGTGTATACTAGTAAGTAGGGTAGCTTTTAATTTACATTGTTTATCTCAGAAGCTGTTTTCTCTTTGAAAATTCCCTGTGATGTGTCTGGAGGATGTCTCCTTGTTGTGAGTATTTGTGCTTGTAGATGAAACACTCCCAAACACTGAGGACTCTTGAGAGTTTACCTGACTTTCAAGCTCCCATGCTGTCTGTTCATAGACACTGACAGAAGACACATGGTTTCTGGGTCAGTGCCAAATGATGACCCAGCAAAGCAGTAGCTGGGGGACAGCATGCAAATGAGCTCAGCGTGTCCCAATTCCAACATGGGTGATGGAGGTCAGCATGGGCACATGTCTGCCCCATGATTAGGAGTGAATAAAGGGACTCTCAACCCAAGGAATCTACTGACTGATAGAAAGCAGCAAGTCTACTCTTTGTCTCAGGGTTGACATCACCTCAAATGGGAAGATTGCTAGCTGCAGAACCCATAGCTAGTGGCTCTGTTCCTGCTGTGTGTGTGTGTGGGGGGGGGGAGACAAGGAAATCCCTGCCTAAAGATAGCCCTTCCCACAGATACCAATTCTGCTTCTGATGTGAGAATTATTATCCTAGCAAACAAACTCATTGCCTGAAATTCCTCATGTTCTGCCGAGTGCCAACGAGCAGAACATGCTGGTGCTGTGGAAAATGAGACACTGGGATGGTGTGAATGTCAGCTTACTGTAGGGGGTTTAAAACATGCTCTTTGAGGGGCTGAAGAGATGGCTCAAAGGGTATGAGCACTTGCCTCACAAATGTAAGGACCTGGGTTCAGATCCCAGGATCCTCATAAAATGCTGGATATAGTCCTGTGCATGCCTGGAACTATGCATTGTGGAGGGCAGAGACAGTAGGATCATGGGAGCTTGGTGGCTGACAGCTTAGCTCTAGGTTCCTTGAGAAACTTTATCTCAGAGAATGAGGCAGAGAGTGATAGCAGGAAACCCGACATCCTCTTCTGGCCCCTACACACATGTGCCCATATACCACCACCACCGCCATCACCCTACCACCACACATACCACCACCACAACTACCACCACCCTAATACACACACACACACACACACACACCACCACCACCACCACCACCACCACCACCACCACCACCACCACCATCATCACCATTACCATAACCACCACCACCACCACCACCATTCCAAAAAGTATTTTTCAACTTTGTATAAGCAGAAAGAAATAAATGTAAAGTTTCTCTACAGAATAGACAATGTTTTTATGTCATATATAATACTCAGACTTCTTCCTCATGTTTATTGTTATATCCTCTCTACCAGTTCTAGATTGAGCAAATGCATTCATTCATTGAAGTCGCTGAATAAGCAGTACAGGAAATCCATGGCAGTCACTGCCTTCATCTTTAGGTAGTCACTTATTCAGCAAATATTTATTGAGCAACTTCTATGCAACAGGCACGATTCTAAATCCAGAGGATACAATATAGAGCAAAATGTGCAGAAAATCTGTCAGAATGGTTTCCGAATTTTGAGATCCAAGAAGCTGTAAAAATTACCTAACTGTCCACAAAGAGAAAAATTCCCCTAATGCCTTCCCCTCATGGCTCTGGGAACCCAACTGATACCTTGTAATAAGCCTAGAAGTTGGAGAAAATTACTCAAAATGTCTGAATCTGTTTCTCAAGCAGAGAAACATGTGAGCAGTGTATTGTTCTTGAGAGATGGCTGTTTGAACCTAGACTTAGCAGCAGGTGGCAATGTTGAGACTTGGGCCTTAGGGAATGTTCCTATATTTAGGGAATGGTCCTAAACCAGCCTCTAAACCCCATGCAAAGTTTGAACCATGAAGAATTGACGCACTTCCTTTTTCGGAGTGTCCTACTGCATTTGGTGAACCTATTTGTTAAATCATTCAGCCATTTATTAACTGGTAATATTGGTGGTTTATAGTGAGTAATAGTTGACTGGAGAAGGGTGCTCCCCAATAGTGTTCTGAATTGTACTCTCATTACTTGAAACACGAGTATAACACCTGTTACAGAACATACCTTGATCCCTCTAAGTTTTCATCCTTTGAAATTGTTTGTTATCATGTGGGTTATATTTTCAGCATTTCATGGAAAATTGTTAGTCTCTATAGACCATCCAAGATGTAGTTATGGTTATTTGGGGATTGGGATTGAATGAAGCAGGGATGAATATCCAGTGTGTTAAAATCAGAATAGCGTAAGCTTTTATTTATGCAACAGTCATGACTGAACCCAAATCTGTCAAGTATGGCCCTAAGGTTGTCAAGTTTCATGCTCCTACCTTCTGTTCCCAGGCACATAATTTCTTTGAGGGAAGCAAGCAGAAAAGCCTAAAGCCAAGTCCATTTTGTGAACACGGTCTGACCTTCAGATGGTCAATATGAATGCCAAGGTGAACTAAATTTGAGGCATTCACAAAACACCTAAGTACTCATGTCAAGCATAGTGCCATGGTCTCCATTGTTTCCGCCATCACTATTGCAAATGGCGTGTCTTTTAGAAGGTGTGGTTGCTTTTCAAAACACAAGACAGCAATGCCTGGAGCCACATTTCTGTTTGACACAAAACAAAATGATTAAGCATGGCATTTTCTATATGTTTTCCTCATTTTACAATTTAAAAATAAATATATTTTAAGCACATTGGTGGAAAACAATTACAATGACCTAATTATTGAACAGATTGAAAGAGGAAACATGCCCAGATAGAAAACCTAAAAAATATTATTGAGAAGGATTTTCTTAAAATGATGTAAATGAAATCTGGAAATTAAACTAATTGTTGGAAAAATTTTTACAAGTTACTTTTAGTTGTACAATCTTTGAGCACTATGCCTCAGAGTCCTCCTTTAAAAAGATTTAAGTAAGTGTATGTGAATGTCTGTGCACGAGTGCAGGTGTCCATGGAGGCCAGAAAGGGCAGTAAGACCCCTTGGAGCTGGAGTTACAAGTGCTTGTGAGTTACCTGCCATGAGTGCCTGGGAGCCAAACTCTGGTCCTCTCTTAAGAGCACAGGCTCTTAACTGCCAGTCCATTTCTTTATTCTCTTGGACTCCTCTTTTTAAAAGTCACTTCTTTTCTCTTAGAAATAACTGGAACACTGGCTTTCCCACTGAGCTTCTTACACCCTGATAGCATGTTGTGTTCCTACTGTGTCAGATAGGTACTTGAGTAAAGCCAGTGGCAGGTGTGGTCTTGGGCATCCAGACCCTTGTGGGTGGTTTATAAGACAGAGCAATGTACTGTAGGGTAGGCATGATGGGTTAAGGCCAGCACAGGGGGGAGCACCGAGCAGAGTCTGACCAGGGGGAATGTGTCAAGTAAGGTGACCGCTAAGTGATGTTGGGAAGGTAACACAAAGGGAAGGTGTATAGTTGGGCTGTGCTCAGGAAATCTAGGCTGTCACTGCCTGAGGAATGTGGTAGAAGATAAGAATGGCAAAAGCAATAGAGGCAGCAAGGGGCTCAGTGAGGACGCTGTACTCAGGAGTGTGTGTGTGTGTGTGTGTGTGTGTGTGTGTGTGTGTGTGTGTGTGTGCACATATATATTTACAATATATAGTGGTTACTATATATATGTAGTTGTTGCTATTGTTTGTAGTTAGAAGTTTTCTCTGGTCCTGCCCGGCCCTTTGGTCAGGACGAATCTCTCCCACCCATGTCCTGCAGCTGCTTCATAATAATTACCAACTTCATGGCCTATAGCAGGCTTCTTGCTATCTAGTTCTTATATTTTAATTTAACCCATTTCTATTAATCTATGTTTTGCCAAAGTTCCGTGGCTTACCAGTCTGCTGACATGTTGTTCCTTCGGCGGCAGCTGGTGTCTCTCTGCCTCTCCTTTCTCTTCCTCCCGTCTCTCTTGGATTTTCCTTCCTAGCTCCATTCTGCCCTGCAATAGGCCAATGCAGCTTTATTTATCAACCAATCAGAGAAACACATATTCACAGCATATAAAAAGACATCCCTCAGCAATTGTTTATCATTTACTATATAATATATAAGAAATGATTAAGAACTTGAAAAGATTATAAGTCAAATCTCACCACAAAAATTGACATCTTCAGTTCATCTATCTTCCTTCTGTCCTTCTGATAGAATGATGATGCTGGTGTTTAGAACCCTTTACTTTAAAGCTCAGGGGTCGATCGGCTTGTTTAAACCTCAGCAAATATTCAATGAAGGTGGCCGAACTATTAATACAGAAATAATAAATAGATGATGGAAAATAAGGGATGTCTTCAACATCCTTCATCATAAGTGCCCAAACCCACCTCAGCCTTAAACATCTGGTAGTCAAGATATTCAGTTTTGAGGTTGTATAGCTCAATAGTAGCGTGTTTGCCTGGTGTCTGTAAGGTCTGGGTTCTGCCTCCAGTACTGCAAATAGAAAAGGAGCTATTTGATTTTACTCCTACTCACTAGTAAGTGGTTTCCGGTAAATTCGTCAGTGGACCCTTAAGTCATAATTGTATTCATTGGGTGTCTGTCCTTCCATGTGTACCTCTACACATATCTCTTTTGGCAGCAAACGAATTCAGCCTTGTGGTATAGTTGTTTCTTGGCAAATTTATTTCTCTTTGCCTAATTAAAATTCCCTGAGGCTAAAAAAAATATGTCTGTCTCACTTTGTATTTACCCAGACACTTAGAATACTGCCTTCTAGTTAATCATTTGAATCACTGAGAACATGAAATACAAACTATAGAACTCCTGGTCTGTTGGAAATGAGGACCCTCTGAACATAGCATCTTTCCTCTTCCATGAACCAACCATAGATACTTGCAAGACATCTTCAAGACTAGACCTATTGATTGTTGATATTTTCTCATAGGAGAAGAGAAGAGTCCCTGGCCCCTCACCTGAGGTTCCAGCCACTGATTCTTGTACCCCTCTTTATAATTTGTCTGTAAATGCACACAGCCTCATAGACTAAAGTGGAGTTAGTGGATATATTGTGTGCAGCAAGTTAAGCACAAGGAAAAGACTATCTTTGAAGCTGTGCAAAGGTTATCATCTATGCTGAGGTGGGACTTTCCATTGATATGTCTTCTTTGTGGTCACCCCTGATCCTGTAAAGAAATCCCTAGCCCGTGTCCTATAAATAAGCCCAACCAACTCATTGGTCGTCCATGTTGGACTTTGGGAGAATTCTACTTTAGTCTGTCCTATATCATGTAAGTGGACATTTGCTTCTATCTCCCCAGGGAAATATCATACAATAAAGAAAACTGTATTGTGCTGTTCATAACAGATTATATTGATCAAAAGTATTTAGGATAAGCTCAGTTTGAAAGGGGAAATCTTACCACAAAACCCAAGGAAAACAAATTCCCGGTACAATTTCTGTGTCATGCTTGAGAAGCTAGGTAGGGTTAAATAGAAGAGACTATCATATGTATTGTTCTTGCAAAGTCTCCAGGCAGCATTGACCGTTCTTATTATTCCTGAGGTATTTCTTACTGTCCAAGAGAGAGGGTGTCTTAATCATCTTTGTATGCCACCTAGTGTTTAAAATTTTTGTTGTATGAACGATTAAACAGCTGGTTATACAGCACATCAGTTTAGTTTTGAACTTGAGTTTTCTCTTCAAAAATAAGTCTAGAAATCCCCATTTAGTCCCAAGAATATCTTTCCATAATTTTTTAGGGTTGATAATAAATTATATAGGTTTTAAGGGTATAGTTGGAGCATAAAACAGACTGGAGGACCTTAAGGAAAAATTTAGAAATATTTGTTAGCATGATTGCTATAATAACATAGTGGATCTTGGAGCCAGGCTGGGCATGAACCTGGCATTTATTGAATTTATTTATTAAATGTATGGCCTGGACATTTACTAAATTTCCCCCATACCCAGCATCTTTATTTGTAAAATAGAAATCCTAATTTTGTGTCCTTACAGGATCACCAGGCCATCTAAGGAAGGTGTTTCAGGGCTAGCACACAGCATAGCTAAGTGCTGCTGAGAGCTAGCCATTGTTCTTTCAATCCATATGCATTTCATATTGCTTCAGCCACTCTAATGTGGCAAATCTTATGTCCAGCACATAGCTGAGTCTATGGTTTGTAGGTGTCACTGGATATTTCTTAAAGGGATGAAAGTAGAAATGATTCATATATGATTTCTCATATGAATAGTACAAAGATCATCCTAAAAACATCACTTACGTCAATTAAGATAAAAGAAAAAATGGTGAATGGACCTGAGGAATTTAATGTTCTGCTTAATGAGTCTCATTTCATTTATGAGGTGGATTTGCCTCAGGGAGACTAAGATGTTAGTATGTAAGCTTCCTTATTATTAACATGCTGCTGATACTGGCATTCAATCCGAAGCTTCCTTTCCAGTATTTTTCAACTTGTGAGGAAAACCTGCTGAGCAACAAATAGCTCTAAATACAGCTTATTAGTCCCACTCCTCTGCCCTGCACCTGGAAGGGATCGGGCAGAGGTGGGGGGCGAGCAAACCAACTTTGAGAAGCAAGGAAGAGATGGGGAAGGTGAGGGGCCTGGGGAAGAGGACCTGAAATTCATCTTCCTCCAGCTCCTGGTCTTCATAGCTTCACAAGCTGGAGCAATTTCGGCCATGTCTCGAACAGCAAATCAGTTCTCTGGCCTGAGCCACTGTAGTTGTCTTCAGTGATGCTTGGGATACGAAGGTAAGGACATGAGTCCTTGTATAAGCAACCCAGAGGGACCCTGACCCTCCAAAGGTGACGGGATCAGAGGTTCTGGTCTGAAACTGTTTTGAGTTTTGTGTCCTTGGCCATTTTTCAGGGCAGGGTGTCATTCTGTTGTTATCTAATATTGACTCTTTCCAAATGTATTAGTCAAAAATCTAACACTGTTATTTATCCAACATCTTTGTGAACCAGCATGGCAGCAAAATTATGCTGGATGACTCATGCTTTTTAAATCATGAGTCTTTTAGATATACAAAAAAGAATAAAACACACCGTTCTCTGATACCATCTGTTTGATTTGGTGCAGTTGACCTTGGATCTGTACTCAACAAAGGGAACAGGAAAGGATTTTTTTGGGTTTTTTTTTTTTGTATTCTTTTTTTTTTTTCTTATTTTTATTGGCCCCTTTAAGAACAAAAGCCAAGCAGTTCCTTAATCTTTTCCATATTAGGGCTCCAAGGAGCTGACCTGTCTTCTCCCTGTGTGGGAGAGATTGAGTAGTACCATGTGAGATGGTTCCGATGAGCTAGGACCCAGCAGGAGAAAATACTGTCCTTGTACTTTTATCTTTTCCTCCCAGTCTAGTCATAAAAACTTGATTCGCTCTGGACATATAAGGATGGAAGACTCAGGGGGCTGTGAAAAGAAAAGCCAAGAGGGAGGAGACTTTAATTCCAATAGTCTGTGTGGGGCTCATGGCGTTCTTCCTGTCAGAAAGAACTTCCACGATGTAACTGCAGCAAAGAGATCCAGTGTATCAAGTTCCCTATGGATAGGGACATAGAAAAGGAGTCTTTTCTATTCGGGATGAGTGAAATTTGAGCGAAGGATGATGCTTAGATCATCCCTGGAACTGGCACACAGATTCTGCTTCAAATTCTACATGGGAATGAGAGAAGGGGAATTCACATGTAATTCAGCCAGTCACAGAGAATATCATTTTGACAGACAAATTCTTTTAAAGCCCAAAGACTGAGTTTTCTTTGTGCCTGCAGAACTATCCCCCTATTTCTGCTTAAACCTGAGTGGGCTGGTTGGTTGTTGTCAACTTGGAACAAACTAGACTCATCTGGAAAGAGGGAGCCTTTGTGGAAGAACTGCCTCCGTCAAAGTAACCTGTAGACATGTCTGTGCTATTTTCTTGGTTAGTGGTTGTTGTGGAGGACCAAGGCCACTGTGGGTTGTGCCATCCCAGCACAGGTGATCCAGGGTTCTGTAACAAGGCAAGCCAATAGCTATGTCCTTCCATGGTCTCCCTGCCTTGGGCTCCTGCTCCAGCTTCCCTCAATGATGGACTTGAATCTCTAAGTGTCATAAAGATTTTTCTCCGGAGTTTGCTTTTGGTCTTGGTATTTTACTGTGACAACAGAAAGCAATCTTGCACCTTAAATAATGAACTCCTTTATGCTATCTGGCTCACCTTACTCACAGGTGATCTGTGTGAGTGTGTGTCATGCTAATGAAGGAAGGAAAACTGTCATCTCCTTCATATTGTCATAGTTTGATCATTTGCTGTAGTTTGTATGGGAAATCATGAAGTGTATCCCTAACATTTGATCTCTTGGAGAAAAGAGTATGGAAGAACATTTGGTTCCCCTGATTCCATGTCAATGAGTTACCTTTGCCACATGACTCTTACTTCTAGTGCGTGTTTGGACCTCCACTCCATCTTCATTCTTTTTAGGAAGTCATACCTTTGTTAGAGCATCATGACGAGGGGACAGTGACATTGCCCATGCATCTGTAACAGCGTTGCAGTGTTAGCTTCTAACCCCTATGAAAATGAGGCCATGGCTGAGGTCTGAGAGAGGCCGCTCCTGGGGTAGGGTCACAGAAGAAATCCCCATGGGATGAAAGGCAGGCAACAGGTGGCTGTGCCCTTCTTAGAGACTTTTTAAAGATGTATTTGAGGTGTCGTCAAGATTTATAGTAGCAGCTAACAACGCCTGAGTACTTCCTGCACATCCTCCCTCATTTTTAGTTCCTTTAATTCTCAATGCAGCAATGAGTTTATTGTTAAAACAGAATGGAAGCTGGGTGGTGGTGGCATACGCCTTTAATCCCAGCACTTGGGAGGCAGAGGCAGGCAGATCTTTGTGAGTTCGAAGTCAGCCTGGTCTACAGAGCGAGATCCAGGAAAGGCACAAAGCTACACGGAGAAACTCTGTCTTGAAAAACAAAACAAAACTAAACAACAACAACAAAAAAACAAAAAAATAAAACAAAACAAAAAAGGAGTGAGGTTTGTAAGCAAGGAATAGTACCTTGAATTCTCCATCCTTTGTCTATTCTTAGAAGGATATTAAGGCTGTTTTTTTTTTTTCTTTTCTTTTTTCTTTAAGGAAGAAAGTAGATTCTCACATTTACACGTAGATTTCTCTTTATTTGGTGGAGCTTGGAGTTCATCAATCCAAAGTATAAATATAACATGCAACAATTCACCAACTTTAAACTTGAAGTGGGATTTAAGGGAATCCAAGATAATTTTAGCGATGCCAGAAGTTTGCTTTAGGCATTGACTTTATTTCTTACCCTCAATTAACTAGAGCCTCTATTTTCATCCTAAATAAGAAACCCCAAACTTAAAATTAAAAGTGAGATCCCAGAAATGGTGCTTGTTCCTTGGTGGTGCTTCAATGAGCTCTAGAAAAGACCCAGAGAGTTGTAAAAACCATCTTTGCTAGCATCAGCATATTGCTGCACTTTGCTTTGTTTCCAACTGCAAGAGAAACGTGGTCAAGTAAGAAAGGGTTCTTGGTATCCAAGTTTCTTTCAAAGGCTTCAGTGGCTAGAGAAAGCAAACCTGGAAGGCCTTGGTGTGATGGTATGAGGCCATTGGAGGGAGAAGAGAATCTCAACATAGAAGAGCACTTGAGAGATTGCTGTAGATTCCAATTCTGTCCAGGTTGAATTTGATTGTTCATGTTCCTTCCCTAAGACAATAAGCTGAACTCAGGGGCCCATGTTCCATACATCTCAAGTCCACTGCTGAAGCCTTCAAACTGTCTTCCATGAGAACGTACTCAGCAACACGTCTCTGCCTCCCTGCGGTCTCCACTAGTCCACCTGCTCTTGTCTCTGATAGTCTGGGATTCTCCTTGACAGTCTTCTGTGGGGAATTTTGACTCATTCTCATGGGACCCTGCCAATCTCAGTGGCTTCCTACTTGGCAATCCAGAAAGGCTAGACTTCAAGGCTTTGGCAGGACTAATTGGTGTTCCATGGCACCGTGTTCCTTTGGGGATAGAACTTCTCTTAGGAGTGGTGTTGGAACATTCTGCAGGGTGGTTCCCCCAATAGCACCAAAGGGAAGAATTCTCTTGATGATCAGCTTTTCTTTGCCTCAGTCTACTCATCCTCCCTCTAGGCCAAAGGTCAGAAATGGGCTGTCAGGAGACCTATAAAGATTATACTCTACTTTATCTCTCTTAAAAATTACAATCCTCCTTTATTATCCTTGTTATCTTATATATTTTCATTCTATTTTTATTACTTCTAGATTGTTTGCATAGTGTGCTGGGGGTGGGGGCAAGTGATATATGAACATGAATACAAGTGTCTGTAGAATCCAGAAGAGGATGGAGTTGCAGCAGGTTGTAAACCACCCAATGTGGATTCTGGGAATGAAACTTAGGTCTTCTGTAAGAACAGTATGCACTCCTAACTGCTAAAACATCCCTCCAGCCCAATGCTTCTGTATCTTAATGTCATCAAAGCCTCAGTAGCCAATGAACAGCTCTTTTATATTCCATGTTAATTTTGTAAACTTCATCTACTGTGTTGGACAGTTCTGCCAATGGAGATAGAAAATGAAGGAGTTTAAAAATCTTATTTTAAGACAATACCTTGCACAGAGGTAGCTGGAGAGATGGCTTGGTTAGGAGCATTGGCTGCTCTTGAAGAGGACTGGGATTCAGTTCCTAGCACCCTTATGGCACCTATCTGTACAACCAGTTCAAGGGAGCCCCACATCCTCTTCTAGCGCCCACAGGCACCAGGTGTGCAAGTAGTATACAGATGTGCATGCAAGCACACACATAAAGAAAAAAAATAGATAACGCCTTGATTTGAAAGGTCTATTCTTTTTCCTGTATAATCTTTTTTAGTATATCAGAAACTATGACTTTGCTCTCAGCCTTTGCACTGTTCCCGAATTGAATAATAATCACCTCTTGTGGTCATATGGATACCTTGGATGGAATGGACCAAGGTCATATTTTAAAAGGCAAGGGAGGAAACCAGAGTGGTGCTTTCCTGAGTGTCTCCTGAGTACTTCAGGTTCAATGTATAGCTCATTAGGAAGTTTCCCTTTACGATTTATTACGGAGATATTTGGGTCATGAAAGTCTACTACATTTTTAATAGCTCATCCATTATGTGTGTATGGTATAAAATACACAAAATCTCAGTCTGACTCTCCGAATTTCATGCTAGTGTCTATCTGTGTCATACAGGTATCTTCTCAATGTAAGTTATTTCAGGACTTTTATGGTATTAATGTTTATTTATGTTGAACTAAGCTGTAAGTTTCCCTAAGTGGGGACTGCACAGCTGCTTTCTAGAACTAAAACATTTTCTGTTGTTGTGTTCAAACTACTAAGTTCAATGGTCTGCTTTAATTTCCGGTGTTTCGTGTACACATTGATGTAGAGTTTTAAATTAGAAAAGCAGAAAATGAAAGTATGGTTTTTTTTTTTTTTTTTTTTTTTTTTTTTTTTTGGCAGGCATTTGATGTACTTGGAAAAGTCGAAGCTTACCTTAAGCTCCTTAAATCAGAGGGTTTAAGCCTGCCTGTCTTGGCAGCGAGGCATGAGGAATTACACACAGAAATTAAAGACTCCGCTGCCGATGTTCTGCAAAAGGGACAGACCTTAATCAGCCAAGTAGACTCCTGCAGGTGAGTAAACTCTGCTTTATCCCCAGTGTAACAAGGTTTTTCACAGTTTCCCAACCTGGTAAAAAATAAGTTGCACAGGGTCCGTCATCCCCTGCTTCTGATGTTTGGCTGCATTATGATGCGGCTTAAAAGGTTCTATTGAATTACGCTCTGCAGTGATTCTGAACACAACATTGCTGGCTCTGAAGTGAAGCCACTGGTCAGAGCATAAGGACTTAAAGATGCTAAAGCTTTGTCCCTGTGTTTGGGGGGGGAGGCGGTGCACAAAACAGGGAGGAGCTTTGCTGGTCAAGCTTTCCCCGTCCTGCTTCTCCTGTCTCCCTCAGTTTATGAGCCTCTCTATTGTCCCATTTTCGCTTTCTAGAAACAAAACAAAACAAAACACTACCAGAATTCTCCCTTCCTTTTTACCTGGCGATTTCACTGAACAAAACCACAAATAAAAGGTAACTATTAATAACAAAAGCTCACATTTAGTGAGAGCCTGTTGTGTGCCGGGCACTGTGCCAAGGGCTTTAGGGACATTATCTCATTAATCCACCCAGTGACTCTATGAAACACATACAAAGAATGTTTGCCTTCCCCAGACAAGGTAACTGTGATACAGAGAGCTCAAGTGACTGGCAAGTGGGATCACAGAGCTGGTCTGGGACAGAGGTAGCTTTTGAATCCAAGTGCACAGGTTCCTGTTGCCATGCTCTTGAGCAATATGCCAGGATCATTTCCAGGAGCATGTTCAGTGAGTGCATCGGGGTGAGCTGAGAAGTGGCTGGGCATGAGAGGGGAAGGGGGCAATGGGAAAGAGGAGAATGCATGTGGGAAGTGTGGGGATTTGAAGACTCGGGGGATGGCAGCTTCTGGAGCAGATATCAGCCATGAAGATAGCATTTACATTTAATCGGCAACACTTTTGTTTTTAAAAAGAAAGAGATGAAATAGATTTGCTCAAGGAGGTTAAACCCCAGTTCTCATTTTCTGTAGCTGTAATTTCCTTGAAACTCACAAACACAATTTGAGGAACAAAGTAGGTGAGATGTGGTAAACATGGTTTAATTTCCTTTTAGCCCTGTTTCGCTCTTTTGGATATGTTTTAAAGTACGCCCATGGCTGCCTAGGCATGGGAAATTTTCTTTCCAGAAAACAGGCTGAACTGGACAGAGAGAGACATTTGATTGAGGCATTTAGATGGTTGCCATGGGACCATGCAAAACTGAGATTAGATATAATCCAAGGTCTCCCAGAAAGAGCCAAAAACTGGATGCCACAACAAGGACAAACACTTCTCCTCTGTGGAACAACTACCAACAACAACTGGAACTGCTTAGTCTCTTGACTTAGGTGTTGAGCCAGATGCCAGATAAGGCTCTTTTCCACTAGACTAGAGGGCCCCGGGCACACCCCGTGTGGGCCCATGTGCCTACAGCAGCTGCTTCCTCCCTTTGCCTCCTGATCCACATCTACTCTTTGCAAATGTCTTGAGCTGTGCAAAAGACTGTCTATAAGACACAGAGATACTTGTTGGGTGTTGGACCTTGTCAGATGATGACTGGAGTAAGTGGTGAGGCCTGGCGTCATCATTGGGTCTCACAGCCTTGGCCAATGTTATTTTCCTGGTCAGGCTAACTGCTTGTGTTCTTCTGTCTGGCCACAGGGAGGTTCCCCATGTGTGGACAAATGAGAATGCAACCAAAGACCCCCTCCTTTGAGGTCTGGTTTAGGTTGTTCCTTCCTACCTGGTGCTCTATCCCACAGATCCTGGGTGTTGGCTTTTCTGAAGTCTGGCCCCTGACTTCTTAAGTCAGCTGGTGCCATTACAACCCTTGTGTTCCTGCTTCCCTTCTCCTGGTCACACCTTTGTCTTCTCATGGTCACCTAAAGCCCAACAGGAAGTTCAGCTCCTGCTTCTCACCCAGAAACTGAGCTGTTTTGGTTCAGTTTGATGCTTCACTTGTAGAATCAGAAAGGTGGTCAGAAGTTTTTACTCGTAAACTTTATCCTGTTGGCTCCAGTCTGAAGTACTTTAATTGTGGTACCTAAAGCTTTGATTGATGCGCTTTGATTTAATCTTCCTTCTCCCCCTCCTCGTCTCTCTTCCCCTCCACTTCCATTTTGGCTCATCCTTTCTGTACGGCTTGCATATTCATTTACTCATCCAGTCCAATTCTTTTGTCTCCATTGCTCTTTCTACTCTTGATTTTTATACTTACCCCATTTTCCAAAAAGGAGTTTATTATTTTGTCTTTTCAGGAGGCAGTTGGGGTCATAATAGAAAAAGGCAGTAATTAGAACCACGGCAATAAAATTAAACTGACAGCTAACTAACTAGATTTTTAAAACAATAGAGTATGTTTCTGTTAGCATCGCAAAAGTATAAGCTTGCTTCATAATAGTACCAAGATATTTGCTTGCCCCAAGATTTCATAATTTTACAAATCAGTGTCACTTCTATTTTCAAGGGGAACTGAAAGTAAAGGGAAATTGGTTCTTGGTGAGGAATATTTTTGATTTCAGAAAGTAGATGCAAAATAGAAATCCATTAAAAACCAAATTATAAGCACATTAGAATCTCACTTGCAAACTAGAGGACAAAGTGACTGCTGACCTCCATCCCACACATTCTATCGATCTTGGTTCCCTCTCTTCACCCGGTCCACCTTCAGGTACCCAAGTTTCCATCAAAGGAAAGAGTAGACGTTTTCCAAGAGGGAACTTGCCCACCACAACCACTCTGCAGTGAAGGCAGAGTCTGGAATGTTGGCAAGGCCGACAGACACTTGAACATGTCCAAGTGTCTATATGGAGTATCACAGCAGCTTCCTGGACCATGAGATGTCAGCTGTGCCACCACATCACAAAACACCATGGTTCCTGTTAGCAGACATTCCAAAACGTCATGGATCAGAAACTTAAGACTCAAGGCAGTCAAGGAACTTTGACTGTGTGCGTTGAGAGGGCTGGTATAGTGCTGTGACTTCTGAGCCCAACTCTCTGGTTCTGTGTCCTTCTCCATAAAATGGAAATTCCCATTTAATATTTGTAATTAAATAGTACAGCACCATTCCTTGCACATAGAAAATACCCACTACATAATTATTGTAGGTTTAAAAATCTGTACAAAGAGCCACATGACTGTTTCAGATGATTGCAGCAGGACTCTCCAACTAGTGGTGCTCATTTCAATTAATCAGGAAGGTCATGGTTGAATTGGAGGAGATAAGTATTTCTCTTCTGATAACAAAGGCAGGATTTAGAATTGAAATATTAACAGGTAGGACTTTCAGAGGCCCTATTATTTAACTTTTTTACTGTTAATAATAGAAAAAAAAAACACCCAAACTCAGAAGTTTACATTTGAATGAAATGAGGATATGACCGTCCAAGGTATGGTTGAGGCGAAAGTTTTTAATTGAAGATTTGAGGGAATCTTACAGGGGCATCTGTAAGAGTCCAGATCAGGAAAGTAGTAGACTGAACATGATCAGTATTCTGAACTGGGTCATGAGAGGAGAGAGAAGGAGGAGAGCGAGAGAGGAAGCAAAGGAGATGGAGACGGGGGCAAGAGTACACGTGGCTGAAATGGTGGGTCATCTAGGACTCAGAAGCTGGGGGAAGGGAGGCCCAGGAGCTGGAAGGGTAGAGAGCAGCTGAGAGCAGCTGAGAGGAGCCATGGGTGCTGAGTGAGCCTGGAGGCCAGCATGTACTCTAGTACACTAACAGATACCTCTGTTGGCCATTAGTCCTGAGTTTCTTTTGGACCTGGCAATATTTATCTGAAATAAAGCATTCTGGGTAAACTGAGACATTTGTCATTGTTCTTCTGTAAAAAATGAGGAACAGGTCCATACTGTTTTTTCATCCTGAAATCAAATAGGTTTAAACTCCAAACAGCCTCACAGAATGAATAGTAGTAATGGTCACATTTCCTTGCTTCTTCTAAATCTAACCTACAGTCTAATGATAATTCTGATCATTGAGTGGCTTTTATCTCTTCAGATGGTAACATCTGTCACATGAGCAAGGCACATTGTATTATGATATTTTCATGCATTTCTTTTCACACAGTTATGATACAAGTTACCTATAATAGAATGTGATAAATAGCCAAATTTAGACTCACAGCCAGACCAAAAGTAGTTGGCTTCTGGTCCCCTTCATCTCCTCCTAGGCTTTAATTGACATCATTCTTAACTAAAGGTGGCCTGCCACCACACACTATTTGGTATTAAGCCACAGGAAGCTTGGGTGTTTGGAAGTGCTTGGTCTGAAGTTTAAGCGACAGTGATGTCTAAAAGCAAAGGATCTCTGTCTCTTTGTCTAAGTGCAGCTCCAACTTCAGAGCTCAAAACATAAAGCACACAGCGGGACCAGGCTACCTTCTGAAAAATTCATTTGCCTTTCCTCCTTGTTAAAATTTTATTTAGGAGTTATATGTGAGCTTCTATTAGCTCAGTTTCTATCCCTGCTTGAGAGATGGTACCATTTTTTTGTTCTATCTTATTGTGGTTAAACATATTAGTTGCATCTTAGCTGAATATTTTGCATCTGTGTAACTTTATTATCTGCTCCAATCCAGTGCATGTGACTTCCTTCCTATAAATCCTTCATTCTTTGTATTTTCCAGAATGGGAGGAAAGTAAGAATTAATCAGGATTATGCTTATTCTTCCCACAGTTTTCATGTCCATTGGCTACCACTGCCTCAGTTGGTACTACAGATTTTAATGAACTTCAGGCAGAATTTATCCCTTTCATTCACTTGTTCATTCCTGAACTATGTTCAGTGTTTTGTTAAGCAGGTGATCTAATGTCATGCTGTTTGTGTTCTGGTAGGAAGAGCCACACAACAAATCAGTCTCTAAGTGAGATGTCCCTTTGTAGCAGGAGATACTGTGTGGAATGTGATACTACAGAGGGACTGTGTGGCAGGGACTGTTTTAGGCTCTGGGGTCAAGGGAGGACTGGCTAAGAAGAGCTCCCATGATTCCCTAGGAGGTAAGTGGCCCCAACAAAGACCAACAGTATCAGAAAGGGTAGTGTGGCTAAGGGAGAGGTAGACAGAGGAGGAGAGTTGAGTGGAACAATGTTGACAGGTTCTGGTAACCGTAAAGAACACTGTCCTTTACATAGTACCTGATGGATTTAATGATCACCCTCCAGGGTGTGCACTGACCCATCATTACCCCTGTTTTGCAGAATAGGACCCAGGCACAGAGACGTTCACATCTTGCTGTAGAATGTGTCCCACAGCAGGAGGAGGCAGAGGACCAGCTTGCTTGTCTGAAATGTTCCATTTGATTGCTAGCTATTGGTCTTTCTCCTCTTTTGATTCAACTTGCATTGATGGCAAGGAGCCTGGTTGCCTCACTGTCCCAGACTCTCTTTTATTCTAGTATGTTCTAGAGGAATTTCATCTCTCTCGCTTGCTTCAAGCCAGGCTTCACCTTTTCTGTAGGTTTCTTTGGATTTGTTTAAAACATTGTTGAACATACGGAAAATAGCTATGACTTCAAGGCCAGACAAAGATCCATAAACCTGTCTCGGAATTGCAAACACCTGTTGGCATCCAGTCAAGAAGATGCGTATGAAGTGTATGTGTTTTAGTAAACAGGAACCCTTGGGGAGGAGGCCTTTGTACACAGTACCAGAGAAGACAGACATACTTCTGAACAGAGACCAGAGTGGGCTGAGTGGAGGAGTAAAAGTGGGAAGAACCAGGGAAGAGTTTATCTTCAGGCCAAGATTCCCAGAGTGACCAGCTATCGTGTAGTACTGTGTGTCCCTTTGCATTTATCGCATCTGCCCCTTTGTTCCTGTCTCACCCTGCTGCTCTGATTATACCTGTCCTTTCACCTGTGTCTGTATCACTGCGGTCACAGGATGACAAGCCACCTGGGGAAACCCTCAGTGTCCTTTCTTGACATTTACATAGTAGGTAGCTTGAACTATTCAGGAGCAGGTCTGACATTAGAGAAAAGCCACATCATAGTAAAAATGTATTGTTCTAACCTTAAACAGAAAACAAAGGCAGTGCCTGCCCTCCAAGAAAATAGGGACTGTTTTCTTTTGCCTAACAGATGTTTGTGATTGAGTTCTGTAACAGTTCCATCGAACACTTCAGAATTTAAGAACAACTTATTTGGGGCTGGATGTGGTGGCGCATGCCTTTAATCCCAGCACTTAGGAGGCAGAGGCAGGTGGATCTCTCTGAGTTCGAGGCCAGCCTGGTCTACAGAGCAAGTTCCAGGATAGCCAGGACTACACTGAGAAACCCTCAAACAAACAAACAAACAAAGTAACTTGTTTTAATGGAGTTTGATGGTAGATTTAGGTGGTAAATGTCAGATACTAAAATTTGGGAAATTACAAAATTGAGTTATTAGGACAGTTTGAACTTAGCTGATTTTCAACTATACCTATGTCTATAATAAGCTGTTCAT
Organism: Onychomys torridus; assembly: GCF_903995425.1. Taxonomy (NCBI): domain Eukaryota; kingdom Metazoa; phylum Chordata; class Mammalia; order Rodentia; family Cricetidae; genus Onychomys; species Onychomys torridus. The sequence continues at coordinate 54,129,113 of NC_050446.1, read as the reverse complement.
TTTAGATGTTGAGTAAATGGCATGTTTGCAGTCTCAACCTGTTAACACTTAATAAATACTGTTAAGGCTTATGGCTTTTTTTTTTTCATTCTGAAACTCTTAGTACAGAGTATATTACAAAGCTTAGACTGCCTTAAAGGAGTATCTATTAATTTATTTTTTAATAAAATATCCATGTTAGTCACTCTAAGGAGTTGAGGAGTTCTCTCAGCTTAGGGGATTTTGGAAGAAGAGATGGAGAAGGGGATGTGAGTAGGCACACTTAGGAATGAGGTGCTCAGCACAGTGCTGGTCAGAATAATGCCAACCCAAAGGTAACCCCAGTAATTACCTTAAGTAGAAAAGCATTTGGCCAGTGTTGGAACAAATATGTCAGAGAACATTTTCAACCCATATGAAAATGAATTTTGTGAAGACTTTGTAATGATACATCCTCTCCAAACATTCTACTCCTCCTTCCTTGGACCACTACCACTGCCTATCAAGCTCATGACCTCCTTTATAATTATTGTTGATATATGCATACACATGCATATAGACAGACATTCATACAAACAACCTACTGACTCCATTCAGTGTTATTCATATGTACATATATTTGGGGATATCCACTTGAGATTGGATTACCTATGAGAGGGCTTACCCCTGAAGAAAACATAGTCTCCTTCTCTCCATAGCCACTGATTGCACAGAGCTCCTTATCTAGGGGCGGGGGTTTGCATGTTACAGGATCTCCTGGTCTTTCATTTTGAGGATTGGTCCCTTTACCTGTCTTGGCTTCAGGTGTGTTTATTTTCAGGTGACTTCATTTGAGCTGGAGTGCATTTCTCTGTTGATGGCTGAGGGTCTTAGCCTTTCTTTGCCTTGCTCCTTTGGAAAATGGCCACACTCTTAACAGGTGTGATGGGATTCGTTCTTTGGCTATTTGGTTACTTTGTGCTCTCTTGGAGGATTTGTGGCTCTCAGAAGTATAACCAGGAAGCTAGCAGATGGTTTGGTGAAATTCCTGACTCTCCTACTCTGTCTGGCTCTATGGCCCTGTAGCTGTTGGATGCAGTATTTCTCAACCTTTTGCAAATAGAAATAATATCATCTCCATGTCTGAGTTCATGTAGAATCCCAGCTATGGCATTCTTTTCATGACATACATATGTTGGTCCCTATGGTCTTAGAGGAATGAATTTTTATCCATCTGGACCAGAACTCAGGAGTCTTGTGACTCCAGCCTCATTTACTGTTTACTTTCTTACTTTCTATGTATTTATCACTACTTACCTACAAAATATTTGTGTTTATTGTATGTTTTGTAGAGAAAAAGTATCAAAATATATAACAAATGAGCAAAAATATGTAGAAACATGCTTTTCACATTTGCAGTGCAAACAGCACGTTTTCAAAGCAGGGATGAAAAACAGACACAGTGCTTGTCTTCCCCCAAATGAAGATAGTCACAAACAAGAAAGGATGCTGCTCAGGTCTCAGGAAAGGGAGCAGCAAGCTAGATAGGAGACCCTCCCCACCCCATCATTTGCCATAAATGGAAGGAAAATTCCGGTCAGCTGATCCTGTCTGCTGAGACAGAGTAAGCCGTCAAGTGCTCACCATCTGGTTCAGCTCCTAATCCAGATGGGCTGCCAATAGTAATTTATGAAAGGGTTGAAAGCAACTTGCCATGCTCCGGCATGAATCATTAGAATGCATTAACTCCCCTCCCCCAGTCTCCACTTGCGACAGATGCAAAGACAGGATGGCTGCTTCCCTACAGTAAACAAAGCAGTCTATTCTGGAAGCAGAAGTCAATATGTCTTTCCTTTCTGAAACAAACAAACAAAACAAACAAACAAAAAACCCAAGCATTTATTCCCACTTCCCCTTGATTGACTTAATGAGTAAAGGCTAAAATGCCCCCATGATGAAGCTTCTAACAAATGTCTGAAGAAGCCTTCTCAATCTGACATACCTGAGCATCTGTGATATTGGAACGCCAAAGTCAACCTCAGGAATAATCTGATGTGCCTCATGTTCACACTGCTGACAGGCGCCAACAAATCCATTTTCACAGAGAAAACCCAAAGGTCAATCAATCTTTCCAATGCGATCCCGGGCCACAGATCATTAGCCAGTTGGTCATCCCTCCCCCTTGTCCATCTGCTGCACGGGGCGGTGTGCTTTAGAGTGGGCATGGAGTAACCGAGCACCACGGTTTGCTTCAGTCAGGTTTCTTTTAGTCACCATCAGCTCTTGTCACACCATTAGCTGAACACGATGGTAATGGAATAGCACTTGTTCCTTGTGAATGACAAAATTCTTTTCATTTATTTTCAAGTCATGTGAGAACGGCTAGCAGACTGGGGAATCATAGTTTTCCTTTGATCAAGCCAATTACTATTAAGGCACTGGAAAACATTGCCAGTGTGCATGCTCTCCATGTTTTAAAGGACTGAAAATAAGAATCAACATGGAAGGTTCTAAATGAAAATGATGGCATCTGGGCTGGTTGTAATCTACTGATCAGGGTCTCATTAAGGAAGCCTAAAAGGGGGAGGTATAGCCTTAGGATTAGGAATGGGGTAGATACTATTATTATATTCCTACAGGGGATGAGAAATGGAAGAGATTAGCACCCAGTCAGAGGGAGGTGGCCTCTTGAGGACAGAGAGAGAAGGAGAAGGGGATAGGCTTGGGTAAGCAGGGCAGCTCACTACTTCTCCAGCCAAGGACTGAGTCTACACTATGGACAGGAGCGGGACAGAGAGGGCAATAATTCTCAGCAGATCAAGGTGACTCAGATTGTCCTCATACAACTTTATTAGGGAGGGAAGTGTCTATTGAATCAAACTTTCCATGTTAAAATTGCTTGAACTCAACTGTAAGTGCCAACACACACCAGGAAAGAAACTAGGCATTTTAGACAGCCTACAATGTCTGCAAGTGGCCAGAAGTGCAGTCATTTATTCACAGGCTATGGGATGCTATTACTGTGACATTTGAAGAATTCTGATTTCAGAATATCTTGTTTTTTCCTTTTTGAAGTTTTTGTATCCTTTGACAACGTCATATATTTTATATTGAATTTTGGTCATTTTTGCCATCATTCCCCTCTTTCATCTTCCTTCCCCTCTGGCTAACCCCCCCCCCCCCCGCCACCATCCATCATACTTGGATTGTTTTTCATGTTACTCACATGTTATAATTATGGCTGCTTACATGAGCATTATTAGTAGGGAGTAATTTACCAGAACATGGGCCACGTATCAGAAGCTATACCACTGAAGAAAATGACAATGCCTTCCCCAGAACCCTGCAAATATGCATAATCCCTCAGTGAGAGGGGAGGCCTCATACACCCTCTAAGCCTTTCATGATGGCCGAATCTTATGTAGGTTTTATGCAGGTAATCACAACTACATGGAGGGAGTTTGTGAGTGCTACAGCCCTGTCAGGCCCTGAAGACACTGTTTTACAATTTCCCCTCTCCATCCTCTGGCTCTTATGTTCCTTCTGTTCCATTTATGTTCTTTGAGTTTTAGGGAGGGTGACATCCCATTTAGGGTCAGTCACTCCACAGTCACCTAATCTTTGTCCTTGGACCACTTAGGAGTCTTTACATTAACTCCTGTCCACTGCAAAGGGAAAATGATGCTCTGGATGAGAGCAGCACTGATCTGTAAATATAAACCTAAGTGTTTAGAAGGCAGCTGTGTCCAGTTAGCAAAATAACAGTTGGGTTTTGCTTCTGAGTTTGATCCCACGCATCCCATAAACCAACTGTGGTGGTCTGGGCCTATAATCCCAACACTCAGGAGATAGAGGCTAGAGGATCAAGAGTTCAAGGTCCCCAGGCTGCATAGAAAAATTGAGGCCAGGCTCAGATAGCTGAAACTCTGTCTCAAACTTTTTTTTTTTTTTAATGCATTAATCTTCTGTTATTAAAAGACTGTGCTCAAGGCTACAAGGATTATAGGAGAAAGTATGTCACCAGCTCTTCTCCTTAAAGAATTTACAGAGTAAGAGATACAGTACCTGATAAGAAACCGATGACCACAAAATGAGAATCTCATAGGTAATTAAAAAACAGAGTCAGAAACAGACAGATCTTATTTTGTTGGTTATGGTTCATCAAAATTAAAATTATGGTTTTGCAAAACGTGATATTTTTATGGAAGCAATGCTTGATTTGGTTTTGTTTTCTTGTTTTGTATTCTCTGTGCTGGAAGGACCTTCAGGGTATACAATTTGAACAAGATAGTATGTCCCTCTAGTGACCATTTTTCAGACTACATGCAGACAAGGCTTTTAGCTAGAGAAAGCAACCAATTTCAAAGGAAGCTTGCCAACCAGTCAGTCTATTTGTATGCAAGTCAGCAGAAGTCAACAGAAGAAAGTCAGGGCAAACACTATGCCATGTGTTACACACTCAGAAAAAGTGCAAGAAGATAGTTAAAAAAAAGAATTGACTACAAGATCAGATATCCAGGTTCAAATGTTCAAATATTGTTTCTGACATCCTGTGACTAGACAAATTATTGAAAAAAAGTTAAAACAAGGTGAAGAGCAATTGAGGAAGACACTCAATGTTGACCTCTAACCTCCACATGCTTGTAAACTCAAACACACCATGCAACATACAAAAAAACCACAAACACAAATACACACACACACACACACACACACACACACACACACATACACACACAGCTGGTTGGGAACCAAAGAGCAGTGTGAATAGTATCCTTCTTTGCTGGACTTGTTTACTGATGACTGCTGTACCCCAGGGAGTAGCCTATTCAAAATTTGTGGGAAAAAAAATGTCTAACTGTAATGGATGTAGGGTGCATGTTGGGGTTGAAGGTGAGGAGCCACATGGTGACCCAGAAGAGGAAGTCAGGAGCCTTCATCTTGGTTGAGACAGTTCTTTTTCAAATTCTAGTTTGCATTTCTAAATTTTACCAATAACCTGCAAACTGCCGGAGCTTTTTCTGCCATTTCTTACTCTCTCCTGTCTCTGTGTCTACCTCTTCCTTTCATTAGCCTTCCCTCTGTGCTTTTCCATAGCACTACACAATTCACCTGATCTTTCCCACTCTGGATTTCAATATGCTATTGAAAACTTGAAACATGTTGCTCATAGGACAACTGGACTTTCAAGACCTTCTTAGCATATTACCCCTTAGCCTAAATCTTAGTCAAAATAAAGCCAGGATACATCTTTTTCAGAATGTGTGGATTTCTGTCAGTAAGAATTATTCCTAAAAATCTCCTGATGTGTTTATTTTCTTCACTAATTATGAGTATTTATATATAAAACTAATTGTTCTAAATGTTTCTGGGACATTACCAGGAACAATATTTTGCATAGTGGCTTCATATTCTATTTCACAGTTATGCTCGTCAGGGACCCTTGATGTACCTGTAAGACACATCCAACTGTGCCTCACTTCAGAAGCATCCTTATAATCATTCTAGTGATATTACTGTACTCCTAGGTCATTTCTGATCTTGTCCTTCTTTTATTACTAATTTAATTTATTTTTACTGATTCATAAATTAATTATTGATGTTAAATTCCTGAAATCTGTACCTAGCTCCAAGATCTAAAAAAAAAAAAACAACAACCAAGCAAACAAACACAAAAATACTCCCAGACTCCCTTTCCCCCAAAACCCTCTCAGGATAATTAAAGAGTTATCATGCTAACCTTTGCTAGAACTTGAAGGAAAATGAATGGGTAAGATTGTAGGTAAGGCACTGTGCTAGGGACAGACTGAACAATTCAGAAGTGTTCGCTCTGTCTATAGTAGTCTTTCATTGTGAACATGCTTATTTTGGAAATGGTGAGGAAGCCTGTAACAGATGGGAGCAATTGAGTCCAACTCAAAGCTGGTTTGAAAGGCATGCCATTTTGTGAGCCCTCCTGTCACCTTCCTTTCATAGGTCAACACAAGTGAGAAAAATGATAATGTGAGGCATCAAATATGGATGAGCATATTTGATACCTAATTGCTAGTGATAACTAGGTTTTTATCTCGTGAATATAGCCTTGGGCATTCATAACCACTGAGAACAAAATATATAAATATTTTACCCTATTGGGTTAGCAAATGCTCTGTTAATTGGCTGATTCACATTCCTATTCAAAGAGCATCTTGAAATAAATGAAGCTTTTAAATGATACCCCCAGGAAAACTTGGTAAACATTCTGTGCCATTTACCATAAGATTCTCCAAGTATCTTACAGAAATATTAAAAAGCAAACCTTTAGAAGAGATTAAACCTGTCGCAGAAGCCATAATTCATCCTTCCCTTGGGACTAACTGACTTAAAACAAGGGAACATACTCTGGCTTTGCTGCCTGCTACCCTGAAATGATAACTACTTAACTTCTGTTATCCTGAAGCAGTAGCGGGGACCAACTCCTACTGCATGTCAAAGAGCATATCTGCTTTCAAATGTTCTCTTGTCAGGGCTTCCATGTCAAGGTCAAGTGAACTAACAGCTGGCTTGTTTCATTCAGCTCTCGGGTGGCAGGTATCCATGAGATGATGGAATGTATTCAGAAACGAGTGGATCATCTTAGTGAACAGTGTACAGCGCACAAGGAATTGGCTCTTAAGAAACAGCAATTAGCAGCATCTGTGGAAGACTACCTAAGGAAGGTATTTCATAAAATAAAATGTAAACCTTTTATTTGGTGCTCATGGATGATGTCCAGCTGTCATCTGTGAGCACAGTGGGAGGGTGGGATGTCTCCTTAGACTTCCTCTATATTACACGTTAGGTCCTATAATTAGATACATGGTTTTAATTCACTGTTGTTCATCAGCCACCCCTGCCCCAGGTTGCCAATAATAAATGTCTAATGTAATCTGCCACCCCAGTCATGAATGTATATATGCAAAGTTACATACACTCTACAGTTGTGTTAGCCACATCAGACATGCGTTGGAAGGAGGGTCCTTGGTTTGCATGACTCTAGGTACAGTCCCATGCTAGTTGTCATTATCATGGCACAATTGAACAGGAGGACCTCAGACAGACAAATAGTTACCAATAATTGTGGGTTCTGTGTTTCTGGGAAAAAGCTATCATTATTATACTAATTAGACAAAACCAAAGCAAGAGACACAGTTATCCACATAAGAGCATTCATAGGAAAATCCTCTCAGCAGAGTGATACAGTAACTTTCCATGGAAACATTTGATTTCCCATCCACTGGTGACACAATGGTTGTGAATCTTGCTATAGAGGCTGGGTCTCATATGTTCAATGATCTTTTCATTTGGTGCAACAAACTCATATACATGACTTCCCCGTTTGTTATTGATCCAGTAGCTTGGGAAAGTGAACCTGTCCTATTGGCTAGGTCCAGGGAGAGTTTGAGCACAGAGGCAGCTGTGGTGTTTCATCCCCTATAGCTCAAGAGTCTATATTCAGAAATGGCAGAAATCACAGCAGGAATTTAAACAAGTGTTGCTTTCTTACCTTACTAGCTGTGGAGAGAGTGCATTCTACAGAAAGCAAAGAGAGGAAGCAAATCACTTGAGTGGAATGAAGCCCTTCCAGGGTCACCTTAGCCTTTAGTTCTTGTGAGCCAAAGATCAAATCACAATTCCCTCTGTTCAACAGCGAAATGATTCAAGTAGGTCCCACTTTCCCAATAATCTGGACAAGGTGTTTCCCAGAGCTCTTCAGCCTTAAATCCAGCAGCCCAATAGGGTATTCTAACACCTCTACTCAGAATGCCTATGCAGATGTGCTAGCAAAATGCTCTCATTCAACCTATAGATGAATTCATCTCTGCCAGTTTGTTGGCAAGTGCATTATCATCCTTTGTAGGTAATACAGAAAAGCTCTTCAAAGATATATATGGATGATAGTTTGTAGTCATTGCTGTTAATAAAAGAATGTATTCTCATATATTACTAGTATGGCATCATATGAAGATGAGCATTATCAAAATATGAAATTCTTCAATATTTAAAGCTATTTAGATCAAAATTGATACACATTTAAAATACAATGATAATGTATGAAATATTTCCTGATATGTACACTCCCATACATAAGTATATATTATTAAAACTACAATATATCCTCTGTTCCTCAAGGTGGAAATGTCCATTCAGGAAATCAGGCCAGTTCTTTCAAACTCATTGGACATCGGTTCCAGCCCTTCCAAGTCAGAGAAGATTTTGAATAAATATCTGGAATTAGATATGCAAGCCAAGGTAAATAAGAGTTATTGCTGGGATCATAATGCAATAATTATTTAAAAATAATTTCCAGTGTTCTAGAACTAATCCCAGCTCCCTTGAGAGCCACAATTCTAAGTTAATGCACAACAGAGAATGGCATAAAAACTCACACAGTATTATGTGCATCTAATTTTTTTGTTTCGTTTTGTTTTTCAAGACAGGGTTTCTCTGTGTAATAGTCCTGCCTGTCCTGGAACTAGCTTTGTAGACCAGGCTGGCCTCGAACTCACTGAGATCCTCCTGCTGGGATTAAAGACGTGCACCGCCACCGCCCAGCTAATGGTGTGTATTTTTGTGTCCATTTATTAGTGCATTTATACTCATTGCAACTGTGGTTTCACGTCCCTTGCTGGTATCTGTTCTTTGCCTGAGAGGTGCTAGCCACTCTCTCTAGGTGCCAGACCAGGCAGGGAAAGCACTTCTCTAAGACTATTTGTGATTTTCTGCAAGAACAAGTCACATGATACCCAGAAACGACACACATCACTGTACTCTTCAAGGAAGCAAATCAAAACCACATCCTTAGCCAGGAATTGGTGGCATACGCCTTTAATCCCAGCACTTGGGAGGCAGAGGCAGGTGAATGTCTGTGAGTTCGAGGCCAGCCTAGTCTACAAAGCAAGTTCCAGGAAAAGCACAAAGCTACACAGAGAAACCCTGTCTCGAAATACCAAAAACAAAACAACAACAACAACAAAAATCACATCCTTGCCTCACCCTCCATGTTCAGACACTGAGTGCGCCCCCCCCCCCCCCCCCCCCGCCACAACTGGCAGCATCTCAGGCTCTGCTCTACCCTGTTGTTGAAGTTTGGATTCAGTGATTCCGCTAGAGCAGCTGTTTTCAACCATCTTGATGCTGCAAACCCTTAATACGGCTCCTCACGTTGTGGTGACCCCCAACCACAGAATTATTTTTGTTGCTATTTCAACAGTAATTTTGTTACTGTTATGAATTGTAATGTAGACCTCTGATATGCAGGACATCTGACATATCTGACATATGATATGAAAGGGTCAAAACCCACAGGCTGCCCCATAGAATTGAGAAAAGTGAATGCCTTGTCCTTGCTCAGCAGCATCAGCAAGAACAGCCCCGTTTTTCCAGGTTTGCACAGAAGACCCTCCCTCTAACCAGCACCCTCACTGCAGACAGGCATGTTTCCCTCCCTCTCCTTTCTGAATGGGACTTAGAACAAGACCAACAACAGATCTTCATTTTAAATGCTTAAGCCATGTCTGGAGGCATCCTCCTTTTTAGAAGCATGAAGAGAACCCAGGGGGAGAAACCCCATGTTCCTTTTTATCCTGCAGTCTGTTGTCACAGAGCAGGGCTGGCAAATTGCAATTCTGTCCAGTCAGTGGGGTTCCTGGAAAGCATATAAACATACCTAGGGAAGGTATCGTTTGTGCCACAAATGAGAACAGGAAAATTTCTTTTTAATCCTGCTCAATTCCTCGCTTATTCTCGGGAAAATCTGCAGGGCTCTTTCTGAGGCTCTTAGTCATGCATCCCCTAATGACGGGGAGACATTCTGGGAAACAAACATGGTTGGGCCATTGTGTGTGAACATCACGGTGTGCACTTGCACAGGCTTGGGCAGAGCAGGTCAGTCGCTAGACATGGTTCCTTGATGCAGCAGAGAAACATAAACACCGTATTTGAAGCTGCTGCCAGAATGAGCAGGCATACTCTTTTACAGTACATTTTTCATACGTCTAGAAAAATACTCTAACAGTAAAAACATAGTGTAGTAAATATACGAACCAGTAATGTAGTTAGCCAGCAAGCATTATGTGTGGCACATAATTATACGTGCTGCACTTTTATGTGACTGGCAGTAATAAGTTTGTTTATACACCCTCAGAATAGACATGCAAGTAGTGTATTGAGAGGGGTCAGAGAGACCAGTTCTCCCCGAGGGCAATTAGCTAGGAGTTAAGCACTGTTACATACTATTAAGAATGCTAATGTTACGACAGGTCTTTATTGTAAGCACCTTTTAATGTTTACTTCCCCCTCAGATAAGCTAAGCTATTGGGGGCCAGGCCAGCTGAAGTCTTTGATTGACAGCTGTCAGACTCTCCTTTGTGTTCTACCACCTTGAATGGGGGAGCTATCAGCTGAACAACTCCTCTGTTGGCTACTGGCTAAGCTGTCACAGTGGAATCTTGGCTGCTCTAGGCACTTCATGACTATCTTAAAGAAACTAGATTCAGCTACAAGGAACACAGCAATCAGGACTGTGGCTAAGGCCACAGACTTCTGCTCTGGACCAGTGGTCTCAAGCTGTGGGTTATGACCCCCTGGGGGTGACACAACCCTTTCCCAGGAGTCATGTATCTGACATTCTGCATAATGCATATTTATATCATGCATTATGGTTCATAACAGTAGCAAAATTATTGTCATGAAGTAGCAATGAAAACAATTTCATGGTTGGGGGTCAGTGTAACATGAGGAACTGTATTAAAGGGTTGCAGTATCCAGAAGGTTGAGACCCACTGCTCTAGACATGGCTGCTTCAGCTATACCATCACCAGAAAAACCTCTCTTGAGCTGCGCTCCCAATGGCCCTACCCAGAGCTTCCCAGAAGGATTCTTTATCTACCCCCCACCACTCCACCCAGCCTCCCCGTGGTGGTTCTGAGCCCAGGTAACAGCAGTTCTCACTAAGGTCTAGGAAGAGGAAGAGTACCTCCCCTAGTGAGTCAGCGGAAAGCTTGTGAGGCTGTACCTATAGGAGGCTTGTGATTGGTCCTTATAGAAACTTGTGTTTGGTGGAACAGAAAGCACACATATCCAGGCTGTCACTGGTGGAGTCAAAGTCCAAGCACTAACATGCCATGCCTCTTTCTTTCTGTGCCAGCAGGCTGCTCGATGCCATTGTGAGCTCAGTCTGGGTTTCTCTCCTTCATGATATCCACCTCCCCCCATACCCTGTGCTGCAACAGTAGGCCATCAGAAACTCCTCTCCTGAGTGATCTTAGTTTACTTGTGGTCTCTATCATGGATAGAACAGGCTTGGCTAATTGTCCAATGAGCAGGTAAGACCACCGGGGCTTCTAGCATTGGTGGCAGCAGCAGCAGCAGCAGCACAGAAGTGGTAGAATTGAGGAGCTGAGGGCCTGATGTCTGAGCCCAAGTTGTAATAAACCAGCTACAAGTTCCACAGCAACACACGTGGCAGAATCTTAGGGTGGCTAAGAAAATTGGAAACTCCTGAGAACCCCAGAGGCAGGGCAGGGCTAGAGGCTGGAGCTGAGAGTTCTAACACTGTAAGCCAGGCAGGCCTGCTAGAAGAGTTCAGGAGCTTCTCCAGGGGCTGTGTAACCTAGAGTCCCAGCACAACACAGCTCAGGAACTGTAAACTGGCTACTCGGTCTTGATTCTCTAAGCCCCAGAGCAATATGCCTCCTCCTTAAGCACTAGAGGCCTTCAGCTTTTGATAGAGTCAAAAAAGGATTGGAGGTGGTTTGCAGTTCCAAGTGCCCTTTTTTTCCTTCCTATTTGGAATTCTGCAAGTTATACCTTTCTTTGATTGAGGAAATTCTCAGTACAAGTTCAATTAATAACCGTAATAGATGGATGTGCTGAAGGGTAATGGAATGTGAGTGTTCCCGATTCCCCTGTCAGCTCCTGACCCTGTGTGCTTTGATTTCATAGGAGGTAGCACACATATTAGAAGCAGCCGCAAAAATCATGACAGAGAAAAATGAACTTGAACTCAACGAAGTGACATTGCTTTCTTTTACAATGAAATGGCTAGAAGAAGAATTAAACACACTTGGTCGAAGGATCAGCTACAGGTCACAAGTCCTGCAAACTTATGTGGCATTTCAAAAGTCATCAGAAGAGGTATGGTGTAATGCTGACCTGCTCCAGCAAGATGCCCTCTGTCCATCTTTCTGCTTTCTGTGGGTATAGAAATTCCACCCAAGGGGAGAGTTTGTGTCTCTGCCAATGCCTGTATTTACTTATATATCCTTTATTCTTCAAGGCACTATGCAAAACGCCAAAGAGTAAGTAATTTTACCAAGAATGATATAACTAGATATGTATAAATAATGTGTTATAACATGTTTTGAACATCTTTGTAGATACTTATAATATCTAAAATAAAGTTTAAAATTATTATGAAAATACTCATCATTTAGATCATAGATCCCTTTGAATACTGAGTAGTGGAGTAATGTGGTTGTTTTCTTAAGAAGTATTTTATTATTATTATTAATTGTGTGTATATATGAGTGTGGGATTTGTGTGGTTGTGAGTGCAGTGCCCACAGAGGCAAGACAAAGCTATCAGATTCCCTGAATCTAGAGTTACAGGAGATTGTGAACTACTTGATGTAGGTGATAGACACCAAACTTAGATCCTCTGTAACATGTAATATGCTCTTGACTGCTGAGCCGTCTCTTCAGCACCAAGCTATGGTTCATCTAAAATAAACAGAACAGGAAGATACAGGAAATTGATTCATTCTTGAACCTATCTTGTTTGATGCCTGGATTCCTTTAATGTTGCCACCAAGCTTCTGGAGCTTTGTTTTGACATGCTTATAGTAATCTCTGATATTCCTTTGAGTACACTAAGATTACACCTCTCATTGGAAAGTCTCTTGAGGGTGGCATCAGTCATAGGAAAGTCTAGAGTTGCTCCTCGCTTAATTCTGGCTCCAGGGAACCTTGTGTGAATGCTGATAACTCTTCTGTGAAGGGTTCCAGGCACTGTGTTAATGGGAGCATGGTCTATTTAGGAGTATAGTTGTCTAAAGTTAGGTAGCACAGTTGGCCTCTGTTTTCTCACTTCTGCCTTCCCAATGACCTCATCTTCTCTTCCTCCCACTGTCCTGACAGTACACCATCCTAACCCAATCTGAAGCCTTGGTGTTAGAGCAGCCACAAAGCAATGCTCGTTCTCTGCATCATCGTGGCCCAAACTGCACCTCCTTAGCATCCTGTTAAGTATCTCCTCCTTTGTCCCATTCTGGCATTTGGGTCTGAGATCCTCTGTAGAGATGGAACCTCTGCTCTATAACAACATGTCCTAAAAACCCCACGTGTCCTTCAGCTTTCCCACTTTCAATCTCCTTTCCTGTCTGATAGAGCTTTCCATGCTAATCCTGGCACTGCTCGCATCTGTCGCTTACCTATACTGCTGGCCAGAGCCTTTTTTTTTTTTTTTTTTTTAATCATTAATCAGCTCTTGGCTACTCATTCCCATTCTTCTCTCGAAACCAACTTCCTCCTCTCTCCCCTATTTGAATGCTGCCAACTCCTAACACTTGGTCAGTCCAACACTCTTCTCAGTTTCTTTGTGCAAGCTTCCAGGCAGTCCTCCAGAAAAGCAGACAATTCTGCGGACTGGTGTGGTTACCAATTTATGGGTTGCTTTCTCTGCTGGGCACCCCATATGCTCCCTAGTTTGCTTATATTGCTTAGGGAGTCTCAGTCTCTATCCTCAAGTCCCAGCTGATGTCTTTGGAATTCAAACACTATGGGAAACGAGACGGTTGAGGCTCACTCTTGGGACTTCCTTATTTTGGAGGAGGACATATTGACGTATTCACCCATTCCCAGGGCTCCAGTAGTGATACAGCCCTGCCTCGCCCTGATCAGTAACAGTCTCTCCCTTGGCAGCCTATCTTCTTTGAAATCTAGCTCTCAAACCTGCCTTTCTCATGCTTCTTTCCATGCTTGGTCTACACTTACAGTCTTGTTCTCACCAAATCTGCCCCTCTAGCTTTTCCCTTCTCTTCAGTGTAAATTCTTAGAATGGGAAGATGGCATTCCTCTACCTGCTCATCCTCCATAGACTTCACCCCACTGCGATTCACTTCACTCCCCTGTCAGCTCTGCCATGTGTCAGCTCTTCTTGGAAAATCTTTTATGAGACACCTACTATGAGAAACTGAAATGCGGTATTTTCAGTCCTCATTCTGCTCGAGTTTAACTCAACTGCCTACTTTCGTTTCCTTTAGTGTTTGTGAAAATTATTGAGGTATATTTCAACATAAAATCGACTCTGTTTCAATACAGTGATGTTTAGTGTATTTATTGAACTGTACAACCATTGAAGCATGCCAGTTTCAGTATTGTCCCAACTCTTTATAAAGAGCCTTAGTAAATGTTTCAGTCGGTCCTAATCCATTTCTCAATGAGCACTTACTTTGTGTCAGGCCCCATGCTTTAATTCCTGATTTCGTTGTGGTCCTTGTTTCTGTGTCTTAGTTACCCAGTATTATCATCATTTTACCAGTGAAGCAAACTGAGGCTTGGAGAAGTTAGGCGTACCTGGTCAGGCAGCTAATAAACATCACAGCTTCCATCACCCTTGCCATTCCTGTTTCAAAGGCCACACTTCCTTATGTCTACTGAGAAGACCTCAGAGATTTCCGCATACCTCTTTCTCCCAACTTGCTCTGGTGTTTGCCTAGTCCAAGCCTTCATCACTTGACTGCTATTGGCTGCATCAAACTGAGAATGTGTCAAGATCCTGTTGGCTACAGTGAAACAGTAGCAAGGTGAAACTTCCTGCCCAGCCTTATCCCAGCACAAGCATCTGCCTGGACTCCTCGCCAGTCAGCGGAACTGTATGCATTCCATGCACACTGACAGCATGCATTTCCCCTGATGCAGCCCCATGCTTCCCCTCACAGGCTTTTACACCAGTTCCTTCCTTCCACCTGCAACCTCCTCCCTTCCCTCTTTATCCTAGAAAGAAAGGGGCAGACCAAATGTCACCTGCTGGGATGTTTTTCTGAACTTAATCCACGCAGAGCTGTTGTCCCCTTCTGATCCCTATAATGTACTATGTGTGTGCACAAACATATCTTTGTTCTTACAATTTGTGTATTGGCCTTTTCCTCACAGAACTAACTTTACTCTCCAAGGAAATAAATGATTCTTAGTAGGGTATCTTAGAATCCTCCATGGACATGACAGCCTTTTGTGTGGTTCACTAGGGGTAAATAAAAGAAAGTTAAGGAAAAGATGGTATATACTTAGGAAACAGTCATCAGCAGGGCAAGAAGAATATGGAAATCAGGAAAGCACCTCTGACCCTGAGCTAGTGCTGGCTGTCCTGAATTCATGTCAACTAAGAAAGATCTTAAAACCTTCCAAGTATAGTGACTATTGCCTGAAATTTCATACTGTGTTTCCATGGCTTTTGTAACTTACAAGTTCCCCAGTCTTGTCTTATTTGTCATTAAATATTATTCAAAAGGCATACAAATTAGTTCCAAATGCTTTCTACTAATTCTGTATCACCCCATGACTTGTTAATCTATAGTTACACATTTGATTGTATATTAACTCTGTTCAGTAATTTAAAATAATTGAGTACTGCTAACATTGGTTATCAAATGCTAAAATGTAGTTCTAGGGAGGCAAAGTAGTATGTCTTAATAAGATGAGCTTGTGAAGGTATTTAATAATAATGTTCCCACAAAAAAGTTTGTCTTTATTTGTACCCTTTCGTTTTGGTTCACCATGATTAAAAATAAATTGTATGGTGGAGTGCTCAGTCACAAATATGTATATACTTCACCCACCCCCTCCCAATGCATGAAGGGTGAGGAGAGATTGTAAGAGACAGGGGTCAGGGAGACCTGCAGGAGAACAGTGTCCTTTGGACATGACAGGACCACTGTACTGGTGAACTCATGGTACTTTGTAGAATCAAGCCAGTCAGTGCTCTAGCATGGAGGGGTGGGGAGGAGGACTCAGGAGCTCCTACCTCTAACTGAGGAGCTATTGATAGGTGATGGCTACTGGGGTGGGGGGAGTCTGTTTTCTTTTTATTGATTACTGTATTGTATTGATTGCACATGTATGTGCATGGCTCCTGTGCTAGCATGTATTCCCGTGTATCTCCTGTATGCTGGGTATCTATGGAGGTCAGAGAGGGCATAAGATCCTCTGTAACTGGAGCCACAGATGGTTGAGAGCCGCCTTATGAGTGCTGGGAATTGGACCTGAGTCTTGTGGAAGAGCAGCCATTGTTCTTAACCACTGAGCCATCCCCATAGCCCTGGGTCAGTTTTCCTTAAGCAGGTAGCTGGTAGGTTGACCATGTTCCAGTGCATCCCAATGCCCATGAGTACATATGGGTAGCACTAATTGGACTCAGTAGATTATATTTATAAAACAATGATGAGGAAAAGAGTTGGGAGGGGAGATGGGGTCAGATCTGGGAAAATTAGAGAAGTTGGTGGTGAATGTGATCAAAGCAGATTGTATTAGATTCTAAAATATTATTAAAACATTACATTAAAAATAAATGAATCATAATATTATAATATGATGAATACTAATTGTCTTTTTGCTGCATTACTTTTTTTCCTGATTTGCATTCCTTGATTTTTATTTGTGCTTTTTTATCATCAAACTCAGTTTTTTTTTAATTGGTTTTTCGAGACAGGGTTTCTCTGTGTAGATTTGCGCCTTTCCTGGAACTCACTTGGTAGCCCAGGCTGGCCTCGAACTCACAGAGATCCGCCTGGCTCTGCCTCCCGAGTGCTGGGATTAAAGGCTTCTGCAAACTCAGTTTTAAACAGAGCAGCCACCTGATCTCTGTTATAAATTATTCTAATTGTAAAATGTACATAAAAATAATCTGGGGTACAATAATTATTTCTGATTGGCAATAAATTTATCAACTCACTTTGCTACCTAGCATCAGTCCTGTCTATCAGTTATGAAAGCAGTTTTTCATGTTTTTCAGTAACTGGAAAATAGTCAGTAGTTATTGAAAGAACACTGAAAAATGTAGTTTCAGTTCAATTTTATACAGGCTTCATGTGGAATCTGTATTATTTTTATTTAAAAGGTTTCTTAACTCTCATCTGCCTCCTCCTTGCTTTTAGGTGGAGGAGCAGCTTCAGAGATTAAAGGAATTTTATCAGATCAAAACCCCTCAGAGAGAGGAAGAAGATGCTGAAGTCAAGCACCACTCCGACTCTGCTGAGAGGCGATGGCAGCTGTTTTTAAAGAAGAGCTTTTTGACCCAAGACTTAGGGCTTGAGTTCCTTAACTTAATAAGTATGGTGAGAATAACATTAAGTGAGCCAATGCCTTTTTAGATATTATCCTCAAAGTCAAAATCAGACATTCAAAAGTTCAACTTGTCCATTAACCAGCAGTGTTGGCAGAGGGCAGTCTTTTTAACTTCACTCAAGCTAGACTAGTTCTGAAGCCTGAACATTTATAAGCCTTGTGGTCGCAGAGCCCTTGTATCACAAGAAAGCTATTTCAGCTCTTCTGATTCAAATGTTGTTATGTAGTGTCCTTAGAAGACTAGCCCAAAGTTTTGAGTTGTTGACAGCAAGGTCAACAAAGACCAAAGACAATAATGGTGATAAATCTTTGTTCTAAAGAATTTCTTCTCATTTTAACAGATCCTTTTTCAACTATAATTCTTAGTTAGCTTACAAAGTAGCAGGTTTCTAAAGGTTCATTTTATTTGCTTGAAGCTACTTGCAACCCTCTGTTCTCACTACTTCCCCATCCCGGCTTCCATCACTGCACTTTCAGTATTCCCTCCCTCTGTGTTCACATTGCATGGGTTCGGTTATCTCCCCCTTGACACCTCCTCTGCTCCAAATTCTTGGAGAGCAAAGCTCCATGGCATTTAGAGTTACAGCCAACGCCTGGTTTTCCTGAGTTAAATAAGCAAACTCTTCTAGGACCTTTATGTCTACTGTTGTCTACAGACTTCTCACAGCATTGTTAGTTCACTTCTCCTTCAGAACCTCATGGATTTTCCCAATGAAACCAGCTCATTTTATTGTTGGAAAAGTACTAGCTGTTAAAAAGAGTGTTTTTGTTTAAATGTTAAACAAGTCCATCTTCATATCTAGTTCTGAGCCTCTGTAGCTACACAGGCACAAAATGATGTGTAGGTAATTTCTCCTATATATGAAATTCTTTCCAACATTGAAAGCAGTGGCTATGTAAACATGAGTCTCTTCTACAGCTACCCATTTACAAATTTATCATTTAGGATGTAGTTTAATTTCTTCCTCCAGGCTGATCTGCTTTGCCAAGATTTTCTACTTGCTAAACCCATTCATGATACAAAATCAGAAGCTGAACTACAATCAACCAGGCATTTTTCTTACAGTTGAGACATGAGGGGCAAACCCTTTAAGCAATAACCTCTCCTTGCTGTTCTGTTACTAGACTAGTGATCCAGTGCACATGACCTTCTTATCCTAGATTCAGTCTAGTCAGGGCTCTCTCTATCAGCTGTTCGGCTTTTTCATGAAAATTATAGGCCTGTATATTTCTTGCCTAATTCCATTTGGCCTTAGCCTATGATTCATCCTGTTAAACTAATTTGGGTCTATTAACTGTTTCTCTTGGGTTTCATTCTGTAGATTTATCAAGCCAATCTTTTATAGCTGTAATTACTTCTTTAGCAAAAATGTCTAAAAGGAAGATTGACATCCCAGCTCCTGAACTAAGCTATTTACTAATAGTTAAAAAAAAAAATTAATGCTTTCAATATGTCCTACTCTAATCAACACTGTGCACACGCACACACACACACACACACACACACACACACACACACACACACATACACCCACACCTTCATAATGGGAAACTTCCTCAAATAAGGTGCCCAAAGGGCTTACTCTCCTGTACCCTCTATGGCACTTAGCTATGGTTTGGCAAAACTCCTCTGAGTCCTAGTGATTGAGGCATTTTTCTCAAATACTCCAGTGCTCTGTAAGCAAGATCTAACCCCTCTTACAGTCAATGTGAAACTTACCAAACTGTAGAGTGAATGGCTCCCATTTGAGAATCAGGCCATTTTCCTTTCTCTAATAGTCTAGACCTTGTTTCTAGAGATGTTTAAGAATGACTGACATTTGCCATTTTCTTGAGAGGTGGGCTATGAATCTGGAGACAGAAATCACTTGCCAGAATCGGATTTGAATGCCCTCATTGGTTTGACCTACAATCATCTTTGTTTTTCAACTTTTGTTGTTTGAAGAACATTAGTGATCAGCCTGTGTAGGACCAAAACATTCATCAAATGCTTATAAATTAGATACTACTCTCGTTAAACATCAGAAAGATATTGTCAAGCAATTTACCTATGTTCCTATATTATACAGATGGTCTAATATACAAATACTAAGTTATTTTTCATTTGAAACATTGACTCAGTCTGTTTTTTTTTTACCTTTTATATATTTGCTTGTCTTAGTATATCTCCTTTCATCTCTAATTTATATTTTTAATTTATATTACAAAGGAATTAAGTTATTTGCAAATTGTGTATTTTTGTGCAGTCCTTTAATTGCTGGATTTTAGAAATCCTTTCAATTCTGGAAATTTCAGGTGGTTTTAAAATGAGATATAATTGTTGAGGTTTTTCTTTCACATTCACACTTTCTTGGACCATACTAACCTAGGGTGTTTAGAGGGTGTCACAGCTCTGTTACCTCTGTTACCTGCATCTAGGGGTGTTTCTGATGTGGAGTTTTTCCTCTTCCTTTTGAGCTTCAGTCCTGTCTTTTATCCTGGTTGGTGAATCCTTAGCAAGTGTCAAGTGTCACTCCTGTATGAGAAATCAGATAGTGTTGTCTTCTTGTGGAATGGGTTGCAACAAGAAATGGGTCCAAACTCATATCTTGAATCTCTGTACAAATTAGCAAGCTATTATGAAGTCCCAACAAATTGATCCTGGAAATAACCCATATCTTCCCACCACTTCTTGATAGAGTTATATATCTTCACTGCATCATTGTTAATCTTTTCAATAGTCAAGTGATAAGTTCTTTATTGATAAAATGTTCAGTCGACATAAAAACTAACTTTCTGATGTATCGACATTCTGATAGGTGAAATTGCTGATGAGGATGATTTTCTTCTTCCTAGCTGTACATCATTAGTCTCCTCAGTGCAGATTTTTAATGTGTCATGGTGAGGGGCTTGGTTGATCATAGACATATGGAAGCTGCCTTTTTCTGTCGAGTTGAGTGTGTTTCTGTGATTGATATTTTTGAAGCTTAAAATTCATTTTTTTTCCATTGAAAATTTGTCTGAATCAGACTAATTGACTTTGGCCAGAATTCTGGCAGATGAACATGCCAACTTATTAATGTACAGTGGTGAAGACTGAGAATTCTGTCAAGTATTAGCCTTCTTGCTACCAGGCATCCAAAAAGCAGCTCAGAGGGCAGTGCATGAGGAATGAATATGCATGTAAAACAACTGGATAATTTAATGCCTTTTTTAGAGTGCATTACCACACAATTTTCTATGTGCTATACTGAAGTAAAATGAGGACACTGTTTACCAAGTAGACTAAAGGCAAATTACTGTTCTCCTGGAATGGACAAAACACTAACTCTACCAAATACAGAATCACTTCTTATATCTTGCTGGCTAACCCTCAACAAGTCTTACGACAGCTTGCCTTTTCCAGACCTTACTCAGACCACTGTACCCTTATGACTGTAGTTGCCATCAATAAAATACAATTCCCAGCCAATATTACATTGAAGAATATTTTATACTTTAATAGCTTCTTAACAAAGTGTAAAAGATACCCTAATTTCAATTATACTATATATAAAAATATAGTATAGAGTTATTCCCACTATAGTTGTCTAATGTCTTTAACGACTTATTAAATTTTATAAATCATGATTACAGAACGTATCATTTTATTATTAGATTCCTCCATCCCAAAACCACTAAAATACTACTGAGGTCTTTAAAGATCCTCCACCTGATGTCCAAGCAGAGACTATAGGTCTAAACACATGACTGTGCCTCTGCACATGAGCTCAGGCGTATCTGTCTAAATTATATCCTGCTTTGGTGTGATGAAGTACTTGCCACCTAAAATAGCTGAATGCAAAAGAAAAATGTATCTCATAGGAAAGAAAGCTATTACATGGATTATTAATTCAACAGGCAAGAGAGAATGAGATATTAAATGTTAAAAATGAAATGCACATTGTGAAGAACATCATGGAAAAGCAAACGACTGGAAGAGAAGAACTCAGCCATCTTCAAATGGCATGGTACCTCCAAGCCACAGAAGGCAAGCCTGTGAGACAGAAGTGGGAAGCATTCAAAGAGAAGCTTAAAAAGGTAAGGAGATGGGCTGGTCAGTGGCTCGGTGGTAGGCTGACTACCTGGCATACATAAAGCTCTAGATTTGAACCCTAGCACCCAAACAAACAAACAAAAAGGAATGTAGAATGTTACCTTTCAAAGACTCAGTTCTGATAACATGCAATGTGACAGAGTCTCAAAGCCAAGTGAAATGATCCAACACAAAAAGACATTGTGTGGTTCTGCTTATTTGCAAGCCTGCAGCCAAATTCACAGAGACAAAGATCAGGATGGATGCTATCTGGGGATGCAAGAGGGGAAGAGGGAATGGGGAGTTGTTTAAAAGGTTCAGAGCTCCTGTTCATGGGGATGAAAGCAGTCTGTAGGAGGATGGTGTGACAGTTGCATAGTATACGTATGTCTTGGTGACACTTCATTATACACTTAGAAATGGTGAAAACTGTGCCTTTTGTTATATGTTACCATGGATAAATAAGTAAATAAAAATAAATAAAGTCACAGGAAATTAAGGACCTTATGTGACCTCACTAGTGAGGGTCAGTGTTTGTAGGAATTGAAAAGCTTAATGGCACAGCATGTCACCACTGAAGTAACCCCGTGTGCCTAATTATCAGAAACACATTCATAATTGTCAATGCCTGTTTCAGACTACTCACAATGTAAAACTTCTTCATGAAGTTCTTCTGCCCATCTCTGCACTGGACCTTGGAGGGAGCCTCCAGACTATGTCAGATCTGCAAAGAAGATGGAATGCCATGAAGCCTCAGCTTCAGGTGAAGATGGGAATGCATGGGTTCGGGTGAATGAAAAAAATCTCTCCAAACATCCCAGTTCCAGTTTGTCTTATACACTTCCTTTTTCTTTAACAAAAAGTACCCTTTTGGTCTAAAAATCCCTTGTAACAACACATTTTCTTGTGGTGATATATTGTGTACCCTAATAAACTTGCCTGAGGATCAGAGAAGCAAAAACAGCCAGCCACGAGTTCTTATCTCTACAAAATCCTCAGCCTAAAAGAGAGTGAGTTCCTATTTCCTCATGCCTTTTATACCTTTATCTGCCCAGACATCACTTTTGGGAATTAAAGGCGTGTATACTTCCCAGTACTGGGATTAAAGGTGTGTGCTACCACTGCCTGGCTCTGTTTGCAGTGTGGCCTTGAACTCACAGAGATCCAGACAGGTCTCTGCCTCCCCAGTGATAGATAGGATTAAGGGTGTGTACCACCACTGTCTGACCTCTATAATATCTAATCTAGTGGCTGCCTCTGTTCTCTGATCCTCAGGCAAGTTCATTAGGGTACACAACACATCACCACATTTTCTTACTGTTCTCATACTGAATCCTGAATATATTTTCATCTTACATGAATTTAACTTATATTTCTAATTAATTTTTTAGTGCATTTATCATAAAGTCACTATTTTCTTAGGGAGTGTTTTTAAATTAAGGCATCTTAGAACAAAATCGACAAACCTCTGACCTAGAAGCTCTATCATCATTGGTACCCAAATCACTGAGCTGTCACTGTTCCTACACCCCAGCATCCCACCCAGCTCCTACCTCATTTGCTTTCTGATAATTCTTTTTCTGTAGGCTCCATTCACTCTGCTAGGAAGCCTTCTGGATGTGGCAGATAAAACCATGGGTCAGTCTCAGGCCTTTGCCTCCGTATCTTCTACTCCATATCTTCCACTCCATATCCCTGTCACTCCTGGACACAACTGCCAAGGCTGGCTAACTGGCAGAGTTCCCTACGTGGTCTAGGTTATTTACTTATTTATTCATTCATTCATTATTTATTTTTTTCAGACAGGGTCTTATGTGGCCCAGGCTGACTTCAAACTTGCTATATAGCCAAGGGTGACCTTGAACTCTTGATCTTTTTGTCTCTACCTTCTAAGTTATGACTCACAAACACACACTATTGGATTTGGGTGTTTTGTTAAAAGACTAAGATGCATCCATTTGTTACTTCTTAACATGTATTGGCTTTAAGGGATTCCAGAGTTAAATGTTTGGAGATTCCTTTGGAAAATATCTAGTTGTTCTGTTAAAACAAAACATGTATGAGATCTAATCACTACCCTCTATATACATATACATACACACACATATATACATAGATAACATCACTATCCACAGTAAACTCTTCTGTTCAAACTCTCATTAATTATTACTAGCCCAGTTTGCCATATCCTGTGTGGTGTACATCCACATCTTTTGGTGCATGTTTGTATGGATGGATGAGTTTTTAACTGAGAGCCATGGCTAAGATTATTTAGCTCTGTCATCATGCTATGCAGCATCTATTTGGGGTCCATATACTTGATATGAACTTGACAATCTTATTCAAGTCAGTCTTCTGAAAATTATCTCCTTAGCCTACAGCATTTCCTTTACTTTTTCCTTTGATATGAGATCTGCTCCTAGGATAGCAGTAAAATTCTCTCTAAGTAATCTGCCTTCTGCAAGCTCTCCTCTGGGGTCTGGATTCCTATATGGGATGTCTGAGCAGTGCTGACTAAAAGGGAAAAGCAGTTTATCCCTTTTCCCTGTGGTGGCTATTTGTGGATTATGGCCTGACTGCTTTGAAGTGGTGTATCTTGTATTCTGTTCAGCTGGTAGTCCATTCTGATCATTCCTTCATCACAGAGCACAAGTAATTCCCTGGATGTATTTTTATACTTATCTTCTTGGTGTCCTTATCATACCACACAATCCTACTCTATATTAAATTCCAGAAAAACTATGTTTACTTAGCTGGAGCCCAATACATTTGGTATATCATAGACACACATGGCTTTCTATTTTTCCATCTATCTTTGAAACACCCGCTCTCCCTGCCCTGTGGCTTATAAAGTTCTGAGAAGATAAGAACTGATCAATGTGTCTCGATAGCTCCATCATTAAGCACAGAATCTGGATTTTGAGAAGGCTCATAAGTACCTGTTAACAAATGAGAGAATGACTCATTATTTAGATGATCAGATTCTTCACTGTAAGATAAAAACTCAAAGCTGCACCTCTTGCCTTGCTTTCGTGCTTTTTAGCAACTGCATGACGAGGTTCAGCATATCATGAAAGAATGGGAAGTGTTAAGTGATCAGGGAGCCCCTTTGAAGGAGAAGTCTGAACATCTGAAGGACCTTATTCATCTCCATGAGAGGCAGAGAGAGCGAATCCAGGATTACGAGGAAATTCTATACAAGACAATCCAGTTCCACCAAGTCAAGGAGGAAGTAAGTCTTACTCTGGTTGTATGAAGGTTGCAGGATTTTATGAGATTAAATTAAAATGTTGTTATTATGCAATAAATGAAAACCAAATTGCTTGTCTTGGTCTAAGAGGATTGTCCACCCCGATGGTTAATTTATCTCCCACTGCACCTCTCTCCTGCCTCATGCTCCAGCCAGGCTGTACTCTTCCTTGTCCTTTGAATACAGCTCTTACATTCCTACTTCTAAGCCTTGACTGTCAACTTGATGTTTCCTGGCAATTCCTCCTCTTCTCTTTGTTAGAATAAACCTCCTGCAACCTTCCAGCAACCTGTCCCTTCCCTGCAGTGATTCTCTATTCTGAATTCCCACAAACATTTAGCACCTGCATGACGAGGTTATTGACTGCTATTTTTTTATTTTTTAATGAAACTAGATTTTATTTTCCCAACTCAAGCATTAGCTCTTGGGAGGCAGGGTGCTCAAAACTAAGTTCTTTCTTTCCGTTTCTTTTTTCATCTTAAGAGCCTGTCAGCATGGAGTGCTCAATAAATACCATTTATTGGTTATTTCCTGGTGATTCACAACCATCTATAATGCCAGGTCAAACACTCCAGTGCCTTCTTCTGGCATCTGAGTAACTGTATGCCTTTGGTACACAGACCTGTGTGCGGGCAAAAATACTCACACATATAAATAGGAAAATCTAATTTTTAAAACAGCTTTTGAGTTTACTTAAATCATAGACCAAGATCTTGCTAAGATTTGAGGTTAGGTTATGGGCTCATAATATATATTTCCTTCTTTCAAAGAACTGAAAATGTTAACTGATCAAAGTAATCCTATTGGATTCATAGTACTGCGGTGTGTATCTGTATCCATAGGACTAATGATTCTGGATGGGCTGGGAGTCTTTCATAAGTGAGTAAAGCATTGTGGAAAACAGACTTTGGAAAAAGCAGGTTAAGTGCTAATGTTCTGAATTCCAGCTGATGCATTTCATCAAATCAAGAGAACCGGAGCTTCTAGCGCAGACCATGGAACTGGGAGGATCTAAGGAAGTCCAGATGCAACTGGGCCATTCTCAGGAAAGGCGGGCACATGTAGAGCATCTCCATCAGCTGGCCCTTTCCCTAGGGGTGGACATCATTTCTTCCTTACAACAGTCTGTAAGCATCTTGGTATATCACCTCTCCACTATGAAAGAAGCAGGCAGATTGTTTAGCATATGTTAAATTTGAATTGATGCTTTTGGGTATGGTGTTGGCTCTTGAACCCAGAACCTCATACATACTAACCAACTACATCATTATTAAGCCATCCTCTAGCCCCAGTATGTTAAATTAAAAAAAAACATTAAATCATTGGGGTGCTTATTAATTCTAAGTTTCTACTATTGTTCACAAACAAATAAAATCTAAGGAGAAAATCTGATCATAAAAACCTTCTTTAATACATACTGTTCTCATGTTAATTTAAAATAGAGCCATGGTCTCAAATGGTCAGTAGGTTTCTGCATTTGAAATGTATCTAATGCAACCAAGAACCTAAACTTTTTACTTTAATTTGAAGTAAGTTAAACTGTAAAAGCTGATGTTCAATGTCATTGTTGAAAATTTCTCAATATGGTTAGAAACTACTCGGGCATGTGATTCTACCTTAGAAATTGTAAGTTTAGAGAAATCTAAATCTGGATCAAGTGTTTCTGATGAAAATTTAGCTCCAACCAAGAAAAATTCAAGCTGTGATATGCACATTAGACTTCAAAGATGTGTGATCAAAACCTTAATACTTTTATATTAGATATATATTACAAATGATAATATTTGAACACATGTGATTAACTAAACTATGCTATGAAGGTTAATTTTATTTATTTCTTCTTTGCTTTTCAATGAGACTATTGGAAGTTGTTCAACTATTCCATAGCTCATACTGCATTTCTACTAGACAATGGTGCTTCAGTATTACAGATCCAGAGGATTCCTGGGTCCTAGTGTCTTGCCAGACCAGCAGCCCCATTGTAGAGAGGAAGAAGCTGCAGTCCAGAGACAGTGGCCAGTCATCCATAACAGCCCAGAGTGAGGATCCCAGGCCCTCTGCTTCTGACCTGGGTTCTGGCTGTTGTAGCTGCTTTATGCCACTGATCAGGTTCAAGAGAGGAGCCCAAGACAACAGGATATATTTCCTGGCCCAAAGTTCCTAACTAATGCACTGGACTCCAGTGCTTTAAATATTCTCCAAATCCATACTTGGAGGGAGGAAAGGCTATGTTGACTTCATTATTAATAAAAAACACAGGTCCAGTTTCATTTTAAAGTTCATATAGGATACCCACCAGGCTATATGTGATATGGCGAGCCTAGCGTCTATTTTTTTAGGTTAAAAGGCAGAATAGAAGAATTTGTTGCTCTTAATAGAATCCACTTTTGCCAGTGTCAACATTTTCTAAGGGGTTTTATTACATTTGTAAATTTATTTTTAAAAGTGAAAGGGAAGTAGGATCTCAGATTGCACAAATAACATAAATTGTTCCCTAACCCTCTCTAGCCTTGCTGCCAGCATCCCCTCTGCGCGAGCTAGCGATTGGAGCACTTGCATAATGAACCTGAGGTTAAACTCAAGTTGACGAGAAAATTTCAGCACCCAGGCAGAATGTTTCTAATGCATATTTTATGCTTTTTGAAGTAAAAATTAGACCTTACCATGAATGGCGTCTCTGAGGAGTTGGGAATGATGATGAAATTCAAGAATGGAAATGTCTATTCCATAATGTTGAGTTTCTGGCTTCTTTCTAAAATAATTAGATTCAAATATGTTTAGGGTAAAATAAATTAGGACCCTATATCTCTTCTAAAGCTATGTGTGTGCATCTTAATGCAGGCAAATGGTATGTTGTCATGTGGCCGTTTCACAGCTGCTTTTTGTTATTTTCACATCCGTCATTTCCAGAATTGCTCCCATCTTTCTACAAAGAAACCTACAGCGGCAGCTTGAGGTCCTTGAATTGGATAGTGGGATCTGGATTCTCAATGCCAAAGAACACGAACAGGTCCTGTCCTGCAGCTTGGAGTACTGCACCACAAGAGATGAGATCAATGAGGTGGGGCTTTGAAAAAGGACACGCTGAGCCCAAAGCATGTGTCCCAGTGTCTATGCATGTGCATGCATGCTTGCACACTGCACACTGACATACACACACACACACACACACACACGCACACGCACACGCACACGCACATGCACACGCACACGCACACACACACATACATACACACACAGAGAGACAGAGACAGACAGAGACACAGAGACACACAGAGAATCAGAACACTTTTTTCTTACCCATGTCCTTTCAGTCTTACAGTAGCCTTGGGATGCCTGAAGTTTGAATAAACTTCAAGCTCCCAAATATGTTGAAGTCAAGATGCTGTCAATGTCTGGAAAACCCTTGAATACAAGACTGAAGGCTTTTGGTCTTGGTTGATGTTTTCCTTTTGGTGTGTGTGTGTGTGTGTGTGTGTGTGTGTGTGTGTGTTTGTGTTTCATCCTGCTTGAGTGGACACAGCATTTTCATGGCATAGAAGAAAAGGTGGCAGTGCCCTGTGGTCTTGGTTGATGTTTTCCTTTTGGTGTGTGTGTGTGTGTGTGTGTGTGTGTGTGTGTGTGTGTGTGTGTGTGTTTGTGTTTCATCCTTTCATGGCATAGAAGAAAAGGTGGCAGTGCCCTGTGTGGCAGCCTGCTTACATACTATTTAAGTAGCATTGACTCAGAGTGAAGAAGGTGCTGAGGGCATGGAGCAGGCTCTTTGCTTCAGAGACCACAGATTATTTTCCCAAAGTCAAGTGTCTTGCCTCCTATTGATGTGAACAGGTGGCTTTTTTTTTTTTTTTCAAAATAACTCTCAGAGAAAAGAAAAGAGAGAAGGGGTCTTCTACACCCCTACATCCCCACTGACACAATTTCTCCTTAACCCCATCAACTGTTCTCAGCCCTGACATGTATTCGGCCCCTCCTGCATTTCCAGCCTCCGCCTCCAGTTAAGCTTTTCATTCCTGTGATGTGTGCTGATTGTCTAGTGCTGAGCATAACTGTCTTCCACCCATGGGCTTGTTCTCGGGGAAACACATCAAGGCAGTGATGTTTCCACATCTGTCTCCATTGGGAGTCAAATCTTTGAGTCCACTAGGAACATGGCCAAGGGAAAAGGCAGCTAACTAACTTTCTTGAACTTCTACTTTATGCCCACTCTGCATAACCTGGGTCTACCAGGTATCAAGAATCATTAGCTCACAGGTTAAAGGATGGGTAATTAAGCTTTAATGGTGGTCTGTGCTGAAGTACCCACCCTTCCTGCAGGTCACAGGCAGGTGCAAGAGGGAGCAGGCTGGAAAAAAGAGGAGAGGAGATCGAGAGTAGCTGTTGGGATCCAGCCCAACAGGAGGGGGCAGGGAGAAGCAGCTGACATGGCTTTCTCTTCAGCAGTATGCTCCAACACTGTATGCTTTCTCTTCTTGGTCTGGTTCACATTCTGGTGAATTCCTATTGTAGTCTGCCCGCAACACAGAGGCAGCCTTTGCTGCTTCCGTGTGCTATAGTCGACACTTCTGCTAGGTCTGTTTGCTCTTGCTCAAGAATCAACCCGACCTTTTTGTTCTCCCAGGCTATGAAAGACTTGTGGCCATTTTTAAAAATGACCTTTCTGTAAAATTTGTCTTCTTTTCCTCTTCCCTGCCTCTCTCATCTTCCTCCTCTTCATTTTTTCCCTTCCTTGCTTTGTCCAAACATCCCTCCCTACAGAGATAGAGCAACTCTGCACCCACAGAGAACACACAGGGAGCAGGCTAAGTGTGTTCCCAGCCCCACCTGGCTAGGTTTCCATGTCCCCGAAGAGCTGTGGCATTTGTGAAGCTGGGTTCCCCTGCCCAGCCCCCTCCAGCAGTTCTATTTATAGAGACAGCCTCATGAACTTACACTGGGAGACAGCCCAGATGACAGAGGACCCTTCCAGTCACAGTAGGGATGCTCCATGATGGTACCTCCTTGGGAATGAGCAAGCAGATGCATATGATACAAATGGCTTTGATGCAGGAATCAGGGATCACTTGAACGCAGTCTTCACTGCTAAGAGAAGTAGAGTCTCCACTTGCCTCTACTTCTAATCTAATTCATCTTCAGGCTCTATTTTCACACTCAAAAGACCTTTGAAATTCTTAGGTCTTTTCTACTTTTTTCTTCCTGTTTTTGATTTTGGTTTTGTGGAGACATGACAGGCATGTGGAAGTGCAGCATCCACATTCTGGATTTTACAGTCACAAAATTAGTGGGGAAATAATTAGAAAGAACGTTTTCGATGCCCCTTAGTAAAATAAAATGTAGATACGTTGTATTCTACTTTGAACTGTGACTGTAGGAGGAAACTCAGCTGATGTTTCCATGGTGGCAACCTTTGGCGCCTAGAGGTATAATTTGTTTAGACACATGTATCTAGAGTACTATATAAAATGAAGTCAGGCAAGGTGGCACATGCCTGTTTTCCCAGCACTTGGGAGGTAACAGCAGGGAGAGCAGGAGTTCAAGGTCAGTCTTGGTTACAGAGCAAGTTCGAGGTCAGTGTAAGCTACATAAGACCCCATCTCAAAACAAACAACAAAAATTGAAAATCAGTGTGTTAAGTATAAACAAATGAATAACATTTTGCCAAGGGAACTAGACCATACTTAACATTTGATTTTTAAAGTTGATCACAAAACACACTGTTTTGGTCCAGTATGATCAAAGTAGTGTACGAAGGTTCACAGACATGGAGTTGTAATAGACTTTGGTGAATATCTGGCTTAATGTCTTCATTTTTTTCATATGACTCATCTTCACAGTGCTCTAAGACTACCTAGCTTCTGTCTGAAGTCTTTTGGGGTCAACTTTGGCCAAGATTCATCTGGACGTGAATGTGTTTGGTGTGTGCTTAGACAGAATGAACCAGTCACTCAGTAGAGTCCCATTCAACTGCTTTATTCCTGTCTTTTCATGCATCTGTGACAGGATGTAGGAATGCTTGGTCACATTTGATTTGTTCCTCTTGACTTTGCTGAAACTAACTTAGTGCTCTTTGCTCAGGTCTTTAAAGAAGGACTTTGTACCTTCAGGCAAATGGATTGAAGTTTCTCTAAATGTGATTTTTTTTTTTTTTTTTTTTTTTTTTTGGTTTTTCGAGACAGGGTTTCTCTGTGTAGCTTTGGCTCCTTTCCTGGAACTCACTTGGTAGCCCAGGCTGGCCTCAAACTCACAGAGATCCGCCTGCCTCTGCCTCCCAAGTGCTGGGATTAAAGGCATGCACCACCACTGCCCGGCTTAAATGTGATATTTTTTTAAAAATAGGATGTGGCATTCTTTAAAGACATGTAACAGTGTCTTTTGTGTTTCATTATCTTTGCATATTTTTATGCATAGTAAACTTTTGAAAAACTTGTTTTCTTCACATTTACCCATGAGAAGCACAACTGTCAAGGTGCCAGATTTTAGGGCATTTTTCTTCCCCATTTCATGCAAGAAGACATTTGTGTGCATAGCTACTCAATAGCACTTGGCATTTTCTTGCCTGGCCATGTGAATATATCATTAACACACTAAGCATTCTAAAAACTTCCACAGCCACATTACATTGCCGAGGAACATCACTTGTTTATAGCTACACTTAGAGAGGTAGTGTGTTAGTAGGAAACACATTTTCTTCTTGCAAGCTGACAAAAAAAAAATCACCCTTATATTTACATGATGATAGTGGGAATTTATAACGTAAGGGCTCATATTTTGTGTCACAAACAATTACTTTTCTGGGAAGAATAGTGATGACAGAATCAGGCTGGTATCCATTTTCTCAAAATAAGTTTTCCACAAAAGAAGCTACCAGACAATTATGTTACCTTACCCTGGAAAGTCTCCTCTAGGATAGCAACATCTTTCCTGTCAGAGGTGAAGAAGGAAAGGATTTAGCATATACATTCCATATATGCCGGGCATGAATCCCTCAAATTCTGTCGTCAGTTTGAATGGATTTGTCATCTGAGAGCCGGCCATACAAACTGATAAGAAGCAATAGCTTATAATTGAGGAACAGTGCTTTATAAACACACACACACACAGTAAGATGGAAACCACCTACCATTGTGTGGCACTTTGCCCTGATAGAATGAGCATAGGTAGCCATCATGGCAGGGAGGAGCAGAGAAACATTTGCCCAGAGAACAGATGACCCTGTGGGGCACCACTGCAGAAAAAATAACACAGTATTCATTTCTCAGATTTGCAACCCAAACTTGTTCTTAGAAAA
This sequence comes from Onychomys torridus, assembly GCF_903995425.1. Lineage (NCBI taxonomy): Eukaryota > Metazoa > Chordata > Mammalia > Rodentia > Cricetidae > Onychomys > Onychomys torridus. The sequence goes on along the minus strand of NC_050446.1, from coordinate 54,097,206 downwards.
AATACTAAACTATCTTCATCCAACAAATATGTTCAGTGTGGCTACCATGGGCCAGGCTGTAACACTGCAAATGTCCACAGATAACTTAAGAGTCTGGAGACAATGAAAATCCACATAGCCATAGCCATCTGCCTAACAGGCCCCGACCCAACTGCATTTGGGTGGCCTGTATAAGTGGACAGGAAAAATTATAATTTGTTCAGAAAATGTTCATCCTGAAGGTTCAAAAATTTACATTGTAGCATTTGATATCTGTAAAAATACCGATAGGATCTTCTGGAGAATATGGACAGCTCACATTTAAAATTATAGTTAGCATACCCCCAAATAGGACAAGTAAGATGTATAAAATTCATTATGAAGATGCTGCACATTCAGGATAATGTTCACTGTTGCTGCTGCCTGCAGTTTGGAACAGGTCTCTGTGTTCCAAGTTGTCTCACTTCCTGTTGCTATGTGCTTGAAGCTGAGAAAGGTGTGCTGTGGTTACCAAATGGGAGAAGGCCAAAAAGACTTCTCCAGAAATCTGTCCAGCACTGAGACCCAACACCCTCCATTAATATTTGCAGCAAAATCAGGATTAGATTTTGAATCTTTGGATGTCTTCATTTCAAATTCAAGCATCTCTGGGAGGTGGTACATTACAGCCTTCCATTATGGAAAATGAGCCTCAGAAGGCTCTCTCATCTGGAATGGGTGAACAGAGGCTAGGAAATGGACCTTGTGAAGTGGATGCTAGAGAATAAAAAACGGACTGCTCATTTTGGGTTTTGGGGGTTAGCCAGAAGTATGCCATAGTTCTAATGCAAGATTTTCTTTGCCAATCCACTGTCTTTGTTTTAAATAGCCCATGTCCCTCACACCAGTTGGCCTTGCCAGCACCAGACTTCCACATAATACATTCCTGTGAAAGCTGCCTCAACCGGTTTAATCAAGACTAAGAATAGCAAGCTACCCTGGCTTGTCAGGAGGCTCTTCTGTCTCCATAGACATTCTCTCATTCCTAGCTCTGAAAGGAGGCTTGTCATTCACGGGGGAAATTATAAAGAGGACAATTTTTGTAGTTTCAAAAAAAAAAAAAGAGAGAGAGACTAGTTTTTAAATTTTAGTTTTTTTTTTTTCTAATTATATCCATGTAAATTTAGTCCACTTATCCCATGTACCCTTGGGAGCTGAGTATGTACAAAGAGAGAAGAATCAAATTACTCACAGGAAAAAAAAATCCTAACATACTTAATACATAAATTTTACTACTGTGAATTATGGCATTTAAAGATGTCTAATGACTAAACTATTTCTGTCCCCATGCTGCTGGAGTGTGTGGCTGCTTATATGCTCAAGCTGGGCAGTTGTCTTAACCACCTCACCACCCCCCATTGCTGATAAGCTCACTAAATTTAGAAACAGCTGTGTGGACAATGATACACCAGGCCAGTAACCATAGCACTATGTTCCTTTAAAATTATGATGCCAAGTTATGTGGGGATTAGATTAAGTTTTCATATTGGAATGTGCAGGTTAGCAAAATGAGGTGTAGCTGGATTTGTTAGTGCTAGATGTATGTAGTTCATCCATTCTCCCTTCTACTTACGTGTGCAGTAGTCATGGATTTACCTTAAGAAAGGTCCAAGAGTTTTGATTTGGACTGAGATTTCCAATGTGACTAAAGAGTGCCAGCAACTCTGTGGAGAGAGCTTGTGTGTCAGAATGAAGCTATCATGTTTCACAGACCCATGGCGTCAATAACATTCTTTGGCCTTCTAAATCATCTTCTGTGGAAATGCATGCGTGCTGGTACAGAAATGAAGTCGTTCTCACCAGGTATAAATCTGGTATTTCTTATTCCAAAGTAAACCAGAAAGCTCATGGTATAGAATGAAAATATTGGGGCTCTGTCTTTCTATGTTCCTCAGACAGCCTTCAAGGAAATGTTACACCTTCCTGTTTGAAGAAGCAAATGAGACCCTTTGGCTAGCAATTTGATGGTAGAATCTCTCTTCCTTCCTCTAGACTGAGTACCATGTTTCAGTAGCTAGAGAAAGGAAGAAAATTGTGTTTTCCAGTGCACAACTGCTCATGACTGTGTACCTTTATTCATTCTGTAGTGTTTATTTTATGATTTTATCTTATTTAATTGCATTTTTGTGTGTGTCTGATGTGCATGTGAGTGCATGTGAGTGCAGTGAGTACAGGTGCTGGCATATGACGTTGTATGTGTGGCAAAAAACAACCTTGGATGTCAGGCAACTCCTTCTAGCTTGTTTGAAATGGAGTTTCTGTGGTTGTCTTTGCAGCTGTGTATGTCAGGCTAACTGACCTGGCCCGTGAGCTTCTGGGTCTTCTGTCTCTGCCTCCCATCTTACCTTTAAAAGCACTGAGATCACAGACGCATGCTGCCATGCTTGGTTTTACATGGTTTCTAGAGGATCTAAACTCAGGTTCTCACACTTGTCTAGTAAGCACTTAACCCACTGAGCCATTTCCCCAACCATTTTTTGGTCAACTCTGGATGGTCCTTGAGTTTGTGATCCTCCTCCTTCAGCATTCTGAGTACTGGGATTGTAGGCATGCACTCTCATACCTTGAATATGGTTGTTAATCGTGGTAAACTGTTGTGACATTGCTCTGATCATCTTAACCACTTTACGTGCTACTCAGTGGTATTCAGTACATACACCTTAGAGTACAACCAGCATACTTCCATCAGCACACGTTTGTAATCATCTCAAGCAGAATATCTAGACAGTTAACTTGTCGTGAAAGGAGGTTTTAAACAATGATCTCTGGCTGCCTCAGATAGGGTATTTTATTAATTTATAGTTGCAAATTGCAATTTAGGGATATAAAAAGAGCCTATCTCAGTTTTCTATAAATAACTCAGGATATAGTTTCTTTATATTTCCAGTTTCATATAATATACCTCATTTATCCCTTCCTGCTAGAATTAACACATGTACATTAAAATATCAAGTGTCACAGAATGTAAATATTTAATGGCTATTTCATAAATATACAAGCTTAATGGGATATTTTAAATATTTTGTGGTCTCCTGATATAGAAGTCGTTTTCCAAATCTGAAGTTACAGCTCTTTCCACTCTTTCTGGACATTGTTGGTTTATCTGTTAAAGTGGTTTTATGGTTTCTGTTCTTGGTTTTGTCTATAGCTTAAAACTAATATAGAGCAATATCATTTTCTATGTAAAAATCAATACTGGTTGAGTATAAGTATGTTCTATGCAAAAAATGCATAAGTATAATAATTTCTGTATAATCAGATCTGCCAGAGACTTGTAGAGTTTCAAGAAGAGTTAATGGTGAAGTCAATGTTTTATTTCCACAATATGGAAAACTTAGAGTGAACATTTTGAGAAAGCATACATTTTTTAGGGCAGATGTATTTTTCTGTATTATAAATCTGAGATGTAACATGTGCATGGCTTTTATATATCTCAGGTTATTTGTTTGCTATCATTAAAAGGAATTTTAATGTATTTCGAACTTTCCTTTCCATCACTCGGATTTATCAACCGTGACATGATTCCTTCTTGCCGTAAAAGCTCCCATATAACCTTAGGTTTTATGTTTTCTTTGTGCTTCCCTTTGCTGATAATATGAAGTGAGAGTTGCCTAGAAGTACACTTAGTCCTCATGAATATGTAGAAGCAACAGAAAGGACAATGTTTAAAAGTACCAGGTTGCTTAGAATCTTAGTGCACTGTAAAGATGAGCTGTTTGTAAGACATCATAATATGCCCTGTCTATACAAAAGTCAGCATTGCCCTTGGTGGCAATGACTTTTTTTTTTATTTATTTGTTTGTCTTTTCAAAGTTAATGTCCTACATCCAAGAAGTAAAACTCATCTAAAATTTGATCATGGAAATAACTTTAGCTAGGAAAATACAACTCCTTTCTCACTAAATCTCATATACTGTACTAGCTATTTAAAAGTCAAGCTCTCATTGACCTCTTCATGAACAGCCCCTTGGAACCTTAATAACTTTTATACATAATGACTGTGACAGAGTACCAGGATACAGAGAGATCTGGAACAATACTAACTAGCATGCAGAAAATGGAATGAGTGTCAAATTTTACACCAAATAAATACAAATAAGACAATTGGAGTTAGCAAAAGTTTATGTTCAAGATGTTAGATACTTTCTTGTTTGGCAACAAATGGGATAGTCTGTGACTGTACTGAGTTTAAAATCATACATCAGAAAGTAGTTTTGACTGAAAGTATTCTGAATACAGTTTTAAGATGATGACTATTTAAAAGTATTTAGATAGTCTTATTCATAACAATGAGTATTGTCTTTCTAGTTGTAAAGAAATTATGATTTTATTTTTTATTAAACTATAGCTCAAAGAGTCATTCAAAGATATAAAAAAGAAATTCAACAATCTGAAGTTTAATTACTCCAAGAAAAATGAAAAATCTCGAAACCTAAAGACTCTTCAATATCAAATCCAACAAGTTGATATGTATGCTGAAAAAATTCAGGTAATAAAAAAGTAGCATATGCGTGTGCATGCACACACGTGTGTGTGGTGGGTTACTACAACTAGTGCAAAATCATTACAGTCCACACATACTTCTTTTTTACAGAAATAAATAGTATTTGATTTATCTAATTTCCCCTTTAAAAACAATAACTTTATTCTCTATAACCCAGAGTTGGTTTTCCTGAAAATGTTTTAGTTATTTGTTTGGTATACAGTAATGTGATGCTGCTGATTTTAAGTGGCCTAACTTACAGGAAAGATTTCATAGAATATTTATGGCATCATTCTACCCAGAAAACAATTTCAGTCATCTGAAATCAAGCTCACTTTCATTTTGTGAGCTTTCTGGCTTATTCACTTTTTTAAATTTCAAATAAATTCTAATTGACACATGAAAACAGAAGAATTATGTGTATGTTTGGGGTACCATGTTATATTTCAGTGCGTGCAAATGTTGCATATTATTTAAACCAGGCTGGAAAGCATCTGTAAAAATACTCACAGTTTATTCTAAAATCTTTTGAGACCCTTGCACTTGGCTGTCACCATCACCATCATCAATACATCACCAGCACGTGTGGTTGCCATGTTCAACAGTACACCGAGCTTCTGGCCCCATCAACTGTAACCTAGTACCAACGATGCATGTTGAGATGCATGTGCTGTGTTTCTGCCAAATACACCAGGCTCATGCGTTTCCATGCTTCCCCAGCACATGTCCACACATATGGACATGCGGCCTGCAGGCCCCCTCTGCCTTTTTCCCTTCTCATCCTCACACATGTCCAGAATGTCCACCATAGATTCTGGATCTCCTGATAATTATAAATAATTTATATTACTTCTAGGTTTTCTGTTTATTTACAAATACTGATTGAATAAGATACCTTGGAGAAAACCTATTCTTTCCAAAATACCTTTCCAGTGATTATAATTTTAAGATATCAGGATGGTGGAAGCAACAAGTTTCTCCAAGCTATTCTGTTTTGTTACTGGCATCATAAGGAAGAGTATGATTTCCTTTTAAAAACCTTTACCAACCCCCTAACCCCCGACAGGCTTTAAGGAAGAAAATGGAAAAAGTTAACAATAAAACTTCTGATGCGTTCTCAAGTTATCCAAGTAATAAAGTTAACATCCTTTTGGAAGCCATGGAAGATTTGCAAAAGCATGTGAATGACTTTGACAAAGTTGTGACAGATTACAAGATGAATTTGGACCTGACTGAACACCTCCAAGAAGTAATAGAAGAGGTATTTTATTTTCTTCTTCTTCTTCTTGTAATTATATTCTTACTGTAATGTTACTTCAAAATATATTTTGTCCTGAGCATAGTGGAGAACTCTTTAATCCCAGTAGTTGGGAGCAGAAGCGGGAGATTGCTAGTTCAAGTACAGGTTAGGCTTCATAGTAAGACACTATCTCAAAAAAAAAACCAACCTACTTCTTTAAAAATATTTATTTTTGTAGGAGGAAATGGGGGTGGGTGGGTAGGGGAAGGCTGGAGGGGTGGGAGGAGGGAAGGGGGGATCTGTGTTGGTTTGTAAAATGAATAAAAAGTTTCTTAAAAATTAAACAAAACAAAAAAGTAATAAAAATTATTTTTTAATCTTTATTTTATTTTATGTATATGGATGTTTTGTACGCATGTATGTCTCTGCACCATGTATATGCAGTGCCCATGGAGACCAGAAGGAAGCGTCGGATCCTTCTGGGACTGAAGTTATAGACAGTTCTGAGCTATCATATGGGTCCTGGGGATCGAACTCAGATCCTTTGGAAAGGCAACCACAGCTCTTTAGCACTGAGCCATCTCTCCAATACTGTATTAGTGACTGCTGCTGTGAAGGCCCTGGTCACACATCTCTTTATTATTGCTTTTAGGGTAATTCCTAAAGTTGGACTGCCAAGTCAAAGGGAATGAATGCCAGCCACAGGAATTTTGTTTTTCTGTGTTGTCTAGCTGCTCTTTAGAAAGCTTTGGTTAATTTACTTCTCCCAATACCATGAGAGTCTCCATTTGTTTGTAACCTTGACTCAAACTGTTTGACCACTGCTGGAAATCTGTGTCAGTACTCAAGCAGTATATTTATTTCATAACACTTGAAAATATTTCAGAATAACTTGATACTGGGATATCTCTGGTTCCTCATTACTGGTTGTAACCTTGGTTACTGCCAAGGGAATAGCAGTAGTCCACCTAAAATACATGAAGTTTGACAAGGTCAAACCATTGCCTCATATTTTAGATCAGAGAAACCACGCCTGAGGGTTTCGAGCATTCTTTGTTGTCTGTTATTCTTAAATACAAACTGTCTTTCTGTCCTGCAAGTGTTTAGACTTAATGCCACATTATGATTATTCTTTGATATATGATGTACAATACAGGTTTACTGAAGCTTCTTGGCACTTACTTAAAACTAGCTTGTCACAGAGTTCTGTTTTGCTATTTTTTTACCCAGCACAAATGCCTCTGGCCTGGGACAGACATTTTGCCTGCCTCCACAGTTACTATTTTCAGTGAAAAATTTCCTCATACCTCCACTGTGCTCCAAAATAATGACTAGTTCTATTTCACAAAGATAGAATCTTTTCTTTGGATGATATTTCCTTGATCCATGCTCTAAATTTCCTTTTTAAGGGAAAATTTATCATTAGAATATTACTAATAAAAAGTTTTACTTATGGATTATTATCAGTCTTTGTTAACTATATGGGTTTTGAGCATTATTTATCCAATATTTGCATTCCTTTTAGTATCCAATTGCTTTTGCTGCTTGCTCTTAAAAGTATACAACATAGTCTTAAAAATTGTTTTAGACAAATCTAAGAAGGCAGGAGAATCAAAGTTATTTCAATAGTTTTGCTTTCTAATTGTATTTGTATAGATTTCTTTAATTAGAAAGAATTTAAAATATATGCCTTAGGTGTCTCAGTTAAGGTTTCTATTACTGTGAAGAGACACCATGACCACAGTGACTCTTATGAGAGAAAACATTTAATTGTTGTGGCTCACTTACAGTTTCAGAGGTTCAATCCATTATCATCATGGTGAGATATAGCAACATGCAGGCAGACATGGTGCTGGAGAGGTAGCTGAGAGTCCTACAACTTGCATGCAACAGGAAGTAGTCTCTGCGTCACACTGAGGGAAGCTTGGGCAAAAGAGACCTGAAAGCCTACACCCACACTGACACACTGCCTCCAACAAGGCCACACACACTTCAACATAGCCAAACCTCCTAATTGTGCTGCTCCCTTTTGGGGTCATTGTTTTTTCAAACCGCCATATTGGGTATCTAAATGAAAAAGTATATGACTATGCGCTTATATTTCCTCTAATATGACTTGTCCAGACAGCCTTAAACTTTCCAAATTTGAGGAAATCAAAATCTGAACTGATCAATATGAAGGACTTCCAAAGGACACATCTCTTTAATCTGTGGTTTCTTCCATTTTCCTATAGTGTAACTTCTGGTATGAAGACGCAAGTGCCACAGTGGTAAGAGTTGGAAAGTATTCCATGGAGTGCCAGACAAGGGAAGCTGTGGAAATTCTCCACAAGCAGTTCAACAAGTTTATCACTCCTTCAGTGCCTCAGCAAGAAGAAAGGATTCGGGAGGTCATTGACCTTGCTCAGCGCCTATACGGTGAGTTCTTGTGTGACAGGAATGGCCACTGAACAAGTCTATACTGAACCCAATGCAGCAGGAAGAAGATCCTGCTATCCCCACCTATTCCGAGAGAAGTCTCAAGATCCGTGCCACATCCAGCAAAAGTAAACAGTGAGGAGTAAAGGGTAGAATTTCCCCAGCAGGAGATGAAGCCTGGGTTTTAACTCCTTCTCTGTTCACTTCGTATCCCATCCTTTCCATTTTTCTCCAGGGCCACACTCTATAGACAAATGTGTAATGTCCATTAGAGTGACTCCTTGTACATGAGAAGATTCAGTGCTAGCTGGCACAGAGCTTACCCTAAAGGTTATCAGCCTCATGTTTCCATGAAAGTTTGATTTGAGGATTTGCGCAATGGCTGGCAAACTCTCCCTCATCTTCTTGCCTGTCCCAACAAATGGGAGAACTCTGTCACCTCATGGATGCTTTGCTCTCCTCCATGGTGAGGCAAAAGTGGAAGAGGCCAAGCAAGGACTTCTTCATAAAAGAAGCCCCCCCTGGGGGGGGGCAATGCTTGAGGGCCCTGAGAGAGCGGTTCCATGAACTCTCTGATGTGACTCCTGTGAGACGAAGGAGATCCACAGTGACCAGGCAAAGGCATCCTAGAGGAAGACACTAGTGGGTGCTTCAGAAAACAGCCCAAAGCTGCTCCAGGCAGACATTCAGTCTACCTCACCCCTACTCCCAGATAGACACAAAATGCTTAGCAACATGGAGTGCACTGACTGCCTAATAAGAAATCCTTGAGAACAAATTGTTTATTATTTTTCAAAGGAAAATAGTAGAAATCACAAAAACACTAAAATCTCAGCTGGAAAGCCCATGAAAGAAATGGATGTCTCTCTCTTGCCATTGTTTCCATGCAACCATGCTAAAAAGGAAGTCTTCAGGGCATCTCTAGTGCTGTGGATGTCTGTCTCTATTTTACTTTCCATTGATAGTATAGATACTTCTTTGTTTTATGTGCTTGTGGGTGAGAGGAGAATATAACATGCTGTTTTGCGGTGCCCGTTCAATGCCAAGACATGATAAGTACTCACAGACCCCCAAAAAATCACATTCTTCTACAACCTGGCAAAACTCTGGGTCTGCCTTGTTGAATGATCTGTCTCATATTATTAGCTGATCTTTGCATTAGTTAGTCATTTGGATTATTCTATTAGAGTATAATCTCCGTGAGAGATGAAATCTCACCTCTTAACTCAGAGCATCATAGCACGTATTGAGGGCTCAAAAGCTCTTGCAGGAATAAAGGAATAATTGATTATTATGATAAAAAACAAGAATTCTTATGAGTTTCCACATATTTAGTATGGAACTTACACACCTTTTAAAATATTTTATCTATTTTGTGTCTGTGTGTGTATGATATGTGTGTGTTTGCAGACTACACAGGCCGCAGCACACATTTACAGGCCAGAGGTCAAATGGCAGAATCAGGTCTCTGCTTCCACCAAGTGGGTTCTGGGAACCAAACTCAGGTTGGCATGCTTGGTAGTAAACATCTTAACTCACTGGGACATCTCACCAGACCAAGAGACTATCCATCCTTTAGATTGTATCGCACATTTACTTCAGGAATATGAAGTAAACCTTTGCAGAGGAATATAAGCATTACTGATCCCCAAACTTGTAAATTTTATGTTTATTTGGGGGCAGAGGGATAGAGGCCACAGTGAACATGTAGAGGTCAAAGGACAGCCTGTGGGAGTCAGTTATCCCCCTCCACCACGCAGACCTCAATGTTCTAACTCAGGCTGCTGGGTTTGAAAGAGCAGAAAGCGCCTCTACCTGCTCAATCAGCTGGCCAGTCAGAATCTAAACTTTTAATGCAAATAAATGTATTCCAAAAACTAGTCAGGAGCTGGCCGAAGGGTTTATGGAAAAACAAAGTCTAGACACATGGCTTAGGCCTAAAGGTCACTGCATAGTGAATGCTTGTCTTTTGTGGTGTGTAACTTTTATCTTCTGTGACTGGTGTTAGGGGTTGAATTTGGGGCCTGTCATAGTTAGTTTTTGTCAATTTGACACAAACCTAAACATATTTGGCAAGAGGGAATCTCAGTAGTAATTGCCTCCATTAGATTGTCCTGTAAGCATGTCTATGGGGGCATTTTATTCATTTCCAGCCAAGCTTACCTTGAGTAGGTGAGCCTGAGTTGTGTGAGAAAGGTAACTGAAACTGAGCAAGTCAGCCTGTCAACAACATTCCTCCATGGTCTCTGATTTATTTCCTGCCGCCAAATTCCGCCTTGGCTTCTCTTAATGATGGGTTGTAAACTATAAGCTGAAACGAACCCTTACTCCTGAGGATGCTCTTGGTCAGTATTTTATCACAAGAGCAGATGAAGAACACTAGGATATGGCCTCACATGCAGTAAGCGTGCACTCGGCCCCTGGGCTACATCCGTAGCCCAGAATGAGTATCCTCTTTTAAGACATGTGTGTTTCCAGCTGTTGCTGGTTTTCAGGGTGGATTTGGTGGGGGAGGGGTGTGCCTGTTATGTTGATTGAGTTCTTCTGGATTCTAACCTCTCATCAGATGTAAACCAGAGGCAAATATGTGATCTCATTCTGTAAAGGGCCTCTGCACTTTGGTCCACTCTCTTCTCTGCAGAGGCCCTTTAGTCTGACACACTCTCGTCTCTCCACGTTTGTGTTTGTTTCCTGGACTTTCAGAGTCTCACCTGAAAATCCTCACTCACATCCACATTCCTTGTTCTTTCTTCTACTTGTTTTAAAATTCTGGGTCTTGAATTGTTTCTTTAATCTATTTCAAATTGATTTTTCTAACTCATAAACTGGGAAGAGATGGTGGTCAAAGCCTATTCTTCTATGTTAGATATATAATTTTTTTATGTGGGAATTTTTGGCGTGGAATTATGAGCTCAGCTTGGCCAGGAATGAAAATACGTTGGAGAATTAAAATCACACACATTTGGGGCAGGCAGGTTCAAACCAGATAATGGTGGGCCTTAAATGCCATCCTGAGAAATGTATATTCTCTAAGCAGGAAGAATTTCTGAATGTCCTGTAGAGGAAACCCTGATTAGTACTGAGTCTTAAGAATATTAATATAGGAACATTATCTAGGTTCCATAAAAGTGACAATGAATGGTACAGCAAATGCAATCTTCACTTTAAAACTCCTGGACTAGTGAGTTTTCTGTCATTGTTACTATGTACCTGGCTCAGGGCTTCTGAGGCATCATTCCATACATAGCTTGTTCCACTTCTCTGGGCTTAGGTTGAGTAGAATATTATGGAAAGAACATAAAGTGGAGAAGGCTGCTCACCTCACCACAGCAAAAAACAGACAGACAGAGAAGAGTCTGAGGACAAGATATTTCTCCAAAGACATATCCCCCAAGCAACCCATTTCCTCTAATCATGCCCACTTTACACAGGATCCACTACCTCCCAATAGTCAATTCAATTTTTAACTCATCAACAAACTAATCCATTGGTTAAGTCATTGGTCTCATAATCCTTCCCAGAAGTCTCAACTCTGAACATAGCACTGAGGACCAAGCCTTCAACATGTAAGGCTTACATCAATATTTCCAGAGCAAACAACAACCTGGCATGGTGGTGCACACCTATAATCCCAGCACTTAGGGACTAGAAGTTATGTAGTGAGTCTAAGGTCACTTTGGGCTACATGAGACTACATCCCAACCCTTTGTTCCTCCCAATCCCCCAACCTTGTATCCAAATATATCTAAACTGTAACACTTTGCTTTTAAAAAAAATACTTGCATCCATTGATTTCTCTGTTCATGGGTGTTTGCTAGGAACTTACTATCCATCAGCACTTACAAAAGACACTTGGGAGATGAATTAGCATCCAGTTCTTTCTATTTTCCTGTTAAGAATTCCCTTTAAATATAAGTTTATCTTTGCTCCTTCCCAGGTTTGGAAGAAGGACAGAAATATGCTGAGAAGATTGTCACAAGACATAAGGAGATTCTTGAATCTATTACTGAATTATGTGGGTCTCTTGTGGAGCTTAAAGAAAAACTGAAGGTAATTTCTTCTTTCTAGAATATGTATTATTATCAAGTGGTATAAATAAAAATGTGTTAATCAAATGTCTTCTGGTGTGGAGATGTTCTAATACAAATTCTCAAGAGTCATAACATGCACATTTGTTCTCAGTGTTCTAACATAATTATCTGAGAGTTTGTGATAATTAATCCTGTTTCTTTCCCATCACTGCAGAGAAAAATGTTGCTGGGAATGAGGGCTAAATACAATTAAGGTGTCTCGTTTACATTTCCATGGATCATATCCTAGAGGATAAATGTGTGCCATTAAAACCAAAGCAACATTTGTATTAAGGAATCTTATGTTTATATTCATAAGTAATAATGTATGGTTTTTCTTCCTCCATATTATGGCACCAAAGAAAGTAACACTACTATTAGGTATTATAGTCATTGAACATTTAGCATTATGGAAGTATTAAGCTAACCATTATAACCTTCATGGAATTAAAATGAAATGATAGGTAAAAACAGGGTAAATGCTTATGATGGCTAAGGTAGACAAAAGCCAACTCAAGGAAAAATATGTTGTCATACTCAAGAATGTTTTGGATGATGCTGTTTCTACAACTTAATGAAGGGGGTGCTTTAGGATAATAGCTATATCTCTAAGAGCACAGGCTCTAGATTGGAACTCAGTTGCAGCAGAATGCTTTTGGGTTACAAATTGGGTAAATGGTTTAATCTCCATGTGACTAAATTTTCTAACCTCCTAAATGGATGCCATAGTGGTCTGGAGGCTTGACTGTGAAGATACCCAATGTGTTAATTGCTGCTGCTGTCCATGCCTATTAGTGAACTTGCTGTTCAAGTAGAATTATATCTACTTCATGGCAAATATTTTTATAATTTTCCATGTCATAAATTTTAATTTTAACTCAATTTAGACAATCTGGGGGAATTTTAATTCAGTAGTTATACAACCAAGTTGCCTCTCTTCTTTTAAACATTTAGATTTCTCAACTTCTTTCTGTCATTTTACATCACACTACAGTGAACATCCGTGTGCTTGGGTTTTTCATTCTTTTGTAATATTTTGTATTATTTACACATAAATTCTTCAAATAAGATTTGAAAAAATGAATAAAAAGTACTAATGTTTCGAATATATAAGCCAATTAACCTTTTATAATTATTTTACAACTGTGAAGCCACTAGTAAGGTCTGAATGAGCCATATATCTTACATCATCTTGGTTAGCATCCACCTCTACTGCACTCCCTGGGGGCCTGCTTCTTCTGTTACTTACTTGTAGAGACTGACAAATCCCTTTCTCTGACCCTTCTTGCCATCATCTACAGCGCCTTCTTTCATATTGTGCATCTTCTGCTTACTGAAATCTTGTCTTTCCAGATAATATTCCCCCATGTTTCATTCCTTGGCTCTGTTCTTCTGGGACGAGCAGAGTGCTTCCGTAGCCTGCCTCCGCGTTCTCATTCTCTGTGCCTTAGAGACTTCCTTCAGCTAGGACTTTCCTCTCTTGCATTTTCAGTCTGTTGTTCAGATTCTTTTTTATCCTACTTATGCGTCTCTTGATTCTATATTGGCTTTGATTTCCCTTCCTAAGTATGGCTGTGCTCATGTCCTTTCATATTCAAAACCCTTTGCTCTGAGCCCTGTCCATGGCTTTGAGACCTGTCACCCTCTAAACTGCTGTGCTTCTGAATACATTGCAGGTTCCTGTCTCACACTCCTTAGTGTTTCTACTTCTAGACCTTTACTTCAAACACATGACCCTTTATTTATCAAAATCCTATCAACACCCAAGTTTAAATAGAAACCTTCCTTTCTCCCCACAAATCTTCCTTATTCCTCCCTTGCTACTCCCCCATAACACTTGGGATCTTCCTTACCCACCCTGGTCTGTCCAGCTGCTAGGTGGAACTTGCTAAATACTATAAACCTGGTGGCATTTAAGCAACAGAAATTTGTTTTTCACAGTTCCAGAGGTTTGTAAATATGAAATCAAGACAATGGTGGTTTGATATCTAGGGAAATCCTACATCTCATAGTCACCTCATTCCAAACTTAGGAGGTTTGAGGGCAAAGGATCTCTCAGGTCTCTTTCACAAGTTCACTAATACATTCCGAGGACTCTACTCCTCTTACATGGGAGCTATTAAAAAGAGGATCCAAAACTCCTGCAAAGGTGAGACTAGTGATAAAACCTGATTCTATTTGTATAGCAATTTGATACTTTAAAAAGAATTGCATACATATCATTTCCAGTGATTTCCAAGTAACCTTGAGATGGAGAAAAGACCTCCCTGTTGTTTGTTTTTGGTTTGGGTGTTTTGTTTGTTTGTTTGTTTGTTTGTTTGATCAAAAGAGTCTCACTATATAACCCTTGACTGCCTTGGAACTCACAACGTAGATTAAACTGACCTTAAACTCCCTGAGATCCAAGTGTCTCTGCCTCCCCGAAAGTGCTGAGATTAACAGTATACACCACTATGGGTGGTGTTTTCCTTGTTCCAGAAGGGAAGACTTGGGTCTTCAGAGGGTAGAGGTGCTGTCCCTGAGTCTCCACAGTCACTAGTAATGGACCTGGAATTTGAAGTTCTAGCTAATTTAGCATCTAGAATTCTTTCCACAGCAGCTGCCATTGTGGTTTAGATTTCAAGTGTGTGTTAGTGCCAAGTGGCTCAACCAGTAATACAAACCGGTTTCATTTTAGAGTTAAGATTCAAAGCTGAATTTCCCCAGTAAGTTCTCTCCAAATTCTCCGAGCAAGTGTAATGTGCACTTTGGGGAGTCTGTTTGTTTCCGTGACCATCTAATACCACAATCCATGTGCAACAATCTTCTATGAGAATATAAACAACAATTTAAAGCTATGTGTTCTGTCACTTGGGGCACCCATGCCTCCATTTCTCATCACAAAATCTTAGCCCTCAAGCCAAGTTTGCAAAGCCCCACTACCTCTGTGACTGAAGCTGAGCCCCATAAAATGCAAGAACAAGTAACAGTCACAGGGGACAGCCTATGTTCCCAACTGTTCTATTTCCTGCCTCTTTTCAACAGTTTCCCAGTTTGCTTGTGTGGATTCTCTGGCTCTCCTACTTCATTCTCCTCCAGAGACCTCATCATTTCTTCCTCACTGATGCTCTTTGGTCGGTCTCCTCATGGCTAAAGCTGTCCTACATAGTCACTTCCATCTCCAGAGGATGTTCTTGCAGGAGCATGCTATTGTAACAGTCGCTTCATTCTCTATGGGGCCTTTGAACAGTTGCTTTTACTGGCAATGAGCTTTACTAAAGGGGAGAGGCAAGATGAGAGCTGGGAGCTTGGAGAGAGAACATTGGTCTCCCGTGGAATGCATTTACTGAAAGGTTGCTATTATCTTATGGTGTTTTTCCAAGGGGTTTAGAATATGGGATTATTTCTTCAACTTTCCTGGCTCAAGCTCTCACTCAACCTGCTTTGTACAGCAGGGAGATGTTCCAAAGATGAATCCAAAGTTGGAAGCTTTTTATGACAATTGCATTGACCTCCTAAAAGAGCCGGTGAGGAACGAGCAGACACCATTCAGTGAAGAAAGGAATGAGGTAAGGTAGTGAAAGCATTGAGCTTCAGCTATGTGTTACTTTTTCTTTGAGATTTGTTATTGTTCATTTAAAAAAATGAATCTACCCTGTCTCACCCATCAAATCAAGTCTTCCAATATGAACTCAGTGTGAGTGTCCTCATCCCTCCTGTGCTATCTTGGTCATTCTGTTTCTTTCTGTGTCCCCTCCACTGAATCCTGGAGCCCTCGCTTTTCACAGAAACATGAGAATTCCAGCAAACACCATCATGTGAGCCTAGGCTAGTCCTACTCTCCCATCTCTTGATACCATCCCCATTATCCTTTTACAGTCAACCTTATTTCATCTTATTTCCTTGTTGTAGTATTACCAAAGTGGGAGATTTTTTAAATTGTTTTATACCACCCATTAGGAAATATTAATACATAACACTAGGTGCCATCTTTTTCCCATAGACTAACTCTGCATGATATTTCTAGGCATCTGTACTAAGACACTGAATCCAGTTGAAATATAAATACTATTTAGACAAGTGGTTCAACCTTTCCTCATACACGTGTAAATTAAAGCAGGTAACAAGGACTACAGATACTCACGAATACGAATCTATCATGCTTTCAAAAGTCTTGGTAAGTTGCCCCATTCTTCTGGGCCTTCCATGCAAATGTGTGCTTCATTTCCAGCGGCTGAATTATAATTAGTGCTCGACTTTTGACTTTGTCAACTTGTTTGCTTCTTATTTGACTCTCCTGGAAGAACAGCAGGCTGAACATGATTCTCAACCACCCCAAATTAACAAAATATACTTCTATGATAAAAGAATCACACACACACACACACACACACACACACACACACACACACACACACCCGCATAGACATACTTGCACTATTTGTTAGTTATTTCATGAACCAAGATTGATATTCTTCCAGTGATTTTTTTCTAGATTCTCTGTGGGTCTTTTTTCCCACATGTTAAATCTATGTCAGAGTCTGATTCCAACCATCAGCTCCTACTCAGCACTAAATCCCATTAAGCAAGCTACTTTTTGAGTGGTACAACTTGGAGCCACTTATACCTGAGTCCTCTATAAGTATAAAGAAAGTTGTCTAGCCTTAGTCATCTTGCTGGTCTTCATTCTCCCATAAAATGGTCTTTGGTTATTCTTAGCCAAGTCAGGGTTTCCCACCTGCAGCTCTATTGACCCAGAGGATGAACTTCTTTCTATGAGGGGGAGTGTGGGTCTCATGTATTGTAAAATAGGAACAGCATCCCTTGCTACTTTCTAGCAGATGCTTATAGCACTGCTGACTGCTCCAGGTGGACTAGAACAAAAATGTCTGTGGGCATGACCAATGTCCCAGTGGAGAGCAGAATCATTCCTTGAACATGTGCAAGGACAACTGGTTGAAATAATGAAGAATAGTTTTAAATATACCACAATTTAAAATATATGGTTTTAGCCAGGTGTAGTGGCACATGCCTCTAATCCCAGCACTTGGGAGGCAGAGGCAGGAGGATATCTGTGAGTTCAAGACCAGTCTGTTCTATAAAAGTTCCAGGATAGGCTCCAAAGCTACACAGAGAAACCCTGTCTCAGAAAAAAAGTTATGATTTTAACCATTTTTGATCTGGCATAATAAAATTATTATTTTTAAATTATGCATATTTTCCTACACTATGTGTTAAACACATTTAATAAAAGCTCAAAAACAAAAATCATTGCTGTTAAAGCAACCACACTCATCATTTATAGTATACCTAGTAAAAGGGTTTTATCTTGCCTTTATCTATTCTAATTAGAAGAAACCAATGTCTTTGAATAAAACATGTACAAGTTATTTTTATTGACAAGTAACTTTTATTTTTAAATAAATTAAAAGACACGCTAACTAGATCTTATGTCATTTAGAATGCAAGTAAAGGTCTACAATTATTGCTTTCAGGAATTCCCATTGACATCATTTCCTACCCAGTCTGCTGCAGTTGATACAGACAGAATAATGCAAGGGCAGCGATAATCTTCATTTCCATTTTCAAGTAGCTCAGTCATTGTCTCTACTATTTACATAAGGTCAGATGTAATGACTCTCCACAACCTTCAGTGGGAAGATAACAGGAAGCCCCAAGTAGAAACCTGGAATCACTGTATTCAGTCCTGATACCCTTCAGCACTGAATCTTCCTCAGAAAATTATTTCAGTTGGAAAAAAACCCCCAATGAATGATTATAAGAAGATATTTATCACAAGAACTTTCTTCTAGAGATAGTAAAGTTCTTCTCATTTATCTGACCTCCAGATGTGGCAGATGGCATTAGACGATCCCATCCATGCAATGCATGCAACACTACTAACAGATCAATGCTGCCATTTTATCCCCAGGCTGGGCGCTGAAGCTAAATCCATAGCAATATCTGAACACTCCTAAGGTCAAATGGCAGCACAGAGTATTAAAAGACTTGCCTAAAGTCATGGGACTATTCTGTAGATGATGAGGGCTTTGGACGCCAGCATTTAGAGGTATAGAATTTAGTGCTAGGAGGGATTGAACAATCATGTTACAACTGAGGAGACTGAGGCAAAGAAACATTAAATGTATTTCCCTCCTCTAGTACCAGAAACAGGCAGGCAGCCTACAATTGAGGAAGACACCCAGTGTGGATATCTGACCTCCACACACATAAAATGAATTAGTTAAATTCAATTTGAATTTCAGAAAATACCTCTTCTACAAGACCCAGAGGCTTTCCAAGGAAGTGGATCATAAACATGAGCTGTTTGTAGTGATGCCATGGGTGCCCATGCTGGATCTTTCCTCTTTTGTCTACCCTGCTGTTTTTATGAGGATTAATAAACAACAGAATGAAAATGCCTCTCTTCCAGACAGTTCAGTGGAGTACTCTTATAGGCGGGGAGGACAGTCACAGACAGGTTCTTCCCATCAGATCATGAAGCAAGTGTTAGGCATTGTAGAGACAGATGCCTTTGAAAACTCAGAAGAGCAAAGTGTTCTCTTTCCTTTTCTGCTCTCTTCCTTTCCCAGGTCAGGCCAAGTGTCCGAAGATCTCTTGTCACCTCTTATCTGACCATAAGCCTTGCACAGGTCTTCCTTCCAAATGCCCTTCATACAGAAAGCCCCATGCCTAACATCTTTATTTACTCCCCACTAATCCCACCAAATCTTATTTTCCTAAAGTAAAACACCTACCACAGGGATATTTTGGAATGCAAAGTGTATTCCTTTAAATGTGCAATGTGCACTTCTTTCTATGCAGCGTACTCTAAGGATCGATTCTACTCACTTAGGTCAACGGGTCTACAATATGATTATATTCCTGTCCAGAACTGGCCCTACCCACAGGCAATGATTATAAATCCGCATGATTGTGCCAAGCTATGTAAATTAAAGTTCAGCAGGCATGCCAGACATAGGAACTAGGGTATTGGTGTAGAATTTTAAAAAAATGTCAGTTTGTCATTAGATGTATAAATGGCCAGAGATCTTTAGAGGAAGCATATACATAGAAGATTAAAAAACTAAGAGCAGGGAGCTGGGGAAATGCTTCAGTCAGTAAAGTCTCTGCCACACAATCAGGAGGACCCAGTTCAGATTCTTAACCATGTAAAAAGCTGAGTACTACTAGTATGTCCCTGTTATATCAGCTCCGAGGAGATGGAGGATCACTAAGCCTTGTTGGCCAGCTAGTCTGGAATTGGTGAGCTGCAAGTACAAATATAATAATAATAATAATAATAATAATAATAATAATAATAATAATAATGACAATTGAGGAAGAAACCCATTGTGGACATCTGACCTTCATATATATGTTCATACAAGTGAATATATATATATATAACCTAGATAGCAAAACAAACAAAAACAAATAAACAAATAGCTGATTACATCTGTTCAGATGTGGGAAAAGAGAATTAGCAACAAAACAAAGAGCAGTGAAAGGTATAAGAGAAACAAACTTAGAGCAGAGTTCTATTTTGTACATCTGAGCAGGATTTCCCAGCTGTTTTTTCCAGAAATCATCCGAATAATGCAAGTGTCTCAGAGAAATCATGATTTCATGCTGAGAAAATTAGAAAAGATAGTAGGCACCTGTGAATGCTTAGATACCTTTTTCATAAGTGAAAACTACATAGATTTAGGAAACCATACCTCAGTGAGGTTTAAAAGCAGTGGTTGTCACGTTTTAGAATGCTTTGAAAATCGCCTGCCCATTTCCACGGTGATCACAAAGGCAGCAGGGCCAAGAGCCAGATGGACATGCTCAGGAAAGACTATTTACATAAAACATACCTTATTGGGCTCGCTGAGCTGATTCCTCTCTGGGTAAGTCTTGGCTGGCAAAATTGTAGGCATAACTGACTGTGCTTTCAGGAGATCATTTCTTTGATAAACACACCTGTAGTATTGCCCTTAATATAACTGAAAAGAGACAGGAACTGAGTATGGATTTGGTCAGGAAAGAATTTTACCTGTGTCTGTTAAGATATCTCACTTCACTCGAGGGCGTGGGAATGGGACTATTCCCAAACAGACATTTGGAGTTTAGGAACTCTTGTGCCATCTTAAGGCTTAACGAACCATATGTTTATCTTGTACTGGGCATCGCTGTAATGGGAAACTGGGAAAAGATGTGTGCCCACCTAATGTAACGTTGGCTTTCTTCTTTTAAAGGGGCAGATACAAGGAGAAGATACCTTGACCATCAATGGAACACGGAAAGATGGGCTTCCTGTGGACTTGAGGCAGTCCTCACCTGACAAAGAGGGCAGTGCCCCAGGTCTGATCTTGCTGGAAGACATGTTGTCTGGGGAGGAGTCTGAGTGTATCTCATCTGATGACATCTCCTTGCCTCCACTCCCAACTAGCCCCGAGTCCCCTCTGGCACCATCCGACATGGAGGTGGAAGAACTTGCCAGCTCTTCAACCCTCGTGCTCCACATTGGTGGCTGCAGGACACACACAGGGACTGGTGTTCTAGGGGAGGCCCAGGAATCTGTTCTCCCACCACCCGTTGCTTTTGCTGATGGGTGCCATAATAAGAAAGACACATTTACAAGTCACTTTCAGAGGCCCTACCCCCAACTCAAAGCTGAATCCTCATTAACCTCCAAAGGATCAGTAGAGATGAGTACCAAATTACACATCGATGTGAAATGTCCAACAAGCATGCCCCATGAAGTGCACGACAGAGCTTTGCAGCAAGACTCCCAGGCTCAGGAGAGCTCGCTAGAAACCCAGGAGAAAGTGCATGCTGATTCTAATGTCACTAAAACCCAAGACAGGCTGCATGATTCCCCTGATGTATCCCCTGGCCTCAGCTCTCAGTCAGACACCAGCAGGAGGCAAGCAGGTCCCCAAGGAGACAGGAAAAACTCATCTGCAGAGAACAGCGTGGTCAGCCTAGCTGGCCAGGCGCCTCATTTCTCAAGGCTGCTGTCCAACATAACTGTCATGGAAGGTTCCCCGGTGACTTTGGAAGTTGAAGTAACAGGATTCCCAGAGCCTACACTGACATGGTGGGTAGCCTATAATGACAAACCATAGACAGAAATAATGGCTGCTGAGAGTATCTTGTAATGTGTGGACTAACCTAAGGTTTAGGGCTGGCTGACTAATCCTCTTGACACTCAACTCTGCATGATTTGATCTCACATCATACCTCAACTGTCACTTAACCAAAAGCCCTTTAATACCCTTGGTGGGGGGAAAGTAACCAGGTGAAATAATGATTTAACAGCCTCCAGGAAGCACAGAAGTTGATTCTGTTTGGTTTTCTTTCCATTTAACATTCCTCATTTCTAATAATCGAGTCCTGAAATGCTGACCCTATTGTCTGTTTCTACATGGCATTTTCTTGGTTTAACACCCTCCAGGCAATTAAAATGCCTGATAAATTGAAGGTTTTTTTTCCTTTACTTCCTTCATTCATTTCATCTTTCCAACAGAACCACAGGTGCCCACCTTTGTGATATTTGTTTTGCTAAGGTTCCTTTTTATAAATATCTTTAGTATGAAAGGTGAGCTGCTTCTTTTATAGTTACTCCAGTGGCTGATAATAAAGTCATTGTTTGAAAAGTGATGTAATAATTGAGCTGTGAACTTGGTAAAAACAAAATGTAAAGTCAAGGTTCTAAAGCACTTGCCTTGAATAACAAGGCAGTTCCAGCATTTCCTGTGGGGGTTACTTTTAAACCTTCACAAAATTTTCATCCTCCAACAGGTTCATTTGAGAACAAACTAACAAGCAATGGTAAGTTTATAATTTAGGGCTCTCACTTCTGTACAGATGCCAAGCAGGAGTCACAGCTGCTGCTAAGACCTGCAGATAGGGTGAAGCAGGCTGGATATGTGGGTACCAGTTCATACTCTAGGTAAACAGTGAGTTTATAATAGGCTAAGATAAGTGTATTGTATTTTATTTCTCAGCCATTTTTAGTAAAAGTTGTTTTATTTTTGCATGTCCCATTGATGGTATTTGACTTGTGACCCAGCTATTTAAAGAATTTAGGAGAAAACTTGGACACTCAAATAGTAAGAGAATCTGCACACAGATGTAAGTGCAGAAATTAGCACTTTTTTGTTTTGTTATTTTTACAATTGCATGTTTTTTACACATCAAAACTTTTGTATTTATGGATTCCACAGATATTTATTTCATAATTAAATATTAGACCCCAAAGATAGATGCCGTCTGAGGTGTTTCTTATTTTTTCTCCATACAAACAAGCAGCTCTATTAGGGTTTAGTACATATGGCTGAAGAGTTGGGGCAACATATGTATTATTGCAAAAGGTAAAGCTATTTTTCCCATCAGGTTTAGAGGAGGTTTGCCCAGTGAACACCTGACAGGCTATCAGAGAGCTATGCATTCCCAGGACACTCTGAGATGCAGAAGTATCTCTTAGGCAGTGTGGACAAAAACTGACTTCAGAGCTGACCCAAGCATGAGGACTCGATCTCATAGTAAAAGCTGGGTACAGTGAAGAGCACCTGTGATCTCAGTCCTGGGGTGGTGGAGACAGGAGCTGAATCCCTGAGCTCTTGTGGGGAGACCCTGACCTAGGCGATAAAATACAGCCTGGTAAAGGAAGACATCTGATGTGAGCATGTGAGCTCCACACACAGGTGTCACATGCATAGAAAATTGACATGGGTTTCTCATTGATCCCTATATGGAAGAAAGTGTTTATAAAGACATAGATGTGGAATGTAAGAAATAAATTATTTGTTGTCTAAAATGACCCAGGTAAGTGTTCATGTTCAGAGAGGAATTTTAGAAATAGGTCATTTAGAGTCAAGAAGTAATGTCATAAATGCCTTTTATGAGAAGTCATTGCCTTGTAATGAACTTAATTCACACACACACACACACACACACACACACACACACACACACACACACACATCTCCTTTCAGTGGGTGTGGGGTAGAGTCCCTTCATTCACATTGGGCATGTGTCCTGCTGGGAGGCTCTGCTGTATGAACACCAAGCAGATGAGCCTCATTTCTGTACAGATGCCAAGCAGGAGTCACAGCTGCTGCTAAGAGCTGCAGATAGGGTGAAGCAGGCTGGATATGTGGGTACCAGTTCACACTCTAGGTAACTGTTGCCACAAGCAAATGGTGACCCAGTATGACCAGATGGTCTGCTGTGCTGTACTGTGTGTGTGTGTGTGTGTGTGTGTGTGTGTGTGTGTGTGTGTGTGGTTTTAAAGAATAAGTGGATTATGAATTTTCAACTATGATATTCTGTTAAATGCTGTCATAGAACTTTTAAAAATACAATCTGAGTCAATCAACGTGATTTTCTGGCTACAGGGAAATAAACAGTCTCAGTGGCATCTACTGTAGCTAGGTAATTCCTGCTAATAGTAGAGACTACTGCAGTGGGGCTGGGCCTGGCTGCAATAAGTAAGAGAACTTGGAAATGACGGAGTCAAGAAGTGATCCTGACTTAAAACTGACTCTCTACCTTAGGTTCAAGAAGGGCCAGAAATTGTGCACAGATGGACACTTACAGGTTTTGCACAAGGACACAAAGCATTCGGTGTTCATTCCAAAGGTATGTGAGGCAGACGCTGGCCTCTATGTGGCTCAAGCCCAAAACTCTAGTGGCACCCTGTCTTCCAAAGCCACCCTCCATGTGACAGGTAACCACGGGCCACCAATCACAAGAATAAACTGGATTGTGCTGTGTGTCGTCTACGTCAGTGTATCACTAGTATACTGGCTGCTTGCACAGTAGTGAGGTATTGTCGTCAATGGACATTGTCACGAGGCTAAAGGACATTGTGGTTGTTTATTTTCTCACATATCACACAAAGCACCCCTCACCAATTTATCTCTACTCTGGCCACCTCGTTTGTTTGACTAATATCACTGCTAGGTGGAATAATTGCTTTTCCTCTACTGTTTAATGTATTTGGGGAACATGGGAAATTATGTGCAGTGTATAATAATGTATTTTGTACTCTGGAAAGAGAAATATATAATATGCTGATTCCTTGTTTAGAGGCATGTGAGTGCTCACATCAGCGTAGAGATGTCATCTACTTTTCAAATCCAAATGTTTGATAATTTATTTTTAACTGTGTTCATAAATATCTCTTGGAGGGCATTACATCAAACCGATGTTGTGATTTTCAATATTATCTCTCCTGTTACTGTGCTTTTCACGTCTTGATTTTGTTTACTGAAACATTCTCTACATTCAACATACTCTACATTCCTGAGTCTGAGAAAGTCAGCATCAATAGCCATCCCTTGTGTCCATCTCTTGGGCTTGACATTGGAGGACCGACAGGCCATCAACTTTAAAATGGAATTTCAACCTTTCTATTGGCTCTGTATGCCATACGTCAAGATGGAAGGCAGGCTACAGGAGGGGACCAGTGTTCTTGTTCTTCCTCTGCTGTGTGTTGGTCATTGAGTGCATAACTGTAGACGGGTCCTCCTGCCTCTGATGTTGCTGCTGTTGCTGAACACTTGGGTAGCCAATTGCAAGGTATCTCAATGCCTCACTTTCCCATCTGGAAAGGGGGTCTCATCTACCTCTTGACAACTGGGATTTTAGTTCATGTCCTGTGGTGATCTGGCCAATGGAAAAGTGCTCAATGAAAACTCATTTTAATACTTGGTGTGGTTTGCCATCTTGCAGCTCCTTGCCCATTAATTCCCTTTCAGATGCTGATCTTTTGGAATATTAAATGAAAAGAGCGCTGTTAATATGTAATTCCCTACTACTCCCTTGGGGGAGGGTGAGATTGATGTTCTATGAATTAGAGTTTAAATTCCTTTCTAACTTCTTATATCTACATCCTTTTCAAATACTTGATGTTAACCTGAGGAGGAGATCATTAGGATGTTTTAGGGGATTCTGGGTAAGACAGAAGAAGATTAATTCAGCCTTCTTGTGCAATTATCACTGTAATGGTAAAGAATGTTATTCTAAATAATGCATTTCTAAAGACCGTATAACCTTTTTTGCTTCCTTTGAAAAATAAGAGAGGCATTTGTTTTTATATTTTAAACTTTGTCTTGTTAAGGTAAAATCTTAGGTTGAAAGAGTAATTTATTTCAGATTTTTGATGAAGGGGAAAAGTTAATTATGTTGATAGAAGACTGTCTACAAATAATCAAAATATTTAAATGTAATATAATCAATGTGGTATTAAAAAGCTACTGAATGTTGTGGAAGATGAGAAATGTCTAGTTAAGTAAAAAGTTGGCTTATTTGTGTGTGTGTGTGTGTGTCACATATTCAGTTTAATTAAAAAAATAAAGTTGTGTTTTCTTTCAAGTTTTGACAGAAAGCTATTAAAATCTTATATATACACAGCATCCTGGGGATATCCATCTTTTCATTCTTATCACTTCGTCCAATTTAAAGACTTTTCATATCTCACCTAGCTGCTATGGTCTATGTGGAAGCTAAACAATAAAAGCTATCCATGCCCAAGGGAGGCCAGCAAGGGACAAATTTCATCCTGTCACACTTTCTAGAGCTTATTCATTTGATGAGGTCTCTCTTCCAATGTCACCACCCTGGTTGTATTTGTGTTGGAAGATTGCCAGAGCATAGGAAGCATAAGCTCACTTTACCTGTTTCCCTTCAGGTAATCCCCTTCCTTCAGGGAGCCAAGTGATACAGACATTCATCATGATGTATGACCCAATAAGGCATGTAAAGTCCCAAGACGCACATTTGTGTGTGTGTATAAATTGAGTCTATATATTGGAGAAAAATACTATGTGGATAGTTAAGATATAGTTCAGATAGCTTTGTATCTACCTCATCCATCTAAAGTATGAGTGGACTATTCATGCAGCAGTGAAGAATTATGAGCTAGCTGTGGGTTATTCTTCTAACTCTGCTTTAATTTGAAGAACCTCAGTATGAGTCTCCTTTCTGATGGACTCTGTCTTTATTGAAGAGGTCCCTGTATGAAGGTGTGTATTGAAATGTCAGGCTTAAATTTAGCCACTGATAAATTGCCTATCTTCCAGTAAATAGCCTCCCACCCTTACTTAGGCAAGCATGCCTAAATAACTCTTTGGGTCATCACAAAAAAACAGATGGACTTGTTGAAAAGAGGAGTTTAGCAGAAGAGAAAGAGGGTGACAGAGAGGACATGAAAATAACTAAAATTCATTGTATACATGTGTGAAACTCAAAGAATTAAAATGGGAAACATGAGAAAATTCAAGTGAGGCTTGAATTACTTTTAATATAAATATATAGTTTATATATATATATATACTTGTAGAAAATATTCTAGACAGTTTGTAATATAAAAATATTTTCAAGAAGATTAAAATGTAAAGGAAGAGTAAAAATTATATGTATATGCTTAACACTTCAAAGGAATTCAGAGACATGAGATTTGAGTTGCTGATAAGGAAAAAAATCACTGTTTACAGCTCTGATATTTTAATTAAAAGATGTATCAACATTGGGTGATAGCTTTACACACTTCATTCCCAAATCAGTTTACTATAGGAGTCCTTAATTGGAGTTTTTGGAGACTTCGCAACATGTAAAGCTTTGAAGATCATAACTTCAGGTAGATTGCTATCTGATTTCCCTCATGGCATATGCAGGTCTGTCACTACTTAGCTTAACATCTCAACCTTTATTCTATCCACTGTCTTCTCTTTGCTACCAGCTTGTTACTCTACTGCAATCTTCTTTTCCTAGGCCCCACTGGCTGGAATTCCTTTCTTATATTCTCCCCTGTCTTCCTATGGCTTCATTATTGCCTACCCCCTTCTCTGAGACACTAGGAAGCCTTCTGACCCACCCAGGCAGTGTAGATATTCCTGCCCTGTGCAATGTCAGCACCTGGCCTGCATCACTCATCTTGATAAACAGTATGAGAACCACTCATCTTGAGCCTCTCAATAGACTAAGGTCCCTATCAGAAGGATGCATGACAGACCTGTTCATTATATCCCCTATGACACACTCATGCTTAATAAGGATATTCTGATAAAAGGTTGTCAGAAATAAACAAAAATAAACCCAGCTTGATTTTTCTTAAATCTTTTGAGAGATGTGGTGGTGGGGTGTAAAGAAAGAAAGATTGTTATTCTACTTTATGGATAGATCCCATGAGATCCAGGCTGTAGCTGAGTCTTCCAGAAACAATCCTTCTTAATCTATGAGAATTCTACAGGAATTCTATAACCTGGAAACTTGATCCTGGTTGAAAATTTAAACACAGAAATAGAAGATGGCTTCTGGGGTCAAAACAACAGTAAACAGAGGATAAGATTCCTGTGATCATTTCCTTTTCCTTGGTGAATGTGGTGGTGGGGATCAAACCCAGGCCCCTTTCAGGATAGACAAGTACTCAACCACTGAGCTGCATCCCCAAACCCCTCAACATTTTTAAAGCAGATACAGTAAAGGATTAATCACCACCGAGTCTACATGAGGAGATGGGTAGGACTTGGATTTGCAATGGCTGAATCCAAATAGCCCAAGTTAGGATGTATAGCTTTCTTTTGAATCCTCCATAAATGGTCAATGTGGCAAGTGTGGTAAGTGTTCAGTAATCTCACCATGAACAGGTCTTATTTGAAGTCAGTAGTTCATACATACTCATAAATATAAAAGCAACAAGAGCTAAAAACCATAGAGTGTTTGAATTCCAAACAAAGGAAGGCAAGAATACTAGAAATTGTCCCACTTTAAATTTCTCTTTATTGATGGAAATTCTTTACTAAAATGATCCTCTGGGGATTTTTTTGACATTCCTGTTGTCCATCGGGGTTTCAAGTGTGGCCATGAAATAAGTTACTTGGAACAAAATTAAACCTCTCCTTACAGGATGCTGTGATGTTGCTCATGTCACCAACACACCAAAGCACGATGGGCTGTTTTCCATTTATAATGAGCAGAACATTGAGCTGCATCAGAAATGGCGAAGATTTGCATTCACTAAATGAAACAGTGTCCCACTTAAAGCAATAACAAATCGTTTTCTCTGCTCTCATGGCAGGAGATGAGATTTGACTGTTGCCTGCTGTGCATGAATTCACCCTGAACCTAAAAAGCACTGAGGCACCGATTTGCCCTTTTTCTACACTGTTCTTGCATGTGCCAGAGTTTCTACGGCATCACAAAGAACCTGAGCATCAGTGATGGATGCTGGATGTTTGGCACACTTCCCAATGTAGTCTTTGAGACAGTTATGAAGTCTGGAGTTCGATCTGCCAATTAGATTGGCTGGCCAGCAGGTTCAAGGGCCAGTCTAACTGCTGAACTGAAATTCAGGTTTCTTGACCCTATCTTAAAAAATAAGGGGTTAGGGATTTAACTCAGTGGTAGGGTGCTTGCCTAGCAAGTGCAAGGCCCTGGGTTCGATCCTCAGCTCCAAAAAATAAATAAGGAAGACTTCCAACCCCACATACCTTTGGTCTTTTGACCTTTGCCCCCTATATATGCACACACAAAATAACATCAACAATAACAACACACACAGAGATAGACAGATGAGAGATAACAAGGAGATCTACATAGGGTCCTGTGACAGCAGAGGCTGAACTAGAGAGTTTTCTCTGCTATAGTTCACGAGTCCCTCGAGACTGCAAGGAGCAGAGGCAAACAGAAGAGTTCTTCTCTAGAGATATAGACAGAGCATGGGCCTGCTAATTTGTACTTTGTTCTTCTGAATCTTTTCCCTTCAAAACTATAGAATAAAGTTGTTGTTTTAAGCTATGTGGCTTATGATATTTTGTTACAGTAACCTCAGGATTTGGGTCAGGAGTATAGGTCATCTCGGTCATTTCAATTGGTAAACAACCTTCTTTTTGGTGATCCTTACCCTAAGTGAACCATGGTGCCAGGAGTTCTGGGCAAGGAAAAGAAACTTTCTGACACAGACTTACCACTTGCCTGTTGTGTGTGCAAGCACAAGAATGGGACAGAGCCAGCAGTACATAGTCAAAGTGAGAGATTGCTCCTCTGGTAGAAGGAGCAAAGGAGCATTGTGGTTAGAAAAGTAATCAAAATAGGACTGTGTAGTGCACTCCAGTGTAAAGGAGGAGCAGAGGAGAGGTTAAGAAATAACACTAATAGCAACCATAATATATACAGCCTAGCCCAAACATTGCCTACTTGCTTTATTGACACATAAAACCATCCATCCAGTCACTGCAGAATATACACTGTTGCTCTACTCTCATGGATCATATGCCAAAACAGACTACATTCTTGTCTGTAAGTTACATTTAAATAAATTTTAAAATATAATTAAATGAACCATTGCTAGAGGGGAAAAATAGTGGTTAGCAGGAAATTTGTAATACTAAATGTACATGCTAGGAAAGAGACTATCCAAAAAAATTTTTTTTGACTGAAGGAACTATAGAAAGATGAGCTGTTTGGTCCTATTGTTAGAAATATGTATATTACAGTGTATGATCAATGACACTGAAAATAAGATCAATGAACTCAAAGATTTTTCTTAAAGATCAATAAAAACAAAGGCATCTCTAGCCAAGTGTAGTGTTTACTTTTCTTGCTGCTTTAACAAAATACCTAACAAGAGCAACTAAAGGAAGGAAGAGTTTGTGCTCAGTTTGAAGACGTACTCCATCATGGTGGGGAGAAAGGGCTCAGGAGAGTGAGGGAGCTAGCTGGTCATGCATAGAGGAAGCATAGAGATGTATGTGTCACTCACTCTCTCCTTTGTGTCCTGTTTCCCCACCCATGGAAGAGTGTCACCTACATTCCAGGTGGCCCTTCACCCTGCTGTGGGATGTCTTTCTGTATGCTGTGAATATATGTTTCTCTGATTGGTTGTTAAATAAAGCCGTTTGGTCTATGGCAAGGCAGCTTAGAGGCAGGTAGGAAATCCAGGGGAGAGTCAGGAAGAAGAAAGGCAGAGGTAAAGGAAATGCCATCATGCTATCCAGGGAGCAGCATGTAATGGTGCACAGGTAAAGCCACAGAACATGTAGCAACATATAGATTAATAGAAATGGGCTGAGTTTAGTTATAAGAGCTAGCTAGCAAGAAGCTTGAGCCATAGGCCCTGGCCATGCAGTTGTAATTGAGATAAGCCTCTGTGTGTTTATTTGGGTCTGAGCAGCTGTGGGATGGAACAAGACACAGAAAAACTTCCAGCTACATCACTCCTCAGTTTATCTTCTCTGAAAATGTCCCCACAGACACATCCAAATATGTGTCCTTGGCATTTCTAAACCAGTTCATGTTAACATCAACCATGTTACAAAGCTCCTAATATCAGAGATGAATCACCACTGTAGATCCATGGGAGAGAATAAGAGAAACTGTCAGCAACTGGATGACTGTGGACTGGTAACTAAGACAAAAGAGATCAGCTCCTTGATTGACAGAAACTGCTGCCTCTACCCCAGACAGAAACAGATGGCCTACCAGCCTTGTAGCTATTACAGAAATTAAATCAGTAATCTATCATAAAGCACAAGGACCATATAATTTTACTGATAAGGTGGCCAAACACTTAGGGGAAAATAATATTAATTAGCCATAACCTTTTCTAGGAAAGAGAAGTGGAATTCTTCTTAAGTCATTCCATGAGCTCAGAACTACCCTAATAGTAAAACCAGATAAAGTTTGCATACACAAAAGGAAGATTGCATACCAACATCTATACACAAATCAAATCCAATAATGCATACAAGCAATTATACACTCAAGAAATAGTTTTTTCTAGAGATACAACACATTCAAATTCAAAACTCAATGACTTTACTTTAACCACAGGAAGGAAAAAGAAGGAAATATCATATAATGCTAATTAATGGATAAATAACATTTGACAAAATACTCTCCAGGATCATGACCATTTTCTTAAAACTCTCAAAAACCTAGCAATAGAGAAAACTTCTTCACAGAGAACATCTCTAGAAGGCCTTTCTGTTTAGGGGCAAAGGCCTGGATACTTGCCCCAAAGTCTGAGAACAAAGCAAAATATCCCTTCTCATTGCTATCACTAGTGAATCTAACCCAAACAGAAGTTGTAGAGATTGGGAAAGAAGTGAAATAACTTTATTTGTAGATATCATGGTTTCCTCTGTAGAAGAAAGGTCTAAAGAACCTACCAAAACACTCTTGTACCTAGTGAGGACATCCAGGTCAGGGAAAGCAGAAGGCCCACAGCAAGAGCATCCATTAGACATCCAGGAGCTAGGGGCTATCTATAAACGAACCACAGTGAACAAGGCATCTTTAGAGCCCGTAGCAAAGGCAGGCAACATGGATCTTCACTTTTCACTACAAACATTACAGAAAATCTAAATCAGGTTGTAGCATTCTACACTTGCTTTTCCTCTCAGTTGCCTGTGATCTGTGTGTGGGGTTCAGGGGACGTAAACTAGTTACAGGAGCAGAGTTCATCAGAGCAAGGGGATGCTTGATATGGAATAAGAATCAAATTTGGTCATTTTTGTCAGCCATTGTCACTATCAAAAGAACCAAGGGGAAATTTTAGAAAAACTAGAAATCCTGGTTAGGGCTTCCCATTGGGTGTGAAATTACAGTCAGAGTATTGTAGACATCAGCTTTCCCCAACAATTAATAATCATAGCAGAAGAAAAGCCCCTTGGACTCAGAAGTCACTTCACAGAGGGGACAATGTGTCAGTTTCTAAGCTGCAGCAGGGAGTGAATGACTGTAGCTCTGCAGGTAAGTACTTTCCTGACAGAGACAATAGGAACATGCTGCTAGTATATTTTTAAGCTTTCTTATTAGAAACCCATGTTAAAATACACCACCCATTTTATTACACTTCATAGAGTCATATCTTGGCCTGTTAAGACCACAAATGACTACTTTGGCACTTATAGTTAAGTAAAAACTTTTCAATGGAGCTAATTATTTTGCATTATCTAAATGTTAACTATGAGTAATTTCTTCTTTTCTAATACACACGTCCTTGAAGGTAATTTTGGTTTGCATTATATGTCATTTTTCTAAAGAAAGACAGCAGTGTTCTTTGTCATTTAAAGGACAATTCATCGATGAAGCACAAAAGTCAAGGGTTCACCTGGGGTTTTCAAAGGTTTTGTCTACATAACTAAACACACAGCTGAGCACTGTGAAGCCCCACCCAGGACTTAAAAACAAGTCCTTATAACATGTGAGCAAATCCATAGCAATACATTGCATACTTACACAAACGCTGCTTTGATACTACAATTAAAAATGGATCATGAGGAACCAGGCACTGTGACACATACCACTAATCCCAGCACATAGGAGCATATAGAGGCAGGAGGATCCCAAGTTTGAAACCAGCCTGAACTACACAGTGAGTTTGAGGCTAGGCTGACTTACATGTTAAGATCCTATCTCAAATATAAGAAGGAAGGAAGGAAAGAAGGAAGGAAGGAAGGGAGAAAGGTAGGAAAAGAAAGGAAGGAAGGGAAAAAGAAAGGAAAGAAGGAAAAAAGAAAGGGAGGAAGGAAGAAGGAAGGAAGTCAGGAAGGAAAGATTCAGGACTGAGGGAGTAGCTGAATGGTAGAGCCTTTGCCTAGGGGAACCAAGGCCCTGGGTTCATTCTCAGGGAAATGGAAAGAAAGAAAGGAAAACAAAGAAACAGGGTGGTGGGGATGGAGGGAGAGAGGAGGAGGAGAAGGAGTTAGAGAAAAAAAAACTGTCTCACAAGAGAACATCAAAATTAGAAAGTCTGCATGGTCTCTTTAAATACCAGGCGTTGTTCTGATTGGCTGAAGTTAGGCAGCAGGTGTGCTTGGCTGCACCAGTGCCATGGCTGTGTTTGCTTTCCTTTCATTTGCAGAGCTTAGGCTGGAATTCAGTGTGAGGCACATGCTCACCACGAGGTTTCATCTCTGCAAGAAAAACATTTGGATCAAGAATGTTGGATATTGGTGGAGCAATCTGTCTCTGTTTCTACTCTCTATTTGTCTGTCTGTCTGCCTGCGTGTGTGTGTGTGTGTGTGTGTGTGTGTGTGTGTGTGTGTGTGTGTGTTTTAGTAGGAGTTCTTGTCTACATAAATTAGTAACTAAAAAAATGCCAAGTGAGTATGATGCAATCAGATCCAAAGGCACATTGTTCTGATGGCTCCTGTGCCATGAGCAACTGAGAGCCAACAGTTAAGGAAGAATGAGTCTTGGAAGATTATTTACATTTTCTATGCTACAGATAAAATACTCAATACACTCTAGTGTTTAAAACAAATGTTTGAAAACCAGCATGTTTCAAACAAGATCTCCAGACAGCTGTTGGAATGGGGAAACACTTAAGATATGTGCACACATGCATCAACTCTAAATATAAGTCCATTTAAATTCCTCATAGACAGTTATTCAAAAGGGATTATTTATGAATAGAGCATAAAGGCTAGTTACTTTTATTTTAACACAATAACGACATCATAAATCTTGCTTGAGAAACAGTTGCTAGGTTTTTTAGTTCATTGTCAATTGTGTTTGATTTGCCTTAAGTACTGAATAAAAATTTTTTCCAGGTCACTTCTTACAGTTGTTAATGCATATATAGTCTCTGTGGGAACAATTTTTTTTAGCATTCATCTCCTATTTATTGCTAATGGTGTTTATGTAGATAATGAAACATGTATCTATTAAATGTCTAGAAATAATACTTATTCACCTGATTTTTAGCTTTACTGGGAGTTCTTGTGACAGGGCCCCCAGTCCTTAGCACAACTGACTCCATGATGGAAGTACCATTCAGGCCATATAACTCAGCACATACACAGCACCACCTGCTAAAATGAAAACAAAGACCTAGTCCATCAAAATCAATTGTTCTAGAAAAGTCTTTAAATGTACTAACTTTGCTTTTTGGCTTTTGTACTTCTGCTTCTGGCTTACTTATTGATGACTGAAGTATGTCACCCCAGGATATACTCTTTTTGGAGGGGATCTTAAAAGTTCACCCTAAGAAAGGCTCTGTGTTACACTGGGATCCCAAAACACCAATGTTGTCACTTGCCAACTAATAAAGACTTTCTATTGGCTTAAACCCACATCAGAGCTGCATTCTTTAAAATTTAACATTAGTTTCCTATAAGGATAATAACTCTAGTGTGTTGACCTTATTCAACATTTTGCAGATAGGAGATCTTTATTCTTTTTTGAAAGGTTTTTCTTACATTTATTTATTGTGTGGAGGCCAGAGGACAACTTGTGGGTATCACTTCTCTTCTCCCATCATGTGGGTCCTGGAGACTCAACTGATCTTCTCAGACTTGAAGACAAGTGTCTTTACCCAGTGAGCCACCTTTCCAATACAGGAGATGTTCATTCTTACATGAAAATTGACTCACAGATGTTCTTTAAAATGTAATTGCTAGGGTGAGAACAAGGATTTATGACTGGAATTCTAGCACTCAGGAGATTGAGACAAGAGGATTGCCACATGTTTGAGCCTGGCTTAGGCTACATGGCAGGATGCCATCTCAATAAACAAAAATAAAGCAAAACAAACACAATTGCTCCAGTTCAACAGGAAGCATCATCATGGGGAATGATCTTTGCTCCTACTAAAGATGCTTTGTAGGAGAGTAGACATCGGGCAAAGCAAGTAAAGACAACTTTCTTCCTCTTCCTCCTCCTCCTCCTTCTTCAAGACAAGGTTTCTCTGAATAGCCCTGGTTGTCCCAGAACTCACACTGTAGACCAGGCTGGCCTTGAACTCACTGAGATCTGCCTGCCTCTGCCTCCTGAGTACTGGGACTAAAAGTGTGCACCCCCACCTCCTGGCATGAGGACAGCCTCTAACGGCTTCTTTAATACAATGGTGTTATTGACAGCCTGTAACTTTGAATGATATAATTAGGATATAATACCTAAGAATGAATTAAAATTTATCCTTATGTAAATCAGTACAAGTCTTGCCATTCTCTAGAGGCAGGTCACCCTAGCTGAACAGTCTCTTTCTGTGTAATGGCCAGTTATGAAAATGCAAAGTGGCGTAATGAAACACAGAACATAAAACATAAAAACCATGTTAACATGTAGGTTCATGGTAGACTTCGTGTATTGAGAGCTATCCAAGACTGAGGCCCTGGACATGTAGCCACCAATATGTCTACCTACCCAGGACCTTCAAGAAAAGTTCAGTTTCAGGCAATTAAAATAAAAAAAATATAGCTTTTATTATATTGCAATGGAATCTGATTGTTACTCTTCTCTTTTGGAATGCTCTCTTCAAGATGGTTCATGTAAACTAATGCTATTTAAAATTTTTCTTTTGCTTCACTTTGACCTACTTTTCATCTCTTTTTCAAGAAAAAAACTGTTAAGTCACTGTTTAAAATGAGACATTATCATCCCTAGAACAATGACAAAGAGAACATAGCTCATAAGTTCCTTCCAAATTAAACTTCAGACCTGTGT
The DNA here is from genome assembly GCF_903995425.1 of Onychomys torridus. NCBI lineage: Eukaryota > Metazoa > Chordata > Mammalia > Rodentia > Cricetidae > Onychomys > Onychomys torridus. Next base: position 54,061,550 of record NC_050446.1, on the reverse strand, counting down.
CCAACACAGATGTTGTTTATATTGTTACGTTTTCATAGGAAGAGATAACCTGCTTAATTAAAGACACAGATCTAAAACGGGAACGTGCTTTTGTAAACTGCAGGTTCCGGTTGTTGGAGCCACAGCATTGCTTCAAGTGAAGAGTCCAGATTCTAGTCTGAGTGCCACAACCCTCCCCACTCATTCTCCACCAGTGTGGCCAAAGCAAAGGAAGTGAGAAGCAGGATCCTGGTGACACTGGACAGGGCCAAGAGAGCAGGGTAAAAATAGCACTGCCAGCTCCCAGAAGCACCAGCTCTCAAAGTGAGCCAGAGGGCAGAGCAGCAGCTTCAGCTTCCAACAGAAACAGCCTCATCATCCCAGTCGGCTGGCCAGATGTAGTACATGGAGCAGAGTAAATGGCGACTTCCTGCTGACTATGCGTCAGATGGCCACAGAGAGCTCTCATTTGTGGTGGTTAATCACACGGATGTTTCATAAATACATGCAATCGATATACTATTCTTATATCCACTAAGATGGTAGAATGCTTTCCTAAAGATTGGACCTGTGTATACAAGGACTAAGGAAAAAAAAAAAAAAAAAAAAAAAAAAAAAAATATATATATATATATATATATATATATATAATTACTAAATAAAAGCTATTTAGCACATGGTTTTTTTTTATGATGAGGATGCCTATAATAATTTACTAAAGTTATTTAAAGATGAGAAAAATGTGGTATAGCCTTTTAAGCCATGATTTCTCATTGTTGATATATGGGGCTACAGAATTCACTGTGCAAGCTGTTCTGTGCAGTGTAGGATAAGGATCAGCAGCACCCAGGGGCTCTACACATCAAACAGTTTTGTTGCCCCTCTTTCCTCAGTTGTAACAATGCAAAATAGTTTCACTTAGGGTCATCTTTTGAGAAAACAATTGGAAGGATACATGCCAGCATAGGTTTGGTCAGGACCAACAACCACTATTTGTTCATCAAAATTTAGAGAGTAAAATCTGTCCCTGTGTCCTTCACAAAGCAATCTCACTTTTCTCTATCTCTTCCTCTTGCTCCTCCTCCTTTTCCTCTTCCTCTTTTCTTGATCCTCTTCCCTGGTCTCTTTTTCCTGCTGCTATTATATATAGCTTCAGTTTATTTGAACAAATTTGTTGGGAAAGCTAAAATTCCTGACATTCCCGAAGCAAAACTGTGATGATTACAGTTGAAACCATTAAGCAAAGTTAATAAAATTCAACAGTTTGAAATGTGCATCCTCTAGGATTTCTCAGGGGGAAATGTGGAAAGTGTCATTTTTTTGACAAATGGACCACTAATGTTCTAAATGCCATCTCATTCACGTCCATCTGTATGGTCTCATGGTCTCCAGAAACACAAGGCTCTCCCTGACAGAGAGCAATCATTTGACAGCTTAAGAACTTATTGGGGCCTTTGTTCTTTGTTATGTGAGGAGCAGAATTGCATATAGTGACAATATTTAGGAGTCTTGACAGGAAGTCATTTTCACAAATTTTGCTTTTGTCTCACAAATTTTGTTTTGTTTTGTTTTCACAAATTTGGCTTTTGATTTTTTTTTTTTTAGTCACATCACTAGATATTATTATTAGTAAAATTCTAGAGAATTTTACTCCCTTGGAAAGTGTGGACTTGTCACCCCCAGGAAAAGAGCTCATGCCACTCCAAACAGTGGCTGAAGACCAGGGCCACCATGGCTGGGCTCAAAGATGACTTCCAAGAGGAAGTAAAGTGTGTCATGCAGCTTGCCTTTGTTTTCAGAAGAATATATTGCCCAGTTGTAGCTAGAGTTTTCTCTCCAGGTCCTGCCAAGCCCCAGCAGTCCAACAGCCCACTTATAAAATAATCACACAGAGATTTATATTACTTATAAACTGTATGGCTATGGCAGGCTACTTGTTAGCTGTTCTTATATCTTAGATTAACACATTTCTATTAGTCTAGAAGCTGCCATGTGGCTCGTGGCTTACCGGTATCTTAACATGTTGCTTGTCATGGCAATGGCGGCTGGCAGTGTCTCTCTGCCTCTGCCTTCCACCTCCCAGAATTCTCCTCTCTCCTTGTCCCGCCTATACTTCCTGCCTGGCTACTGGCCAATCAATGTTTTATTTATTAACCAATCAGAGCAACACATTTAACAAACAGAATATCCCACAGTACCCAGTTTTACGGTTCTTTGTGCGTACTTTCCCCAGTTAAGAATCAGCACTTTGGAGATGATTCATTGGTGAGATTACACATGATGGCCGCTGAAATACAATGTGAGGACTCCTGGCCCAGGGAGCGTTGACATTTTGAGAGTAAGAAAGAAGAGTTGGCAAACAAGCTTCATCTATTTCTTCTTCAAGCCATGTTCTCAGGCACACAACTGCCGCATAAACAGACTGCTCAGTCACAAGGTAGTATGTATTTTTCTCTACGAAAGAAAAAAGTGGCACATTTCAGACCAGAATTTTTCCCTCAAAAGCCAACAGTCCTAACAAAAGTATTAAGGCAAGAACAGATTGCCCACTAAGTGAAAGAATGGGGACCAAAACTCTCTTGAAGAGGCAGTTTCTAAGTATTTATCTTGGCATATGGAACTACCCATAGTCCATATAAGTATTGTATACCTTCTAGACTTTTATTTTACTATCATGTATCAATTACCCAAAACATAGGATCTTACTGTGGCATTTCTACACATGCATGTAACATATTTTGGTCATGTTCACACCACATTATCTTTATTTTATGGCCTTTGTCTTTTACAGATAGCATTCCAAATTTGATAATTATATCAGATGTTGTATGTGTTTATGTGTGTACACCTGTGTATATGTGGGGGCAGAGATCAACACTGAGAATATTCATCAACCACTCCCCATCTTATTTTATGAGACAGGGTCTCCCACTGAATCTGGAACTCACTAGTTCTGCTAGACTGGCTGGCCCCAGGGTCTTCCCTTCTCTGCTTCCCCTTTGCTGAGTTGTGTACCACTGTACATGTTTTTATTTTATTTGGTTTTAGTTTTAACTAGGTGCTAGGCATCAAACTAGGTCTTCCTCTGGTGTAGCAAGCATGTTACTGACTGATCCATCTCTTTGACACCAACATTAACATTTTTAATGCACAAATAACATTTATGAATAATCCCAAATCCCATTTCTGATTTCTCGGCCACAGATTTTAACCTAATCCTACGAGGCTAGTGCATAAAACCATTCATTTACCCAGAGAGCCACATCAAAAGTTATTGTTTTGATTTTATTTATCCATTCTTTTCTCATGGTGACATGCACGCTAATTATCCTAAGAAACTTACCTATTTTGGTTAAAAAAAAAAAAAAGTTCAGAATGGGCCCAGTGAAAATGGCTAAGATCCAGAGCAATGACAAAGCCAAGTGTCAAGGGTGTGGCCCCACAGGAACCCTTATTTATTATGACAATGAAAAAATGGTACAATGTGCAAGACCATTTGGCAATTTTTAAAGATTAAATGTTATTTACCATTTGATCTAGCACTAGCAATCCAAGGTATTTATCTAAATGAATAGAAAACCTTTACTCCACATGGACAAATACTAATTGCAGCTTTATTCATAATCATTCAAAAGTTGAAGTTACCAAGACGTCCTTCAGTGAATAGGTGAGTGTTGTGGAAAATTAATTTAAGATGTGTTACATTCGTTTATGCTGCAGAATGTTTGTTTAATGATGCAAAGATGTATTGCATTATTTTATGTTATATTTGTTTAACTCTGTAAAGCTGTGTTACTTTGTCTGTCTAGAACACCTGATTGGTCTAATAAAGAGCTGAATGGCCATATAGCAAGGCAGGAGAGAGGGATAGCTGGGGCTGGTGGACAGAGAGAATAAGTAGGAGGAGAAATTTAGGCTTGAGAGAGAAGAGAGGGAGGGGCAAGGAAAAGAGAAGGAGAGGACACCAGGGGCCAGCCACCCAGCCACCCAGCCACCCAGCCAGCCACGTAGTAAGAAAGAAAGAAAGATATATAGAATAAAGAAAGGTAAAAAGCCTAGAGACAAAACATAGAAGAAGAAAAACAGGATAATTTAATTAAGTTAGGAAAATTGGCTAGAAACGAGCCAAGCTAAGGCCAGGCATTCATAAGTAAGGATAAGTCTCTGTGTGTATTTATTTGGGAGCTGGGTAGTGAGCTCCCAAAGAGAAAAAAAAAGGCAAAAAAACTACAGGTGGAGCTGTGTTACATCCATACCTTGGAATATTCAACAGTAAATATAAATGAACTGCCAAGCCACAGAAATACATAAAATAATTTTAAATGAATGTTGCTAAAGTTAAAAAAAAATGCTCATTTGAAAAGCCTGTATACCACATGATTCCAACTGCAGTATAGTCTGGTGGAGACAATAAAAATATGAATGCTTGCCAGGGATTTGGGGGCAACAAAGGAGAAGTGTGTAAGTAGAGTGGAGAAGAATGTTAGGGCAGTGAGATTGTTATGTATGAAACTGTAACGGTGGCTACATGTCACCACATGCATTTGCCACAAGCCAAAGGATATATATAAAAAAGAATGTTGGAAATACAGACTTTGGGCTTTAGTTGATAATGTATCAGTTTTAGTCCATCCATTGTGACAAATGCACCACATTAAATGTAGTTCACTGGTGTTAATAGTAGGAGAAACTGTGGAGGGGCTATTGTGGTTTGAATAAGAATGGCCCCCAATCGGCTCTTAGATTTGAATGCTAGGTCATTAGGGTGTGAGCTGCATGACAGGGATTAGGAACTGTGGCTTTCTTGGAGTAGGTATGGCCTTGTTGAAGGAGTGTGTCACTAGGGGTGGGCTTTAGGGTTTCAAATGCTCAAGCCAGGCCCAGTGTCTCTCTCTTACTTGCTTCCGGCCAATCCAGATGTAGAACTCTCAGTTCCTTCTCCAACATGCCTGTGTGTTGCCATGCTTCCTGCCATGATGACAATGGACCCAACCTCTGAGCTGTAAGCCAGCCCCAGTTAAATGTTTTCCTTGTAAGAGTTGCTGTGGTCAAGGCATCTCTTTGCAGCAATAGAATGCTCACTAAAACAGGGCCCAGAGGGGCTAAAGCCCAGTGATTTCTGCTCACCTGATACCTATAAACCTAAACTTGATCTACAAAGGTGAAGAGTCATCTTTTTTAAGTGACTCTGAGAACAAAACAGCAACAAGTCTTTGAAGTGGTAAAAAAATGGTGATCACACTTTGGTTATTAGGCATAAAATAGAGTAGTTAATGTTTTAAAGAGCACTTAGAACATTCTTTCTTGACTTTCTATTCTGGCCTCAATGCCATTCTGTCTCACTGAGGAGACTTTAACAAGCTGTCTCCCATACAAGAACAACTGTCATATTTTATACAGCACCCCTATTTGCTTTATTTCAAATTCTGGAGCTATCTCAGGGTAACTCCATGACCGATGGCTACCACCCCATTGACTCTCAGTGTGAGACATTATGGAAGCAGCCTTGGTTCGGTTGTGTCTCGCTCAGTCTCAAGAGCCCAATTCCAGCGCCGGTTGGAATCCTCGGTATGTCTGTGGAAGCACCATTCTTCAAGCATCTCTCTCTATCACACGTTCTAGTGAGTCTCTGCCGTTCTCACCTTCAACGTGGAATGTGAGCTAAACAAGGAAAGCAAACACCACCCTACTCACCACAGTGAAAACGCGGCCTGATCACGTCTCTGTGAGGAACCAGGTGATGTGTCCATTCCAAGCCCTGGAAAATCCTCCAGCCTCTGCTCTCTGTGCTCTCTGATCGCCATGAAGGACTCTCCAGTCTTCTACCCCACGTCACCTAGTGGGAGATGCTCCAGTTGACATTAGCAGCAACACAGTCCAGCCTGGTTTGGGACTCATTTCTGAACTGTGTGCTCTCCCGCTGCCGTCTGAGATTTCAATCACATACTCTGGATTCTTTCATGCTCAGCACTTCAGCTGAATTTCCCAACATCTCAGTTTTGTCCACATCAGAAGTTATCTTTCCTCAAGCTGCCCTTTCTCCTTAGCTCAGAAATAAGTGCCAACAGCACCCCAGTTAATTAAGCCTAGACTCAGTCTCACATCCATTGCCCTTATATTGGCCACTTTCGTCCATAAAATAGCAGTCTCACACACACACACACACACACACACACACACACACACACACACACACACGCACACATGCACGCATGCACGCACGTACACATATATACACTGTGTTTGTTAAATACTTTTTATTAAGTATATTTTATATTTCCCTTTACGTTTAAATTTTATAACTGATTTTGGACACGTCATAAACTTTTTCTTTAGTAGTAAAAGTAAGCCATGCTCACAAGACAAATTCAGACATTTGTATATGACATGAAAATCAGGTTTTCACCACAGTCCAAAACAGATTCTGTTGCTTTCTTATTGGAGACTGCAGCCCGGTAGGAGAATAAGATAGTAATGAGATCAGCAAAACCAACAATAGGCAAATGAAAATCCAAATAAGTAACTGAGGTGATAGAAAATACACAACATGGCAGCATTCTGCATTTGTCACATACTATCATGGCCTTCTTTTCTAGGGCAAAACATGGGTCTAACACAGTGGTTCTTAGCCTCTGGGTCACAACCCTTGTGGGGGTGAAATGACCCTTTCATAGGGGTTGTGTATCAGATATCCTGCATTACAGTATCAGATATCTACATTACAATTCATAACAGTGTAAAAATTACAGTTATGAAATAGCAGCAAAAATAATTCTATGGTTAGGGGTCACCACAACATGAGGAACTGTGTTAAGGGGTCACAGCATGGAAGGTTGAGAACCACTGGCTAATATGTTAACTCCTATTGCTAGGTAATAGTCACAGCATGATGACACCGTAAGTCATTCTGTCACTTTCCTTCTCCTTAACAGTTAAGCTGTCAAATGTCTTCCACTTCAAGCAACTTTAAAATAAATATATTTATGCCATTACCGTCACACTATGAGGCAGTCAGCCATTTACTAACATATGCACTATTATATAAATACTTCCAAGTCTTTAGTTTGGGGGTATATTGCATCATCCAAAAATCAATTACTCAAGGAGTCCAAGGTTTTTCTCTGTGGCAGCTGAATGTTGGGAGTTACTTAAGAAAGCTTCATCTACCTGTAAGGATCCACAGTATTTTCTTATATATTAGTGTAATATTTAATATTCCCTTTCTACTTTAGAGGTTTATTCCACATTGAGATAGTTCTTTCTTCTGAAAAAAATATCCAGTTGCACAGGCCTGTCATCCCAGCTACCTGGGAGGCTGAGGCAGGAGGATTTTTAGTTCAAGGTCTACCTGAAAAACTTAATATGATCCTATCTCAAAATTAAAAAAAGAAATGATAGGATGGGACGGTGGTTTAGCTGTAGATTGTTTGAAAGGTCCTAAGTTTGGTCCCCAGCACATGCACCCCAAAGCAGCCAGCTGTGCTAGCATTTCTGTAAACTAAGTCATCTGATGTTGACTCACTCCTCAGATGGTCTTGAATCAACCTCTAGAACACATCTGCTGTTTTTTCTATTAGTGTGTAAGTACCATGTGGTTTGATTGACATAGTTTTATGGTAAGTTGTAATTTGTAGCAAGTCAAGTTCCTTTCAACCGTCACTTATTTTTTAAGAGATTCCTAATATGGTAGTTTGAATGTGATTGGCCCCCACAAGCGCTTAGGGAGTGGCACTATTAGGAGGTGTGGCTTTGTTGGAGGAAGTGTGTCACTGTGGAGGTGGGCTGTGAGGTCTCATATATGCTCAAGCTATGCCCAGGGAGACATTCCACTTTCCTGCTGCCTTCTGATCAAGATGTAGCCAGTACCATGGCTGCCTGCATGTCACCATGCTCCCCTCCATGATCATAATGGACTGAACCTCTGGCCAATAAGCCACCACCTCAATTAAATGTTTTCCTTTATGAGAGTTGTAGTGGTCATGGTGTCTCTTCACAGCAACAGAACACTGACTAAGACACCTAATATCTTGTGTTAGTGTATAAAACTCTCCATTGGTAGACTTCTGGGTTGTTTCCCATTTAAATTTCCTGTAACAAATTCCCTGAACATGTTTTTCATCATGTGATTTTCTATGGCAAAAAGAGAAAAGAAAAACTAAGGGTCTGGGAGATGGTTTAGTGCATAGAGTTCTTCAACAAGCATGAGACCCAGAGTTTGAGCCCCACTACCCACACCAAAAGCAGGGTTAAGCTGTACATACTTATAATTCCAGCATTAGAAAAGTGGAGCCAAGAAGATCCCCGGGGCTCAGTGGCCAGAAAGCCTAAGCTTTGCAGAAAGTCCCAGGTCCAGATGAGAGCCCTGTCTCAGATACGAGTATGGAAAGCCATCCTGAGAAACAAACCAGAGGTTGATGTCTGCCCTTACACACACAGAGACACACATGCTCACGCATGCATACATGCACACATACAAAGAAAAGCTAAGCTTACCTAGCACTTGCTCCTGCATGCACTGTATCATGATACAATTTATGTTCGTGCTTCCTCAAAACTAACCGCTATAACGCTCTAGTGATAGTCACAGGATCTCAAAGCCATAACTGTCAGGGATCTATGATGTCAACGACTTGTCCACTATGGATTCATTTTTAATGAATTAATTTAATTAATTAATATTGATTAACTATTCAAATATTTCACCCTAGATCCTTAAAGATCAGTTACTTAAACTAATCCCTTCAATTTCTTTATCTAGCAGTAATTCCTGTTCATGCTGCCAAACATCCCCTAAAGTCTCTCATATGAAAGTCTTAGAAACTGGTCACGTTGGTTGGTATGTACCTATAATCTCAGCATTTGGGAGACAGAACAAGAGGACTTCAAGTTTGAGACCAACCTGAGCTAAAAGCAAGACCCTGTCTCAGATAAACAAGTCTTAGAGAAATAGCCACAAAGCGATTGCTTTGTCCCTAACATCAAGGACAGAGCATGACTTCTTCTTCAAAGATCTTTTGCCTCATAGATTCCCTGAAGTAATGTGTAGCTGGTAACAGTCTGTTACAGCTGATTCCAATCTTCAAGGGCAGACTTACCCTTCATGTGACTTTCTCTGGGGTGCCTGCCTCTTTCACCAAAGTGAAATAAAAGAAAGTCGCTGCTGGGTGTCAGAGGACTATGCTAATACCGTTATTCTAAAATTCAAACTGGAACTGAATTTACTTACAAAACCCCACAAAACATTTTGTAATGAATGTTGCTTGTTGTCAAAGCCTGTGAGAAAATTTGGAGGCTTTAGTGTTATAGGTACATGAACTTTGGTAAAATGTTGAAGGTCATGTCAATCACATCTCACTCAACTAACTGTGCAGAATACCAGGATGCCATTTAGAATACAGACTCAGCATTCAGCTTTAATTCCTACAAATGAGGCCCTAAGAGAGGTGATAGTCTACTAATGACCATTTGTACATACTAGATCCTTGCTCTGGATCAAGAGGAAGGCCCACTACTTCTATCCCTAACTTCTTCAACATGGCTTTTATCTCATTAACCATCAGTTAGTCATATTTAGGAAGTTATTGGGTGGGTATTCTTGAGTTTAATAAAAAATAAAAAATCTAACAATAATATCAATATTATCTATTAAGTCACTGAATCTGACATAGGCATGTTGCAGACCTCAAGGCCCCCTTTATAAAGTAGTACATTTTATGTAAATTTTAAATTCATTTTTGGACAAAGCAAGCTTTCCTGGGAGACTTGTATATTGTATTCTGTTGAAAATTAAAAAGTTTTTTTTTTCAACTTCTTCAACTGCTCATCAATCAGTCAGATCAACTCTAGCAAAAACTGGTGACCTTCTTGAATGTAACTGTGCTGTTTGTTTTTGCCAGCGTGACACAGACTAGAGTTACCTGAGAAGAGGGAAGCCCATCGAGAAACTGCTTCATTAGATTGGCCTGTGAGCATGTTGGCAGGGTGTTTTCTTGATTAGTGATTAATTGTGGGAGGGCCCAACTTGCCCTGGGCAGGTGGTCCTGGGTTGTGTTTGAAAGTAGGCTGAGCTAGCCATGAGGAGCAAGCCAGCAAGCAGAGTTCCTCCAGGGTCTTGGCTTCAGTTCCAGCCATGAGCTCCTGCCCGGGCTTCCTTGGATGATGGACTTGTGACCTGTGAGCAAACAAATCTGTTCTTCCCTCAAGTTGCTTTTTGTTGGTGTTTGATACCAGCGTCAGAAAGCAAACTGGAAGAATAATTATTTTATGTTGTTTCTTGGTGTGGTTTTGCTTTTCTATTTTTATTTATCTTTTTTTTTAAATAAAACACCCCAGTTCTGTTGTTGCCTGAGATGCAAACACCCAACCCCAGCTCTGCTCCGTGAGTTCTGCTATATTTTACCCTGACACACTCTCCCATATCTCTGAACTCCTGACCAATTAGCAGCTGCTCTCAAGCATTGGGCTTTTTTTTTTTTTTTTTAAATCTGATTGCATTGTTACACAGCTCTCACTTTCTTAACTAATATCTAGGTGAAGGAACTCAGGTCTTTAGAATCTAGTTCTTGGCACATGGAAGACACTAAGGATTCACTTGTTTAAAAAAAAAAAAGGAATTTAATGTTAAAAATGCATGCTATAAAATGATCAGCCCTGAAACTATAAACATACAAGTGTGGTGATATTGTGTTCTCCAAAATATTGTGCACCCTAATAAAATTATCTGGGGTCAGAGAACAGAACAGCCACTAAATATAGAGGCCAGAAAATAGTGGCACACACACGCCTTTAATCCTAGCATTCCAGAGGCAGAGATCCGCCTGGATCTCTGAGTTCAAGGCCACACTGGGAACAGCTAGGCATGGTGACTCACGCCCGTAATCCCAGGAACTGGTGGCAGAAAGCAGAAAGATATTTAAGGTGTGAGGATGAGGAACTAGATGCTGGTTAAGCTTTTAGACTTTTGAGCAGCAGTTCAGCTGGGATCCATTTGGATGAGGACTCAGAGGCTTCCAGTCTAAGGAAACAGGATCAGCTGAGGAACTGGCGAGGTGAGGAAGCTGTGGCTTGTTCAGCTTCTCTGATCTTCCAGCATTCACCCCAATAACTGGCCTGAGGTTTGAGTTTATTAATAAGACCTGTTAAGATTCATGCTACATATAAGTAACATTTTATAGACTGAGCAGGTTGTATGTACACATATTTACAAGCACACGTACACACAAACACACACACATGCACGCACACACGCACACCACCACCACCACCACCAACAACAACAACTAAAGAAAAAGAGGCTGTGAATTTGAAGATGGCAAGAGAGGGATGCATGGGGGGGGTACATGAAGGGAGAGAAGGGGAGGGGAAATAATCTCTCAAATAAAATAAAAATGCACACCACCAATAGTGAAGGAAATGGAAAGAATATTCCAGAAACTGAAACAGTCACCTAGCAATGAAGGGAACTTGGTTCAAATGAAGAGACAGGGGTAGAGCTGGTCAGAGTCAGGGCAGAGAGCACGTGTGCTGCAAAGCCTAGCTGAACACAGCTGTAGGGAGTTTCAAAGACTGCAGGATAACGAGGGGCCCTGGGATCCCAAGCTTCAGAGGCCTAGCTAGAAACAAAGCAGTTTCTGGAACCAAAGACACTGGGAAAGATGGAAAATGGTCACAAGTAGACAAAGGTTTTGATTAATGCAGGGTTGAGGGGTTGGGGACTATGGGTCTTGAAAGACTTAGGGGAGAGAGAGTAAATATGATCAAAATGTATGAAATTCTCAAAGAATCAGTGTTTGAAATGTTTAAAAAAAAAAAAAAAAAAAAAAAAAACAGGCCAGGGATCAGTACTCTAAGTGGACTCCTTACAGCACTTCCCATTGGTGGAGCAGAGAGCTCACTGGGGCGGGGTGCCAATGGAATCCTGGAGAAGTCTTCTCAGCAAGGGCTCCCTTAAGAATGCTGTAATGATGACTAAGCAAGGAGATACATGAGAGGGATACATGATACGTCAACAGGAATTTGGAAAAGATGGACTGAAACACAGAGGTCAAAACACCTTTTTTTTTTTTTTGGTTTTTCTCGAGACAGGGTTTCTCTGTAGCTTTGGAGCTTGTCCTGGACTGGCTCTGTAGACCAGGCTGGCCTCGAACTCACAGAGATCCACTTGCCTCTGCCTCCTGAGTGCTGGGATTACAGGCGTGCACCACCACCGCCCAGGCAGAACACATTTTATGTCTTGAAAATACACATATAATCGGCAGGATTTCACAGGAACATAAACCACCATGTGAGGTTTAAACAGACTTTAGATATTTCTAAGCTTCCCTCTGTTTTCAGACACAATGGCACTGCTTTCGTTTTATATTCTCTTGGTTTTGGAAGATCCTCTCCTTAGTTAAAGAAACATGTGAAAAGGAACCCACTCTAAATGCAGCAGACTGGTTTGTACGTCTGCCTTTGGAGGCATTTGATAAACCCATTATTTTCATTTTTGCAGGTGTGTCAAACCAAAAGTACTTTTCACCTGAGGAAGACACTGTTTTTGGTCCTCAACCCTTAATCCCAGGTGCTGTGTTTACAGTTGTCCCTAAACAAAATGAAACCCAGTCACCTCCCTTCATCAAGAGGAAGTCTTGCTATCTGATGGCAATGTTAGCTTCAGTGTCTACTGACAGTTCATTGGACCTGACCTTGTCTGTGGCTTCCTGTTTCAGGTCTACAGAAACCTAGTCAATTTCTTCCTGAAGATTCTGGTATTGCTTGGACTTTGCTTTAATCCAAATTTAAATGTCATGTCACCTTCTGAGGCCCTTTGGGGAAGGACATGCTGTGTTACTATGAGGTGACTTTTGAGTTCTCAGAACATTATTAGAACACACACTCTGCTAGATTTGATCAGATGGTTAGATACTGATCAAATCAGTGCTGGGAAGCCCCAGAGATATCTGTCTTGTGTTGTGCTCAACAGCAACCAACTCTCCAAATACCCATCGTGGGTCGGGTTCCCACTGTCCTGGCTCTGTCATGTCCATTTTGTCATTTTATCTTCCTGGCAGCTCTTTGAAATGGATATTATAATCCACAGCTCACAACAGGCAAATCGGAGACCCAAAGACTGCAAGCAGGGAGCCTAGAGCCCACTGAGGGTGGAAGGAAGCAGGACTCCCTCTGCCCGGGTCTGAAGCCTGAAGCCGGTGCTGTTGAGAAGCTGAAGAGATGAACTTCCTGATTTTTGGTAAAAGTGTCAAATATGTGTAAAAGAATCTTTTTGTTTTTAATAGGACATTCGCTATGTGTATGACCAATAGCACGGGGTGAAGAGGGATAGAAATGGATTCCTTTAGTCTTGCTGTTAAAGAGACAGTCTTCACTTCAGTTTTAAGCAATGATTTCTTGCCTCCCTTCTTCCCCATGTACTTTGTCTTTGTTAACTAAGGAATGCACACATGAGCACAAGCTGCTGGACACAGCCCCTTTTCCCTGAGCACCCCCTGAACTTGCTTTGTTCTACTTCCTTGTGGAAAAGGAGCGCTGAGTCCATGTTTCCACCTTGGAACAGTGTAAGAGTGGAAAGGACCATACAGATGCCGGATGATAGTTACTACCAGGCTTACTAAAATACAAACCTCTGCAAAGGAGAGAGTTCTGCATCCTAGGAATTGCTGTAATCCCAAGCCCCTGTAGCAACATGTATATTATAGCAAAGTATAAGAGGCATTAATTTTGTTTCTTTCCCTTGGAAATTGCTCTTGTATGAAGCATTAAAACTGGACCCCCTTCTCAAAGAGCTTTCAGGAAGTGGTAACTTCAGTAAATGGGTCTACATAATACAAAGTCTGAAAGTAGAGGTGGAGAGTGAGTGACTGTTGGAGTTTTGCATGCTCTCTAACCTCCCTCTCAATCACAGGATAGTAGCAGTCCATCCAGGTTCTGTAGGAGGCTGTCTTCTCTATGTGTGCACCCATCTTCTAGCATAAGGCCAGGCATAAAATCACCTCCCAGTTGATATTTGTTGAGCCAGTGAAAAGTGACAGGATGTAAATCAAAATTATTTAAATAGTGTTCAGGATTGAACATGTGCTTACTAAATATTTATTAAATTACATTGAATATGATGCTCAAAGGGAGAATCATGCCACACATTCCAAAACTAAGTAGGCTTTATATTTGAATTAGCAGCTGTTTGGGATTATCTGTGTGACTCCCCAGTCAGGATGCTAAATGGAGATCTTACTGCATCAGCAAACTCCTCAGACTGAGAAATGGCTCACTTCCAGTAGGCTGGCATGCTACCTTCCAACTATGCCATGCTTAATGGAAAAGCTAACGCTTACTGTGGTGTTTCAATCTGATACTACTTAGAAATCAGACCCCTTGACTCTTTCTGTAGCTGTGTGTGAGTGTTCACTAATTACCCTTTCCATCCTATTCTCTTCCTTTCCTTGTCTACAAACATAAGTAATCAAAGGCAAGCATCTCAACAATACTGAAAGGTCTAGGAAGTTGAAGGACAGTGAACAGACAGGCTGCTTAGGAGAAGACATGTGACTTTATGTTTGCAATATATGATGTGTTGTCATGGTTTATCTGCTCCTTGAATTGTGTTGGACTCAACAGAATACAAACTCCAGGATCCTATTCAGTTGTTAGCTAGAGTTTCCATAAGAACTACAATGGCTTGACTTTGCCCCAATAAACATGACACGGCACGGACATAGTCCACATTAGAAACAACCTATAGATACACATGTATACTATGTATACATGCATACATACATACATACACACACACACACACACACACACACACACACACAGAGAGAGAGAGAGAGAGAGAGAGAGAGAGAGAGAGAGAGGAGAGAAAAAGAGAGAGAAACAAATATATGCACAAATGAATTTTAATTAACAAATTATTGAGTACCCTAAACAAAAAGTTCATCTATTTTCCACTATGACTGACAGGATTCCCCACAATAGGAGTCTCTGGCTGGGAGTCATTTTCAAAGTACACAACATGAAACTGGCCATTTGAGAAGAATGTGGTGAAACCAAGTCTTAGGAGACACAGTCTGGTGGGGGTTGGGGCATGGCTGCTCCAGTACAGACAGAACCACTTAGGTAAAGGAAACAGTTGTTTCAATAAGGACATGGTGGTGTCAGCTTGCTGATAAAGCTGCACTGAACCAGTTGCTGGTAAATTGAAGCTGTTAAATGTTAATGAACGATCACTGTATAAGTAACCAGGAGAGAGAAAATGCTCAAGAAGTAAAAGTCTATTGCAAGGGCCAATTCATCTCACAACAGGGAACATTTTTATTACAAACATAAGACAACTTAACATTTAAATTTTTAGTCTATTTTATTGATAAAAAGTGTCCAACAAGTCAATTTTCTCCGCTCTAAGCAGGATTTTACAACTGCTTTGGTAGAGCCACAGTAAAGGCTTTTTGATATGATCTTTTGTGTTTGAACTACTTCTTGCTTGAAATTAAATTCACTCCCAAAATAGCAAGTGTATCATCCCCTAACCACTTCCCATTAGTGACAGCATGCTGCAGAGATTAGCGGTGCAGCCTTGATTTGCCAAGTCAAAGAACCTCGTAGATAGTTCAAACTCAGACTTCACCACTCCGAAAGGGTGGTGGTGCATGGGTATGTGTGCCGGCAGACAAAAATGAACTCTAACAGAAAGGAAGGAATTGCCCTATACAGACTAAATCAAAGCCTTATGCAGACTTTGCTTTGGGGTTTTATTTCCTGCCAGGCTGTAACACACTCAGCTCACTGACATTGGTGTGACTATGCTATAGAACAGACAGTAGAAATGAGTTCTCTTCAAACGCCAAGTTTATAGCAACTGAGTCTTTAGAGAAGATGAAACTTATGTGTGATATAAATTTCTTCATCAGCTGTAGTGATTGACAGGTCCATTTGGTTGGGTTTAGAGGGCAGGGAACAGAAGTGGTGCCTGACTCACAGGGCGCAGGGCTCAAGTTCGGGATTGTTCTAAACATATGAATGTCCACAAGTTCTTTCTATTGTCACATTCTGGTTTCAGATCCACGTGGGTGAATTTTTCACATTTGCAACCAACACTCTTCTCAGAGTCTCAGTGAGGTCATTTCTCAAATGCAATTCTATTTCCTTGGTAAAGCCTCTTCTGAGACACTAAATTTAGCGCTGCCAATCAGAGGAACAGGTGGTATGTGATACTCCCAAATCAGTCCTCCCCCATCATGCCTTCCTCAGAGAGCCAATCCCAGAGCTAGGCACTAAGGATGTGGGGCTGTCAGCAGATGTGGGGAATATAAGGAGCAGCCAGCCCCTGGCTCGGGAGCAGTCGTGCATTCCCACCTCGCCTCGGGTGTAGGGATTGCATAGAAAAGCAAAACTACACAGTCCTGACTGTGTGGTTTTGTTTTGAAGGTTAGAGGCTCACTGATTCATGTCGGAGATGGTTGGAAAAACCAACCCTACATAGGACGTCGTTTCGGAAGCAACCTTGGGCTTAGTCCCACCCTTTTTAGGCACTCTTGAGCAATCAGGTGAGTGAGAATCAGCATGTTTGAACCCTAGAGCTGTTTCTGATTGGTTTCCAGTTGCCAATGTGAGCGACGAATGCCTGGTGTTGAGGGTTTTGCTCTCGCTGACCTACAGTGTGAATCTGCATTTTAAATTTGGTTTTGATATGTACGTTTTCTTAAAAAAAAAAAAAAAAAAAATTCAAGTGCTTAAACCTAACCAGCGTAGTCAACAATTCAGATTTTAACATGTGCTTGATATCCTAGAACTCAGGGTCTGAAATGGGGGCAGAAATGTTTGCTTCCTTAGTAAATGCGACTGTTGGGAATGTACAAGGTTATGTGACTCTGTGATAAAGCGAGGCTGACCAAGAATAGCTCTGAGAAAACCCATGTGGCATCAGCTGCACCCAATGACTTTTTAAGGGAATCAACTGCTGAGGTATCTGTAGCAGGGTGACAGTGGCAGACACTTGTCTGCTGTCCATCAAGCTGAGGGCTTATTTTGGGAACATGACATTTCAGATGCATGCCTTCAGCCCTAGGCCTCTGAAGAGCAAGTGCTCAAAGAAACAAAATTCCTCTTCTTAGACAATAAGAGTATCAGACCCATTTAGGCCACTTAAGGCCAACATTTTATAAACTTTCAATGAAGCTATAGAATTGTTTTTTCAAAAGATTCCAAATCCCATTATGCATTTTAATTCAACCTACATCCAATTATATGGTATGAGATAAATATTAAAAAGGATAAGAAATAAAAGACTTTTCATTTCAAAATACACTTTGATTTTCCACCTTCCTGGGATTAGATTACAAACTGTAAATGCTTGTTATTAGATAAATGCATAATTATGCATTGTTTATCTTAGGAGAGAGCTATTTTTAGAAGATGCACTGGTTTGCAGGCAGGAAAAATTAGGCATAAAATGTGTTCATCCTGAAGATAATGTGCTGGAAGCAAGAGTTCCTCAGAAATGATGCCTGAAACCTTTTGGAAGCTATCTGGATTTTTCCGGGGTGTGAATTTTGTCTCGGAAAGCTTTACTTACAGGAAAGTAGACCACCAGTAGTGAGATATTTGGCCTGTAACATCAAAGTAAAAAATATTTATGAAAAGTAATAATGAGGCAATAGACAATTCAGAAATCACCTTTTAATGCCAGAACAGTAGTCTGGTCAAGGTGAATAATTAGGTATTTATGCATAAGAAAATTTCTCACATAATCTCCAAAAATGATAGACGAATACTTTCTTCCACTTACAAAAGGACTTAACTGCAAATTTTACACTCATTTCTTTGTTGACTATTTCACATAATAAAGCACAGGTCTTTTATTCCAATGAACATTCCCCAGCAGCCTTCCATTATTCAGTTTGCACACTCCTCTGGGTTAACTCAAGTCAGCATTTTTATTTCAGATCTATAATGAATTTTGGCCTATTAAATAATTTTTCCCCAGACGATTACTTCAGCAACATTAATTGTGCCATTACATACAATGCACAGAAATGCTCGGACATTAAAAACCTGCTATATTGTTGAAAAATAAAAAAAGCCTATGGGTATGAAAATACTTGCCAAGACTTTTCCAGTTATTGAAAGGCTTGCAGAGCACAGATTTTTTTCATTTGGCTTGTGATTTTGAGTAACGGGACAGAGCCTAAAGCCAAGTTATCTTTTGAAACATCGGCACAGTGGTGAGAACTGCTGGGGAAATAGACTGTTTTCATGTCTTGTCTCTCACACGCTGTGTTGATGCGAAGGTTCATTGCAGTTGGGTTTTTCCCTTCCACTTTTCTCCCAACCCGATTTTCCATTTGCGGTAGGACTGAATGTTCCTGCTTTGACCACTAGGGGGTGTTCATTGCTCAGCTTGGCTCCCTCCCACCAACCCCAATGCCCCATCCCTTTAAAGGTCAACAGCATAAGCTTCCTGTGGCTCTAGGGCCATATAGCCTAGGGAAAGCCATTTGGAGAAATACGTGTCTTTGTCTCTACCAAGTAGCTGCTGAGGAACCCTGAGGAGCCCCATTTTCACTGGTCTTTCTTTTGCTTTTCAGAGTGCCTAAAAAGATGAGTACTCAAGCACCGACGTTTACGCAGCCGTTACAAAGCGTTGTGGTACTGGAGGGTAGTACCGCAACCTTTGAGGCTCACGTTAGTGGTAAGCCCATATGTACACTTTGTACCACCTGCCTCCTCCAGTACACTAACTTTTCTTTTTGTAGGCCTTGAAACCAAGTTTAAACTTTGCATTTACTGTGTCAAATTGGCGCCACACCATAGAAAGGTCATTCTAAGGGCATACCGTTCACAGGATGCTGACAATATAATGACTGGAAAATGTTTTATTCATATTTATAATTCCACAAAGCAAAAATAATTAGCATTAGATTAAAATTTGCTGTCAGAATCTAGCAACTAAGTAGGACCAAATTTGGTCATTCTATATTTGGGTTCAGCTGCAGAGCCAACATGACAGACAAGAACCCTTGTGCTGTGGAGTTCAGTGACAGAGCTTCTGGGCAGGTAGTCTGCGCCTCAATTCATTGTTTTATATAGAAAAACAAAACATTTCATCCAAGTTTCCATAGGTGCATGCACAGTGACTACTCAGATAATTATTTTACTAGGTTCTTCATCTTTATTAAATTATTTTAGTAAATTAAAAGACCTTCCTTTTGCGATTAATAGCAAGGCATAATACTGTCTGCCCTATCAGTTTTTATATTCAAAGGGTACAAACATTTTCCCTAGGATTTTATTTAAAAGGAATTTCACCCAGTTCTTTTTTGCCTCTTCATCTCTTGGTTTAGGGGTGATTCTAAGACTGTACATGATTTGCAGCAAGTAAGGGAGAGCTGTCTATAACCTGTATTGTAAATCAGTTCAAAGTGATTTAATCAATCTGTCCCTTTCTAGAATGATGTAACTGGTCAGGTAAGACTACATTATTAAATGAAAACTATGACTAGTTCATCATTCAATGCATCCCTGTGGTGAATTCATTTTTTCTCTTTGGTTTTTTTTTTATGGTTGTTTGTTTTTGTTTTGTTTTGTTTTTTTATGTATGGCTTGCAATAAATATATAAACTGAAGTTGCCTTTTCCTTTCCTTTTTTGTATTATATATGAGTCTTACATAACTGTCTAACACTTTGCAAAAATATCATAACATCACTCATTTGCTATTGATGGAACTCAATTCAATTCTCCTTTTGAATGATGAACTCTCAAATACCTAACTTATTTTTCTTCAAATCCTCTGTAACTTCTAAACTGAGCAGAACACACATGAAGTCTGTGGGGATTTGCCTCTTTGTGCAGTAGTGGGATCTGGCATCTTCATAGCTTCACATTCCTTCTAATTATGTGCCTTTAAGTTCTTAGAAATACGTCTCAGACCATGTTTGACACCCACAAATTAGTCTAATAAACTCTTCGCTCTCCTATAATGGGAGGTTGGCTCATGTAAGGACAACACAGTGAACACTCTATTATCATCAAGGAGCACAGTCACAAGCATTTATATCTGATGCAAAGTAAACATTCCCTGAAGTAGCCTTCCAACCTCTGAACACACTAGACTTTAATAAAACATGAAACCAGTGGCTTTCCTCTTCCTGCTCCAACCTGACATGCTGTTCTGGAAGATTGGGTTTGGCTCTGGAGTTAGTATGAGGAACAGCCTGTCCAAGTGAGGGCATTTTTGCTACAGTCACATTTGCAAGGACATTCTGGACAGTGTCCCCAAAACCGTAGAGGGAGGCAAGCATGGAGCTGCAAGATGGCTATGCTGCCCCTGGTCCTCATGTTTTCAGAGATGACAATGGTCACTTTTTGAAGCTTTTGCAGCTCTCTGTGCTTCAGAACCCCTCTTGACATTTTAATAATGTCTATTAACTTACACCAGATGGAGCCCTGACTACAGGGTGGACAATGAAAGTGCTACCCTCTTTGTGCCACTGATGGCTGAGAGATCTTGGAGAAATGATGATGCTTCAATCATCTCAGACTCCAACTCCATAAAATAAATATCAGCTGCCAGGCCTTCCTAGTGCTCTGCAATTGTACATTTCCATCATGTGACTGTCACACTGCTGCTATCACTGAATGGGGTCCCACTCCGGCTATCTTTGACAGGCTAGTGCAAAGCCTTGCAGTTCTGGGAAAGGACAGAGCACTAGACAGTGTCTACTCCAACATAAATATGACTGCTTGCCTTCCAGGTTCCCCAGTTCCTGAGGTGAGCTGGTTTCGGGATGGCCAGGTGATTTCAACTTCCACTCTGCCCGGCGTGCAGATCTCTTTTAGCGATGGCCGCGCTAGATTGATGATCCCTGCCGTGACTAAAGCCAACAGTGGACGATACTCCCTGAGAGCCACCAATGGATCTGGACAAGCAACCAGTACTGCTGAGCTTCTTGTGACAGGTAGGGACCAGCCTGTCCTCAGCCAGGACAGCGGGAGTCCAGATAGAGCTATGCCCACTAGTGAGGCACTTCCCAAGCTGGAGAAGGATCTGTAGGATGAATGTACTTGATTGTGTGGGTTATGCAATTTAGTCCTCTTTGAGGATGAATTATAAAGCAGATGAGAGGCATTGTCTCTGAACCTATTACACACTCCAAGTATATTGAAGAAACACTAAAAATCATGTCCCTCAGCAGGTAGATGAGAGTTTAGAACCTTATCAATAGGGATAGGAATAGGGAATATTCCAGAAATCGCTGAGAATTTCCACTTGAACAAGCATTGCCATAATTCTGATGAAGGTGGTCCATAAGTTGACATTGAAAATACTGTACAGTAAACCTACTCAGAAAAGGGCAAATGCTTATTATTCAATTATATGACATCACATTCCCATAAAGTCATTTCCAAGGGCCTTGGTAGATTTTGTCTGTCCTTCAGTACTTAATATGATAAAGAAACAAGAAGAACAAGAGTTACTCTGTTTATTATATCCCAATGTCTTGTATGAACTCCCATTATGTGTTTGCTCCTGATGTCTAATTCCATGGTCACAAATGACCTATATAGAAAGCACAGCAGATTGCTCGGGGGGGGGGGGGGCTCTAATGTGCACTCAGAAAAGTCAGAACTGGAAAGAATATGGTAATTTAGAAACACATCAGTTCACCCCTACATTCTATCCTGGATGCCGGAATGCATGTAGTCACACCCTTCCGTGGGGGAGTACTGGAGGTTAATGGTAGTTGGAGGAAAAGGCATCACTTTCTCCAGTGGTGTAGACACTGGCAAGATGTATAACCTCCCACCCAGGCTTGGGCCAGAAACCCTAATTAAATTCAGTGGGCCCCTCACAAACAGAAGACATGTAAGTGGGAGGGGTTTGTTGGGAAGAAGACCTGTAGTGGAGAGGGAGGAGATGGGAGAAGGGAATAAGAGATTAAAAAGTACTAAGATTCATTGTAAAATGTGTGAGATTGACAAACAACTAAAAAAAAAGATTAAAGAGGAAATTTTTCTTTTAATATCATTTAACCAAGAAAGACTTCTTTATTTCTATAGCACAGTTAACATGAAAGCCTGCCACTGTTGGGGCTAAATTTTAAAAGCAAGTAAATATTTTGGTCCTTTTAATATCGATCTTGTAGGATAAATTTTTAAAATTAAATTAAACTTCAATGATTTAGTAAGTCATGGGTGCACTCATTTTTACCAAACACTGGAATTCACATCAGTGCAATTTCAGAAGTATACAAAACTACCTTAGCATGTTAGCAAAAGTCAGGATTCAAGCATTGAAGTGCCAGAAAGTTCTAGAACAGTGCAGCAACATCTAGACTTTTGGGTCAAATATTAAGTGCTAGAGAGATAGCTTATTGGCTAAGAGGCTTACTGCTCTTACACCAGGGCATGGCTCCTAGTACCCACATGCTGGTTCATAACTACCTGTAACTCCAGTTCTAGGGTATCTGACAGCCTCTTCTGGCCTGTGTGGGCACTTGCACACATATGGTACACATAGCCTCATTCACATGCACATATACATGAATTAAAAAATTTTTAAAAACTAAATATAGGGGCTGGAGAGATGGCTCAGTGGTTAAGAGCACTGGCTCTTCTTCCAGAGGTCCTGAGTTCAATCCCAGCAACCACATGGTGGCTCACAACCATCTGTAATGAGATCTGGCGCCCTCTTCTGGCCTGCAGGTATATATGCAGACAGAATATTATATACATAATAAGTAAATCTTAAAAACAAAACAAAACAAACCCCCCAAACCTAAATGTAGTAGCCTAGAACTGCTAAGGACAGCAAAGCAGTTATGATTAAATACAAGCAGGGCAGCCTTGCTCCTGCTGCATTCTAGCTATAACTCGCTTGGGGGAGCTGGGGTTCAAGGACAGTCAAGGACGCTGGATTGGTGAGTCAACCCCAGCTTTGGGACTTAGAGCTATGGCTGTTTAAAAATACCTTGTTGGGAGTACCGTGACTCCTGGGCCTGATTTTCGTCTCTGTCCGTGGCAGCGGAGACAGCACCACCCAACTTCGCTCAGCGGCTGCAGAGCATGACTGTGAGACAAGGGAGCCAAGTGAGGCTCCAAGTAAGAGTGACTGGAATCCCTACACCTGTGGTGAAGTTCTACCGGGACGGAGCCGAAATCCAGAGCTCCCTTGATTTCCAAATTTCTCAAGAAGGCGACCTCTACAGCTTACTGATTGTGGAAGCATATCCTGAAGACTCCGGGACCTATTCCGTAAACGCTACCAACAGCGTTGGAAGAGCTACTTCCACCGCAGAATTGCTGGTTCAAGGTGAGGGACAGAGGCTAAGAAGGGGGACGGGGCAGGGCTAGGATGGGAGCCTGTGGGGCCAGAAATCCACCTGGCTCCCTGCAAGGGTCCGAGCAGGAGCTCAGATCAAAGCTGCCCTGTTACCCCCAGCAGAAGGTCTCTGGGGTTCTAGGCAAGAGTTCAGTGTAGAAGCCCACGGCCGTCATTTACCCAGAATGAGAAACAGAGCACATAGCAATTAAGTGATGTACATCTGCATGTTGTTGGTAAACAAATGGGATATTTAAATAAGTAATCTAAGGAAAGTACTTTCTAATACATGTTTTCTATTTTTAAATCTAACTTATATTCACATGAAAGCCACAGCTTGCTACAGTTCCCTCCTATCACACATGGGAAATTGTGCTAAGAATCATGGTTTTCCCTCCTAAAAATCTTTGCATTTCCACAGGTGAAGACGTAGTACCTGCTAAAAAGACGAAGACAATCGTTTCGACTGCTCAGATTTCAGAAACAAGACAAACCCGGATTGAAAAGGTAATTTTCCTCTAAAACAGCCCCCAGGCTGTACGGGTTGTTGCTTCCCTGGCTTTTCTCACTCACCATGACCACTGTTTTCCTCATTTTCAGAAAATTGAAGCCCACTTTGATGCCAGATCAATTGCAACAGTTGAGATGGTCATAGATGGTGCCAGTGGACAGCTGCCGCATAAAACACCTCCCAGGATACCCCCTAAACCAAAGCCAAGGTCTCCAACGCCACCTTCCATTGCTGCCAAGACACAGCTGGCCCGACAGCAGTCCCCATCACCAATAAGACACTCCCCGTCGCCAGTCAGACACGTGCGGGCACCGACCCCATCTCCAGTCAGGTAAACCTTCTCTCAGGAGACTGTGTTACTCATGTATTTAAATTATTATGATGATTATGATGATGATGATGATGATGATGATGCAACCAGAAGAGCAGCATATGAAAAAGTAGACCAAGTCCTGGAATGTAGTCTTTACCATCCTTGCCTTCTGTGGGTTAATTGAAGACATCCACAAACACAGGTTCTGAATTCTTATTTTCAGTCTATTCAAACAAATACACACTTTTGGAGGCAAAATATAACAAGGAGAGGTAAGAATTGTGCCGAACTTAGAGTTAAATCTATCCAAAGCCAATCACCCAGACTATTGGCTTACAGTTTGATTTACATGGAACTAGTTATAAGAATCACTACAATATAGGGTTTACCACCTTGGTGTCAAACTCTTCATATGTTATCTCATTAAATATTCATGACCCTGAAGAAACATGATTCCCAATAGTTAAGAAGTTAAGAGGCTTTCCCAAGGTCTTCGTTGTGCCCTCTGTAAAATAAAGGGCCTCACAGCCAGAATGATTTGAAGTGTTTTGTAAGAATCAATGAACTCGTTAGTCGAAGGTGTCCCTTGAAAACAGAAAATTGTTATTCAGATGCTCATACTCTCAAATAATAAGCAAAACCTTCTAAATATTTTCTGTATGTTTGCTATTTTATCTAAAAAGTAAAGTGGATTTCTACTCTTAGCTAAAATGTAGGGATTTTATGAGGCAAGCCTATATCATCAGTGTTCAGAAATTATACAATCAAACACAAATTACCCACAGCATCTGAAACTGCAAGTTAGTCTATAATGAGGCTTTTAATATGATGAGCTGAAAATGCTACAAAATTTGAGTACACACACACACACACACACACACACACACACACAAAGTGTATTTTAATCAATTCAAATGAAGTAAAAAAAAAAAAATCCACAAGATCAAGCCCTTGTTAAGAAAACTAAAGTGGAATAATGAGATAGTTGACCTAAAAAATATCCAAATTCACTGTAAAGTTACTACTATCAAAATAACAGGGTGGGTCTAAGGTACAGCCTCGTGGAAGACTGCTTGTTTGGCACGTGTTTGATCCCCAGCAGCAGAAAAGGAGGCATGACTAGAACACCACATCCAGGACACAGACTAGCGGATACCGAAATAGATTGACATATACAGGGAATTCGTTTTTTTAAATCAAGGTGAAGGGTATTTTACTTCGCAAATAAGACTGTTCTAACTAGCTTCCTAACTGTCTGTTAGGAAGAAAGCAAATCTAGGCTTCTACCTCATATCATTTACAAAATAAGTGGCATTTTGAATACAATGTTAAATTAAAATATTAAAGGGAAGCCTGCAAGATGGTTTGGTACACAAAGGGACTCACCACCCACCTGGGCCACCTGAGTTCAATCCTGGGGACCACATTGGCAGACAGATATTGATATTGATATTGAACTCCAGAAGCTGCCTTTTAACCACCACTATGGCATGCTTGTACCCACCCCTGACACACACATAAATGCATACGCACACATGCACACAAATAAATAAATAAGCATGTGCTAAAAGTTAAAGGCTAGGAGAAATGTTTATGGGGAGAGCTTTTAAAAATAGGTTTTCATACCCATAATAAAAATTAAAACATCCTTATGGCAAAAAGGCATGATCATTGTTATATTAAATAGTACAATTATGTGAGAAAAAAAAATGACATGCTCCTTTCTAAAGATGCTCAGTGTTGCTGCTGGTAAGTATCATAAAGAGTACTAACTGGCTCCATTATGAACCATGCCAGTCTAGAACACAGTCAGCTAGGGTTACACTAAAAAAGACCTTGGAGAGCATCAAAACACAGGCAGCTGTAGAGGGGAAGTTATGAGGGACTTACAAGAAAGAACAGGAAATACAGAGAATGCAAACTACCAGATACATTTAAGAGCTCCACCAATTTACTTCTAAAGGAAGAGAAATCATGCAGACCAAATTTAAAAATGTAGGGAAGGTGTGACTTTCCAATAAACATATTATAACATGGTAAGTATCTTCTAAGTTTTATTTTGGCCACTTAAAAGTAATTGAAGCTGTTTCACCAGAACTAACAGGAAATCTTACAAAAAAGCTCAGTTAAAAAAGATATCCATCATTTTTTTTTAATGAGTTTAATCTCAGCTGTCTACAGGTTTGCGTACCATGAAATCACTCACAACACAGGCCAAATGTAATCTCTGAGAGATAACAGCCTTCTTCTATTTTAAATTCAAGCCTGAGGGTCATTTAGAATTACAGACATTTCCTGACTCCCCCCCCAGAACACAGTGGCCATCTTAGCCTTCTGAGAGTTTATAAGTAGGGATCTAGTTAGTTAGTCTGCAAAATTTGCTTTAAAATAATTACAAAATACAAATGCCAGCTTGTGAAGAAAATAATGGTTATCCCAGATAGACTCCTTCCTAAAATGTCCCATGGCTTAATTTTGATTTTTGTTGTAGATAAAGCAAATGCATTTTACTGGATGAGGTGCATTGTAGCTAGCTGTGAACAAGTGATTTTTTTTTTTTTTATTCTAAGTGCAGAAATAAGCACTTTCCGGTAATGGCTCAAATTACATTGATTTTCGCAGTTATGGGCTTACCTGAAGCCTGCTGTTAATCACTCGCGTCATGTTAATCATGTCTCAAACTCTTTTTGAATTAAACCCTCTGTGCTAGGAACAGCAAGAACAAAGCAAGCCCAGACTAGGAAGCTCCTGCGCTTTGCTTTCCTTCAGTTGGTATGGCCCCCACACCATTCTAGCCCAGTCTTTAGTATACTTCCAAGGTGATTTCTTTTCATCATAGATCCATACTTGTTAGACCTCCCTACAGCTTGATTACAATTCTTTTCTAAAATACAAATTGCTTTTTCTCATATGCACAACCTTTTACAAGAAAATAATTAAATGTTTCTTCATGAGATGGGTTGATGTAATATTCTGCAAAGTTATTCTGTATTTTAGAGAAAATATCCCTGGACCTTCAGCTTAATTGGGAGAATTGTTTTATATATGATTGATGTAAACTAAATATCTTATGCATGTGCCAGGATACATTTATAATCATGGCCCTTGAGCAGAATTTATGAAGCTATACTGCCACCAAGAGGTAAATCCCAATTAATTGGTAATTCATTTTGGAAAAAAAATTATCTTCACATAGTTGCTCTGTACCTAGATTGCTGGTCATAACAAGCTGGCATTTTGTGCTATCACTGTTAGTATTTAATGCACATCCCCTTTGATAGATAATAATTTCACTTCAGATATATACAATAAAAGCGAGCAGTGATAACTATTTTGGAAGAAGATAATATATCAATTTAATAAAAAGGTTTCTAAAGTAGCTGATTGACAAGATAAATTTAATATTACGTAAAGGAAGCTCTCAGTGTGACAATAAGAAGGTGAGGATGGAAATAAACTCAGAGAATTAAAAAAAGTTACCCACAAACACTTTTGGCTAGAACAGCAATCCCTCGCTGCCTAGCACAGCCAATTTCTAAAACGACTGTGCCAGGCTCAGCAAGACAGCTTCTACCTGGCGTGGGAATCACAAGACATTGATGTGGTTGAGACTGCGGGAGATAAGGGAAGAAAGGGACAAAGAGGGGGAGGGCGGGGGGGGGGGGGGGACGTGGCTTGTTTAGCCAAGAGCAGCTCAAATATTCAGTTACCAAAACCATATAATACCGGTCATACATTCTCCCGTCCCCAGCTGGAGCTGGGCACACACTGTCCTTTCTGTGGCAGTGGTTTAAGGAAGCTCTGTTTACTGCCTTGTTTTTCTTTTTCTTTTTTTCCTAATGTCAGAAGGTGAGACGGGGCACACAGATATTTAGCTTAGACTTTAGTCTGATTCCCTTCTGGGGTTACAGCAGATAAGCATGGGGCTTATTGAGATTTAAAACAAATTACTTTTCCAGTGCAGTATGTACCCTCCAAGACAGGCTGAGGAGGCACACATTTAACACCCTGCGAGAGGTTCATCCCGTCCTCCAAATGCCGTCATGTCTGCTGGGGTGCCTTGTGCCAGTGCTCTGACCTCTGCCATTCGGTTTCCAGGTCCGTGTCCCCGGCAGGGAGGATCTCCACTTCCCCGATCAGATCTGTGAGGTCGCCACTGCTCATCCACAAGACTCAGACAACCATGGCGGCCACAGGCCCCGAGGTGCCTCCCCCTTGGAAGCAAGAGGGCTATGTGGCCTCCTCCACTGAGGCGGAGATGAGAGAGACCACAATGACAAGCTCTACCCAGATCAGAAGAGAAGAGCGGTGGGAAGGGAGATACGGCATCCAGGAGCACGTGACCATCAGTGGCGCGGCAGGCGCTGCTGCCAGTGTGTCGGCCAGCTCTTCGGTCACAGCTGGGGCTGTTGCTACAGGGGCTAAAGAGGTACGGTCAGAACTCTCTGCTTTCCCGACTTCACCTCCTGGTTCCTCTGACCCGATTCCGTGCACGGAGCAGTCCGGATAGGCTAGAGAGGAGATGCCTAGGACCCTGAAACTATAACCAATATGGAAGATCAAGTTTGGTTGCCATGCTTTACAAAGACATCTTTAATTGAGCCAAAGACTAATCTCTGAGGTTTGCATAAAGTAGGGATTTTAATGATGCAGACTTCATCTTTCTGGGCAGTAATGGGCAATTATATATGATTCTCCTGGTAGTTTGGTTTTCAAGAGTTTTCTTCCAGGTGTGTCATTTTAAAACAGCAGTTCTCAACCTGCGGGCCTTGCGACTCCTTTGGCAAACCTCTATCTCCAAAATTATTTAGGTTACGATTCACAAAGCAGCAAAATTACAGCTATGAAGTAGCAATGACAATAATTTTAGGGTCGCGTGGGTCTCCACAACATGAGGAACCGCGGCACCAGGAAGGCTGAGAACCAATGTTTTAAAAGCATTGTGCTTGTTGATTGACAACACAGGTGAAGCAAGAGACAGACAAGAGCGCAGCTGTTGCGACCGTTGTTGCTGCTGTTGATATGGCCAGAGTGAGAGAACCAGTTATCAGTGCTGTAGAGCAAACTGCTCAGAGGACAACCACGACTGCTGTGCGCGTCCAACCTGCTCAAGAACAGGTACGCACGGGGCCGCCAGGGGGGGCTCGAGCGCATCCCACTCCATTATGCTTTCAGTAATTGGACATTCAAATCCCTTGGTGAACCAAATCCTGCTGAAGGCAGCAGGCCGCCCGGCATGGCCCAGGCTTTCAGAGCTTCCAGAGGAAAAGGTGGCTGGAAATATCAAATGTGTTTAAGCTGTAAATATCACAGGATCAGAGCGGGTCAGAAGAAATACCTGGGCTATGTGAGGCAAGCGAAAGTTAACTACTGTTTTCAAGACATCCAGGGACTGCTGGAGGCATGAGCAAAAGGCGTGTCAAAGGCTGGGATCAGTTCCCACCTAAGCTAGGCGTGGAAACTACTACTTCAGGGCAGACATAGATATTCCAAGCTTCCCTCGAAAGACCCTGGCTTTTTCTTTCCTCAAAACAAATGTGACATTTGATTCACAGCTGGAAAAGAATGTAAATACAGGGTCACGTCCCGCCTCATATTGTGTTATAGTCTAAAAGCTCTCTTGCTTTCCTCCCTGCCCTGCGGGGTTGATGGTTACACCGTAGTCCTGATGGATTAGCAGAAGCTTCTGAGTGATGTGTACTGAGATGTTTCCTGTCTTTCTTGCATGAAAACCAGGTGAGAAAAGAGGCAGAAAAGACTGCAGTGACCAAGGTTGTAGTGGCCGCTGATCAAGCCAAGGAACAAGAATTGAAATTAAGAACCCGAGAAGTGGTCACAGCCACGAGAGAGCAGACGCACATAACTCAGGAGCAGGTGAAGATGAGCTTTGACTTTGCGATGCACTGTTGTATCAAGACAGACAATAGAACTTGCACTGTGAAACAAGTTAATTCCAAGGCTAAGTGTCTAGTTTCCCATAAATAACATCCTAGGGTAATATATGTCTACACCTGAGCACTTGGTACCAACATCCCTTAGAGTCATTGAGTATTCATATTGGAAATCACATGAAAGTCTGTGTCATCTAACTTTTTTTTTTTTATATATAATCATCTACACCAAGTATAGGTTTACTATGTGGCTGTGTATAGGGAACAAGCAGAGTTAAAACCAAACAGATGAAATAGGTGCTATGGTAGGACATGGGGAGGGTGGATGGGAAATCTGAATATGACATTTTAAAAGCTTAACACTGCTTCCTGAGCCTTGAACATGGGTTTCACATGCGATGCACAGTGTGATCATAGCAGGTCAAATGGTCAGAGATTGAATTAGAAGCATTTGGAGACAGACGGGAGAAGGCCTGTTGATAGGGCTGTTGGCTAGTGGAGCCAATTGTCTGCAGGAGAGTTGAGAGGATACATTTTCAAATCCCTTTTCACCCCATGGTCATGAGTTTCAATGACAAGATAGCTGAGGATGGGAAGGACTCACCCTTTAGACATCAGATGGAAGCCAATCATCCTTCTGTGGCTCGGGATTTGAGCAACACTTAGCCAGAGATAGACGCCAAATGTACTGTCCCATTGTGTCTCAATTTTAGACAAGCCTTGATATTCAAAACCATTATCATATTTAGAAAAAGTATAAAACCAAATAGCGTAGAAAGGTAGACTGTAAATTATTCTTGGATTCTCATAGTAAAATAAAGAGCCAGGCAAATGACTTCTTGGGACTTCCCAAGTAATATTCTGAGCTCTAATATTATCTTCAGACAATAAAATTAGCACCTAATTAAATTATAACCATCTTTGGAAGGCACAAATCTTTTTTTGTTTTGTTTTGTTTTTTATTAATTTATTATTTATTTATTTATTGGTTGTTGTTTTTCTTTATTATTATGTGTTTTAAGTTTTATACATCAGCCATGGGTTCTCCTGTCCTCCCCACTCCCGCTCCCACCCCCACCTTTCCCCCAGCCCCTCCCCTCCATTCCCAAGTCCTCCAGGATCAAGGCACCCCTGGGGATTCATTTAAACCTGGTGGATTCAGTACAGGCAGGTCCTGTCACCTCCTTCCAGACTGAGCAAAGTGTCCCTGTGTAAGCCCAAGGTTTCAAACAGCCAGCTCATGTACTAAGGACAGATCCTGGTCCCACAGACTGGGTGCCTCGCAAACAGTTCAAGCTATTCAATTGTCTCACTTATCCAGAGGGCCTGATCCAGCTGGGGGCTCCACAGCCTTTGGTTCATAATTCATGTGCTGGAAGGCACAAATCTTAAGGTAGATTACAACTGTCTGTAAAACAAGCAGCCTTGCATCCAACATTTCCTTTCTTCTAAAGAGACTTATGTAGATGATTCAGAGAGAGAACAATGTGTTCATATTAATTAAGGTATGATGGTTCAATTAATGATATCTCCAGGAAAAGAATTCCACTCCTTCAAATTCCTACTTTGTTGCATCTAATATGATGATAGCCCCATTGAAGACTGAGAAACAATAAGATTCTGTTTTTAATCACTGATTTCAGATAAGAAAAGAAACTGAAAAAGCGTTTGTACCAAAGGTAGTGATCTCCACAACTAAAGCCAAAGAGCAAGAAACTCGAATTACCGGAGAAATTACTACAAAACAAGAACAAAAGCAAATAACTCAAGAAACAGTAAGTCTGGCTTTCTGGTTTTTACAAACAGCGCATTTCCAACCAGCTGCTTTACCTCACACTTATACCCAGAACTTCAGACCAGAATCTCAGCTCCTTTTCTTCCTACTATTTGCCTGTGTCTAGTGTTAAAACTTGTCCATGGCGGAAATTCTATGCACTATTTTGTGCCGACATGACCAATTTGTGTAAACTCTACTTGAAGAGTTTGGGGGGTCCATCCTTGAACTTTCTAAGAGATCACACATGAACAGAAGGTACACCTCACTTCTGCCCACTAGCTACTAGCACATCAGTTTTGGACATATAACCCGAGCCCTTGGTCACTCAGATTAGGACATTCAGCCTTCGTGCAGCTGTGAGTCACACGCCTGTGTGCCCCTGCTGACACACATGCACACACCTGAGCCACAAGCACTCTAAGCAGCAAGGGAAATGTTGGATATTAGAGAAGAGAGTACCCATAATTCCTAGGTGATGAACACTGAAGTAAACATATAGGATATATGATGTCATTGAAGTCTACTTTTCTCCCCTTAGTCACCAAACTTTAAGGGACAGGGGCTTTTATTTCAAGTTCTTGCTCTCCTCAAAGCTTTTGGCTGCTCTAAGAGCTACTTTCTTTAAAGTCCATTTGAGAGTATTATCTTCTAAAGGGCTAACTGCTGTCAGCTGCCCAGGCTTCACTCATCTTGTCCTTGGGATAAAAGAGCCCTCTAGGGACCCAGGAATCATGCGAGGCAATATTTGGAACATAGGCATTCCTATGGCCATTGTAACATTGCAGATTGATGAGCTTGGCCAGCTGTGTTTTTCAGCTGTTCAGCAGCAGCCATTCTTAACAAATCAACATAGCCCAAGGATGCCGCCTTTTCAGTCCTGGCACAATTTATTCAGGGACAGCTTGGTAGAAAAAGTCCATGCCTCAGGAAAACACGTTTAGACCTCTGAATGGGAGATGTGACATCTTCTACCTAATCACTAGGCCTTCAATATTCTGAATGGGACCTAGCCATCTCACCATTTCCTTTATGTCCCTCGAAAATCAAATCTTTATTTTACTCTACACAATCAGATAAGACAGGAAACTGAGAAAATGGCTGCATCCATGGTGGTGGTTGCCACCACCAAGTCCACAAAGCTAGAGACAGCTGTGGGAGCTCAAGAAGAATTTGCCATACAACAAGATCAAATGCACCTCACTCAGGAACAGGTGATGACTTCCCCCCGGTGTGAAAGTCACTCTTGTGTCATGTCACTCGCAAGCCATCCACAATTTCATCATGGCTCTTAACCATCACTCTCCTCTTCAAAATCTCACGAGCCCCCACCGCCCATCTGGCTTTCACTGTCACTCTTGTTCCTAACTCAGCTTCTCTTTAGACTGCTACTAATAGATTATAATTCATTTCAGTGTCTTCCTATGGATGTAGACTCCAGTATTCAAGGCACAAGCATGCACGTGTTGAGTCTCTACTGGAACTCTGTATAGATACTATGAACAATGTGATAAAGAGAAGGATCATATCTTAGTCTTTTCTTCCTAATCCCATTTTTCCTTGTAGTCATACCGTTTTGGCATTTTTGCCAGTGAAATACTATGTATGGGTGATCAAGACAACCCAGTAATGTTTAATGAAGTATCTGTGAATAATTGGAAAAACTCTGCCTCTTTTCCCAGTTAGTTGGTTTTTACTGACCTTTTCTTATCTTTCTCCTGAAATCATATAACCAGATGATAAGAGAAACTAGGAAAACAGTGGTCCCCAAAGTCATAGTTGCCACGCCCAAGATTAAACAGCAAGATGTAGTATCGAGAACTAGAGAAGCCATCACTACCAAAAGAGATCAAGTCCAAATAACTCAGGAAAAGGTGAATGTGGATACCTGAGACATGAAAAGTTCATCTTTAAGCTAATCTCTAGTAAACCATTAACTGTTACATAGTTTGAATTATTAATCTGTTTTTTTAATTCATAACTAAAAATAGTAAATATGTGACTGAGTACCATTAACTTCCCCTTCATACTTGACGTTCACCCACCCATAACATTTGTAATTCATCTTGTTAATCACTGTCATTAGCATGAACATTAGCATTTTAAATGTTTAATTTTTAAGAACAATATAGGGAAGCATCTAGAGATTATTTTGCAGATAACATCGCTAAATTCTGTGATTCACGGTCATTCTATGTAAGCACGGCTAAGTAAGGATTTAACTCTGAATGATTTTACCTTTGCATCCCACTAGCTGGGGAATGGAGTATGTGTGTGTATGTGTGTTGGGAAGGGGGGTCATGCACTGTGCGTCTGAAGCCCGTACGACTTAAACTTTGCTTTTACTGTAATGATCAGATGAAAAAGGAAGCTGAAAAAACTGCCTTGTCAACAATAGCAGTTGCCACTGCTAAAGTCAAAGAACAAGACACAGTTCTGAGATCTAGAGAAGCCATGGCAAGTAGACAAGAACACGTCCAAGTTACCCATGGAAAGGTGACTGTGTTATCCCAGTGTGGGATCCACGATAATCTATTAATCCCAAACCTCATGTGAAACCCCCATTATAACACATTAATACCAAACACCAACTTTCTTATGTCAGAGACACTATTAACCAGATTTATTTTTAGATAATTAAGCAATCTGAAACTAAAAAGTAAAGTTATTTATTATTATGAACATTGCAACATATTTCTTTTCCAGTCTGTTCTTATCATTGTTTTCAACTTTTTATTATTAACAACTAGAAATCCTCTACAAGTTAATGACTGAAATTGCATGTGGGCTAATTTTAAGAGACTCAAGGAACATTAAAAAAAAATGTTGCATAGTGGTAATGATGAGTCTTATAGCGAGGTGTGTGTGTGTGTGTGTGTGTGTGTGTGTGTGTGTGTGTATGTGTGTGTGTATGTGTGTATGTGTGTGTGTGTATGTGTGTGTGTTTTGAAGAGTCATGAATCTAGTGCATTATGCTATAATCTAAGGATTTATTTCAATTACCTATAGTTTTCTTCATGTAAGACTTTAACTTTTTTCTTCTGGTAAATATCAGAGGAAAGAAACAGAAAACTATAGCGTTGATTTCTATCACAAGATCTTCAATTACTTTTTTTCCAAGAAGATAACATTCAAACTTTTATCTACGTTTAATATTTAATGGCACATCTGCCTTCTAGAAGTCTCATTACAACAAGTTTCACCATAAGCCATAGTTCAAGAATTATGGTTAATTTCAATTTCTGTCCCCATTCACATAAATGTGTCTGTTTTGGTTTTGTTGTTGAATATTAGCTAAGAATGGAGGCTGAGAAAATGTCACTATCTACATTATTAGTGACCACTGTAAGGCCTACTGAGCCAGATGTACTGCCAAGGACTACAGAAGGACTGGCCATTCAGTAAGAACAAATATATTTGCAGGAAGAGATGAAAGCTAGTGTTGTGGAGGTGAAACGCTTTGTTTCATCCCATCATTAGCTTGTATAACTTCTCATCTATCACGAGCCTGTGAGCTCCCAGTGGTCCGTTTAATTGCTTTACTTGTCAACAAAACGTGAGAGATTATTAGATTTGGTCTCCATCCTCCAGAGGCACAGTTAGCGTTTCTGGTTATAAAAGACCACGTTACACAACACTTTTCTTAAATTAATTCTCAGCATTTAACTGGTGTAAATTGGGGTCTCCTAATCCAATTTGTGTTTGTACTTATCTGGGTTCCAAGAACAAAAAAGATATTTAAGTCTACTAAGGAATAAGAACAGCCGGCAGTATTCAGTATACATTTGTCCACCAAACAGCATATGTATATAAATTTCGATATATATCAATCCAAGTAAAAGATGCATTCTTCCACAATTTGAAATATACTACCATAAATAAGACTTTGGAACATGCTTTAAATTAGAGGCAATATTTGCTATCTCAGTTGTGTGATTTGGGGTCAACTGAAACCTTCAGTCAGTTTTCTTATTATTAGAATAAAATTAAAACTTCCTCAGATTATCTCATATCACAGACTGCTCAAAAGGTGCCAACGAGATACACTGAAAACTCAATTTCTCCAGACAGAGTGATATGTTTGTATGAGTGTTCTCTGTTAAAGATAAACATATAGAAACATCTATAGAGTCAACTAGTCACCCATATTTTTTTTATAAAAAAAGCTAATAATGAAAATAATATCTGACTTGAGCTCCATACATCTATTGTGGCTCCTTCCAAAATGCAATCTGAAGGGAAGATGGTTTTGGCAGCTTTTCAAACAGATTAGAGTTTTATTCTTCTGAGGGAGAAATTCTCATTAAAGCCCATGATCATAAAAGGCTCAATCCCATCTTTTAATAGTCCTTGTTTATGCCTTGAGTATGGTCTGGGGGCTACTTTTTAAAGGTATCTAGGTTCTATACATGAAGCACATTTCAGCTGTTCATTAAACTGTAGTCATAGCAGAAGCAAAGACTGAAGATTAACAGGAAGGTACAGGCTTACTTCCAAAGTGCACTGGACAGTCACTGCCACGTTACCATTGGAATGTTTCCGGTGCTGCCCAGAACTAAAGTATGCATGCCTTGTTTTATGAGAATGCCTTGGCAAATTGTGTTCTCGTTCATGTTAATCAGATTCATAGGAAGGAGAAAATAATGTTTGCCTCTCTCTTTGCTTTAACTCCCAGCAAAGATGAAAGCAAATTGAACTTCAGTGTGAAAGGTTGTTCTCCTGAATCCAAACATGATAACGCTTTCATTTCAATCACAATGTTTTCCTTCGTGTGCTTTAAGAGAGCTATTTTTCTAATAGATTGAAATAAAGCGTATCCCCAGTGAGTCATGAGTAAATTCAGTGTTCATTCTCTGATCAGGAGCTGTCATTTTATCTCCCATTTGCATGCAACCATGTCACTCTACCGCAATTGATTTTTCTGGATGCAATGATGAGAGTATTTGAGTATACTTCTATCTTTGCTGTTGCTGTGTCAACACCAGACTAAATGATTGACAAAATAATAAAAATAATCAGTGAAGACAACCTGTTCCAAAGTCCTGATTTCCCAGTTGCTAATTGATTGTCTGTCTAGCCCAGGTAAATCGTTTGAAATACTCAAAAGTCTTGTGTCTGTGTGGTCTATTGTCTAGTCTATAGCAGATAGGGATAATATATCAATAGGAGTCTTTGCAATACATTTCTGAGCAATTAACCTCTCTACATAACACGAATACTCCATACTTACCACACCTTTCACCTTTGTCTGTTCTGAGTAACTAGGGGAGCAATCCCAGGAGGATGTCCCTGGAAGGAGATGTCCAAGTGTGACTTTGACATTACCGTCTATTAACTTGGGAACCCTTGTCTCCAGGTGGGCGTTGGGAAGAAGGCAGAAGCCGTGGCTACCGTTGTAGCTGCTGTGGACCAGGCTCGTGTGCGAGAACCCAGGGAGCCCGCGCACGTAGAGGACTCGTACACCCAGCAGACCACGTTAGAGTATGGCTACAAGGAACACATTTCCACCACAAAGGTGCCTGAGCAGCCCCAGCGCCCAGCCTCAGAACCCCACGTTGTCCCTAAAGCAGTCAAGCCTGTTGTGATTCAGGCTCCCTCTGAGACTCATATCAAAACTACTGACCAAATGGGAATGCACATATCATCACAGGTAAGTCTGTGGCTGCATTTCACTGTGTGTGGGAAAGCAGCCACACATGCTGTGGGCACCTGGTGAACAGTGATGTCACTGAGTTTCATTTAATGCAGGTCAAGAAAACAACAGATATATCAACTGAAAGATTAGTCCATGTGGATAAACGCCCCCGCACAGCAAGCCCTCACTTTACTGTTTCAAAAATTACTGTACCTAAGACAGAACACGGATATGAGGTAAGATGTGCAGCATGATAAAGAAATGGTTAGCTAAAAAAGAATAGTTCCTTGCTTGTGATGTAGGGCATTTTTGTGTAGCTAATTGGGTTCCATTTTGATGGGGTACCAGTGTTCTGAACAAGGTCTCCTATGGTGAAATCAATGAGAAGTTGTTATCTTCCAACCCCAAAGAGACAAAATCTGCACAGGCTCAGGCTTCTCTGTCTCTTCCTTCAAAGATGGTTCAAACTCAGTTGCTTTGACATGTGTGTGTGTGTGTGTGTGTGTGTGTGTGTGTGTGTGTGTGTGTGTTTCAAAACAAAGTTTCTTTGTGTAGCCCTGGCTGTCCTGGAACTTAACACTGTAGATCAAGCTGGCCTCAAACTGAGAGATTCACCTGCCTTTGCCTCTTGAGTATTGAGATGAAAGGCGTGAACCATGACTGCCCAGCTTGATTAATATATTTCTAATCATTTTGTAAATGGTAGTAGTTTATATAACATAGTGTCTCCTAAGCTGTGAGACACTTCAAGGAACTTAATTAACTGCATATATTTTAATAAGAGAAGACAATGACAAGTCAAATATGCACATGATCCATATAGCAAAGTGGAGAATGGTTTCACCTGTCACATAGACTTGTGGCTGCATCCATCCAAATGTGCAATCCCCAAATATTCTTAGAATTGATCAATTAAAAATTAGAGTTCCTTGTTATAATGGTTCCCAATACAGCATTCATTATTATCACATGACATTTAAATTGGATTGTGGAACAACACAACTCTGGACTAGAGTCCTATTTCTGTTTCTTATAACCATGTGGGAAACACAGAACAATCCTCAATATTAATTACTAGTCTTTATAGTAAGGGCTTGCCTTCTCTGTCCTCAAAGAATCATAAGTGATGCATAATGCCTGTATTTGGGGATAATCTCAAGTTACTACTGAAACCAAATAACCACACACATACCCCAGAACAGAAACCACTAAGGAACTCATCAGAATACTTCTCTGAATGTCAGTTTTTACCTTTCATGCAGACATGTGGCTGACATCCAAATGTGTGACTACAAAGGACTTCTAAAATTTATCAGTATTTAAAATTTTTATTTTGAACTTCCTATTATAATGAAGGTTTCAAGTGTAGCATTCATCAAAACTGAGTGAAGAAAATTCCTGACTGAGCTCTAGAAGATCCATAAAATAAGGGGCACCTCATGCAATTCTCTCAGGGGACAAGTTTAAAGCTTTCTAGATAAACAGAAATTGGTTGATCTCTGCCTTTTCATTAACTGTAAGAAAAATAATGAATGTATTTGGTCACATAGAAAGTATTTTAGTCAAATAGACCAAAGCCAGCTTTGGTGCACGTGCCCATAATGCCAGCATTTGGGGGCAGACAGAGAGAGGATCAATATTCGATCCTGGTGCTGAGCATTTCTGAATGACTTGCAGGACAGCTTAGTAACGCCATCTCAATGCTCTTCCATCAGGCATCGATAGCTGGTAGTGCTATTGCCACACTACAAAAAGAGCTGTCTGCCACATCTTCTACTCAGAAGATCACCAAATCAGTAAAGGCACCCACCGTGAAGCCTGGAGAGACTAGAGTAAGGGCAGAGCCAACCCCTTCCCCACAGTTTCCCTTCGCTGATATGCCGGCGCCAGATACTTACAAGAGTCAAGCTGGCATTGAGGTGAAGAAGGAAGTTGGGGTGAGCATCAGTGGCAGCACTCTACATGAGGAGCACTTCGAAGTGCTGCATGGGCGTGAAGCCAAGGTGGGTCACTGACTGGCCGGGAAGGTGCTCTTCTTCTTCCCATGCCTCATTTCATTAAGCATGCTATGGAAGGGAGGTGGGTTTTTTTTTTTTTTTTTTTTTTTTTTTTTTTTTGCAGAAATGCTTTTATTACTTGGTACGTGCTGATGGTTCCTGAGATTGCCCTTAACTCCATGGCTATTTTGTAACCACTTTTCTCAAAACTGTAGGTAACAGAAGCAGCCCGAGTGCCAGCACCTGCTGAAGTCCCTGTCACTCCACCTACCTTAGTCTCGGTGAGTGAACACATGGACATGATGGCTCCTGTTTACCTGTGCTGAAACCCCTTCAACATGTGCTAGCAAAGACCGAGTTCTCATGCTTTCGGGAAAGTGCCATCGTTGGCTTACAAACTCTAGCTTTCATGGGGTACCCTATTTGGCCAGGAAAGGGGACTTCCACTCAGCAACCATCATTCTTACTGTTTTTAATGATTCTGATATCTGTATAGCATTACTTCAGGAACTGTGGGGCTATAAAGAACAACTGGACCCCTTGAGAGTCTTTGCCTTGCCACCAGTGGAAATGTACAAAAACAGACAGTAAATGAAACACAGAAGGTCCTCAGCACCCTGATGGATCAGCAGATCAGCTCCAGTTAGGGGTCCCATGGAAAAGCCTTGTTGACTGATGGTGTTTGCTGCTGAGCCTTACTGCTTCTCTAGAATTTAAATGTGAGAATAACAGGAACTTCCTGTTTATATGGCATTCATGTAATTCCACTACAGAGATCAGGACATGCCTGGCACTGATTTCAAAGTGGGAATATTCCAATTCCCAAGTCTGTGCTAATTGTTCTGGAGTCCTCATCTTAGGGCGTTTTATGCTAATTAAAATGTTCCAGCTCCAACCACGTACCTGATCTAATCTATAGAGGTGATTAATGAATATGTGCACAGTAGTATTTCCTTTTTCTTCTCTTTTCAGGGCTTAAAAAATGTGACTGTCATAGAAGGTGAATCTGTCACGTTGGAGTGCCACATCTCTGGATACCCATCTCCCAAAGTGACATGGTACAGAGAAGACTACCAAATCGAAAGTTCCATTGATTTCCAGATAACCTTCCAGAATGGAATTGCTCGTCTCATGATCCGAGAAGCCTTTGCTGAGGACAGTGGACAGTTCACCTGCAGTGCTGTGAATGAGGCCGGCACTGTCAGCACTTCCTGCTACCTTGCTGTACAAGGTTGGTGGCTCCCCTTCTTGACCCCAACATCTGTCTATCTGTGTCATCTCCACAGCAGCCACACCCTTCAGTTGCAGTGTCTGCACACATCCACGTTCTTTCCCGTGGGGGAGTTACGAAGTAGATCCCAGGGTCCACTAACTCTCGACACTGTGGTCACTAGTGGAGCACACTAGAGACTCATTCCAATGCCATCTTTTGCCTTCTAGTGTCGGAAGAGTTTGACAAGGAAACAACTCTGACTGAGAAATTTGCCACAGAAGAGAGACGGTAAGCCCTTTCTTTCACCAGCTTAGCTGTTGTTTTTGCATGGTGTTGACACTTCTTTCCTGTAGTTATCGGTCCATGGCTACCTAGCAGCTAACAGGCCTGGCTTTGTCTTCCCAGCTTCGTGGAGTCACGAGATGTTGTAATGACTGACACCAGCATCACAGAGGAGCAGGCAGGGCCTGGAGAACCTGCCGCGCCTTTCTTCATTACAAAGCCAGTGGTCCAGAAACTGGTGGAAGGTGGGAGCATTGTGTTTGAATGCCAGATTGGTGGCAACCCAAAGCCCCATGTCTACTGGAAAAAAGCTGGTGTTCCTCTCACCACTGGATACAGGTACTCCAATGGCTGACAATAGAATTCCCTATGGGGTGATATATAGATATATAACTATATGGATATTCTAAAGATACCCTAAAGAGAAGTAGAACTTGCCTTCCCCATTAACCCCTGAATGCAGATCCACTCATAATGAAACATTATTGGTTATTCTGAGGTGTTTTTATATTCTCACACAGTTTGGAGGGTTGTTTTGTTTTTTGTTTTTTTGTTTTTGTTTGTTTGTTTGTTTTTTTGTACAAGGGATTGACATAAGAGTTCTAGACAAGCACTCTACCATGTAACTATATTCCCAGGCTTTCATATAGAGTTTTCTTGAGAAATAAAGCTTTGCAAGAAGAGGAGATAGAAGACATATTTTTACAATTCCGGCTTAATTAACTGATAGTGTAATAAAATAAAATATCTTACACACCCAATTCCAGAAAATATTTGAGGGAACTTTCAATAAATACATACTATAATTAAGTTGCTACACAATAAAAATAGAGGTTATGTAATGGAGAAAGCTAGTTATGCATGAAAGCCTGTATTAATCAGTGTTTGCAAGTGAATGAAAGGATGATGTAAACACATAGATCTGGTTTCTTATGAACTGGATCTACAGTGTATCAAGCTCTAAATACTGAGGTCTTTAGACTTTATAGTTGGGATTATTCATTTTACCTTTAAATAACTAACAAAGAGAGAATACCTGTTCTTCAGGTGTCATACCACTTGCCAGCATAAGCACTGAAGGCGGGGACTTCCCTACATGGCACTGCATTCATTCTGTTGTCTGTTTTGTTGTGTTGTGATGGATTTCCCAGTGTTGCCCAGACAGGCCTGAATTTCTGGCATCAAGCAAACCTATGTACCTCAGCCTCCCATGATTCTGAGACTATCAGTGCATGCTACCATGCCCACCTGAATAATCTTTGAAATAAAAACTTTAAGTTGTTGGTCCTTCATTATTCATCACATGCATTTTCTCAGTTTTCAACAAATTCATCATCACTTCTTGGCAGAACTTAGACACAGGTCT
The DNA here is from genome assembly GCF_903995425.1 of Onychomys torridus. NCBI lineage: Eukaryota > Metazoa > Chordata > Mammalia > Rodentia > Cricetidae > Onychomys > Onychomys torridus. The sequence goes on along the minus strand of NC_050446.1, from coordinate 54,019,273 downwards.
CTTGTCACTGAATTCTGTATCATGGAGCCATTTATAAGGAAGTTTCGCTCTTCTGCTCTAAGGAGGGTTATGTATGACTGACGTTTTCATTTATTCATTTCCATGAAGATACAAAGTGAGTTATAACAAACAGACTGGTGAATGCAGACTGGTGATTTCTATGACATTCGCTGACGATGCTGGAGAATACACTATTGTCATCCGTAATAAGCACGGGGAAACATCAGCATCTGCCTCCTTACTCGAGGAAGGTAAGGACAATCCAGAGCTGTATGAACTGAAATGAAGGAGGGAAGCTGTGTGCATATTGCACACAGACATATTGCAGCTTCCCCGTTCTCATAATTTGTCCCTATACCCTTCCAGCCTCGGCTATACAGATGATGTTTTAGGCTACAAAGCGTTGAAAGCTACACTGTGCTGATCTCCTGAGTCCTAACAATAGTTTAACAATTTGTTAAAGGACACTATTTTATGTTCCCTGGAAGATGTAGGGATTCTACCTCCAGATGGCTTGCAGGTCCAGGGCGCCAGCATGCCTCAACACCAGATGGCAGTGGCGAATTGTAGGATGCACCCCTTGCTCCCAGAGAGCAATGGCTCTCCACCTCCCTTGTAGTGGTGCCTGGCAAGCATGCACCGTGCCCAGTACTGGAGCCCTCCATATTTTATAGCAAAGCTGAAAGTCATCATTTATCCACGTTAACAATTTAAAGAAGAAAAGTCTCAGAGCATTCATGCCCAATAAAATGTGTTCTGAGTCGCCATTAGTCTCTGGTGGGTTTTCCTATTTGTGGAAGATCATCCCACATTCTGTCTCCCTTGATCTGCTCCAGACCCCTTAAAGGAAGTTACCTCCTCCTCCTCATTTAGCAGTTAAAGCACAGAAAACTCTAGCTGGCAAATGAATTGTTAATAGCCTCAGAGCAAATGAGGAAGCCCTCTGGGGGAATCCCAAAGGACAGGCTGCTGCTATCAAATCCTGTAATACAATAGTTTTACTTATTGATGAGCATTTGGTTTTAAGATAAAAATGTAATAAATCTTTATGGAACAATTTTTGATGATAAAAATTTGGAAAACCTAGCTTTGGTTAATTTATCCTAGACATAGTTTGCCCAATTGAGTAGTGGTATGAATGCTTTTTGATAAGAGCACCAAAAACTGACTTGTGTTCCTGTCTCTCAGCTGATTATGAGGCACTGGTGAAGTCCCAGCAAGAAATGCTTTACCAGACACACATGAGTACATTTATTCAAGAACCCAAAGTGGGGGAAATAGCACCTGGATTTGCATATTCTGAATATGAAAAAGAATATGAAAAGGAACAGGCCTTAATTAGGAAGAAAATGGCCAAAGATACTGTGATGGTCAGAACTTTTGTAGAAGACCAAGTAAGTATAACAATAACAGCTAACTAAACCAGTTCATAAATCACATTTTTCTGCCGTAATTCCCTATTTTTTGATATATCCATCTTCAACCATTTGTAGATCAAATTCACTGCTAAAAAGTCTCTTTGATTTTCATGGTATATTGCACTTGAAATTTGAGAAATGGGAATGTATATGTGAAAAAATATGATTTTAGAAATAAGGGTTGCATATTCAAAACAAGACACATATTAAAGTAACCAAGGCCATAAATGCCACGCTCTCTCCATCTCTGGGACAAACACCCACAAATAATCCCTACTCTGGAATTACTATTTACATAGCATGCCACAGCATCCACTGACAAAGACTCCTTCTAAGTAGATTAAAATTAAACTAAGCAGAGAAACGATCTGGATTCTTCTCAGTTGAAAGTGTCCATAAGTTTTTAACACTGACACTAATACATACCCTTGAAGGACTTCTTTCTGTGAGGATGTAACTTTTTAAGAAGTTATCATCTTTTCATTACATAGGAATTCCATATTTCTTCCTTTGAAGAGAGGCTTATCAAGGAAATTGAATACAGAATAATAAAGACTACATTGGAAGAGCTTCTTGAAGAAGATGGCGAAGAAAAGATGGCAGTTGACATTTCCGAATCTGAAGCTATCGAATCAGGATTTGACATAAGAATAAAAAATTATAGAATTCTTGAGGGGATGGGTGTCACTTTTCATTGCAAGATGTCTGGATATCCATTACCCAAGGTAAAATAAAAATATGTGTCAAAATATGCCTCCACACTGCGGTAAAGACACAAATAAGTTATACCACATGTGTTTAATCCTAATTGATTCACCCCTACATGACGTTCTCTGCAGATTGCCTGGTATAAAGATGGCAAGCGCATCAGACATGGGGAGAGATATCAAATGGACTTCCTACAGGACGGCAGAGCCAGCCTGCGTATCCCTGTTGTCCTTCCGGAAGATGAGGGCATCTATACTGCATTTGCCAGCAACTTTAAAGGAAATGCCATTTGTTCAGGGAAGTTGTATGTGGAGCCAGCCGCTCCATTCAGTGCTCCGACCTACATGCCCACACCAGAAGCAGTTAGCAGAATCAGGTAAAACTTCTACTTGGAACTCAGTGGTATTCAATTTGTTTTAAAACACCAAACATCCCAATAGCAAATTACTACCATATGAAAAATTAGGACTGAAATAGTATAGAAGCCAACCACTGGGGATGCTGGCAATTGCTCTTTGAAGAACAAAGAATTTTCATCAGTATAGCAAACTATTTTCCTCTCTATCTAAGATAACAATAGTACCTGTTTATTTAACGTGTGGTCTTAATGATACCCTGGATTAATATAGCAACCCTACAATGGAATGGATGTTATTGCTATTTTGGAAATGAGAACACTGACATTGCAAGAGGCTGTGAAAATCAATTTAGTTCATCCAGCCTGATTGTCACATGATAAATGCAAGCCAGTCTGAATACAAAATTAATGTAGGGTTTGGCATTGTTTTGTTAGCAAATCTAATTTCTATGTTTTCTTCCTCTTAGATTAAAAAAAATGCATTTTATTTTCCCCTACATTTATTTATTTGGTTATTAACAAATGAACAATTATTAACATAGTTAGTAATTGGACCAAGAAAATATAATGACTAATTTAGAGAATGGTAATATAGGCTGCCTAAGATTTTGAGTCTGGGTACTTGGGTGTGTTGAGTGATCAGGGTTTAATAAGCAAAACACAAGCTTAAGAACAATAATAGTATGCTCTTCTTTGGAATTCAGTGGGTCTGAGGTGAGTTCTCAAACATGCAGAAGTAAATTCCAAAATAACATCAACAGTTAAGACAGACTAATTTTTTTTCTGTGCTTTCTGTATGCTTCATGAAATAATGGTTACCCTTATTCTCCAGGTCTGTGTCTCCACGTTCAGTAAGCAGGTCACCTATACGCATGTCCCCTGCAATGTCCCCTGCACGGATGTCGCCCGCACGGATGTCCCCTGCACGGATGTCCCCTGCGCGGATGTCCCCTGGACGCAGGCTGGAGGAAACAGATGAATCACAGCTTGAGAGACTGTATAAGCCAGTCTTTGTGTTAAAACCTGCTTCTTTCAAATGTTTAGAAGGACAGACTGCCAGATTTGACTTAAAGGTTGTGGGGAGACCCATGCCAGAGACATTCTGGTTTCACAATGGTAAGCACAGTACACTTTCACTCATGAGTTACCAAACACAGAAGCAAACTTATATGTGAATATCCAACAATGCAAAAACAAAAACCAAAAAAACAAACAAACAAACAAAAAACCTATTTTGTTTTTTCCTTATTTTTTTAACAGGACAGCAAATTGTCAATGATTATACACATAAAGTTGTCGTTAAAGAAGATGGAACTCAGTCACTGATTATTGTCCCCGCATCACCCAGTGACTCTGGTGAATGGACTGTGGTTGCCCAAAACAGAGCAGGAAAATCTACAATATCTGTGGCTTTAACCGTGGAAGGTGAAACAAAAGTTTTATTAAAATGAAAACAAACTATTTCACCATTTGGGGCATAAACAATCATAACTTCTTTTCTTCCAGCTGTGGAACACCAGATAAAACCAGCCTTTGTGGAAAAACTGAAAAATGTCAACATAAAGGAAGGTTCTCGGCTTGAAATGAAAGTCAGAGCTACAGGGAACCCCAACCCTGACATTGTGTGGCTGAAAAACAGCGACATCATTGTGCCTCATAAATACCCAAGGATCAGGTATGTTTGAAAAGATAATTAAATTAAACTCCTTATACAAATCCAATAGTCAAACAAGCAGAAAGTGCTACCACTATATTGATGGTTTCGTTTTCATGTTCTTAAACAGGATTGAAGGCGTCAAAGGAGAAGCCTCCCTTAAGATTGATTCCACTATCGGCCAAGATTCTGCCTGGTATACGGCCACTGCTATTAATAAGGCGGGCCGGGACACCACAAGGTGCAAGGTCAATGTTGAAGTTGAGTTTGCTGAACCTGAACCAGAGAGAAAACTGATCATCCCGCGAGGGACATACAGAGCAAAGGAGATTGCTGCCCCGGAACTGGAGCCTCTCCATTTGAGATACGGTCAAGAGCAGTGGGAAGAGGGGGACCTCTATGACAAGGAAAAACAGCAGAAACCGTTCTTCAAGAAGAAACTCACTTCCCTCAGGTTGAAGCGCTTTGGACCTGCCCACTTCGAATGCAGACTCACACCAATTGGGGACCCGACAATGGTGGTGGAGTGGTTCCATGACGGGAAGCCACTGGAGGCAGCCAACAGGCTCCGGATGATTAACGAATTCGGATACTGCAGCCTTGATTATGGAGCTGCATATTCTAGAGACAGTGGTGTCATCACATGCAGAGCTACTAACAAATACGGGACCGACCACACATCTGCTACTCTTATTGTAAAAGATGAGAAAAGTCTAGTGGAAGAATCTCAGTTACCTGAGGGGAAGAAAGGCTTACAGAGAATCGAGGAGCTCGAGAGGATGGCTCACGAAGGTGCGCTTACAGGCGTAACAGCGGACCAAAAAGAAAAGCAAAAGCCAGACATTGTCTTGTTCCCAGAGCCAGTGAGAGTGCTCGAAGGCGAGACGGCCCGATTCCGCTGCCGAGTAACAGGCTACCCTCAGCCCAAGGTCAACTGGTACCTCAATGGACAGCTCATCCGGAAAAGCAAAAGGTTCAGAGTTCGCTACGATGGCATTCATTATCTGGATATTGTGGACTGCAAATCCTATGATACAGGTGAAGTCAAGATCACTGCAGAAAATCCTGAAGGCGTGACAGAGCATAAAGTAAAACTTGAAATCCAACAGAGGGAGGATTTCAGATCCGTCCTCAGGCGAGCTCCTGAGCCGAAGCCTGAGTTTCACATACACGAGCCAGGAAAACTCCAGTTTGAAGTACAGAAGGTAGACAGACCCGTTGACACCAGCGAGGCCAAGGAAGTGGTGAAACTGAAGAGGGCTGAAAGAATTACCCATGAAAAGGTGTCAGAGGAGTCTGAGGAGCTCCGCAGTAAATTCAAGCGCAGGACAGAGGAGGGGTACTACGAGGCCATCACAGCCGTGGAGCTTAAATCTCGAAAGAAGGATGAATCTTATGAAGAACTCCTCAAGAAAACAAAAGATGAACTGCTGCACTGGACCAAAGAGTTAACTGAGGAGGAGAAGAAAGCCCTCGCAGAAGAAGGCAAAATCACTATTCCAACTTTCAAACCGGAGAGGATTGAACTTAGCCCTAGTATGGAGGCACCCAAAATCTTCGAACGAATCCAAAGCCAGACAGTTGGCCAAGGATCTGATGCCCACTTTAGAGTCAGGGTTGTGGGAAAACCAGACCCTGAATGTGAATGGTACAAAAACGGTGTGAAAATTGAACGATCTGACCGAATCTACTGGTACTGGCCAGAAGACAATGTTTGTGAACTGGTCATCAGGGATGTGACTGCAGAAGACTCTGCCAGCATCATGGTAAAGGCCATCAACATAGCTGGGGAGACTTCAAGTCATGCATTCTTACTTGTCCAAGGTAATCGGAAAATGTCCCATTTAATAGTGCTCTCTCTCTAGGCCTATGAAAAACCCGTGACATATTTAAATGTTTTTCTTTTCCCATTATTCAAAGTGTGAGTTTAATTTTCTTTTCCCCTTTGTAGCCAAGCAATTGATCACTTTCACACAAGAATTGCAAGATGTTGTTGCTAAGGAAAAGGACACCATGGCAACATTTGAATGTGAAACTTCAGAACCATTTGTCAAAGTAAAATGGTATAAAGATGGCATTGAAGTTCACGCAGGAGATAAGTATAGGATGCACTCGGACAGAAAGGTTCACTTCCTGTCTGTGCTGACCATTGACACATCTGATGCTGAAGACTACAGCTGTGTACTTGTAGAAGACGAAAATATCAAAACAACCGCGAAACTTATTGTGGAAGGTAAAAGAAATAATGACTACATTGTTTTTTACTGGTGTCATTTTTATTCTGTGATAAAGTGAGCTAGATATCTTTCCTTTCATAAAAATAATTTCAGTGAATTAGATGCAAAATTTATATTAAGTGTCATCAATTTATAGTTACTTAGAAATATTGACAATATGGATTTTTAAAAGCAGTATTATTTTCTTGCCTCACTTTAAAGTGTCTTAGTTGAAATATATCTCCCTGCTTTCAAAATAATTAAAATAAATGATATGTAGTAAACATTTCTCCACCCGCTAGCAGGAAGATGCAGAAGACAATTCTTGAAAGTATAGGAAGAAAATAATAGGTATATAAGGTAGCATCTGTATCCATACTCTAGTTCCATAACTCTCCCAAGACATTCCTTCACCTTCATCTTATTATTCAGGTGCAGTTGTTGAGTTCCTGAAAGAGCTTCAGGATATAGAAGTCCCAGAGTCATACTCTGGAGAGTTGGAGTGTATTATATCCCCAGAAAACATAGAAGGCAAATGGTATCACAATGATGTGGAGCTCAAGTCCAATGGCAAATACTCAATTACATCCCGCCGTGGGCGCCAGAACCTCACAGTCAAGGATGTCACCAAAGAGGACCAGGGAGAGTATAGCTTCGTTGTGGATGGGAAGAAAACAACCTGTAGATTGAAGATGAAACGTGAGTGCTCCCATCCCTGACACTGCAGTGTGTATCAGTAGAGTTAAGAATAAAATCATGACATTCTTTTCTCCCCATCTTTCACAGCCCGGCCTATAGCTATTCTCCAAGGCCTTAGTGACCAAAAGGTCTGTGAGGGTGACATTGTTCAGCTTGAAGTCAAAGTCTCCCTAGAAAATGTGGAAGGCGTCTGGATGAGAGATGGCCAAGAAGTACAGCACAGTGACAGGGTTCACATTGTAATAGACAAACAATCCCACATGCTGCTCATTGAAGACATGACCAAAGAGGATGCTGGGAATTACTCCTTCACTATTCCTTCCCTTGGACTCTCTACCAGTGGGCATGTCTCTGTCTATAGTGAGTCTTACATGGTTTTATGTTAATTCTTCTCCTTTAAAAAAATTGTGATGATGGGAATCAAACCCTTGTACTTCTCATACAAAGCAGGTGTCTGTGCTGAACTATAAACCCAGATCTAGTTTTATGTTCCCATTGACATTGAGCTAAAGAACTTGAATGTGCAGACATTTTCAACAAAACCCACATTCATATAATTCTTGGTGTGTCTTCCTTTGCAGGTGTTGATGTGATAACACCCCTAAAAGATGTCAATGTGATTGAAGGTACCAAGGCTGTACTTGAATGCAAGGTCTCAGTCCCTGATGTAACTTCTGTTAAATGGTACCTTGATGATGAACAAATCAAGCCTGATGACCGTGTACAATCCATTGTCAAAGGCACCAAACAGAGACTTGTGATTAACCGAACTCATGCTTCTGATGAAGGACCGTATAAACTGATGGTTGGCAGAGTCGAAACCAGCTGTAATCTCTCTGTAGAGAGTAAGGGTCACTCCATGTGAATAGTCATTACCTTAAGCAGTCTATATTTTCACTCTAAAAATGACCAACCAATATTTCCTTTTTCCCTAGAAATTAAAATCATCAGAGGTCTCCGTGACCTGACATGCACAGAAACTCAAAATGTGGTCTTGGAGGTTGAGCTGTCCCACTCAGGAATTGATGTCTTATGGAATTTTAAGGGCAAGGAAATTAAGCCCAGCTCTAAATATAAAATTGAAGCCCAGGGGAAAATATACAAACTGACAGTCTTGAATATGATGAAAGATGATGAAGGAGAATATGCATTTTATGCTGGAGAAAATACAACATCTGGAAAGCTTACCGTGGCAGGTGTGTATGTTGATCATTCAATCTAAGTTCTTCTGGGGAACAACTATTGTAATTATAAAGACATTATTTCCCATTTTCCCTCAAACCCTCACCTGCTTCCCACTGCCACACCTCTTATTACACTTATCTCAAGGCTAATAATACCCTCACCTCTGACTCTTCAGTCTAGATTGTGAGTGTTCACCCAGCTCTACCTCAGATGCCATCTGTAGATCACTCTCAGGTGCCAGCTCCTCCATGAAGCTTCCTTTAACCTCTCCAGTCCCAGACCCCTTTCTCCACTTCTCTCATGGTACTTATTATACATAGGGTTTATTTCCTGTTCCCTTTCCCCACACCAGAGCTTATGGCCCTTGAACATAGAGTTGATTGCTTCTTTCTCTTCTCTGTGTATTCCTAGAGATAGATGACAAATAAATGTTTGCTAAACTGACCTTCATTTTAATTTTGCTTCAATAAAGATTCATTTTTTAAGTATTCCTTACCCTCCAAACATTTTCCTCTTCATTTTTGTGGATTCAATGAATATTTTCTATTATAAATACCATTGAACTCATCTGTGCATCTCTTATGACGTGAAGGGGAAACACAACCTTTCCCATTTAGCATAAATCCTTAGCTTTGGAATGAAGAATAATAGTTATAGTCTACTTGTCCACATAGAAGTAGAAGTTATTACAGTTTGAGTATTGAGGAGTTGAGGTGCTCTGCTCAGATCAGACTCTTCTAGTACATAAGCAGATCAGATGGTAGAGTGCATCCTAAATGATGTAAAAGTCTCATGATTCATACTTTATGATGTATTTCCTTAGTGAGTTTGCCATAAAAGACCTATAAAATAAAATCTCAGGTCCTTTATGTTTATAAGATTATTTTAAGTATAATGTTAAGTGTATAAGAATAAAAGGCATTAAGCCCCTATGATTTCACTTGGCATTTTAAAAGCCCCTGCCATAGGCAAGATATTACTAGGAACTCAAAACACAAAAGTGAAGTGGGTGTATGTCTTTCCTTGAATTCAGGATTTCGAGGAAGACAGGTATCTAAGCAGCTAGGTAGTTAAAGCAATTACTATTGCTTCCAGTGGTGATGGGGTGTAGAAAACACTGGAGGGGGATGACATTTCAACTCAGGGGTTGGGGGTGTATCAGAAACACAGTGTTTCTTTAAAAAAACAAACAAACAAACAAACAAACAACAAAAAAAAACAAAAACACCAATGAAAGCTGGGCATGATGTTTAATGCCTATAATCCCAGCACATAGAAGGCTAAGGCAGAAGGATTCCCATGAGTGTGGGGGCCAAACTATGTTACAGAGTAAAGCATTGTCTCAACTTTGACATTTTTGTTCAACAAATTTTTCCTGAATATAAAACATATACTAAGAAAATAATTCTTGGTTGGGGATTTAGCTCAGTGATAGAGCACTTGCCTAGCAAGCATAAGGCCCTGAGTTCGATCCTCAGCTCAAAAAAAAAAAAGAAAAGAATTCTTAAAGGACCAAATAGCATGCTTTCAAAAACAAGGAACTGAGTTGAAAGCATTCTATGTGGCATACCGCATGTTACAGATTTGAGAATTCTTTATTAAACTGTTTTTTTTTTCCTTTGCACAATGTATTTTCTGGTTTTTAATCATATATACTTAGAATAAGGGATTTCTGTGGTACTTTCTAAATACAGGTAAAAGTAACCTTTTTAGGTTTAAAGTCATGTTTTTAAAATTTGATATTTGATGTTTAACTGTGTAATGATTTCTTTAGTCTGTGGATATTTTAAAGAACTCACGTGTATTCTACTCTTGTTCTGAAGGCGGAGCCATCTCCAAGCCACTCACAGACCAGACTGTAGCTGAATCCCAGGAAGCTGTGTTTGAATGTGAAGTTGCCAACCCTGAGTCTAAGGGAGAATGGTTGAAGGATGGAAAGCCCTTGGCTCTGAGTAACAACTTTAGAAGTGAATCTGATGGCCACAAAAGAAGACTTGTCATTGCGGCTGCCAAGTTAGATGACGTTGGAGAATACACCTACAAGGTGGCCACTTCCAAAACATCTGCCAAGCTGAAAGTAGAAGGTAAGTCATGGGAGGATAGCCTTCTCATCCCCAAATCCTGCTCCTTTCTTAACAGTTACCCTCAAGAAAGCAAACTGAATGGCCAGTTAAGGTCACATACATTTTCACTTTATAACATCATTTTATCAACTATTTCTTATGAATCCTGTAGGAGAATGTGTGACTTTTCATCATATTTTGTGTGTGTGTGTGTGTGTGTGTGTGTGTGTGTGTGTGTGTGTGTGTGTGTGATAAAAGTGTTGCTTAGGGGCTATGAAACAGCTGTATCAGACACTCTGCGACCCCATCCCTCTCGCACCCTTCTCCAATCAGTCTATTAAGCTATTAGTATATGATATGAAAACTTCATATCACTCAAGTACAATGCAATCACTGCACAATGTCCATTTCCAACTGGATCTCAGATTTTCTTAAGTACTTGCCAAGTGTCTTTTAAAATGACAGACTACAGAATTATAAGATGTCAGCTAACCATTCTTTTGCACATTGACTGGTGGTGATCAGATTCAGAACTTCTTTTGTTTGCTGGCTATCATTGATATTTTCTAAGCCAACTCTTTAATCTTCTTAAGCTGTCAAAATTAAGAAGACCCTGAAGAACCTCACGGTGACAGAGACACAGGATGCCATCTTCTCTGTTGAACTTACACACCCAGATGTCAAAGGTGTCCAGTGGATCAAAAATGGAGTCGTCCTGGATTCCAATGACAAGTATGAGATCTCAGTCAAAGGAACACTATATTCCCTGAAGATTAAAAACTGCACCCTGGTTGATGAATCTGTCTATGGCTTCAAACTGGGAAGGCTCGGAGCCAGCGCCAGGCTGCATGTTGAGAGTAAGTTGACTAGAACATTGTATTGGTAAACAACTGGTGGTTACCATCATGTTAATTGTATTACTGAATTTCTCCAATTTTCCCCATTAGCTGTCAAGATCATTAAAAAACCAAAGGATGTGACTGCCCTGGAAAATGCTACTGTTGCCTTTGAAGTCAGTGTTTCCCATGACACAGTTCCAGTAAAATGGTTCCACAAGAATGTGGAGATTAAGCCAAGTGACAAGCACAGACTGGTGTCCGAGAGGAAGGTCCACAAGCTGATGCTACAGAACATCTCCCCATCTGACGCTGGGGAGTACACGGCCATGGTGGGGCAGCTGGAGTGCAAGGCAAAGCTGTTTGTAGAGAGTAAGTGTTTGGCAGCGTCTGGGGTGTTTCCCTGGGGGACTCCTGTGCATTTGCTACTGTCTTTCTTCTTCATCTGTGTTTAAAAATCCATTAACTGAGCTACTTTCTGATTTCCCCCCAAGCACTGCACATCACAAAGACCATGAAAAGTATTGAGGTTCCTGAAACCAAAGCTGCCTCTTTTGAGTGTGAGGTGTCGCACTTCAATGTTCCTTCCATGTGGCTGAAGAACGGTGTGGAAATTGAGATGAGTGAGAAGTTCAAGATAGTTGTGCAAGGGAAACTCCACCAGCTGATCATCATGAACACAAGCACCGAGGACTCAGCAGAATACACATTTGTCTGTGGCAATGACCAAGTCAGTGCTACTCTGACAGTGACGCGTAAGTAAATACATAGGTGTGTGTGTGTGTGTGTGTGTGTGTGTGTGTGTGTCTGTGTCTGTGTCTGTGTCTGTGTCTGTGTGTATGTACGTATCTGGATAGGGGGCGTGTATATGGCCACATGCACATATCTGAATATTTAGCAGACATATTCTTTCATATTCTACACTTTTGTTTCCAAACCATTTAACTTATTGAAAACACTCTTGATAGAACACCTACTGTATGCTCACAATGAGTCTCTGCTAGTCTCTTCACTCAGATAAAAGTTTCTAATGACAGTATCATCAAACATCTACCTGGAAAGAGGGTTCTGTGTCTATCACTCTATGTCCTTGTCACTCTCTCAGCTGGTCTTCTCTGACACATGAACAGTATCAAAGCTCCTACCCCTAAATTATAATCACATCAACATAGACAGAAACCATTAGAAACTCCCATTCTGCACTTGATGTAACCTGCCCCATAGTTACAGTGCATGCTCACGTCTTTCGTTTTGTAATCTTCCTTGGCAGCGATCATGATTACGTCCATGCTGAAAGACATCAATGCTGAAGAAAAAGACACCATAACTTTTGAGGTGACAGTGAACTATGAAGGCATTTCTTACAAATGGCTAAAGAATGGTGTAGAAATCAAGTCAACTGACAGGTGCCAGATGAGAACTAAGAAACTCACACACTCACTGAACATCAGGAATGTTCACTTTGGAGATGCTGCTGACTACACTTTTGTGGCTGGAAAAGCCACATCGACAGCCACCCTTTATGTTGAAGGTATGATTTCCTAAATGTATCCACAAGAAAAGAAAGTCAAATATGCCACATAAAATATTAATCTTTCAGAGAATAGACAAATAGGATGTGGTATGTCCATACAATTGGGGTGGTAATTGAAATAAAAAGAAATTATTAACACATACTGTAATATGGGTACATGCTGGAAATATGTGAAATGAAAGAAGGCAGCCACAGAGAAACACATACTGTATGAATCCATTTGTATGAAACGGCTTTAATATACAAGTCTATTGAGACGTAGCTCATTAGCTTCAGTCTAGTGGGAGGTGATAGGAAGTGAATATGAAGTCTAAGAGATGCATGAGTTCTTTCTGGGAAAAATGAAATGGCTTTAAAATATGGTGATGGTTCTGCAATATATACAGTGGAAGCCATCAAATTATGCACTCCATTATATATATTGAATTACATGCTCTAATAAATCAGGATTGTCTACCCTTTTGATTTCTCTGGGCCACATTGGCTTGACCCTCACACTAAATCCAGGGTGTTTAGCTGGTACATCTCATGTATTAATTAATTAAAAACATATGCTCATTTTACATGACATTTATACCATTTTAACAAGATGGTGTCTTGCTCATGTTTTGAACAATGTGATAAAATTACAAAATAAATGCCAAACCATTCTCAAAATGTTTTAAGTAAGTTTACAGATTTTGAGTTGGGCCATAGTTATCCTTGGGTAGAACCTGCCCCGTATCTGTGGGTCAGATACCTCTACAAATGTATACATCAAATAGCATGTGACTTATATATCAATAAAGATGCCAAGTGCTAATTTTTTTAATGTTCTGTTTTCCAGCTCGTCATATTGAATTTAGGAAACACATTAAGGACATTAAGGTTCTGGAGAAGAAACGAGCCATGTTTGAATGTGAAGTTTCTGAACCTGACATTACTGTCCAGTGGATGAAAGATGGCCAAGAGCTTCAGATGGCAGACAGGTCAATTGCTTTGCCTTACTGTGCTCCAATTATTCCAGCTTTATTTTGAATCCCATGCATTAAGCTCCCGTTTCCTTCCTTCCATAGGATAAAGATTCAGAAGGAGAAATATGTCCACCGCCTTCTGATCCCATCCACACGGATGTCTGATGCTGGGAAGTACACAGTGGTGGCAGGAGGCAATATGTCAACTGCAAACCTCTTTGTAGAGGGCAGGGATGTCCGCATCCGGAGTATTAAGAAGGAGGTTCAGGTATTGTCTACCTATTGGACTTTTTGACAAGTCATCAATCCACTCTTAGGCTTTAATTTCTGACTTTCAACTTGTCTCATCACAGTATTTTAATGATTGAAATCAGCTTGTCCCTGTTGGCTTAGATCCTGTCTGCCATTAGTTAACTCTGTTTCTTGTCACTCAACAAGTATGTCCTTTTATTGTTCAGCTAATGTCTTTCATTAAAACAGCTTCAGGGGGGAAAAAAGGAGCTGTAGGTGGGTTGCAGAGATAGCTAAGTGGTTAAGAGATGTGGCTGCTCCCCAGAATACCTGGATTTGATTCCAAGCACCCCCATGGCAACTCATAACCACCTGTAATTCCAGTTCCAGGGAATCTGATGCCTACTTCTAGCTTCCTCTGGTACCAGGCAGGTAAATGGTGCACAGGCATACATTCATGCAAAACACCCAAACATGCAAGATAAAATAAAGTTTAAAAACAGCTGTAAACACTACGCTGTTGAATAAATGGCTACTTACCACGAAGCTCCAATCAGAAACAATGAAAATTTACATTGTGACATTCACACATTAGCTAGAAATAAGAAACTCTAGGAGATGGCAAATTCTCTTGTCCCCTCCCCCCCAACGGAGAGGCAGGTGTCTGTGAGTAGTTGCTATGAGTCTAAAAGTAATTAATCCCAGTGTGAGTGGTGTGAATTCATAGCAAGGACATTAAACAGACACGTTTGCTATCTTTCTTAGTGACTGTTCATTCTCTTGCTGTTAAGAAACACCATGACCAAGGCAACTCTTATAAAGAAAAGCTTTAACTGGGGACATGTTAGAGGATTAGTTATGAGCATCATGGTGGGAAGCAGACAGGCATGGTACCTGAAAGCTTTCCAGTCTGACCTACCAGCAGCAGGCACAGAGAAAAGACTAGACCCGGCATAGGTTTTTGAAACCTCAGAGCCAAACCCCAGTGATGTACCTCCTCCCACAAGACCACACCTCCTCCAACAAGGAAACATCTACTCCAATAAGGCCACACCCCCTAATCCTTCCCAAACAGTTCCACTAATTGGTGACCAAGCATTCAAACATATGAGCCTACAGGGTTCATACTCATGCAAACCACCACCACATCTGCTGGCTTTGCAGTGCTTATCCTTATGGGTGCTGATCTTTCCAAACGATGTAATGGAGGGGGTACATTCTAAGAAATTCATTTCAAGTTCAGATCCATCATTTTTCTATTCCAGAAAAAACAAATTATGCTTTAGAGAGCTTGTTCTCTGTTAAAAGACACTTGCAGTAAAGACTCACATGACCAGCCAAGTCTCACTCCCCTCATTTTCTAGTTCTGACCCTTGGTGTCCTCACTTTTAAACTGAGGACAGTAATTGCTCTCTAGCTCACGGCATTATAGTTCATCTGATGTGAGATCAGATTGAAGGGTAACTTCAAAGACCTCTATAAATAATTAAAAGACCCCAGATGTAAAATGTCATCGTTTCAGTTATGATTTATTTAAGCACAAACATTTAAAGATGAAATTCTTGTCTTCTTGAGCAGTTTCCCCTCACTGGCCCAGGCATGAGCTTCATCCCCATACAAAAGAGATTTGGGTACCATTTGTCCAAAAATCAGTGGAAAAAAATTAAATATGCTATAACTAGCCAACTTATGATGTCACAATGACTCAATTTTTCATGCTCCTTAAGGGAATAGCTTTAGAAATAAGTGAGCGAGAATCAGATTCATTTTCAGTTTTCTTTTCGTTTCATTCTGTCAACAGGTCATCGAGAAACAGCGTGCTGTTGTTGAGTTTGAGGTCAATGAAGATGACGTTGATGCCCACTGGTATAAAGATGGCATTGAAATCAATTTCCAAGTTCAAGAACGACACCAGTATGTGGTGGAGAGAAGAATTCACCGGATGTTTATATCTGAGACCAGACATAGTGATGCAGGCGAATACACCTTTGTGGCAGGAAGAAACAGGAGTTCCGTGACTCTCTATGTCAATGGTATGTGGTTAGGCTTCAATATGTCTTGTGGCTTCATCTGAAATAATCCTCTTTTATGCCACTAACACAGTAGTGGCGCCTGAAAATTCTCTACCAAACCCATGGCACTCATCTGGATGTAACTGCATTTGTGTTCACATCAGCCTTGTGGAAAAGAGAGAGCAGCTGCTGAAAGGACTGTTGAGATGTCATTTCCAGAAAGCACCTGCTGGCCGGAACTTCATTTGTTTGATTGACACTACTGAACAGCCACTGTGTGTCAATTATAACATACTCCATATGGCTTTCCCTATACGGCATTTAGCTGTGATAGTTCTCTGTCCTAACTGTTTAAGTGTAAATAACGCTGCTATACAAGCAATGGAGACATTTGTAGCCTTCAGTGCAAAGCTTGGGAAAACCCAAGGATCTCCTTTGAGATCCTGGTGTGCCAAGAGAACCACAGGCAGAACTGCATGAGGTTCTGCCCCAGGCTGTAAGATCTGTGCTTTGCCTTGGGAAGTGGAATTTCCCATGCTGCCAGGAGCTTCCTAATAGTCCTCAGGAGGATGTCAGTAAACCTCTGCTTCCCTCATTAAAAATGCTAGCTCTGAATATAAAGCTTGACAGGACCTGATCCTAACCCAGACACATAGGAAAGAACAGAACCTGCCTCTCAGCCACGTCTCTAGCCGTCTTTGAGAAAACTCCCCCAAGTCAGATGGAAGGGTGCTAGGGGTTCTCTCAACGTTCATAAAGATGATCCCTTGGCCATACTCCCCGGTTTCTCTGGAAGATGCAGTTGTCATGACATCCAGTTTTGCTTCCTCTGCAGTAGTAGCAGAGAGATGGAAGCTCAGAGAAATGAAGAAGTAGAGCCAGATGCCAGCCTCATCTAAGCCTTTCTCCCTGTTAGTGGCCTCCTCATCCAACACTGAGAATATGCACCGATTAGCATAATCATAAAGCTGAATTTTTTAAATCTATTGTTTGCACCCTACTGATATGACTAGTACTCAACCAGCCAATGCTTTATGCTATCAGCCTCTGTATATAACAGTGACTGTGACATATCCATAAATACTTACAAAGCAAGCAAACCTGAAAAGTGATAAGCCTCTTCACCATGGATCTGCTCAAATGACGTTTAAAAATAGGTAGGATGTGAGAATTGTTCTAGATTTTTAGCTGCCCATGGGTGTGCGCCAACAACCAACCAGAATGATGATTTTATAACTAGGTGCCTGACACTCTCAGTGCCTCTCATGAAACTTTCTTTTAATCATTCTGAAATTATAAACATTCCTCTTAGTACAAAAAATGACTCTGATACTCTGAGGCAAGTAAAGATATCACAACACTAGAGGTTTTGTTTCTAGACACACAGCCATCTTGAAACCAGTGCGTGGAGAATTGCACGCTGGCTCCCCTTCTCTTCCTTCATGGGCTGTCTCCTGGCATTGTCTTCCAGCTCCTGAACCACCCCAAGTCCTGCAGGAACTCCAGCCTGTCACCGTGCAGTCCGGCAAGCCGGCTCGCTTCTGTGCTGTGATATCAGGCAGACCACAGCCCAAAATTTCCTGGTATAAGGAGGAGCAGCTGCTTTCCACTGGCTTTAAGTGCAAGTTTCTCCACGATGGGCAAGAGTACACGCTTTTGCTCATTGAGGCCTTTCCAGAGGATGCGGCTGTCTATACCTGCGAAGCCAAGAATGACTATGGAGTAGCCACAACCTCGGCTTCTCTTTCTGTAGAAGGTAGGAAGCCAGCCTGAAGCTCTCCCAGGGTAGTAACAATAGATTGCCACCCAACTCTAAAGGCACTCTCCCGTGAAAACGGTGGGCACCCCCCTGGGAGAGCTGTGAGGGGAAATGCATGACAAATTCTATGGTCTCTCTCTTCAGTTCCAGAAGTTGTGTCTCCAGACCAGGAAATGCCAGTTTATCCCCCGGCCATTGTTACTCCACTTCAGGACACAGTCACATCAGAGGGGAGGCCAGCACGTTTCCAGTGCCGAGTTTCAGGAACAGGTAGGTGCTTGATGAAAAGGTGTCTGTCATTATTGATGTTTACAGAGGATGGTGGTGGGCACAGTGTTCTCATCCTCTCCTCCATCATGAAGATCTCTCATGAATAATTTAAACCTGAATGGACAATTAGCAGCAGATATATTAAAATTATTTAATTATTTATCTTGCCTGCACATATGTCTATGTGAGAGTGCCAGGTCCCTTGGAACTGGAGTTACAAACAGTTGTGCACTGCCATGTGGGTGCTGGGAATTAAACCCAGGTCCTCAGGAAGAGTAGTCAGTGCTCTTAATCTTTGAACTATCTCTTCAGCCCCTTATTAGAATTGTTTAATTAAGAGTTATATTATTATTATACATACTACTGTTTTGTATATATTGTTTTATATGTGTATATTATTATATCATAATTATATATACTACATTTTGTACTCCTAACAAAAGTTAAGGTGATAACAACTGTTATTTCTGAAAATCTTTGAAGATTTTTCCACAAACATCTTCAAAGCATCTGGTATCCTTATAATTGTAGCTACATTTTAAAATCTTAATCAGGAAATTATGACAAAGCTTACATTTGTTTTAAGTTTATAGTCGCATTTTCATAGGTTTCAAGAGAAACCATCTCCACGTGAGGCTTTACTGAGTGTATGGATAATGCGTGTGGAAGGCATATTCCTGTAGTGAGCAGAGATTAGGCTTTACATTCATAGGTGCGAATAGAATTGTGGGTCCAGTGTGTTACCTCCATATGAGTATACACTTTCATTGGTTCTCTTCCATTATGAACATAATGAGAATACCATTATATTCAACCTTAGAATGTATATCTCAAGAGTGTCTAGATCCTGGTGTCTGAAAAAAAATAGCGCCACCTAGAAGGGGAGTGATTCCAGGAAAGCAAGGATACCCTTGCCCATAGTAGATACCCAATGAAAACTGCTGATGGATGAAATCAATGGCTGTGAAATGGAGAATATCAGCCACTCAAGATGATAAACAAGGCAGCATCTAACACAGTGTCCGCCCCATTGCCCCCCATCCAGAGTTATCTGCGTCCTTTTTAATTGTGGGCATGCTTCTCAAATGCCACCAGCCATTGCCCTCACTTGACTTTGAGAGGAAACTCTCTAAGATAGTGTAAGATATGATCGGGGCCTGACCTCAGATGCTCACAGGACAAATCAAAGGGATGAAGGCTTGCTTTACTCCAGACGAAATGACTTCCTCCTTTTCTTGGTGTTTGTGTAGCAGCACTACAGGGGACGTCTCAAGGCTTGGTGGTTATTGTTTTGTTTGTTACACTTCTTCCAATAGTTTATGACTCAATCTCTGCCTTGCCACCAGCTCTTTTCCTAAACAAGTTAGGATTTCACTAGATCTTCTGACCTACTGGCGTCCTCCTCTCGGGTGGAGATGGCAATCAAGAAACCTAATAGACCTGTTCAGTTTATGAGGATAATTAAAGTATGATGTATGTAAAGCACCTGTAGGCATGGCTCCCAAGTGACTGGTGCTAATGCATTCATTTATTAGAGCCTTAGAGACTTGCACTGGATTTAAAATATGGGCAAATTCTATGGACTTTGTGTCTTGGAAGTTTTTGAGATATGTTGAATACCAGGAAATGGAAGATAGTTTGATAATGTTCTGATAATGTTCTTCTAATACAGTAACTTCATTTTAAAATGGAATATACTGATATATATATATCCATTGAATTTTAAAGGAATATTTTATACACACATACCACATATTAACTAAATAGCAAAAATTGTAACAGTGTGTGTATAATGGGTTTTAGTCTACAGATCATATTATAGTTTTATCTTAAATGATACAAAATGCATCCTACATCTTCTACAAAACTATAGAATCAATAAAGAAAAATCACTTCTGTATAATTGATGTCTGTGTTAGAGTGGACCTTGTAGCTTTGTGAAGTCATTAACTCCCTGTGTGTGATAATACTTATACACATGTGGGCGTTTCTGTACCTTCATACAGACATGTCTATGATATGATATAAATTAAGTTCATGGAATGAAGTGACCTTCCAGAAACTTCCAAATCAATGAAGTTTTATTCCTGAGACTGAAAATATTACACAGCGTACTCTGACACGTGCTTCCTAAGAGAGTACATCTTGCCTTCCACAAATTGGAGCTGATTATGAGTTTTCAAATACTTTTGTCCTAAACTTTCAGAGTAGGGAGGAAGGAAGCCTTGGTACTTTCTGAAGCCTCAGTGAACAATCTCAGGCTGTTGTCTCACCAGGAAAACCTTATCTACTGAAGGTCTCTGGTGCCCCCTACTGGTAGAAAGGAAATTTAGAAAAGTGTAAATTTAAACGTTTGCTAGCTCTATTCTACAGGAAATAAGCTTGAACCATTTAGAGGCTTAGAGAATGACAGACAAACCAAATAATAAAGAATTATTAATCTAATGATTAAAGATGTCCCCTATTTGCTTAAATACCCTCTTCAATTTTATTTTAAGTGCTCCGCTACTGTGGAGACACTAAGTGCTGGGTGTGGCCAGACAGGGCTGTTGCCTTCTAAGAGGTGAAGAGACACATGTGTGTAGAGCCCACAGTCATACATGCTGTCACGTAAACTATGTATTCTCTGCCAGAGGGACAGCTGGAGAAGGTGTGTGCACTGAACTGTTGTAGGTAGGGTCAGAGCACACACAGCCTAACAGGCCAAGAGGGAAGCTCTTATAAGTCACAGAGGATGTCGAATTTGATGGCCTGGAATCCACTTAAGAGTTGAAGTTGAGTTGACAGGAACAGGCAAGAGGCCAAAGGCCAGGCACCAAAGCTCTCAGTTCTGTGCCTAGACTTCAGAGTTGATCTTGTTTGCAACCAAGGAGTCACTCGGGGACTTTTAATCTCTATGCAACATGATCCAGTGTGTCTTTATATATAATACTGTGTTGGGCAAAAAGAAGAGCAGGGGAGAAGCTTGGAAGGTGCTGATCAGGCTCTTACTAGGGAGATGCGGGGGGGGGGGGGGTTAGCCAAGAAAGTACTCAGGAAGCAAGAGGATGAGGTTGAGGAACCAGACCTGGGAGGGAATGAGAGGTGGGGGAGCCTCACAAAGCCACGAGCAGCCAAGGAGCAGTTCAGGCAGGGGCAGGCTAGACGGATGGACCAAATGCTCTGCCAAGAGAGGTTCTTTTTTTCTCTCTCTCTCCATTTACTGCATTGGTTGTTAGCAGTTCCTGTTCTGTTTTCCATGGTACTTTATTCAGTTCACCACTGGCAAAATTGTCAGTAGAAATAAACACAGAACCTTGTAATGAGATGTGCCAAGCTCCTCATCCTGGAGATGAAACACGCACGCGCGCGCACACACCCGCACACACATATATACATACATATATATATATATATACATACACACACACACACACACACTCACACACAGAATTTCATTCATGGAATAGCTATTCTATTCTTTGTGACATTTGCCTATCACATGCCCTTAGCCTTTGACATGCTACTGAAGACACTGCTGATCTCCATTGGCCTCAGACATTTTGCTGTAATGACTCTTTTATTTCAGTGGTTTGTGAGTCATTTCATATGTGATATGTCAGTGGGCTCTCACAGCAGGTGTATGCAGTGTTTAGTCCATGAATTCTCAAGCATCCTATTTTACTATGATTCAGAGAGATGAAATGTCCAGGTCAGAGGCTATCAAACTCTCCTATCAACATACCATTTTCTAATATCCCTTAGACCCTAGGGAACAGCAAGGTTTGTTTCTTTAGAAAAAAGGACTTGTAGTAGTCCATACACAGCCACTATCACTGGGAGGAGGGGGCCATTCACAGATCAAGAGTGGCACCAAAATTCTGAATGAGGGAGCTACCAGAACCGAGAGAAGGATGTTGTCATGACTCTGTTCCAAACCGAGATGGCTCGGTGCTGACACCAGACACTTAACTAAACCCCTGTATTCCCCTAAAGTAGAACAATGTGGCAACATTTTATTTCACCCTCGATTTGTATCTTTTCCTTTCATCAAGATAGCTCAAATTATCATATGGGGATAGTCAGATAAGTCTGAGATGTCTAAATCCTATGAGTTTTCCCTTTCTCCATTGGAAAAGCTATTTTTCTATACAACTATTTTGCTAACGCCTTTTGACGCTAGCCCACTGGTAACAAAATGTGGCGATGTAAGGATGTCCAGTTTGGACTTGATGGGACATTGATCTGCTCCAACTCCTTCCCTTCTCCTTCTGAAAGCTGCAGTGGACGTTTTCCTCACACTTTCTCCTATGCCTCAGATCCCTCATCCTGCTTCACAAATGAGCTCTTTCTCAAGCCACTGAACATGGTATACAACATGCCTCAAAAAAATATAAACAATGGCTAGGAATGTTGGCCCATGCGTGCAATTCCAGCTTTAGGACTTAGAGGAAAGAGTGTTAGAAGTCAGAGGTCAGCCTCTACCCAGCAAGTTCAAGGCCAGTGTGAGCAACATGAGACTGTCTCAAGAAAATGGTTTTTAGGGATAAAACTAAACTTTTAGAGTTTGAAACATTGCAACTAGTTCAGCAATAGAACAAGCTGGATCTTTCTAGAATCACGTTTCCTTCTTGAAGATGAGAGTCATGTAGTTACACAGATGCAGTACGTTCAGAAGAAAAGTGTAAGCTCTTTAGCTAAAAAACAAAACATGGTCCACAGTCTAATCGAGATTATGCTCACAGATAAGTAAAAACATGCACTCCTTTGAAGGATTTAAATGTGTTTTCTTTTGCAGATCTGAAGGTGTCTTGGTACTGCAAAGACAAGAAAATCAAGCCATCTCGGTTCTTCAGGATGACGCAGTTTGAAGATACCTACCAGCTGGAGATCGCTGAGGCTTATCCAGAGGATGAAGGAACATATGCTTTCGTTGCTAACAATGCTGTGGGACAAGTGTCCAGCACAGCCACCCTGCGACTGGAAGGTAGAGTATGACTCTTAAGAATTTCACAGTACCAGTACCAGTTACTAGTCAGGGAAACCACTGTCCCTTCTGATCTTCTCCTTTACCTTGTGTTTCCCACGTCACACACTGTTTCTGCTCCTTGTTGACCAGTTGTCTCTGAGCCCTTGTCCTTTTATTTTACCCTGCTTTTCTCTGTGAAGTTGTATGATGTATTACTGTTACCACTGGCTTTTCTGCTTCCTGATAAGCATGTATCAGAATGTAGAGAAAAACACTGGGGAGAAAAAAGGGTAGGTATATTTTCTTTGTTACTAAGCTAGGGTAGAGACCAGACCATCTTCATGTGGTAGTGAAACAACTATGATTTCATAGGCATTACAGTACATAGCTTCAGATCTGATCACAAGCTAGATACATTCACCAAGACTAAGAGGACCCCTAAGTGTTGAGAGAGCCACTGTTGAGGAGATTGAATGTTTCTGTTCATTAGTTATACTATAATCAGAAACACTTTCTCAGTCACTGTGGACTTGAATTCAAAACAAGACTAACAATGGTCTGGGAGTGTGGCTCAGTGGTATGGCACTTGCCTAGCATGCTCCAGGTCTTGAGTTTGTTTCCCAGCAAAACACACACACACACACACACACACACACACACACACACACACACACACACAAATAAAACAATTATAAAAGAATTTCACATACAATCATGCTATGTTTTCACAGTGAATGTAATCTATATGATGTATACAGAAATACATAAGGATTTAGGGAGAGTTCTAGTTCTTTAATTTTAAGGACTATGATTATATACTTTCTTAATAACGAATTTAAAGTGGTTTACAAATAGAAAAGTTTGACTTATAAATAGGGGGGAAAAGTCATTACTAAACCCAGTTGCATTCTCCACTATTGCTTCCATGAGCAACGGAGTTCACTTTATTCTTTAACCTGTTGGTGTCTCTGCTTGTCTATCTGGAAAATGGACTTGAATTTGTGTGACTTTGACTCCATAGTGAGAAAGCATTAGGACCGGATTGGATTCTAGTTCATCACTGAAATCTGTGGTAAACTTAAAATAGACTATTCCAAATGAATTTTGATTTAAGCAGGGAAAAGCATTAAAAACTGGCATGCTTCTTTTCAGGATTTAGCAAATCTGAAGAAGTTACATCAAACTTCCAATGGCATGCCTCTCCATCAGTTTCATTTAAGAAGGAGGCCCTTGGCCAAAAGCCCATCTTCATCCAGCCTCTGCAAAGCCTCAGGGTGCACAGCGGGGAGACAGTCAGATTTCACGCGAGGGTTTCTGGTGTTCCCAAACCAGCAATCCAGTGGTTTCATAACTACCAGCCAATTCTGCCATCAAAAGATGTAGTTTTCCATTTTGAGGAGTCCACAGGCATGGCTTTAATGCTTATAGTTGATGCTTACCCAGAGCATGCTGGGAAATACTCTTGCAGAGCAGCCAATAGTGCTGGGGAAGCCACTTGTGCAGCTACACTCACAGTGACTGCAAAAGGTAAAGGCCCTCTTGCTCTGAAGACTTTGATTTGCTGTCTACCATCCCTCTGCTACTAATGCCAGTCCCTGCTGCTTGTTTTACCATGTACATCCATCAGTTCACAGTTTACTAACCAACTAACGCACAATGCATCTCGCCAAGCCTCTGACTATGGGTTAACCTACACACTTGAATCTCATTGAAGTATGTGTTCCACACAATAGGAAACCACTATTTTGTTGGGCACCAATTTTGCTTGGCAGCTTTCTTTTGGAGGAGAGTAATTTATTTTCCTAGATGATTTGCATCATTTCCTCACCAAATGATCTTTCTGCTTAATAATATATTAAAATATATGATGGAGAACAAATAATATGTCAGATATAGTTAGATAAAGAAAAAATAAGGGTGGGGATGGAGAAAGAACCAGATTGCATCATTCTGCACGGTTGAAAGATAACAGAAGGAAGGAGCCAGATGCTGTTTGTTGTCTGTGTAAGCCTTCAGCACCCACCCATTGCTGGAGCACTAACAGTAAATGTTCTCCTGTGTGGGTCTACATTCTAGAGCACACTGCATTTGGCATGCTGTTCACATGACAATGGCCCCTTTCTCCTTTGTCTTCCATGCCATTTCTTGTCACTGAATTAATTGTACAGCACAAGCTCTAGATAGGCAAAGTTCTGGGGAAGACATAAGAGAGTCCACAGAGTCCCAGACAGCAGACAAGTCCTCTTTCACAAAGGAGGAAAGCAAAATATTCCAAAAGGAAACTAAGTCATGTCAAGGATCATTGCATAAACGTGCAGTGAATGTTTCAGAGCATCCCCCAAAGCTCTACAATCACAGCTGCATCTGTTTCAGAAACAGGTTGTGTCACACTGTACCCCTGTCACAAGGGGCAGAAAGTCCTGAGTTGTCAGAGACATCTGTTGAAGAGTTGGGGGTTGGGGGGGGATGCGGCAGAGACTCTCATGTCTCTTCAGGACTTCACTGTAAAGTGTGACAACACTGCTCAGTTCCTCTGTGTTCCAGAAGTGAATCTTCTGTTGATAGAATCTAGACTCACAAAGATGTGATGATAGAGGCATCCAAGGGAAGCAACCACAGAATGGAAACATCAGTGTCTTGCCATAGACAGAGTTTAACTAGTAGACCAAGGACTAGGGAGCTGTGTTGTGCACAATGTTTATGGAGAGACAGCCTCAGCCATGCTAGGCATGGAAGCTGGTTACCTGCCATTTAGCTATGTAAGACTTGCTTCATTTCATCTCCAGTGCCTTCTGAAGCTTTCTATGCAACCCAACCAAGTCAGTGAATAGGTTCCTTAAACCGCCTCTTTTGCATCTTACCCATAAACACTTGATGCAAGTCCACTATGTCACTGGCCAAACATAGAGGAGAATTTAACTCTCTAGTCCAAATTCAGTTTGAAACTAGGGTCAGGAAATCCAGCCATTTTTTTCCCCCTGTGCTTCTTCTAATACTTATCAAAGACAAACCATAAAAGTACACCAGAGAAGGCTAAAATATTGGAGTTGCGAAGCATTCCTTGGTTAATTATCATTGTATCTGACACTGAGCTGAATTTCAATTTAATTGATTCCATAGTAAGAGTCCAGTAGATCATCATCAATGACAAGCCAGTTTACCATGCGGCATCCATTGTCATTTCTTAGGCCTGGGGGTTCCAGGTTTATAAATGAAGCCATGAAAATAGAAAATTGGATATTGAAAATAATAAGGTTCTATTTGGACTACAATTAATGGTCTGTAGATAATTTTTCTACAAATGGTACTGCTTTTACAGCTGTATAGTCTCTTGAAATTATAGTGATTTTCTCATGGCAATGTCCCTGTTTTAGTTAGTATTGTGCTTGAATCTCTATTGTGTCTGAATGAGCAAAGAAAATTTTGTCTGGGAGAAGCATAGTTTTTCCCCTTATTCGTAACCTTGCCTCTTAGGCACAAATATGAGAATATCGTATTTGAAGTGCCCGAAGCTTATGCTATGTACCTATAGGCAAAGGACCTACTGGGTCACATGAAAAGAGGTCAGTGGACAGAAGTCAGGCATCCTCAGGGATTGTGGGGGAATAGCCACAAGTTCCTCCCTGATCCTCATCAAACTGTTGGTGGCTATAGAGATAACAAGGGGGCAGTCAGGTCTTGTCTTGTGTACAGCTATCTCTGCACTGAACTGTGGCCATCCTTCTTGCCAGTCAGAGAATCAGTCTCATTAATCACTTAAGACATCTGCAGTCCCATGCATCAAAAGAAGATTCCTCTCTGAATCTGAGATTTTGTTCCATGACAATATCCCAATCAATCACCATAACAAACATTAGAAACATCTACGCACTAGCTCCTGGTTTCACTGCAGTTTTTTGGCTAGCACAGTAATTGTATAGAATGACTGTCCAGAGGTGCTGTCTGTGAGCTGTGTAGGTCACAGCAGTGACAGTTTTGCCACATTGTGCAGTTGGGAGTTGGCTATGTTACAGAAGTGGGAGAAGTATGGATCTTTGAGATCTCTTCTAGAAAGTGCAGTGCTGAGGGTCATCTTCATAGAGTGGGTTGACCTGGATACTTCTGCCCCAGGAATTCCTATGTGCTCAGGTCCAATTGATTATGTTATTAAAACAATATTGAAGTAAGGGAACATTTTGAAACACAGACAGCATTTCTTGTGCTTATAAAAGTATTGAAGGTGAGATGCTTTTAGGTATTTGAAGAGTGAAGGATTGAGCAGAAGCATCTAATTATTTAAGTAAAGCCAGTGTCTATATGTGCCTCTTTTATTTTGATCTAATATGTTTATATAAGTTACATGGCTGCACATGGAGATCAAACAGGAATGTAACTGACTTGTTAGTCTGTCTGAATATGGTCTTGAGTGCATAATAAAATAGATACATTAGGTGTTGCTTTTGAGCCTAATGTGTGGCTTTCCTTCTCCTCATAATGACAGTCTACCTTCTTGACATTCAGCATGAGTTGTGTTCTTCCAAACACAGCTAATGTATGCCTGTCCCTAACTTTATTCTCTTTATTCTCAACTAGCAAAAGAATCCTGAGGCAGAATAGTTACAAAAGTTACTCTCTACTCAGACACTGAAAGTATAATACTCAGAGACTCCCAAACTAAACCATCCAATTAAGTTGTTTTTTTTTTTTTTTTAAATCACTGAGGAAAACATTGGGTTTGTCATTTTTATCAAAGATCACAAGGAAATGAAGGAAAAAGAACCCTTAGAGTTACTGTCACAGTGCTACATGAATTGAAGAATGTGTGTCCCAGGCTGCTAGCCTCGTCCTGGAAGCTGTCCCGGAGACCACAGTGCCCCAAAGCTGTACCTGCTCCTTGTGTAATAAAAGCCATTTAGAGTTCAGGAGTCTTTGCTCACTGGCTGATATGTATGGACTTTGTATAGTTCCAAGTGTGAGAGCTGGTTCAAATCAAGGAACTGTTTATTAGTTTTAAAAAATGCTTCATTCTGGAAAAAAAAAAAAAACTAAACTAAACTAAAAGTAGCAAGCAAACAGTGCATGTTCCTAATCAATGTGGTTTCCTCTCTTAGCAAATGTGTAGTCAGTAGAAATTACACCGGGTATTTTCCTTTAGCTTCTGAGTTGCTTTTCTGAGTGCATGTAAAGGCATGGGGGACTGGGACCCTCCTCTGTCAACTTTGTGACACATCAACTCAGTGGGTCGTTTGGCGTGGATACTTTGGTGGAGTGCGTTTTCTCTTTCTTATAACAGAAAGGCAGTGTTTACCACATAACTCATGAATCAAGTCAGAAACTGTATGCAGTTACTCACCAACATTTCTTGTTGTTTTTTCATTTTAGCTCCTGAATCCATTTTACATGAGAGGATTGATCAGCAGATTGAAATGGAGATGAAAGGTATTGTTACAATGAATGTGCGATTAAAGTAGAAATTCTGGAGGATTGGTGGAATCCTTGGCCTACTCTATTTCTCTTAGTATTGTTGAGGATATGGCATAGATGTACAAATATATCTCTTCGAGTATATATTACTATGTCGCATGCCTGGTTTAGTATGCTGATGGTTATGTGCATTTCACAGTAATTTGTTGAATGGTAATTTTAAATCTTGTATTGAAACTTTGTCAGCCACACTCAGTTTCGTGTTTGCAGCCATCTTGAAAAGTGTGTACTATGAACAGTTGGTCATTTTAATGCATGAAATCATGAAGTAGAAGTTAGTTTTCAAAGTCGTGGTGAACTGAATTGAACAATGGGTGTTAACCTGTCATTTTCAGAATGCAGTCATGAATGAATTATAGTAGAAATGCTACTTTGTTTAGGATGTGTGAAAACCTTACGTTCCCATTCTGGATCTACACCTCATGCACACAGGTCACTTTAACATTGATATGTCTCTTACACTGGCTTGCAGATAGCTATCTCATGTGACCCTTGCCTGCTTTACTTTGCATAATGTTGTGACTCTTTAGCTGTATTAGTTCGAATAAACGCCTTCTCATTTTATTTCATCTAATTGTTTATGATTATAGTTCTATGTATTGTTCAAATAGTTAATTCTCAAAAATCTAACAATTTAATCCGCAATCAAAAGGATCAGAAAGGGCGTTTATTCTACTCTCTGCAAGTCAGGTAAGATTTTCCTCTTAGCCATCAAAACTGCAAAGTTGTCCTGCTCTCAAAACAAATACACACAGGAATATGGTATTTTTCAAATGCACTTTTGCTTGTTCAAGAAGAAATTTCAGCAGTCTGAAGAAAGCAGACCAGACAACGAACGATTTTCGTGTCAGAATCTTTTAAACAGAGCATGGTGTTGCGTTTATTCGAACAAATATGGTGAGTGAATTTCTTATGGATTTGTGAGACTCTGTAGCATGCACTTTATTTCATTTCCTATTTTGCAATTTCATTTATTTTCAACTTTTTTGAGTGCTATGGAAAATAGTAAAATGCTTTGTAATTTAATTTTTTTTGCAGAAGAACTTTCTGAGGGGGAAGTGGAGCACACAGGAGATATGCGCAGTGCCTTCTCAGACCCTGAAGACATAGACCACGGCTCCCTGATGGCGAGGAGACATGCAAGTAGAGTGTCATCCACAAGCTCCTGGCCCGAATGTTTCAAGCCTACTTTTACTCAAAAACTCACATTTCAATATGTTTTAGAGGGCGAACCTGTTGTGTTTATGTGCAGATTGATTGCCTGTCCAACTCCAGAAATGACTTGGTTCCATAATAATAGGCCCATCCCAACAGGTCTTCGGCGGGTTATAAGAACTGAAAACGATTTACACCAACATTCTTCTAGCTTAGAAGTGAAGAGGGTCCAAGGCCGAGATTCTGGAAGTTACAGGTGCTTGGCAGTTAATAGTGAGGGGTCTGCCGAGTCCAGCGCATCACTGCATGTTATCCAGAAGGGGCAAGATGAAAGATACTTAGAATTTCTGAAAAGGGCAGAGCAGACCTTTGAAGACGTGGGGGTCCTAGGTGAAAGGAAACAGGAGAAGATAAAGGTTGACCTGAGGTTTACAGGCTCCCCTTTTAACAAGAAACAAGATATGGAACAAAAGGGCATAATGAGAACAATACACTTCAGAACAGGGAGCCCTGTCAGGAGAGCAGACCATGTATATGACGACAATGAGTGGTCAGAAAGTAAATCTGATGTCAGAGGTTGCCTTAATGTAGGTGAAAGTTTCCTAGATAAGGAGACCAAAATGAAGTTGCAGCGACTACGGGAGGCTAGAAAAATCTTCTTAGAGAAAAAGAAATTTTCTCTTTTAGATGAATCATCTGAAGTAAACTCAAAGATTGTAAGAAGTGAGGATGCTGTTAGAGATACTCCATTCTCTAGAGAGGAAGTGAAGAGTAGATTTGTGTGTGAGTTAGCTGAAGACAGGGATAGGGTTGATAACTCAGCAGAGAGAATCATCCAAAATCCATACTCCCTTCCTAATCAAATACATCAAAATAGAGAAGCTCCTTCAAGCATCCAAGCGATTGGTGATGAAGAAGTTCTCCAGACTGAAAATAGCCTGAGCCAAGAGAAATTTCTAGAAGAAAGCCTACCAAGAGGCTATTTTTATGAGCATGCCCTAGTAAGTGAAAACATGCAAGCAAAGGGTCAATTTGAAGAAGCCATGAACAGCACTGTGATCAGAGAATCAACATTCACCTCTAGTCAGGAAACATATGAATATAAGAGTGAGGGGATATGTGAGGTTCCTGAAAAGATGTCTCGAGTCCTCACACCATATTCCAGTGAATCTTTGGATACATTTGTAAATATTAAAGAAACTGAAGATGTAGCTAGTGAGGGGGGAACACAGAGGGCCTGGAGAGAAGAGCAACGCTCTGCTTCCATGAACATGGAAGAACGCAAAAATGAGCAGCAGGAAGAGAAGACAAGACCTTTTGAAAATTACTTTCAGAAGCATCCACAACGCTGCCCACCTTCATTCCTTCAGGATATTGAGTCTCAAGAAGTTTATGAGGGTGATAGCTGTAAATTTGTATGTCATTTTCAAGGGTACCCTCAGCCCATTGTGACATGGTATAACAATGAGATGCCAATACCACGGAGTCAAGGCTTTACCACTCATACATTCGAGAACTATTCCACATTAACTTTCCCGTCTGTTCAGCCTTGGCATGGAGGCTCGGTTACCTGTGTACTGTTTAACCAGTATGGAACAGTAAAAGCAACGGCTGTGCTTAGAGTGAGGGCAAAGCCAAGGCATGATTCCCAGCCTCGCAAGGTTCCAGTGTGGACTGACTACACAGAGGAGGACGAAGAGCTGGCTTTGGTATTTGACCAGGCGAGAAGTACTCATCTATCCTTCAGTCGAGAGGGCCACGGACATCTTTATATGTTAAAAACTCAACCCCCAGAGCTCCCCTCTGCAGACACAGAGTTGCTGTCATTCCCTGTAGAAATTCAGATAACTGCAGCCACCCCAACCCCAGAACAAGACAAAGAACACAGGGGACTGTTAGAGTTGGAGCCAGAAGCAATGCCTCGCGAT
Organism: Onychomys torridus; assembly: GCF_903995425.1. Lineage (NCBI taxonomy): Eukaryota > Metazoa > Chordata > Mammalia > Rodentia > Cricetidae > Onychomys > Onychomys torridus. The sequence continues at coordinate 53,987,883 of NC_050446.1, read as the reverse complement.
CAAACCACCCAGTCACCAAAACACAAATTTATATTCTCCCCTGATATTACTAATGAGCCACCCAGAATGCTACAGGAAATGCCAAGGAATGCCAGTTGTAGGGAAGGGGATTCTATAATGCTTGAATGCTTAATAGCAGGGGAGCCTCAGCCTGAGGTCACATGGTTTCATAATGGTGCTCTTATAAAGCAGAATCAAAAGTCTGAGGTTGAAAACGTGAATGATAGCCATAGATTATATATCAATGAGGTCAGTTTACAAGATTCTGGAAGATATGAATGTGTGGCTGAAAATGATTCAGGCATAGCCAAGAGTACTTTGGATTTAACTGTAGAACCCATTGCTTACAGGGAATATAGTCAACTGGAAAATCTAAGTGGAACTTTTGCACACTATTCTAAAAATCAACAAGCACAATTTCAGGGGGAATCTGTAAGGGCACATTTTTATGATAATCCAGTTGGTCCCTTTGCTGCCCAATCAAATATAAAAGATTATACTGTAAGGGAGTATTTTCAGGGTCTTGAGACAGTTGGGCAGGTAGACAAGAAAAATGAAGTGTACTGTGCAATGCCTAGTGAAAAACTATCCAAATCTATGCAAGGCACATCTAGACCCACAGACATTGATAAACTGCACAGGGCTGAATTCCTACAATACCAGGATGAAGAACATATAAGTGGAAATTCCCAGCCACACAGAGCAGGGGACGCCACTTATCCCTTGGCTGATGATTTCAGCAAAGCTAGCTTTAGAAAAGAAGTTGGAGAGGACTTTGGAAATCAAGAACCAGAATGGGGAAATACACAAGGGCATTCTCAAAGTGATTATGTGTTCAATATCTACTCCAAGAGAACCTCTGAGGCAGTTCAGGACATGAAAGACTCGCCTGTCACTACCTATGAAGAAGCCCTTGGAGGAGAAAGGTACTACCCAGGGAAAAAGGTGAAGCATAAGATTATTGCATTTGAAAAGCTGCACCGTGCAGAGAAGGGAGTTCTAGAAAAAAGACGGACCAAGAAATCTTTCGTTAGTGCCCCACAGAAGAAGCCAGATGACCTAGAGTTTTCTTTGAAGCAAAGAGAATCAGGCTTGAGCAATCTGAGAGTAAATATGCATCAGACAGAGGAAATGTCTTCACAGGTAGAAGCAGATTCATCTAACATTGTTATGGTTCTGAAGCAGCTTGCCTCTCAAGCTCCCAAGGGATTGGAAGTAGAAGAGAGGGAACAGGAAGAAACGAACCCTATAGCCCAAGCTGTAGTTTCAGAAAAGGGTGGGCTTGAAACACCTGTTACATTTGACCTAAAGCAGTTTCACTCACAGATAGAAAGTGCAGGCATAAAATCCCAAGACTCGGCCAATGGTCAACAAGATAAAAGCTCTTTAGAAACTCAACAACGTACTTCAGAAATGGTTAGTCCTGAAGACATTGTCTTTAATCTAAAGCAAATGTATTCTCACATAGAAGATCCAGGTGAGGTATTCCAGGGCCAAGGAACTGAGAACCAACAGAAAACACGCCACCAAGAAGAAATTCCTATTTGCCAAAGCTTTCAGTATGTTCAGGAACAAACCACAACAATTTTAAAAGCTGATCATTCACTAAAGTCTTTTTCTGAGGCAGTGCATGGTGAATCGTGGGCTTTAGGTCAGACATCACCTGCTGATACAGGAGAAGCTAATGTTTCAGAGAAAAATGGACATAGTTTCATCTCAGAGTTGAAAAGGGCAGCGAGTAAGGAAGAACTTTTAGAGGTTCCTGAAATGGAAGACGGCTCCACCTTGGAACCAGCATTGGGTGTGACTCAGGAATACAATGGAACTCTGGAAGACCCCAGAGGGGACGTTCAGGGAGCAGACACGCCTCACAGACAGCTCTCTCTGTGTCAGAGCTTGCCATTCTTGATGACTGGAGATCAGCAGGAGCAGATGAGTGAAAGAGTTGAGGCCTCAGGAGAAAAAAACTATCATGAAGTTCACATTCAGAATGAAAGCTCTTTCTCCACTGTGGGAGGAGAAAGGGTAGAAACTTGTTTTCCTGAAGATCTTCCTAGGTTGGAGGAGGCCCAAACAACTGAAGAGAGGGCTTCCGAGAGCTCCCTAACACAGTACTTACTTGCTGTAGGAAAGTATGAGGTGCCTGAAGTTAGAGAGAGCAAACGCAAGGGAGAGCTTGTCCAGAGTGAGTCAGTCACCTCAATGGAGGTTGAAGAAGTAACTTTCAACACTGTGTATGAGTATTACAATCAGAAGCAGGAATCCCTGGACCGGCCCTATTCTCCTGAGTCTGATATTTCAATTGATCTGGGAAGTACAAGCAGTGAAGAAATGTCTGAGTTAGATCAGTTCTATAGCCCGCCATCATCTGTGGAGCATTTAGAATCTCCAAAGTCTCCTGATTTATATTTTAAGCCCTCGGGTCTAACTGAGCAATCCCTAGCAAATACAAGGGGCGAGCCTCTTGAGAGATACTCAACACCTTTAGAGGAAAATGGGGACAGATACTCCACACCTTCTGAAGGTGAAATACCAGAAAGATACTCCACTCCTCCAGGGGAGGCTCTAGAGAGATACTCCACACCCCCAGGGGAGGCTCTAGAGAGATTTTCCACTCCTCCTGGGGAGGCTCTAGAAAGATTTTCCACACCCCCAGGGGAGGCTCTGGAGAGATTTTCCACACCCCCAGGGGAGGCTCTGGAGAGATTTTCCACACCCCCAGGGGAGCAACTAGAGAGAGATTTTATTCCTACTAGAGGACCAAACCATACTAGAAGTGTAAACATGAACTTGTCAAAAATAGAGCGGGAAGACAGCACTCCAAATGAACATTTCCACACACCTACGGAAGAGAGAAGTTCATTGTATGAAACATGGCGTTCAGATTCATTTGGCACACCTAATGAAGCCATCGAACCCAAAGACAATGAAATGCCTCCATCTTTTATCGAACCTCTAAGCAAAAGGCGGATATATGAAAATACAACATTGGGTTTCATCATTGAAGTTGAAGGTCTTCCAGTCCCTGGTGTGAAATGGTATCGAAATAAATCTTTGCTGGAGCCGGATGACAGAGTCAAAATGGAAAGGGTAGGCAACGTGTGTTCTTTGGAAATTTCTAACGTGCAAAAAGGAGATGCGGGAGAGTACATGTGCCATGCAGTAAACATCATAGGGGAGTCAAAAAGCTTTGCACATGTAGACATAATACCCCAAGAGGAAAGGGCTGTGGCCCTCCCACCACCTGTAACCCACCAGCACATCATGGAGTTTGACTTGGAAAATGCCAGCTCATCAAGAACACCTTCCCCTCAAGAGATTGTCCTGGAAGTAGAATTAAGTGAAAAGGATGTGAAGGAATTTGAAAAGCAGGTGAAAATAGTCACAGTCCCTGAATTTACTCCTGATCATAAAAGCATGATTGTGAATTTAGATATTCTTCCACTGAATCTGGTAGATCCCGGTACGGAGTCCAGAGGGAAAGAAGGCACAGATTTTAACATTGATTTAGAAGCATTTGAAATGCCTCCTCGCTTTATAACACCCATTTGCGACTTTAAAATTCCGGAAAACTCTGATGCTGTGTTCAAATGTTCTGTCATAGGCATCCCTACTCCAGAAGTCAAATGGTATAAGGAGTACATGTGCATTGAGCCGGATGACGTGAAGTATGTAATCAGTGAGGAGAAAGGGAGTCATAGCCTTAAAATCCGAGACATCAGCCCTTCTGATAGTGCAACATACAGATGCAGAGCTCAGAATAGTGCAGGAGAAGCCATCTGCCGAGGCTTCCTTACCATGGGAGAGTCCCAAGTCTCTGCTCTGATCACAAGGACAAGCAAAGTGACCTTAAGCAGTCAGAAGGAGGAATTAGTCTTAAGGAGCAAATATGCTGACAGCTTTTTTGAATTCCAAGTGGTAGAAGGCCCCCCCAGGTTTATCAAAGGTATTTCTGATTGTCATGCCCCCTTAGGGACAGCAGCATATTTCCAGTGTTTAGTTCGTGGTTCTCCAAGACCCACAGTTTCTTGGTACAAAGATGGAAAACTGGTTCAAGGATCAAGGTTCAGTGCTGAGGAAAGCGGCATAGGGTTCCACAATCTGTTCATAACAGGCTTAATCAAAAGTGATGGGGGAGAGTACAGCTGTGTAGCTACGAACAATTCAGGAGAGGCTAGGAGCTCTGCCATTCTCACCCTCTCTTAAAGTGGGATTTCTCAGGGCCTCAGTCATCACCAGTGTCTATGGATGAGCAACCTTCCAAATGTATCCACTATGTTTGGATCATGACATTGAAGACCCCTGGAGATATGGTCTCTCTATGTAGAAACCTCATCTTTGTAATGCATGTAAATATTCTGTGATCTAAACACTGAACCCATCACTGATGCCAGTTACATTGTGTGTTATCTATCTAGCACGATTAAACACCTCCTTGGCTACCCAATTGTTGGTGTGTGTTTCTACTTTTCCATGTCCCCTCCTCCACAGAGTGTTTCAGCATTCTCTTTCAGCAGGTAAACTGCAGATGCAAAGTGGGATGAAAAGGACCATAGCAGATCAGCAGGTAGATAAGCTGGTAAGAGAAAACACCCTCCGCCCCTAAGTCAATTTTGAACGCTAAGCCTCTTCTCATTCAGACAAACCTATGCTGATTTACTCAGATGCAGGATGGTGAAGCAGGCAACAGAACCAGCTTTGCCAAATGGTAGCCAACTTCATAATCTGTTTATGCTGCAATCTTGAGAATGAATTTTGCTTCTAAGAGGTATTTTCATTTTTACTACTTATCTTGAGTATTGCATTATCACTGGATTTGGAGGGGTCAAAGTCTCTGCAGGCTTTTCTAAACACTTGCAGGGTAAACAGAGATAATGATCTTTCCCCATGTGGAAATATTTTATTTCCTCATTTTGGGCATCAAGTGAAAGTGCAGCATTAATTTATCATCAACCTGGGAGTATCACTGTATTCATCTAGATATAAATTTTTTAACTGTACACCAATATCAGGACCTCTGAAATTAGAAAAATGGTGGGACACTTTTATAATTGAGACAATATGATAATTTTTGTTGTTTAGGGATATATATATATATATATATATATATATATATATATATAATAGAGTAAGTTTTCTTATTATTTTTATAGAATTTTAAGATTTAAAACTAACTAGACCTTAATAAACATTAAAATTCCAGTAGGATATTTATGTTTATAAAGTGAATTTTAATTTTGTCTTTCAGTTTTAATAGTTGATAAATACTTTAGTATTGTGACTGTGAACCAATGTGGACCTCAATCTTTGCATACAAGTTATAATAAATATGAAAAAAGTCAAATTTCTTACATCAAAATGTGGAATTGGATCAAAGGCCTCAGGAGTTATAGTCACACAGTAAACTTCTTTGTCACCTAGGGGTGGTGACTCTAAATATAGCTTAATGGGTTTCAGTTTGTAACAGATGAGATAAACAATGGAAGAGAGATTGAGATTGTCAGTCTAATGGTCCACTCTTAAGTTACGATCACAAACTACATTGTACTTGAAGCCTGCACATGCAATATTTAAGGACCGTGATTGTATCAGCCATCTTAATATTGATTATTAAACATATAGCATTTATTTCAGATTTAACTTCCATAAGAACTCATATAGCTACCATATTTATTGTTTCTTTTATCTGTTGATGTTATTCTCACAATGGAAATTCCTTCACATCATCCAAACCAAAAGATTAAAAGCATATGTAGAAAATAGGCAGACTAGCTGATTGTCTCATCCAGATTTTTTTTAATGTATTTGTTTTGAGTGACCATCATCCAGTGATAAGCAATTGTGGAACAATGATTTTCGTGGCAACCAGAGTACATAATACCTTTTGATAACAATTTAAATACACCACACCACTCTCAGGCTGATTCTGGTAAAGCTAATTCTGCAGCAAGGGGGCTTAAGAGTCTTTCTACATTTAGTCATAGACTGTATGTTTAATTAATTAGAAATCTATGTCATAGTCAACATGACAAGCACCCTTACCCACATATTACAAACACAATCAACATTCAAAACCCAGAAAAGCAAATGAAAACAGAGAAGGAGGAAGATATTTTCATGTTTGCTGATTTTTCATTCATATAAGGAAGGCTTTATTTGATTTTTCTTACTATGATTCCCTTAGTCTCAGAGGCATTGAATTTGAAGATTGTTGAATAACAATAGCGGAAAGAAGAAAATAAGCCTTCCCCACACTTATGGTAGTTAAGTAGAACTTTCTATTTTCTGACTCAGTGACACACAGCTGTAAAGCCTGACATAGTAATTTCCCTGATGCTGGAATAAGAATCCCATGTTTTACACAGAGTTGAATTTAGATGTTGTCATGAGATGCTGTCAACTGGGGTAATTTTAACTACAGCTTTAGTGTTTGGGCAAATCTGAGGCTCGTTTACTGTATTTGTGTGTATGTGTGTGTGTGTTTGGAAATAGGGGAACCTTTTGAAAATATTTTAACATATTATCAATTCAGGGTACTTTAACTATACCCACATCCATTCCCCTTGCAGGCATTTTGGGGATTTAAGAGAAGGGAAAATGAATGTACCCAGCACAGATGCAAAGCTAAGTGGCCACCGTTAGTGATGTAAGTGTATGAAGTCTAATGGTGGCTTATCAGGGACACTCACAAATGACTTAGTAAGTATCCCACATGCTACAGAGGAGTTTTACTGATGTTTTATAGCCTGTAGACTGGAGTCATATCTTTCAACTAAAATACTAGACCTGTAAGGAATTAAACACAAAACCATCCAGTGTAATGTAAGGAAAATGAATTAACAAAATGATAAAAACTGCTTTTCATTTATGCAATAATCTATGAGTAACAGGACACTCCTACTCTCCCGCAGACTGAATTAAGAATCCAATTCTGTTGATAAACTACAGGCCTGCCTCTCGCTTGGTTGTGATACTACTGAAAGAGTTTGTGTTACTTTGTATCCCTGTTCAATAATGCTGTACAACTGACTTACACAATAAATTATCACCAACATTTTGATATTGGAGTTATTTTCTCTTATGTCTGCTTCACCTGTTTTCTTAACTAATATCTTATTATAAAAGATTTCTTGGAGTACTTTGACTAGTTACTTGAATGAGGGGAAACTTGATTTTCTAGTAAGAGACAACAGTGATTCCTTCAGGAGTTGGAATCGAACCTTGATACAGGAAAGGCCTCAAGCTGGCCTTGAACTGGAAATCCTCCTACCTCAGCCTTCCAAATGCTGGGGTTACTGATGTGTATCACTATGCCTGTCTAGCTCCCACTTTTGTAATTGTTGTTGTTGATATACAAGTAGAAGTAGCTAAAATATATTTTTCTTTGAAAAATAATCATTAGACTCAAGAAAATCCTGCATAACAATTCTATGCGTTTTCAGAAGTTGATGCAAATAACCCTGCATTTATGATTTATAAAAATTTATCTAGCACTTCTTCAAACTTCAGATCTAGATTTATATCACATCTGTAAACCCTACAAGATAAACTGGACAGAAAGTTGCTTTTGTATTGTAGGTATAGCTGCTTGATTTTCCATAATAGGCTAAGAAAATTTAGGAATGTGTTTTTTGATAAATTAATCTCTCCACAGTCCAATTCCAATGTAGAAGGCTGGTAATTGGTATCCAATTCTTTGACTGATACTGCTTGTTAAACAAAATTGTATCATAACGTCATAATAACTTTTCTCCACACAGAGATTGCTAGTATTCTGTCTGCCGAGGAAGGATTTCAAACCTATAGTTCTGATCTTCACTTGCGTAACATGAATGAAACACTTGAACTTTTATCTGAGCCGCCTGCCTGTGCCACTCAGTTTGATTCCAGACAGGAAGGCACCACCCCCACTTTCATCAGAGAAGTATCAGATGCTGAAATAAGCGTTGAAGATGTAGCTAAATTGTCGGTTACTGTCACTGGCTGCCCCAGGCCTAAAATCCAATGGTTCTTTAACGGGGTGCTATTAGCCCCTTCTGCTGACTACAAATTTGTCTTTGATGGGGATAACCACAGCCTGATCATTCTGTTCACCAGATTTGAGGATGAGGGGGAGTATGCATGTGTGGCCAGTAATGAATATGGAAAAGCGGTGTGTAGTGCCTACCTAACAATAACCCCCAAAGGAGAGCGGTACAAGGGCTCTGAAGTGAAGAAAGCTCTGGGAGAGTCTGAAGAGCCTTGTCCGCCTTACTTTTTCAAGGAGTTAAAGCCAGTCCACTGTGCTCCAGGGACCCCTGCTGTCTTTGAATACCTGGTGCATGGAGTTCCTCCCCCGACTGTTTTGTGGTTCAGAGAAAACATGCCGCTTTATACCAATATCTGCTACACCATCATTCACAATCCGGATGGCTCTGGGACCTTCATTGTTAACGACCCCCAGAGGGAAGACAGCGGCCTGTACATCTGTAAAGCTGAGAACGTGTGGGGGGAGTCCACCTGTGTGGCAGAGCTTCTTGTGCTCCTGGAAGACACAGATGTGACCGATGCCTCCTGCAAAGCAGAGTCCACATCAGGAGTTCCTGGTGATTTTCCGGAAACATCTGCAAGGAGCCCTTCAGTTCAGGCCTTTGACTCACAGCAAGAAATTACAGCTCTTGTCAAGGATGCTGTTTCGAAAACTGCTTTAATTGCAGAGGAAAAGCTGCAGCTTTCTTATGAGCATGATGCTGACAACAGTGAACTGAGTACTGGGGTGACTATAGGGATTCAGAAGCTGCAACCCATTGTCAGGTCCTTTCCTGAGAGCTCTGGGGAACTTCCTTCGGTTGACAGTACCGTTCACGCACAACCAGACAAAGAGCCAACTCCTACTTCACAGCTGCAGACTGTCCAACCTCAGAGACCCCTTCCCAGAGAAGACACTCTGCAGTTTGGAGAGCCTGAGAACATCCTCCCAAGCGCCTCATCTGCAGCACAAGTGGGTTCAGTCTCTGTCAGGCCCCTGAAGACCTTAGCAACTGAACCCAAAGGGAGTTCTCCTCAGTCTTCACCAGTAGCTCCCACTCACTCACCTCCATCCTCTGTAGCTGAAACACTTCAGCTAGAAGAAAAGATAGTCTCTGAAGTAGACAAAGAGCAAAGAGCTCTCCTCCTGTGTCACAGCTTAGCTGAGGGACATGTGGAAAGTCTAGAGGGTCCTGATGTTGTGATCTCTAATGTGCACTCTGAGCCTCAAGTCCCCTCAGAACACACATGCACAGAAGAAGGCAAAATTCTGATGGCCAGTGCAGAGCCACTAGAAAGCGCAGGGCGAGATGTTGCAGAGAGGACTGAGGAAGGCAAGTCCCTAAGCTTCCCACTAGCACTTGAGGAAAAGCAGGTCCTACTCAAGGAAGAGCACTCAGAGGACATGGCAGTGCCCACCAGCCAAACCTCCATCTCTAAGAAAGAGCCTGAGACAATAAAGGGAGTGAAGGAGGTACAGGGAAGTGACCTGCTTGCTAAGGAAACTTTGTTTGCTGGTATGCCCCAAGAGCAGCGATTACATCTGAAAACTCAGGTCCGCAGGGCTCTGCAAGCTGCAGTGGCCAGTGAACAAGACAGTCTTTTCTCTGAGTGGCTAAGAAACATTGACAAGGTGGAGGTCAAGGCCATAGGCCTCTCACAAGAGCCCAAATGCATCCTATGCACCTATCTTATTACTTCAGTGAAATCACTAACTGAAGAGTTAACCATCACCATTGAAGACATAGATCCTCAAATAGCTAACCTGAAAACTGAACTTAAGGATGCCTTGTGCTCCCTTATATGTGAAGAAAGAAACATCTTAACAGCTGAGGATCCAAGCATTCAGAAAGAAGACAAACTAGGTGTACAGGGTGGAACAGACCACTCTTCAGATGTCCAGAAAGTTGAGACCATCATAGAACCAGAAAGTGAATCTAGATATCTCGTCTCCAAAGAAGAGGTCAGTTGTTTGAATGCAGAAAGTCATTTCAAAGATGGAGATGCTAATGAGGCTCCCCAGGCTGAGACTTGGAAGCCCCCAGAAGAGAGTGTCACCCAGAAGGCCAGCATGGTGAAGTCACAAGAAACTGACGCTACCTTAGCTGAGGACTGCCCTACTGTACTGAAACACTTAGGGGATACCGTTTCTGAGGAAGGCCATACTGTCCACCTTACATCATTCATATCAAATGCTAAGGAGGTAAACTGGTATTTCAAGGGTAAACTGGTACCTTCAGATACAAAGTTCAAGTGTTTACAAGATCAGAATGCCTACACTCTGGTAATCGACCCAGTGGAGGCAGAGGATGAAGGAGAGTATGTCTGTGAGGCCTCAAATGACTATGGAAAGGTGACAGTATCAGCAAAGCTCACTGTCACTGTCGGAGAAAGAGGTTGGACTTCAGGGATGAAATGGATGAGGCTCTAACACCCACTGGGTGGTTATGATTTAGGTTTCACCACCGAATCTTCACTGCCTGCCACTTTTCCAGAATGCCAGCTGTTTAGAGCAGGAATGACAGAAGTAAAGACATAATCATGGTTATCCGCTTGCATTTCTCTCTCACTGCCTTGTTAGGTAGAACATTTTCAGAGCCACGCGGCTACTTATTTTTTAAATGAAGCATATTCTCATGTGTTTTATAATGATAAATACGTTTTCATATGACAATGCTGGGACAATATGTAATAAGAAGTTCTCAGTACAAAGTCATGCTGGCCAAGCTCTTCTCTAAACTCAAAATAACCATGATTAGTCATTTACTTGTGTTTGTTTCTGTTTATTGGCTATTGGCTCGCTTCACCGCTTTAGTTGATATACCTTATTTTCAGCTGCTAGCCAGCACGGTGTATTTCAACGATACATCCTATTGTTATGCATGCACATTCACAGCATCACATGTTAATAACCAGCCCCCCAATTCACTGCAGAGTAACGGTTACAAATGTCACAAGCTGCTTTTCTGTCCTTTTGGGATTTTGCCTTCACGACCATTCTCGTTTTCCTGTCACACGTCCTGGACTGCCGCAACCTGCCTCACTAATTTCAACTGTTTTATTTCAGCGACAGCAACAAAAGTTAGTCTGGAAAAAAAAAAAAAAAGAATGTGGGATGCCTGACAAGGAGGCACGCTAATGGGTTCTGCTTTCCTTTGCAGCTGCCCCTGTGATCAAAAGGAGAATTGAGCCCCTGGAAGTAGCCCTGGGCCACCTAGCCAAATTCACCTGTGAGATCCAAGGTGCCCCCCACGTCCGGTTCCAGTGGTTCAAAGCTGGCCGAGAAATCTATGAGAGTGATAAGTGTTCTATTCGATCTTCAAATTACGTCTCCAGCCTGGAGATCCTGAGAACCCAAGTTGTGGACTGTGGCGAGTACACTTGCAAAGCTTCCAATGAGTACGGCAGTGTCAGCTGCACGGCCACACTGACTGTCACAGGTAAATGCCACACACTGTCCCCTCAGCTCATAGTAGTGTGTGTGTTGCTTTTTGTACAGGCGTGGAGAGTGTCACCAGCTGGAGATCCTCCGTGGCGTCACGTTGATTGAGAACCACAGAGGGGATGGGGAACAAGTTATTCTTTATAGTCACATTTCTATCAGCTGCCAAAGCAAATGTTCCTTTATTTGTGGGGTGAGGGGGAGGGGGTAGAAGAATATTAAGCCATCAAATGAGCCTGGCTTCACTCTTAATAAGACATATTTGAGGACTTTTTGGTGCTACTAAAAAATAAATAAACAGCTGGGTGGTGGGGGTACACGCCTTAATCTCAGCACTTGGGAAGCAGAGGCAGGTGAATCTCTGAGTTCAAGGCCAGCCTGGTTTACAGAGTAAGTTCCAAGACAGCAAGGACTATACAGAAAATTCCTGTCTCAAAAAACAAACAACAAAAAAAAAAAAAAAAAAAAAAAAACCAGCACAAAAAAATTATTATGAACCCAAATAACCAATCAGAAACAGAGTTACAAATAAAGCCAGAATTACAATAAATCAGAATATGCAGCTAAAATTAAACAAAGTCCTACAATAAGGCAGGGGAGCTGGGCAGAGATAGCACACGCCTTTAATCCCAGCACTCGGGAGGCAGAGGCAGGCAGATCTCTGTGAGTTCCAGGCCAGCCTGGTCTACAGAGCGAGATCCAGGACAGGCACCAAAACTACACAGAGAAACCCTGTCTCGAAAAAAACAAAACAAAACAAACAAACAAACAAACAAAAAACCCACAAAAACCAAGATACTCTGTTCTCAATTTCCTAATTGACACACAGGGTAAATTTCAATTTGTTACTATTCATCAACTGCTTGAATTTCCTCCTTAGCAAAAAAAAAAAAAAAGATCAGTCTGTCTGTCCTTCCCTTCCCTTCCTTCCCTTGCCCTCCCCTCCCTCCCTCCCTCCTTCCCTCCCTCCCTCCCTCTCTCCCCTCCTTTTCTTTTCTTGCTGGTGGTCTCAGACGCGGATGAAGAGCATATCGTTGGGTAGAGGGAGGGCTGCTCTTGGGCGGTGAGTCTTACTCAGTGAGAATGTCAGCGGGGAGGGAGCCCACTTAACCACCTCAGGAAAAAAGAATTCTTCAAAGAATCTTTTACTCTGTCACTTTATTACACAACCAAAAATCTTCGAGATTAAGAAACCTGCCCAGAGTGATCCATCCAGGGTGGATTTCACTCTGGAGCCAAAATCTTCCCCACAGCAAGACTGTGGCATTCTTCTCCTCCTTCTTTTGAGATTATAATATAATTACATCATTTACCCCATTCTCCACTCCATCCCCTCCTATATACCTCTCCTTGCTTTTTTCATTATTTATGACCTCTCCTTTCATTAATTTTATATATATATATATATATATATATTCCTCAATAAAACCTGCTCAGTCTGTATAATATTACTTATATATTTTCAGGACTGACTATTTAATACTAGATAATGATTTGATGTGCTTCTGCCTGAGGAAGACTATTTTTCCCACTTTCAGTATCCCTTAGATGCCTGTAGGGGTTGAGGCCTCATGGGTTTTCCTCAATGGTAGTACTATTCTTAATGACAGTTAAGGATTTTCTTGACCCAAATTAGCCCAGCTCAGTAATGGGCCTGAAGCAAAGGTTCAGTTATAGGAGCAAAGGGCAAGGAGGGATTCTGGGTCTTCTATCCGCAGGAGCAGATCCTAAAGTTTTGTTCCAGAATGGAAATGGGAAGCTTTTGCTATAAAATATTTTTATAAGTGCAAAAATCCCTCCTGGGTGCATTTGAAGTTGCATGATCTAAGTATTTCCTGGCATTTATCAGAAAGTTAGACCTTTGTGAGGTTCTGTAATATCTTACCCATCTTCAGCCAACTCATGTGTCTTTTCTTATCTCCTTTTTGATCTTCTAATTTACCAAATTGAAATACCAGCTGGATTGCGTATCAAATCCTCCCAACCCTTAACCCTCTGAACAGACAAAGCTTTAGTAATATCCCTTCATGAGGGAACATTTGCTCTTTCCTTAGCTAAAGACAATTTGTCAAGCACTCAATCCTTTCCTTTCCTAATCTTTCGTCTCATTACCGCATTGTTATTTAAGATAAGGTGTTCACCTAAAGGCCTAAGTCATCCTTTCTCCGTCTTAGAATGTGTAATTGCAACAGAATTTGGGTGGAGACCACATGTAACACGAAAACCTTTCTTTTGCAGAGGCGTATCCACCAACTTTTCTCTCCAGACCCAAGTCCCTTACCACTTTCGTGGGTAAGGCAGCCAAGTTCCTCTGCACAGTGTCAGGGACCCCTGTGATTGAGACCATCTGGCAGAAAGATGGCAGTGCCCTGTCCCCGTCACCAAACTGCAGGATTGCGGAGGCAGATAACAAACACAGTTTAGAGCTCTCCAATCTTACTGTTCAGGACAGGGGGGTTTACTCTTGCAAGGCTTCCAACAAATTTGGAGCTGATATCTGCCAAGCAGAGCTGACCATCATCGACAAGCCCCACTTCATTAAAGAGTTAGACGCTGTGCAGTCGGCCATCAATAAGAAGATCCACCTGGAGTGCCAAGTCGATGAAGACCGGAAAGTGACAGTCTCATGGAGCAAAGATGGTCAAAAACTGCCTGCTGGGAAAGATTACAAGATCTATTTTGAAGATAAAATAGCATCGCTTGAGATCCCCCTGGCCAAACTCAAAGATTCTGGAACCTACACGTGTACAGCTTCCAACGAGGCTGGGAGCAGTTCCTCATCTGCCACAGTCATGGTCAGAGGTAAGAGTGCCAGGCAGTCCTCTGCCACCTCCTTGTCTGCAAGGAAGCCTTAGGGGAAAGATTGTTAGCTGTACTATTCGTACCCTTTGTTACTAGTTTAATTCCCAAGGCAAACCTCTGGGTCTGGGAAAGTCCTGACATTATCTGGCTGGCTTTTTCAGTTTGGTTTATTATTTTTGTTTAATCTTCTTTACTTACTTACTTTGGCTCTTTTAAAAAGGCAATTAACAAATCTTGCTTATAATTTCTTCTAAGAATTCATGTGTAGGCAACTCTCAACCATCTTCTTTTTAAATATTCATTTTTTGAAGTTATAATTACTTCATTTCTCCATTTCCCTTCCTTTCTCCAAACCCTCCCATATTCCCTTCCTTGTTTTCTTTCAAATTCATGACCTTTTTGTTCATTAATTGTCACACACATATATTCCTAAATACATAATTACAACCTGCTCTGTCTATATAATGCCACTTGTACATATGTTTTTAGCACTAAAATCATTTGGTATTGGATAACCAGGTGATGTGCTCTTCCCTGAGGAAGACAGACTATTCCTCCTGCCCTCAGCATCTCGTGGTTACCTGTAGTTCTTCGTATAGGTTGAGGCCTGGTGGGATACCCTACCCCATCCACATTAGCGGGTCTACCATCGATGTCTTCGTTCAGAAAGTCACTCTTCATAAAAATATAGTCTACTTGCTTGTGTCTTTTTTCTTTTTTACCAAGAGATGGGAAAGTGGTTCCAAATTAAGGAAAGGGCTCAACGCATCGCAGCTTGTGCAGAAGTCTTGTGAAGATTTGTTTCTGTCGGCTCTGTCTTTGTCTTGTGTCTGCTTTTTCTCTTGAGGTGCGTATGCTTCAGCCATCGTCTCCATCTTGTTTTCTTTTTTTCTTACACGTCATGTAGAACCGCCGTCCTTTGTGAAGAAGGTGGACCCCTCTTACCTAATGCTCCCGGGTGAATCAGCACGCCTCCATTGCAAGCTGAAAGGCTCGCCTGTGATCCAGGTCACTTGGTTTAAAAATAACAAAGAACTTAGTGAAAGCAACACGGTCCGCATCTCTTTTGTCAATTCTGAGGCGGTCCTCGACATCACTGATGTAAAGGTGGATGACAGTGGGACTTATTCCTGCGAAGCCACGAACGATGTGGGCAGCGACAGCTGCAGTGCTGAAGTGGTTATCAAAGGTTTGTTTCCTGAGCTGCGGCTCCTTCTTTCGCTGAGTAGCTTTTCCTTTGATTTGCTGGTGCCTCACAACTTACCCTGTGCTTTCTTGTGCCTCTGTAGAGCCGCCTTCTTTCATCAAAACTCTTGAGCCTGCAGATATAGTGCGAGGGGCCAATGCGCTACTTCAGTGTGAAATTGCAGGCACAGGCCCCTTTGAAATTAGCTGGTTTAAAGATAAGAAGCAAATTCGAAGTAGTAAAAAGTACAGGGTGTTCGCTCAGAAGTCTTTTGTGTTTCTGGAAATCGCATCTTTCAATAGTGCGGACGTTGGCGATTATGAATGCGTAGTCGCTAATGAAGTTGGAAAGTGTGGCTGTGTTGCAACACACTTATTAAAAGGTTAGTGTGTGTGTGTGGTGTGTGGGGGGGTATTTTTCTAATAAATTGTCCAAATAGCTTTCTTAATCCACAGAAAGAAAGTTAATTCATTCTCTTCTTCTAACCTTTAAGATGTGTTTTGTATTCATTTGAACTTAGGGCCCGAAGCTTTCACTCAGTCTTTGTCTTGATATAAATAGAAATATTTATTATCTGATAACAAAAGAAAATTACATACACAGTCATTTTATTTGCTGATAAAGATTTATAGTCTGTGCCTCTCTTGAATGGAATGTTAATTCTTCCTATAGTTTCTCTCTTCTCTCTAATAAACAAATGCTGTGAGGTGGGAAACACGTAGCCCGAATGGAACTCTACGGTAGAGATGGGGGTTGAGAGAGTGTGGGAACTGACACGTGTGTGTGCTCTACCTTAACCAGAGCCGCCAACCTTTGTCAAGAAAGTAGATGACCTCACAGCTCTGGCAGGACAGACTGTCACCTTACAAGCTGCTGTGAGAGGGTCGGAACCCATCTCCGTCATGTGGATGAAAGGCCAAGAAGTCCTTAAAGAAGATGGAAAACTTACAATGAGCTTTTCCAATGGCGTCGCGGTCTTGACCATCCCTGAGGTGCAGATTAGTTTTGGTGGCAAATACACCTGCCTGGCTGAGAACGAAGCCGGGAGCCAGACATCAGTCGGGGAATTAATAGTTAAAGGTTTGTGTAGGAACAGTTGAACTTTTAAGTGGCTTTCTCGCTTAAAGTTGAAGCCTTGATTCATGCTAAGGAATCCTAACTATCTAATACCTTTATAGAACCTGCCAAAATCATTGAGCGAGCAGAGCTGATCCAAGTGACGGCAGGAGACCCAGCCACCCTGGAGTACACAGTCTCAGGCACCCCAGAACTCAAGCCCAAGTGGTACAAAGATGGAAGGCCCTTGGTTGCTAGTAAAAAGTACCGACTCAGTTTTAAAAACAACATTGCCCAGCTGAAATTTTATTCAGCTGAACTGCATGACAGTGGCCAGTACACATTTGAGATTTCCAATGAAGTGGGCAGCAGTTCCTGCGAGACCACATTTACTGTGTTAGGTCAGTATTTCTAGAAAACTACCTATCTCTCTAAAAGCGCAACAAAAGTGGCCAAAAATAAACCACTGAGCAATTGGCCCTGTTGATCTTATTTTCTCTCTTACGCCACAAACAGATCGAGACATTGCTCCATTTTTCACCAAGCCCTTACGCAACGTGGACAGTGTTGTGAGCGGTACCTGCAGGTTAGACTGTAAAGTCGCTGGTTCCCTCCCCATGCGGGTTTCCTGGTTTAAGGATGGCAAGGAAATCGCTGCTTCTGACCGATACCAGATGGCATTTGTGGAAGGCACGGCCTCTTTGGAGATCAGCAGGGTAGACATGAACGACGCAGGGAATTTCACCTGTCGGGCCACAAATTCCGTGGGGAGCAAAGACAGCAGCGGAGCCCTGATTGTGCAAGGTTGGCTAGGGACTGCGTTGTCTACTTTCCCAATATTCAAATTAAGTCTACTTCCCTTGGGTCCAGACTTGTAACTCCTTCAACTTCTATCTTCTGCCTCTTCTTCAGAACCACCCAGCTTTGTAGTTAAGCCAGGGTCCAGGGATGTCCTGCCTGGCTCAGCGGTCTGCCTGAAGAGTACTTTCCAAGGATCTGCTCCTCTCACCATAAGATGGTTTAAGGGTGACAAAGAGCTGCTTTCTGGTGGGAGCTGCTACATTACCAAAGATGCTTTAGAGAGTTCCCTGGAACTCTATGCGGTGAAAACCTCGGATTCAGGCACATACACATGCAAAGTCAGCAACGTAGCCGGAAGTGTGGAGTGCAGTGTAAACTTGTTTGTGAAAGGTTTGCATTCTTCTCTTGACGCCTTTGTGCAACCCTTTTTACATAAGTCCTTTTCCTCTTTCTGCTGTTTCTTAATAACTCCCTTCCTTCCACAGAGCCTGCCACGTTTGTTGAAAAGTTAGAGCTGTCACAACTGTTAAAGAAGGGAGATGCCACTCAGCTGGCCTGCAAAGTCACAGGCACCCCGCCAATTAAAATAACATGGTTTGCAAATGACAGAGAACTGAGAGAGAGCAGCAAACACAAAATGTCTTTTGTGGAGTCCACTGCCGTTTTAAAGCTTACAGATGTGGCCATTGAAGACAGTGGTGAATACATGTGTGCAGCTAAAAATGAGGCCGGTAGTGACCACTGCACTAGCATTGTGATAGTCAAAGGTTTGTTCTCAATTTATCTCCATGTGACCAAGCTTTTGGCCCGTAGCACAGACCCCTGCCCATTAACGCAAGCCCTTCTCTTCTACTATAGAGTCACCCTACTTTACCAAGGAATTTAAGCCCATTGAAGTATTAAAGGAGTACGATGTCATGTTGCTGGCTGAGGTGGCAGGCACCCCTCCCTTTGAGATCACTTGGTTCAAAGACAACACAACCCTGCGCAGTGGTAGAAAATATAAAACCTTCATTCAGGATCAGCTGGTTAGTCTGCAGATCCTCAAGTTTGTAGCTGCAGATGCGGGTGAATACCAGTGCCGGGTGACCAATGAGGTGGGCAGCAGTACCTGCAGTGCCAGAGTGACATTAAGAGGTCAGTGTGGGCTTAGCTGATGGACGGGCTCTTCTACACAGACAAGTCCTAAGTGTTTAGCTGCAGTTTTGCTGTAGAGCAGGTACTGATTGAGAACTCATTCTTCTGATAGAACCCCCGTCCTTTGTTAAGAAGATTGAGACCACCAGCTCCCTCCGTGGAGGCACAGCTGCCTTCCAGGCCACGCTGAAAGGCTCCTTGCCAATCACAGTGACTTGGTTAAAAGACAATGATGAGATCACTGAGGATGACAACATAAGAATGACTTTTGAGAACAACGTGGCTAGTCTATACCTGAGTGGTATTGAAGTCAAGCATGATGGGAAATACGTCTGCCAAGCCAAAAATGATGCAGGCATACAAAGATGTTCTGCATTACTCTCAGTCAAAGGTTGGTTCAGAAAACTGCGTTAGGTTGGAGGGAAAAAAAAACAATGCAGATTAAAGGCCTCTCAGCAGGGCACTTCACAGCCCACATCTGTCCTTTGTTTTCTGCAGAACCTGCAACAATAACGGAGGAGGCTGTGTCCATAGATGTCACTCAAGGAGACCCAGCCACTTTGCAAGTTAAATTTTCAGGGACTAAGGAGATTACAGCCAAATGGTTTAAAGATGGCCAAGAACTTACTCTGGGTCCAAAATACAAAATCAGTGTCACGGACACAGTCTCAATACTGAAGATCATTTCCACAGAGAAGAAAGATAGTGGAGAATATACTTTTGAGGTCCAAAATGATGTTGGGAGAAGCAGCTGCAAGGCTAGCATTCATGTCTTAGGTTGGTATTGATTTCTATAGAGCGGAGTTGAGCGTCTCAGGAACCCTTTCTCTTGCACGATTTAAAGAGAAAATAGAGGGCTATGGGTCTAGTTCATGTGTGTGCAACGTACTGGGAGCATGCCTGAGCACTCTGTGGTCAGAGGGGAGGGAGGGACAGAGAGAGTAAATAGCTAGATTAACCTAAGTTTTTCTTGCTTTTTGTTGGCTAGATCTTATTATACCTCCTTCATTCACCAAGAAACTGAGGAAAATGGACAGCATTAAAGGATCTTTTATTGACTTAGAATGTATAGTGGCTGGATCACATCCCATAAGCATCCAGTGGTTCAAAGATGACCAGGAAATATCAGCTAGTGACAAGTACAAATTCTCTTTCCATGATAACACTGCCTTCTTGGAGATAAGTCAGCTAGAAGGCACAGACAGTGGTACATATGCTTGTTCCGCCACCAACAAAGCGGGCCACAGCCAGTGCAGTGGTCACCTGACTGTCAAAGGTGGGCAGGTTTTATCTCTACCTTCCCCAACTGTATTGCCTTGTACTTCTTAAGCCTCCTCCTCTTTGCTGGGTTCTAAAGTAAACCTGTCTCTCTCTCTCTTCTGCTTCCTGTTCTTTCATCCCAGAACCCCCTTACTTCGTGGAAAAGCCACAGTCACAGGACGTGAACCCCAGCACGAGGGTTCAGTTGAAAGCTCTTGTGGGGGGCACTGTGCCCATGACAATAAAGTGGTTTAAAGATAACAAGGAGCTGCACGCTGGGGGTGCTCGCTCGGTTTGGAAGGATGACACCTCCACCATTCTAGAGCTCTTTTCAGCCAAGGCTGCTGACTCTGGGACCTACATCTGCCAGCTAAGCAATGATGTTGGCACTGCCAGCAGTAAAGCCACCCTCTTTGTGAAAGGTCTGCTCTCTATATTGCCTCTTTTTCTTGCTTGCCTTGCTTGTCTTTGGGAAGGGAAAGGTCATTAAGAAAATGGTTTTGGTCATTGAACTTCGTTTAAAAAAAAAAAAAAAACATTCAGCATGTCACTCTCTTTCTTTTCTCATCTTTAGAACCTCCTCAATTTATTAAGAAGCCCAGTCCAGTGTTAGTGCTGAGGAATGGACAGTCAACAACATTTGAATGCCAAGTAACAGGCACTCCTGAAATCAGAGTTTCTTGGTATCTGGATGGGAATGAAATAACAGATCTTAGGAAGTACGGCATTTCTTTTGTGGATGGTTTAGCCACTTTCCAGATTTCTAATGCCAGGGTAGAAAACAGTGGGACTTACGTCTGTGAAGCGCGAAATGACGCAGGCACGGCGAGCTGCAGCATCGAGCTGAAAGTGAAAGGTTCGTGACGGCTGTGCTTTGTGTTTCAGGTGGGCTGTCTGCTGGCCCCAGGGCTTCTCTTGAGTTAAGACACTCTCTGTCTTCCTTTTGACTCTGTAGAGCCTCCCACCTTTATCAGGGAGCTGGAGCCCGTGGAGGTGGTAAAGGACAGTGATGTGGAGCTGGAGTGTGAAGTCATGGGGACAACGCCATTTGAAGTCACCTGGCTGAAGAATAACAAGGAAATTAGAAGTGGCAAAAAATACACCATGTCTGAGAAAATGTCAGTGTTTTATCTGCATATAACCAAGTGTGACCCTTCAGATGTTGGGGAATATCAGTGCATCATAGCCAACGAAGGAGGCAGCTGTTCATGTAGTGCTCGAGTTGCCTTGAAAGGTCAGTCATGTGCTAGGACCAACACTGAGGGCTCTTCAGTTGTAGGTCATGAGTAGGAGTTCAAAGGTGCCTCTTCTTGAACCACTGTCTTATCTAATCACAGAACCACCATCGTTCATCAAGAAGATAGAGAATGTCACCACTGTCTTGAAGAGTTCCGCCACCTTTCAGAGTACCGTGGCAGGCTCACCCCCCATTTCTATAACTTGGCTAAAGGACGACCAGATTCTTGAGGAGAATGACAATGTGCATATTTCATTTGTGGACAACGTAGCTACACTGCAAGTCCGGAGTGTAGATAATGGACATAGTGGTCGATACACGTGTCAGGCCAAGAATGAGTCAGGAGTTGAGAGGTGCTATGCCTTCCTCCTAGTACAAGGTCGGTGAATTATTCCCTCTCAGTAGTGGTCCACAGAGATGGCTTTATAGACACATTTGGGTTCCTATGGAACTACTGACCTAACTTGTGCACATTTTTATTCTTACCGCAGAACCCGCTCAAATCATAGAGAAAGCTAAGTCCGTGGATGTTACTGAGAAAGACCCAGTCACCTTGGAGTGTGTGGTAGCTGGGACACCTGAACTTAAAGTCAAATGGCTTAAAGATGGGAAACAAATTGTACCCAGTAGATACTTTTCAATGAGTTTTGAAAATAATGTGGCCAGTTTCAGGATTCAGTCTGTAATGAAGCAGGACAGTGGACAGTACACATTCAAGGTGGAAAACGACTTTGGGAGCAGCAGCTGTGACGCCTACCTGAGAGTGTTAGGTGTGTACCTCTGCCCTGCCAGCTGCCCTTCGTTAGAGCAGATACTTGGTAGACAAATAGCATCATACTAACGGGTGTGTTTTTGCCGTTTGCCTTGGATAGACCAAGATATTCCCCCGTCGTTCACCAAAAAGTTAACCAAAATGGACAAAGTTCTGGGTTCTTCTATTCACATGGAGTGCAAGGTTTCTGGATCTCTTCCTATTAGTGCTCAGTGGTTTAAAGATGGGAAAGAAATATCTACAAGTGCAAAATACAGACTCGTATGTCACGAAAACACCGTGTCGCTGGAAGTTAGCAATCTGGAATTAGAAGACACCGCAAATTACACCTGCAAGGTGTCCAACATAGCAGGAGACGACGCCTGCAGCGGCATCTTAACTGTGAAAGGTGAGGACCGCCTGTCCTCCTCTGCTCTGTGTCAGTACTTCTAGAACACACCACTCTTAACCTCGTATCCTCAGAGGCTAAAGAAAATCTTAGTAATGCTGCTTCTTTCAATTCACATCCATTGAATTCACGAAATATTTGATCATTACCTCTTTTCGTGAGTTGTTTTCTTATATGCTCATAAAAAAATCATTGGGCTACAAGGGCCATGACTAAATATGACTCTCTTAAAATCTGTAGAACCACCAAGCTTCCTAGTGAAGCCTGAGCGACAGCAAGCTATACCTGATTCAACAGTGGAATTTAAGGCTGTGCTGAAGGGAACACCACCGTTCAAAATTAAGTGGCTTAAGGATGATGTGGAACTTGCCTCCGGACCTAAATGTTTCATTGGCTTGGAAGGGTCAACCAGCTTCTTAAATCTCTACTCAGTGGATGCTTCCAAGACTGGACAATACACGTGCCAAGTTACCAATGACGTTGGTAGCGACTCTTGCACTACGATGTTGCTTGTGACAGGTGTGCAAGTTTGATTGTCTTACGTCTCTGTCTGCCTCATGCCTCTGTTGTTCCTGATCTCTGTTAGAAAGCAGCTTGCTAACACAGTAGGAGGGTATATTTCCCAGACCTTGGTCATGTTTCTCCCTTTCCTACATATTACCTAATGGGGCTTTTGTGATTCCTTGCTCTTCTTTCATAACCTCCTTTCTCCTGACTCTTTAGAGCCACCGAAGTTTGTAAAGAAATTAGAAGCAACCAAAATAGTAAAAGCAGGCGACTCCACACGCCTGGAATGCAAGATCACTGGGTCTCCAGAAATACAGGTCGTGTGGTACAGAAATGAACATGAGCTCACAGCCAGCGATAAGTACCAGATGACTTTCATCGACTCAGTGGCGGTCATACAGATGAACAGCCTCGGGACAGAGGACAGTGGAGATTTCATCTGTGAGGCTCAGAATCCAGCTGGCAGCACCAGCTGCAGTACCAAGGTTATAGTAAAAGGTAGAAACCTCCTTCTGTTCCTCATTAATGGAAACGCATCACCCTCTTCTCCCCTGGGGTATTACACTTTCTTATTTCTTTCTCAAGCCCAGGGGTATTTCCCTAAGATACAATCATGTCACTGATTGAATGTTACTTCTTGTGAAGCTTTGTCTACATTCAGGTGGTCATTTTGAGATATTTTTCCTCTAATTCCAATACTATAATTCTGACCACCAAAATATATCTATAAAAATGAAAAGGAAAAAAATTTAAATTAATCTTTTGATTTCAATCACATTGCAACTACATCAGCATCCCCAGTATAGTCTGTATCATAACGAAGTAACAATATAAACAATGTAGGTTTTATTATTACATCTTTAGATGGCAATAATACGTTTCCTCTTTCTCACAAATCAGCTCCTTTCTTTAAAAACAACTTTACTGTGGTGCAAATAGTGCCAGAATTTTCCACAGCCATTTCCCAGCATGCTTTGCCATAAAGATCAAGTCTGTCATGGAAGATGATTGTTAGAGTAACCATTTCCTGAAATGGAAGGCTCAGATCACAGCTGTTTTTGTGACTTCTGGGTATCTCTGTTGTAAAGCATAAATGACATTCTTTTTTTTAATTTCTAAAGGCAAAATTCCATACATCATAGAGTTTCTATTTATTGATAAATTTGCTCATTTATAAATTCAACATCAATCTTTGTAGAGCAAGATAAATCAACACATTGAACTCAACTGGGACTTCTAGGATATATCTTGGCTCTCCATCTATCTAGCTAATAAGTAATAGTGCTACCTACACATGATACTATCTTAAACCATGCATCCGACTGAAAAGCAAGCAGAAAACCATTTTCTATTGGAGGAAGTCAACTAGCCCAACTCATGAGCGATTCTTGTTTTTTTACAGAACCACCTGTCTTTAGCAGCTTCCCTCCTGTGGTAGAAACCCTTAAGAACACTGAAGTTAGTATTGAATGTGAGCTTTCAGGAACACCACCATTTGAGGTGGTGTGGTACAAAGATAAGCGCCAACTCCGAAGCAGCAAGAAGTACAAGATCGCATCTAAGCATTTCCACGCAAGCATTCACATCCTCAATGTGGAATCTACAGACATCGGCGAGTACCACTGCAAAGCCCAGAATGAAGTGGGCAGTGACACCTGTGTGTGTGCCATAAAATTAAAAGGTGAGCATAGCTTCTGTACATGGCAGAAATATTAGGCATGTGCAAAGTGCTCAGTGTGTCCTCTCTCCCATTACCTGGAAAGCTTTTTGAGCAATCTCCATTCATCTTTTCCTGTTCAGAACCACCGAAATTCATTTCCAAGCTGAGCAGCCTCACAGTGGTGGCTGGCCAGCCTGCCGAGCTGCAAGCAACCATAGAAGGCGCCCAGCCTATTTCTGTCCAGTGGCTTAAAGAGAAAGAAGACGTGATCAGAGAGAGTGAGAACATTAGAATTTCATTCATGGACAACGTTGCAACTCTACAGTTTGCTAAAGCCGAGCCAGCCAATGCTGGGAAATATATCTGCCAAGTCAAGAACGATGGTGGAGTGAGGGAGAACATGGCCACCTTGACCGTCTTAGGTACAACAGAACTTGGGGGCAACCACTGGAATGATTTCCATGCAGTCTCTTTGTTCTGAATGTCTTCCAGAACTATACAGAGCCTTGCTGTTTGGAAGGCTTAGGAAAAAGACACAATTGATCTTAAGTGCTCTTTTCTGACTCCTGTGATTCTAACAAAAATTAGCTAGCTTTTTCATTTATATGCACTGCTTTTCTTCATGGATAGCAAATATTCTGACTATATTTTATGCCAACATGAACCCTCTTGGGGCCTCTCTACTGTTAAAAGAAAATTTTGTTTTCAGAATAGCAGTGGTCAAGCTGACAAAACTCCAAAGATCAATGTTTGAAGGAAAGATTTGCACTTTCCTCACTGAGCATATTAAATCTCAATCCAGTGATAAGAATGAAAGTGAAGAGAACTTTCAAAATATCTTCTCTAGCATGTTAACAAAGAAAAAACACCAAGAAAAAACACCAAGTAACTCATTTAACAGGGACCCTCTGCTCTGAAGAGCATTAAATGTGAATCAAAACATATTATCTGGAGCCCAGTGAGATGGCTCAGTGGGTAAAGGTGCCTGCTGCCATGCCTGAGGACCTGAGTTCAATCCCTGGGACTGACATGGGCCTCTGACCTCCATATGCATCCCATGGCATATATCCCCACCAAACACACATATGCACTTACAAAACAAATATTATTTGCACTTTTTAAAAAATTAGATTGTCTAATATACATTGCCTGGATTGTTTTGGAGTTGATTGATACCCAGACATGTTTTAAATTAATGCAAATAATTTTATGAATGCATAGAATTACAGAATCACATTTTAGAACCAAGAAAGAAAACTGTAACCATCAGTGAGAAAAATCGTGCAATTCATAGAGGAGATAAGAACAGGTTCTAGATTTTCAAAGATGCATATCATGTTTTATTTCAGAGCCTGCAGTCATTGTAGAGAAGGCAGGATCCATGACGGTGACTGTGGGAGAAACATGTACCCTGGAGTGTAAGGTGGCTGGCACACCTGAACTCTCTGTTGAGTGGTACAAGGATGGGAAACTCTTGACCAGCAGCCAAAAACACAAATTTAGCTTCTACAACAAAATCTCTTCCTTAAAAATTCTCTCGGTTGAAAAAGAAGACGCAGGTACCTACACATTCCAGGTTCAGAACAACGTTGGGAAAAGTAGTTGCACCGCTGTGGTCGATGTATCAGGTGAGTTACAGCCTTTTCACTGGCTTGCATATGCAAATTTCTTTTACGAACTTCCCATCTTCCATGTTTCTTCTGTTCTTTCAAGTCAACACAAGTCCTTTGCCTTTCTTCTTGCAGACCGAATGGTCCCCCCCTCTTTCACACGAAGACTGAAAGATACTGGCGGGGTCCTGGGCACTTCCTGCATCTTAGAATGTAAAGTATCTGGCTCATCCCCTATCTCCATTGCCTGGTTTCATGAGAAAACAAAGATTGTCAGTGGAGCAAAGTACCAGCCAACATTTTCAGATAACGTCTGCACATTGCAGTTGAATTCTCTGGACTCATCGGATATGGG
Organism: Onychomys torridus; assembly: GCF_903995425.1. Lineage (NCBI taxonomy): Eukaryota > Metazoa > Chordata > Mammalia > Rodentia > Cricetidae > Onychomys > Onychomys torridus. The sequence goes on along the minus strand of NC_050446.1, from coordinate 53,961,663 downwards.
CAGTTACACATGTGTGGCTGCTAATGTTGCTGGGTCTGATGAATGTCGCGCAGTGTTGACTGTACAAGGTTAGTGACACACAGTCAAGTTTGCATGGCATGTATTAAAATTTCCTCTCTGTACACATGTCCAGATTGACACACATCATAAGTACTCTTATTTTTTATTCAAAATTGAAAGTAAGTCCCAAGCTTACTGGATCCTTCCATTGTCTTCTATGTCCATGTAGAGCCACCTTCTTTTGTGAAAGAGCCGGAACCACTGGAAATCCTTCCAGGCAAAAACGTAACCTTCACAAGCGTTATCCGAGGAACCCCTCCATTCAAGGTTGGCTGGTTTAGGGGTGCCAGAGAACTAGTGAAAGGAGACAGGTGCAACATCTATTTTGAAGACACCGTGGCAGAATTGGAACTATTTAATGTTGACCTATCTCAGAGTGGGGAATATACCTGTGTGGTTTCTAACAATGCTGGCCAGACATCCTGCACTACGCGTCTCTTTGTGAAAGGTTTGCCAAACACACACACACTCTCCTTCTTTTGATTGCTGGCATTTTGGTGGCTTTGCAATGTATCTAACTGCAATGCTTTGTCACTTATCAGAACCAGCCACTTTTGTAAAGAAACTAAGTGATCACTCTGTAGAACCTGGGAAGTCTATAATTCTGGAGGGCACCTATACTGGAACACTCCCAATTTCTGTCACCTGGAAAAAAGATGGTGTCAGCATAACTCCATCTGAAAGATGCAGCATTGTCACCACAGAGAAAACCTGCATCCTGGAAATCCTGAGCAGCACAAAGGGAGATGCAGGGCACTACTCCTGTGAGATTGAAAACGAGGCAGGAAGGGATGCTTGCGAAGCTCTGGTATCTACCTTAGGTGTGTTATCTTACTCTCTTAAAGATTTTGGATTTGTCAGATATGCAGGGTGGGTCTTTTGCTCTCTGATATCTCCAATTGCTGATTGTGAGCTTTTCTCCTTTAGAACCACCTTATTTTGTTACGGAATTAGAACCTCTGGAGGCATCAGTTGGAGACTCAGTTTCCTTACAATGCCAAGTAGCTGGGACACCAGAAATTACAGTGTCTTGGTTCAAAGGAGACACCAAGTTAAGGTCAACTCCAGAATACAGAACCTACTTTACAAACAACGTGGCCACCCTTGTCTTTAATAAAGTGAGCATCAACGACAGTGGGGAGTATTCATGCATAGCGGAGAACAGCATAGGCGTGGCCGCCTCTAAGACTGTCTTCAGAATCCAAGGTGATGCTTTTCTTTGGGACATTAAGGCGTTTCCTCTTTCCTCGTTAACTTCTTTATCTTTATGGGAATTTTCTCATTTTATCCACTAATGCCTCAAGCATAACTTGTCTTCCTACAGAGCGCCAACTCCCACCTTCCTTTGCAAGACAATTAAAGGACATCGAGCAAACAGTTGGGTTACCAGTTACACTCACTTGTCGACTGAATGGCTCTGCACCCATCCAAGTGTGCTGGTATAGAGATGGGGTGCTTTTAAGAGATGATGAAAATCTACAGATGTCGTTTGTGGATAATGTGGCAACATTAAAAATTTCGCAAACTGACTTGAGTCACTCTGGCCAATATTCTTGCTCGGCCTCCAACCCACTTGGTACAGCATCGTCTACTGCTAGATTGACAGCAAGAGGTTTGTTCTCATGCCAATCTCACTCTTAATAAACCCTGGTTTCTTATTTAACTGTGAAGACAAAAATAACTGAAGGCCAACAGGGGAGGTTATATATATACATATTGCCTTTTCTTCTCATCTTCCAGAACCTAAGAAATCCCCCTTCTTTGATATCAAGCCGGTATCAATAGATGTCATTGCTGGAGAAAGTGCAGATTTTGAGTGTCACGTTACTGGTGCTCAACCAATGCGCATCACATGGTCAAAAGATAACAAGGAAATCCGACCTGGAGGAAATTATACTATCACATGTGTGGGCAACACTCCCCACCTGAGGATTCTCAAAGTGGGCAAAGGAGACTCGGGTCAATACACTTGTCAAGCGACCAATGATGTTGGCAAAGACATGTGCTCTGCTCAGCTCAGTGTGAAAGGTATCGCTGCATAGTATTTGCCAAGTGTTGTTCTAGAATGTGATTGTGTTGTCCTGTTGGTGTCTGAAAATCTTTTTTCAGGCCAGTGCCGTATCTCAGTGTTAAAGTTCTTCCCTTGCCCATGTGAAGTCCTGTGTTACATCCCTCAGTCATGCCAAATGAGAAAGATACTGAGTTTTGCTTGGTTTGTTTTTTCATTTTTGACTTACTTTATAGTCTATGCTGACCTGGAACTCAGAAGTCCTCCTATCTCAGCCCCTGGGAGATAGGATTACAGGTGTGAGACACCATTTTCTGCTGTCTTATTGAATCTTTAAATGTTTGAGTTAAACTAACGATCGTATTTGAATTTATGCCTACGTTTTAGAGGAGCAGTAACCAAAGTTTTGCCTTCTCTTTAAATTTTTTCTTCAGAAGTATTCTTTCATTGAATGTCGTTGAATATAGTTTCAACTATCCACTCTCCCTTTCATCATTTCTTGTTATATAACGTCTGGTTTATCATTACATAATTTTGATCAAGTAAATACGCAATTTTATTAGCTACTACATTTTATCTTGTCTACACAGGCCGAACTTTGTCAGCCAAATTCTCTGATAAATATTTTAAGTCACCTAATAGGAAGGAAGATAGCTTATTTTACCATGAAATCATTAGAAAATTCATTCTTAATAATAAACCTGTTAACATGTAAACTTTAGGGATTCTCAACTATAAGGATAAACTCTTTTAACACATGATTATCCATTGCTGACTGTTTCCTTTGGTTTCATAGAACCTCCCAAGTTTGTTAAGAAATTAGATACTTCAAAAGTCGCAAAGCAGGGAGAATCCATCCAACTGGAATGTAAGATAAGTGGCTCCCCAGAAATCAAAGTTGTGTGGTTCCGGAACGACAGTGAACTTCATGAAAGCTGGAAATACAACATGTCCTTCGTTAATTCTGTGGCACTGCTTACCATCAATGAAGCCAGTGCTGAGGACAGTGGCGACTACATCTGTGAGGCTCACAATGGCGTTGGTGACGCCAGCTGCAGCACAGCCCTGAAAGTTAAAGGTTAGATCCCTCTTCTGTTCCCATCGTTCTCTTCAGTGCCTTCCTTATGGTCCCAAGGTCTCAGGCTGTTCAGATATCCAGAAGTGAACACAGGCTGGACCTGAGCTTGAGGATTTCTGGTGGTTAAATAAGACCCAGCATTTCTCAAGAATTTGTGTAGCCAGTTCCTGTCCAGCTTTGTGTTACGGACTTGTCTCCAATGGCTAAGGTCCAAAGTTGAAAAGCTTACAACTCTTAGAAGTTTGTGAATTGTCCTGTGTCCATGTGTGTTGTCATTATTCACACCAGTCATTCTCAATGCTCTTCTATTCATAGCTAATATCTCTAGACTCTAGAAACTTGGTATGTAGATGCTCACACCATGTGTCCTCTTGGGTAAGCAGCTGCTCTCATTGTTCATCCTCTTTTCTTCTGGTAGCACCTCCGGTTTTTACCCAGAAGCCTGCTCCAGTCGGAGCCCTGAAAGGTTCTGATGTGATCCTCCAATGTGAAATTTCGGGAACACCCCCCTTTGAAGTGGTGTGGGTTAAAGATCGAAAGCAAGTTCGAAGCAGCAAGAAATTTAAGATCACCTCCAAAAATTTTGACACGAGTCTTCACATCTTTAATCTGGAAGCCCCTGATGTAGGGGACTATCACTGCAAAGCCACTAATGAGGTGGGAAGCGACACTTGTGTCTGCACTGTCAAATTCAAAGGTTTGTATACGTACACACAAGCATACACACATGTGTACAACAGTGTGCTTCTTCCTTGACCTGTTCCTGCCCGACTGATAGCTAACATGGCTGTGACCCATGCTTTCCCATTTGACCATGCATTTCTTTCATCAGAACCACCACGATTTGTGAAAAAGCTCAGTGACATATCCACCCTCATTGGGGATCCTGTGGAATTACAAGCCGTGGTAGAAGGATTCCAGCCAATTTCTGTTGTCTGGATGAAAGATAAAGGTGATGTCATCAGAGAGAGTGAAAACGTTAGGATCTCCTTCACTGATAACATCGCAACTCTCCAACTGGGAAGTCCAGAAGCATCACACTCTGGAAAATACGTGTGCCAAATCAGAAATGATGCAGGAATGAGGGAGTGTTCAGCGGTCCTGACCGTACTAGGTTAGTGGCAAAGTAGACCTTGGGGAACAAAGGGAAGTTAATTGACCTATAATCATTTCCTGAAGATATGACTCTTATCCAACTATCTACTGACTATAAGGTGAATCGGTTCTCAGTGCAATATACTTCTTCCTCTTCTAGAACCAGCCAGGATTGTAGAGAAACCAGAACCCATGACCATCACCAATGGAAATCCCTTCACATTGGAATGTGTCGTAGCTGGGACTCCAGAACTTTCGGTCAAGTGGTTCAAAGATGGCAGAGAACTAGCTGCAGGCAGCAGACATCACATTACATTTGTTAGAAACCTGGCTTCCCTTAAAATCCCCTCTGCAGAAATGAACGACAAAGGCTTGTACAGCTGTGAAGTAGAGAACAGTGTCGGCAAGAGCAGCTGCACTGTGTCTGTCCATGTCTCGGGTGAGTACCATGAGGCCTGGATGGAGACAGCATCTCTGGTAGGGGTGGGAGTGAAAGGACACTCCCTAAGTGGAAACTATCCTCCTCTAGATCGCATTGTCCCGCCTTCCTTCATCCGGAAGCTGAAGGACACGAATGCCACCCTTGGGGCCTCTGTTGTTCTGGAGTGCCGAGTGTCAGGCTCAGCCCCCATTTCAGTCGGCTGGTTTCTGGATGGAAGTGAGATCGTTCCTAGTCCCAAGTGTCAGCCCGGCTTTTCAGATAATGTCTGCACCCTGAGTCTGAACTCACTGGAGCCCCCCGACACTGGCACATACATGTGTGTGGCTGCCAATGAAGCTGGCCAGGACGAGAGCTCTGCAATCCTGACCGTCCAAGGTCAGTGTCCAAGGCCACCCTGCCGCTCCTCTCCCCACTGTCCAGCATCTGTGTTCATCCTCTCGTCTTAGTTTCCTTTAAGTAACAAACACCTCTTTCCCCCTCATCTCCCTTCCATCTGGGCTCCTCAGAACCGCCGTCCTTTGAACAAACTCCTGACTCTGTGGAAGTTTTGCCCGGAATGAGCCTGACATTCACCAGTGTCATCAGAGGCACCCCTCCCTTCAAGGTCAAGTGGTTTAAGGGCAGCAGGGAGCTGGTGTCAGGGGAGGCATGCACCATTTCTTTGGAAGACTTCGTCACTGAGCTGGAGCTGCTCGAGGTGGAGCCAGTGCAGAGTGGAGATTATTCTTGCCTCGTGACCAATGACGCCGGCAGTGCTTCCTGTACCATGCATCTCTTTGTGAAAGGTTCGCTTGTTTGTCCAGTGCCCATGTCTTTCTAGAATCCTTCAGATATATCATTTGAAGGTACAACTTTACCCTCATATTTTCTCCTTACAGAACCAGCCACTTTTGTGAAAAGATTGGCTGATACCAGTGTCCAGACAGGCAGCCCCATCGTTCTGGAGGCTACGTACACTGGCACACCTCCCATCTCCGTGAGCTGGATGAAGAATGAATACCCTCTGTTGCAGTCTCCAAACTGCAGCATTACCACAACGGAAAAATCTAGCATCCTGGAAATTCTTGAAAGCACAATAGAAGACTATGCACAGTATGCTTGCCTGATAGAAAACGAAGCTGGACAAGATATCTGCGAAGCTCTTGTGTCTGTCTTAGGTGTGTTGACAGTCAGCTCCTCCTACTGTTGTCTCTTCCTGTGAAATGTTCTTTTAGTTGTTGTTCACTGATCGATTGCCAACCTTTGTATCTTAGAACCACCTTACTTTATCGAACCCCTGGAACATGTGGAGGCAGCCATTGGAGAGCCCACAACCTTACAGTGTAAAGTGGATGGAACCCCTGAAATCAGAATTTCTTGGTATAAAGAACATACAAAGCTACGATCAGCTCCTGCCTATAAGATGCAATTCAAAAACAATCTTGCCTCATTGGTTATCAACAAGGTGGACCATAGCGACGTGGGAGAGTACACATGCAAGGCAGAAAACAGTGTGGGAGCAGTTGCTTCTTCTGCTGTGCTGGTTATCAAAGGTGATGATGGCATTGCTTGACAAGTCTTGCTGTGTGTTGATGTGTTCATTTTAATAAGAACTTCTCGTGGATGGAAATGTGCTGTAGGTGTTTTCTCTCTTACAAATAAGGATTCTCTCTAACTTCTTTCCAGAGCGTAAACTTCCACCCTCCTTTGCAAGAAAACTGAAAGACGTTCATGAGACGCTTGGCTTCCCAGTTGCTTTTGAATGCCGAATCAACGGCTCGGAACCTCTTCAGGTGTCTTGGTACAAGGACGGTGTGCTTTTAAAAGATGATTCTAATTTGCAGATGTCTTTTGTGCATCATGTCGCCACTCTTCAGATTTTGCAGACTGACCAGAGTCATGTTGGTCAGTATAATTGTTCGGCTTCTAATCCTCTTGGGACTGCTTCCTCCAGTGCCAAGCTCATTCTCTCAGGTGAGTTCAATAACTCATCTTACCGACCTCTTCATTACAACACAGCTTCGCTTTCTTGGGCCACCAAAGGACTGGTGCCGTTTACTTTCTATCCCTAGTCTTGGAGCATGGAAACTGACATCACCATGTTGGTCTTCCTTCTTTGCAGAACATGAAGTGCCTCCTTTCTTTGATCTAAAGCCAGTGTCAGTAGACCTTGCTCTTGGTGACAGTGCCTCTTTTAAATGCCATGTCACTGGAACAGCACCAATCAAAATCACCTGGGCCAAAGACAACCGTGAGATTCGCCCTGGAGGCAACTACAAGATGACTCTGGTTGAAAACACTGCCACTCTGACTGTGCTCAAAGTAGCCAAAGGTGATGCTGGGCAATACACCTGCTATGCGAGCAACGTTGCGGGAAAGGACTCTTGTTCCGCTCAGCTGGGTGTACAAGGTACTCCTCAGAGTGAAGTGCCCAAATCTCTTTCGTATTTTCAGTGTCTTACAATGTAAATGGGTGATACCCCTGAAGACTGTATATAGGACCAAAGGCTAGAAATTAGAAATGATCCAATGAGGCTAGAGGGGCAGTTTGGTGGCATAGTGCTTGCCTAGTATGTGCAAAGCCATGTTACATCGGATCCCTAATACTGTAAGACAGAAAGAGATGGAAAGAAAGGAAAATCGGAGGGAGAGACACAGAGGGGCCACACATGAATCCAAGATCTTCTAAAAGGGAAAATACCTTGAATCTGTTCTTAAAATAGAAAAGTAGAAAACTATTAACTGGAAAAAAATGTATTTTCAAGTTTTTCAAATAGAGATTAAGGAGAAAATGAATGAACGAACAAACAAACAAAAAACCCCTAGAATTACAAGAAAAGCCTAGTTTGAAAAAAGTTACCACAGGGTGGGAAAAAAATTAATTACTTTAAGTGACCTATTTTCAGTAGTGCTTAGTAAATTAATGAATGCATTACCCTCTAAAACATAGCACCACCCCAAACTATCTAGTCCTTCCAGAAGAATCAGGTCAACTGTGTGGTGAACGTCTTCTCTTCTACCAGCTATCCTTAATTAATAGCAGAAGTCAGAGGACTAGGCATTACCCGGGCTTGCCATCTGGACCAGGGTTTTCCACATCCTTAGCATCTTGTTCAAAGGACTGAAGAAGCACACACAAATAGCAAAGTATGGAGGAGTTTTGTTCTAAGGTCATATGAAAGTACATGCTTGATACTCTGCAAGATAACAGCAGGCGGTGAGTGGGATTTAACCAGGAGCCCCCTGGTCACTGCCTGGGGCTCCCACCTTTGGGTCCAGGAAGAAGAAGAGCTGGTTGCTAGGTCTGGGTATGGATGCTTTTGTTGTGATTCATAGGCATGGGTTGTGTAAGCTTTGATTCACTGTGCATGTCCTTTCCCAAGATGCATCTAATTAGAGTCATATACATGTACAATCATGCATAAGCATAAGATGATTAATAGGGATTTCCCCTAAAAGTTCATTTTGAAGACACAATCTGTCTTAGTGCATGTGCACCCAAAATCCATATAGGCTGAACTGACCCACTGCCTCTAGTTCCAGGACATGTGTTATGGTACATTTGGCCACAAAATGGAGGTTTATTAAGAGTTAATAGGGAGCCATAGAGCAAAGTAACCATGGCTTTATTTGGGGAGCCATGAGCCTGCAGTTTGATGTAAGCAGGGTCTCAAGTTGCAAAGCAGATTGTTGGAGAAGTGGTAGATGTGCTGCTTAAACCAAGCAGGGCTCCAGATTGCTAAGATACCCCCAGATGTGCCTGTCTCCTAGGATGTAAACACCGCAACACCCAGTGTTCTGCAAGAACTATGGCATGTCTCACAAATGTTTATCAAAAATTAGAGGTTTACCTCCATCGACCGCTGTCTAATCGGTTTTAGTATTTTTAAGCTTCTTAAAGTAGTAGTTGATGAACACTATTCTAATTTCAAGGTATTTAAGACCTCAAGACCCTTTGTCCCATGAGACAACTAACCATTTTGCCTCCTGAACCTGAAAGTTTAGTCAGTGAAGAAAACCTACTTCTTACTCACGTCAAAAGGAAGTGATGGAAGTTGAAATGGTATCTATTGAAGGCGTATGAGAGATTATTGTACTTTAAAATATTAAGGTATATGGTCCCTTTTGCTCTGGCTGTGTACAGTACATAATGAATATCTTTGAAGCCACAGCTTTGGATTGGCTCACACTGAGGGTAATCACAGTCTCTCCATCCTGTAAACCTCAGAGGGCGTCTGTGATGTTGCCTGTGAGCTCAGCTGTAGAAAAATGATTCTGTTTCTGGGAAGTGAGTTGTGTAATACAGAGCAGGACCTTCTCTTTTTTTCCTCTAGCCACAGTAAGGTAGTGGGTGTCCGTCCACAAAACATCAAGTTATTTAGGGAATTTTCTACTTAGCTATCACTAAACTGCAGCAAATGAAGTTGTCTCCTGTGGATGAAGTCCACTCTGAAAGGGATTTCTTTTTTCTCCTCATCTTGTATTACACCTGTCTTTTCTGCCTCGCCTTGTGCTTTCCCCTGGTTCCCCAGAACCACCCAGGTTCATCAAGAAACTAGACCCATCACGGATCCTGAAGCAGGAGGAGCAGACAAGGTATGAATGCAAAATAGGCGGTTCTCCAGAAATCAAGGTTCTGTGGTACAAGGATGAGGCTGAAATTCAAGAAAGCAGCAAGTTCAGAATGTCGTTCGAGGACTCAGTGGCAGTGCTGGAGATGTACAGTCTCAGTGTGGAAGACAGCGGGGACTACACCTGCGAGGCGCGCAACGCAGCAGGAAGTGCCAGCAGCAGCACCTCCCTGAAGGTTAAAGGTCAGGCTTTGCTCCACCTCTACCCTGCTCGTCAGCTCCTCTCCCACTGGTTCCTCTCCCACGGTGTTTTAAAATTGTTCAAGGATCCAGTTTTTAAAAGTGGGAGAGATGTTTTCTCCGTTTCTCCAGTGAGGTAGAAAGCTAATTCCTACCCTTGTCTAAACACAGAGTCCATCCTGATGGACTTTTCTCTCGCCCTTCCATTCTAGAACCACCTACCTTCCGCAAAAAGCCATTCCCTGTTGAGACACTTAAAGGAGCCGATGTTCACCTTGAGTGTGAGCTTCAAGGAACGCCTCCCTTTCAAGTTTCTTGGCACAAAGACAAGCGAGAACTCCGGAGTGGGAAGAAGTACAAGATTATGTCTGAGAACTTGCTCACGAGCATCCACATCCTGAACGTAGACACGGCCGACATCGGGGAATACCACTGCAAAGCCACAAATGATGTGGGCAGTGACACTTGTATTGGTTCCGTCACTCTGAAAGGTAAGAGTCATTTCATTCTCTTCTGCTCGCCGTCCTCCTTCTAATTTTAATGTTGTGCCTACCCCACCTTGGGTCCCATGTTCTGTTCACTTCCATTTTCTAACTCCTGCCAAATATCCCCCTCCCCCCACTTAGTGATTGGTCTTCCTTGGACGTCTGGATAAGATACTATTCAGCCTCTTCTTGACACAGGGGCTAAGGCTGTGGGTCTCGACCCGTTTTCGGGGGGGGGGGGGAGTCAAAGGACCTTTTCACAGGGGTCTCCTAAGACCATCAGAAAGCACAAATATTTATATTCTGATTCATAACAGTAGAAAAATTACAGTTATGAGGTAGCAACAAAAATAATATTATGGTTGATGGGTCACCACAACAGGAGGAACTGTGTTAAAGGGTCAGAGCATTTGGAAGGTTGAGAAGCCTTATTGGAAGGTTTCTCAGTCCCATCACTTCTTATTTACAAGATGAAATGCTATGTTATCATGGGGGGTGGTTTCCTGCATTGGTGACGTGAGGGAAATACTGCCAGTCCCATACATGTTGAAGCCTTGCCTTCCCGTTTGCTCTCCTCAGCGCCACCACAATTTGTGAAGAAGCTCAGTGACATTTCTACCATCATTGGTAAAGACGTCCAGCTGCAGACAACAATTGAAGGCGCCGAGCCAATTTCAGTGGTGTGGTTCAAGGATAAGGGGGAAATTGTTAGAGAAAGTGACAACATATGGATTTCTTACTCCGAAAACACTGCAACCCTACAGTTCTCCAGAGCAGAACCGGCCAATGCTGGGAAATACACCTGCCAGATCAAAAACGATGCAGGGCTGCAGGAGTGCCATGCCACGTTATCTGTTCTTGGTTAGTACATAGGACATCCTTGTGAATGGGCGTGCACGCAGGTGGGTGTTTCCTGTAGCTCTCTTTTCCTTCTACTTTACTTTAAATTATGCTGTGATTTCCATCTATTTCAGAGCCTGCAGCAATTGTGGAAAAGCCAGAATCTATTAAGGTCACTGCAGGGGACACCTGTACCTTGGAGTGTACGGTGTCTGGAACCCCTGAACTCAGCACCAAGTGGTTTAAGGATGGAAAGGCGCTCACGAGCGACAGCAAGTACAAAATAAGCTTCTTCAACAAAGTGTCGGGCCTTAAAATCATCAATGTGGCACCTGGTGACAGTGGGGTGTACAGTTTTGAGGTGCAAAATCCTGTGGGCAAAGACAGCTGCAAAGTCTCACTTCAAGTTTCAGGTTGGTTGCCCTGCTCATTCGTCTTTGTGACGGGGGGGGGACCCCAATTGTCCTAAGCAGAAGAGAAGCTCCTTCCTTCACAGTGTAATAATGTGAGTCTTACATCTTTCGATGCAGCAGGGTCAGAGGCAGCAGACACGTACAAATAGCAGAAAACCACACTCAAAGTTACACTCCTTTCTTGAGGAAGAACCTCTAGGAAGTCAACTTGCCCATACTTATCCTCCAGGCTTGATATTGTGTAACCCCATGGGCAACACTTAGAGAATCTTTCAAAAGAGCCAGACAGATCTAGTGACCCATCAAAAGGACAATTATCTCTTTGTGCCATTTTATAACGGATGCCCCTTGCTTGGTTTGCTTTTATCATATTTAGATCGGATTATCCCTCCTTCGTTCACAAGAAAACTGAAAGAGACGAATGGTCTGTCTGGTTCCTCCATTGTGATGGAGTGCAAAGTCTATGGGTCACCCCCAATCTCTGTCCTGTGGTTCCATGATGGGAATGAGATCAGCAGTGGCCGGAAATACCAGACCACACTGACAGACAACACTTGTGCCCTCACTGTGAACATGCTGGAAGAATCTGACGCTGGCGACTACACATGTATAGCTACCAATGTGGCTGGCTCTGATGAGTGTAGTGCCCCCCTGACTGTGAGAGGTCAGTTCAAAACACAGTCTTATGCAGCCACAGTGCACAAAGGACTGAGCCGTCCAAGTTCACAAACATTCACATTCTCCCAATTTGTGCTTTGTTTTTTTTTTTTTTTTAGAACCACCATCTTTTGTTCAGAAACCTGACCGCATGGATGTCTTAACTGGAAGTAATGTCACTTTCACAAGCATTGTAAAAGGAACACCTCCTTTCAGTGTCAGCTGGTTCAAAGGTAGCAGCGAGCTTGTACCCGGGGCCAGGTGCAATGTGTCTCTGCAGGACTCAGTGGCTGAACTGGAGTTGTTTGACGTGGACACATCCCAAAGTGGAGAATACACTTGTATAGTTAGTAACGAGGCTGGCAGGGCTTCCTGTACAACACATCTCTTCGTAAAAGGTTTGTTTGCTGTTCTGTTTACACAATTAAATTGCACGTAGCAGTCAGGTGTGCTCTGTGTGTGTGTGTGTGTGTGTATGTGTGTGTTTGTATTTGATTTTGCTTTATCAATTTGTCCACACCAGCCCCAGCCATATTTGTGAAGAGACTCAATGATTACAGCATAGAGAAAGGCAAGCCCCTGATCCTAGAAGGGACCTTCTCTGGAACTCCTCCCATCTCTGTTACATGGAAGAAAAATGGTATAAATGTCACTCCCTCCCAACGCTGTAACATCACCACAACCGAAAAGTCAGCGATCCTGGAAATTCTGAGCAGCATTGTGGAAGATGCAGGTCAATACAACTGCTACATTGAAAATGCTTCCGGCAAGGATTCCTGCTCTGCCCAGATCCTGATACTAGGTTTGTTGTGACCACACATTCATAGCCTCGTCCCCAGGCCATCGTCCCAACCTGTCCTTCATGGCTGCTCATCTCTTTTGCTGCAGAACCGCCATATTTTGTCAAGCAGTTGGATCCCGTGAAGGTGACAGTTGGTGATTCTGCCTCTTTACAATGCCAGCTGGCTGGCACGCCGGAAATCGGGGTCTCCTGGTATAAAGGGGATACAAAGCTGAGGCCCACTGCCACCTGCAAAATGCATTTTAAGAACAATGTTGCTACACTGGTCTTCACCCAGGTTGGCAGCAGTGACAGTGGAGAATATATCTGCAGGGCTGAGAACAGTGTGGGAGAAGTATCTTCATCAACTTTCCTGACCGTTCAAGGTGAGCACGATATTTTAAAAGCAAATAGATAGATGCTTCTTTTAAAACATGTAGAATGCCCAGTGAGAGCCTTCTTTTGGGGGGGCCTAAGTAATTCCAATTAGAGTTAGCAACTTATCCTTTTTCCTGAGCAATTGTTTTAGCTTGTCTTTCTGAGGATCTTACTATGTATCTCCTATTAGATAAAACTCAGTAGATAGACAAGTTGGACAGGTTGATCTCGAACTCATGGATCATCCTCCTACCTCTGCCTCCAAATGCTGAGATTATAAGTGTGTGCTGCCACACCTGGACACCTGGATCCACTTTTTCTACATCCTTTGTATATAGGGAGATGGCAAAATGTTCAGTTGGAAAGATTCTGCTACCATTTGCCTCTATAACTATTAAAGGAATGTATGTGATGTGTATTTTTAATTTACCCCATGCCTGTCTCATTCAGATTGCTAGAAGGCAATTTAATAAACAGGAGGTTCTGCTGGGTGAGCAGACAGGCCTCTAGCTGAGCAGCATTTTTTTGGCTTACAGGTTTGGTTGTTGTTTTGTGTTCCTACTGTACAAACTTCTCCAAAAACTCACATGCTCTCTTCCATCTCAAGTTCATTCGAGAGCTGCTCAGACTCCCTCCTCAAATTTTTAGGGAAAATCCTGTAGGATGGCTATAACTAAATTTAAAATGGGGAGCTGTGTTCATTGCTTTAATCCTGTTCCTACAGAGCAAAAACTTCCACCATCCTTTTCTCGACAATTGAGAGATGTGCAAGAAACCGTGGGATTGCCAGTGGTTTTTGAGTGTGCCATAAATGGATCAGAGCCCATCTCCGTGGCTTGGTACAAAGATGGCAAGCTGTTGAAAGATAGCCCCAATGTGCAGACATCATTTTTAGACAACATCGCCACTCTGAACATTTTTAAAACTGACCGGAGTCTTGCAGGCCAGTACTCTTGCACTGCAACAAATCCCATAGGCTCTGCTTCTTCGGGCGCCAAACTCATCCTCACAGGTTTGTGGATTCTTAGACATATGTTTCTGTAGTTGAAATTTTTGTAATCACATACAAAATTCGAAATGAATCATTGCTGTTTCTTCAAAGGGCATGGCCCAGGTCTGGAGCCCGAAATGAAACCTTCTCCTTGTAATCTCTCCTTAGAGGGGAAGAATCCACCCTTCTTCGATATTCCTCTGGCCCCTGTGGATGCTGTGGTAGGAGAAAGTGCTGACTTGGAGTGCCATGTCACAGGAACACAGCCCATCAAGGTCAGCTGGGCCAAGGACAACAGAGAGATACGAAGTGGCGGGAACTACCAGATCAGTTATCTGGAAAACAGTGCGCACCTGACCATCGTCAGAGTGGACAAGGGTGACTCTGGACAGTACACCTGCTACGCCGTGAATGAAGTGGGCAAAGACTCCTGCACAGCCCAACTTACTATAAAAGGTAGAATTGATCCAACAGAGGGCAGTCATTTGAGAGTATAACCTAACAGCTTTCATAGCACTGGGTTTATTATGATAGAGAGATTCGCATAAAGAGAAACTGATGTCATTTAGTCCTAAAAGTTGATATGTCCTCTTCAACCCTAAGACTGAGCCTCTCTTCTTACAAACGTCTGGTCCTGTAATGCCTGTGAATCATGTCCATCAGCCATGCTGTCAGAGAACAGCTGAGGAGTAGCTATGGCACGAATTGCTATGCTGGATTTGACTAGTTTTCCCTGATACTTAACGAAAAACAGGACTTCCCCCCTCTTGAAAGCCTCATGGCAATAACTTACATCTATATTCATTTTAGTTATCTTCTTAATTTCTTACAGAGCGCCTAATCCCACCAAGTTTCACCAAAAAACTATCTGAGACCGTGGAAGAGACAGAAGGGAATTCCTTCAAACTGGAAGGGCGTGTGGCAGGTTCCCAGCCTATAACTGTTGCTTGGTACAAAAATAATGTAGAGATCCATCCAACTTCCAACTGTGAGATCACATTCAAGAACAATGCACTGTTGCTTCAAGTCAAGCGAGCAAGCATGGCCGATGCAGGCTTGTATACCTGCAAGGCAACAAATGATGCAGGCTCTGCCCTGTGCACATCCTCCATTGTAATCAAAGGTGAGTTGTCGGCATCACAGCTCTGGCCGTTAGGTTTCTCCTCACACACACTTCCACATGTGTATCGTCTGAAGTCTGGGCTCAGTGGAGAGCCACCAACAAAAATGTGTGTTATTCATTAGATTGTCGTCATTCCATATGTGTTTGCTAAAAACATATGACTCATGATTTTATTATGTGACTCCACTTAATAAATGGACTCAAATGTCAGATTTCTAAGTCATGTCCCCAAATTCTTTCAAGCAGCTAGAATTCAAAGCCGCCTTTGATGTATGTGTACAAGTGACAGGTATTTTGAGGGAAAGCATTTGAAAATGTTTTAAACCTGTCACAGACTATTACATTGACGTTGCTTACTCCCAGCTACAAACAGAAACATTTCCTTTTGTTTGTAAAGAATCATTGTTTAGTATATATTACTCTTATCTTTTGGTCTAAGATTAAATAGTAACACCAGACAAAATAGTAAAATTTGCTCAAAAACCAATATTTGGGTAGAATATTATATATTATAAAAGATATTATTTAAACTCAGGGCTATTATTTTAAGGAAGGAAGAAGTTTGCATTCTTTCAGATCCATCTTATCTGATTTTCTAACTATAATGTCTTCAGCCAGATAATAAGTTTACAGACCCACATAATTATTGCACAAGCCAACTTTCTAGAATGTACTGATGGACCACTATCGTTAGCAGGCTGCTATTGTGACTAGGTTAATATTAATATTCCTCAGTTGTCTTGGCTACAGATTAAAATTTTAGCATTTATCTGATAAAACTGAAATGGATCTCGTTTCAGTACATGTGCTAAAATGAAAAGAGGTTTATTCTCATGATGCTTTGCCACTGAGTAAATACTTTCTATGGAAATCTGGGGCTATTTTTCCCTAGAGGTTTATTGAAGTAGTAGATACCAGAAGTGGTAATCGTGAATGTAGCCTTATTTTATCTGTAGGTCTTGGAACCATTGGACCACTAGAGCTCTGATAGAACATTACATCACACATGTCCATTTTGTCACGGAACTCATATTCTATCTTTGTTTTCAGTCAAACACTGAGCTTCAGCTCTTAGTTTCTTTGGGCTTGGAGAAACTTTAGCTGCATCTGAAAATCTAAAAATGAACATCAGAGAACATCTCGTTAAGATTTGGGCGCATCCATGCCCCCGATGGTGGCTATCTTCTGCACGGGTCAACGATCTTGCTGCTCTACACAAGCAGCATTCCCTCAAGCCTTTAGGTTGTAGAGTTTGGCCAAAAATGCTGCTGCCTGTCGTTTTGAAAGAGTCAGAATCATGCCACACAGCACAGACGCTGATAGCAGCGCCAGCATAGTACTTGTGGAGCTTAATCAGGACACAGATGCTGTGGTGGTTTGTGGACAGCTTGGCAGCTGCTCTTTGCATGTTTTTAAACCTCCCCCCCCCCTTATTTAAACCCAACAAACATTAACAACTGCCTAAAGAGGAATAAGCTGTGTCTTACAATTCCATCCATGAGTGTCCACTGTCACCTGTTGGAAGCTATTTCGCCCTTTTTTTAAAAAAATCTCTTTCATGGAACATAATGTATCTTTTACTTTTTTCTGTCCTCCTCTTAAAAATGCCTTTTCGATTCCAGAGCCTAAGAAGCCTCCTGTGTTTGACCAGCACCTTACTCCAGTAACAGCCAACGAAGGGGACTTTGTCCAGCTCAGCTGCCATGTGCAGGGATCAGAGCCCATTCGAATCCAGTGGTTGAAAGCCGGCAGAGAGATAAAGCCTTCAGACAGATGCAGCTTCAGCTTTGCTAGTGGGACCGCTGTGCTGGAACTCAAAGAGACAGTTAAAGCGGATTCGGGAGATTACGTGTGCAAGGCTTCCAATGTGGCCGGAAGTGATACCTCCAAGTGCAAAGTGACCATTAAAGGTACAGATACCAAGAAAGTGTCATGAGCATTGAGGGAGAAACTGCCTGTGGTGCTTAGCTAATGATACATGAGGATGGAGTCAGATAAGTCACACACATTAGTTATTCGTCATTTGTAATCTCTAGCCCTCTTAGAGTGAAAGTGTCCAGTGATTCAATGGAAATAGTGTCAATACAAAGTATTGAGAGCTACCCAGAGTTCACCAGCCTATTTCTTAAAACTCTCACAGCATATCCACAAGGATATAGTCAGTGTAGTTCCCAAAATGATGCCATGCTGATGCAATGGGAAATAGCTTGATATCATGGCCCAGGGGAAATGTATGCAATAAAGTCTATAAATGCCAGATTGGATGCTAGAAATCCATTATCGCTCAGCCTACTTTAGCTCTCACTGGAATGAATGTCTATGAAACTGCTTCATCACAACTTACAGCTAGTGGGTCTTGGAGTGAATAGTATTTATGACACTCCCAAGACCTTCAAGTTTGTTTTACACACCAGAGTATTTATTATGATTTTCAAGTTCTTGTACTAGCAAAACACGGAAACTTGTGTTTCAGAAAAACTGGCCGCAGCCCCTGCAGCTAAGAAGGCGGCGGTGGATGGAAAACTCTTTTTTGTATCAGAGCCTCAGAGTATCCGAGTGGTGGAAAGTAAGTGTACAGCCTCGTCCAGGGTAGACTACTGATTTCCTTTCAAAAGCTCTGACTGGGCAAGATTCACTTTGGAATGCATTTGTTTTCACCTTCCCTTAGAAACCACTGCCACATTTACCGCAAAAGTCGGAGGTGACCCAATCCCGAACGTTAAATGGACAAAAGGAAAGTGGAGACAACTGAATCAAGGAGGTCGCATTCTGATCCACCAGAAGGGCGACGAATCGAAGCTGGAGATCCGTGACACCACAAAAACCGACTCTGGGTTATACCGATGTGTTGCCTTCAACAAACACGGGGAAATCGAAAGTAACGTCAATCTACAGGTGGACGAAAGGAAGAAGCAGGAGAAGATTGAAGGTGATCTTCGCGCCATGCTGAAAAAGTAAGTCCACTCAGAGCTGTGGAGAGGACTTCTTCCTCACAAAGGGTCCTCAGGAGGCAAGGACCAGCTTTGCAAGATTCAGCATAGAGAAGAGCATGGCTCAGGAGTGAGTGACTAGTTAGCCGGTCATGTTTAAGTGGAATGCAGTGGGCTGTTGGGATTTGCTTCTGAATGATGCTGAGAAACAAAGAGTGACATACATCCAAAAGCTTTTAAACAAAAGGAAATGGCCAATTACTACGTGTCCAATCTGAAAGGCCTTCTTTTACAAGGTTTTTTTATGCTATAGTTACCTAGATCAATTATTTTACACATTTCCATAATCAACAATAATTTCAATATAATTTGTGTTTCACCATAATTATTGAATTATCACTTACCTTTCCTTTCCACAGTTCTTTTTCATAGCATGTGATATTTAAGTGAAGTTTTTCACTTGATATTTCATATAACTGTCATTGAGTTCCTGATGACAAGGCTAGTGGGCACATGTCCATATTCTTTCCTTTCTTCAGTTCACTGATCAGATTTCAACACTGCCACAACACTCCAGTCTTCATCCATCCCATCACCAAACTGACTTTTTTTATTGTTTTTGATCAACATGATAAAATTAGCATTTCTTACTAAAGAACATTCAGCTATCATATAGTGAGGTAAAATACTGAGACTGAACATCTTTGAGTCATGACAGACAGTTCAAACTACTAAATTGAAGACACATGATTGACATTAACTTTTTTTTCAGGACTCCAGCCCTGAAGAAAGGATCTGGAGAGGAGGAAGAAATTGACATCATGGAGCTCCTCAAAAATGTGGATCCTAAAGAATATGAGAAATATGCGCGCATGTATGGCATCACTGACTTCCGGGGTCTCCTTCAAGCCTTTGAGCTGCTGAAGCAGAGTCAAGAGGAGGAGACTCACAGGCTGGTATGTCCTTCATTGCCACTGCATCCTGAGAAATGATCCATAGTTAAGATGGCAAATGCCTATCATATTAGCATAATGCCTTGAATTCTTCCAACACTCCATTTCTAGGAAACAATTTACCATACCCTAGCTATAAACTGTATTATAACCTAACAAACAGCAAGAATGGAAGTCAGAGGGCTGGAGAGATGGCTCAGTGGTTAAGAACACTGGCTGCTCTTCCAGGGGACTCAGGCTCAGTTCCCAGCACCCACATGGCAGCTCACAACTGTCTCCAGCTCTGGCTCCATGGGATCTGATGCCCTCTTCTGGCTAACAACCACACTTGAACGGTATACACACATGCATGCCAGCAAAACACACATACACATGAAAGAAAAATAAATCTTTGAAAAAATACCAATACAGATAAATAAAAATAAATCTTTAAAAACCACCAATACACATAAAATTTTTTAAAAGTTTAAAGAATGTAAATCATAGTCATGTACCTGTTAATTCCAATTCTTGTTTCTAATGTATTATTTTCCCCCTCAGGAAATTGAGGAACTAGAGAAGTCAGAGAGAGATGAAAAGGAATTTGAAGAACTTGTATCATTTATTCAGCAAAGGCTGACACAGACGGAGGTAAAATGAACTATGCTAATAATAAAATGTACAAAATTATTACTGGGAATTATATGGGAATGATGACTAACACATGCTAATTCTTCTAGCCTGTCACCTTGATCAAGGATATTGAAAACCAGACAGTTCTGAAAGATAATGATGCCGTCTTTGAAATTGACATTAAGATTAATTATCCGGAAATCAAGCTCTCCTGGTACAAAGGGACTGAAAAACTGGAGCCCAGTGACAAATATGAAATAAGCATCGATGGTGACCGGCATACACTCAGAGTCAAAAACTGTCAGCTTAAAGATCAGGGAAATTACAGGCTGGTGTGTGGTCCCCACATTGCTAGTGCCAAGCTGACTGTCATTGGTAAGTTAGAAACCATCTTAAAAGCCTTGGGAGATTGCTGTTGCTCGTGATGCTGTCTGTGATCATGTGGTGCTGATGCTGAGCAACATGTGTTCCTGTATCACACCAGAGCCTGCTTGGGAGCGGCATCTCCAGGATGTTACTTTGAAAGAAGGCCAGACTTGCACCATGACCTGTCAGTTTTCTGTGCCAAATGTGAAATCTGAGTGGTTCAGAAACGGCCGAATCCTTAAGCCCCAAGGCAGAGTGAAAACAGAAGTGGAACACAAGGCCCACAAACTGACCATTGCAGATGTCCGTGCCGAGGACCAGGGCCAGTACACCTGCAGGCACAAGGACCTGGAAACGTCAGCAGAGCTCAGAATTGAAGGTGGGTAAAAACCTGGGCAGAGTTACTGGCTGAGCACAGAGCACCAGCAAGTGTCCTTCGGCCCCTGCAGTCTCCCCTTCAAATAAATCTCAAAGGGTTCATGTCCTTATTCTGCCACACACACACAGATTCACACACTTGTCCTTATGTCAAAATCCATACACTTCAAAAGGAAAATATTCAACCTTGCATTTCTTTCAGATAAAAATCGGATTTTATTCTAGACTGATATTTGATTTTTTTTAATGATTGTTTTCTTGTTAAAAGCTAAATTTTATAATTCTCATACTGATAACTTATGGAGCCTAGAGGACAATATTGGAAATGGCAAAATGTTGCAGATATAAATCTAAAGCATTGTGATTAGTAATTGCTACTTTGTTTGTGGGACTTATTTGACTTTATGGGTATGAAATTTTATAGATAAAATTAACAACATATGTGATAAGTAATGGCTTTTTTTAAAAAATAGTGATTTCACTTAAGAATTCTACTCCCCCTTTCTGGCTCTCTGAAGAACAATTTCTGAGTTAAAGAGCAAGAATGCTTAATTTCCTCATAGTTAAGTTTTAGGCAGCTTACCTTGACCCATCCGGGATATTTTGTACTGTGTCTCATTATCTGGCACCATTTTAATTGTTAAAACAAAATTCTATTAATCTGATTTTCAGAGGCATTTTGAGTTCCTGAATTATTTTACAATGAATATTAGTGCCTCGTTTTAAAATGTTTAAAAAAAGTTAAATAACTTCACATTAGACTAAAGTTGAAAGTGCTTATCATTTTTTAAATAAGTGAATGCCTTAAAATATATTCACTGATGACAAAGCTTGCCAGTTATTATTTTCTGCAAGAGGCACATGATACTGTGATGTGTGTAGTCACAGATTTCCAGATAACATTCGGAGAGTCTACCCACTCCTAGCCATGCTCTTAGGAGCACACACTGCCCCTGGGGGTTGGCGCCTTCATATTTACCTCTCTGTGCCCAAAAAGTGGGTTTCTGAACTCTAGCAAGTCCTCTGAAATTTAGAATTGCAAATTTCCTGTTGAATTTGAAATCATTCCCCAGGGAAATCTCTATAAAAGAGAAAATTCTAGATTCTAAATAACAAAACCTGATTTTCTCAAGGTAAGAAAAGGCTTCACAGAGGAATTGACTGCAGGATTGCTTATCTGTTCTCTGGTAGGAACTGTCTTACTGCGTGAACAGTTTTGAAATTTAATTTGACTTTGGGTTCAAGTCTCCCTCCGGCATCTCCTTCACATGAATATTTTAAGGACTCTTGGGGATTTCCTTACACTCTCTATCAATCCTGTAGGAATGCCCTGAAGAATTGGAACAGTTTGATTACTAATACAAGAATGTGTCACTATTATTCTGAGCTTGCATTGGGGGATTCCTATCATTTTATAAGCGAATAAAAACAGAAGGCAAGCCTAGTCACACATACCTGTCATCCCAGACCCTTAGGAGGCTGGGCTGGGCAGGAAGATGGCACATTTGAGGTCAGCCTGGGAATCTTAGCTAGACTTTGTCTCATAAATAAATAAATAAATAAACAAACAAACAAACAAACAAATAAATAAATAAATAAAGTGCTTGGGATGATATAGCACTTCTTTGGGAGGCCCCTGGTTCAACCATAATATCACAAAATAGATAGATAGATAGATAGATAGATAGTTAGATAGATAGATAGATAGATAGACAGACAGACAGACAGATAGATGATAGACAGACAGACAGATAAGCTAATTTCACTGCGTCTGTTGGCACATGTTGTATACCCTATAGTTCAGCACTTGGAAGATCCAGGCAGGAGCATACCAGTTTGGGCCACATAATGAAACCCCATCTCAACCACCAAGAACTTTTAAGTAAAGAAATCACAGTAACAGAGATTCCTGTCCACACAATCTAACGTTGAATCCCTTTGGATTTAAACAGCTGAACCAATTCAGTTTACAAAGCGCATACAGAACATTGTGGTGAGCGAGCATCAGTCTGCCACTTTTGAGTGTGAAGTGTCCTTTGATGATGCCATAGTGACCTGGTACAAAGGACCAACAGAGCTGACTGAGAGCCAGAAATACAACTTTAGGAACGATGGCCGCTGCCATTACATGACCATCCACAACGTGACCCCAGACGATGAAGGTAATTGTGTGGACACTTTGCCAGTGAATGTATAGTATAATCCTCACCTTCACCTGTTTTTTCCACCCTTTAAGTATGCTATGTGATGTACCTTTAAAACAGAAAGAAAATACAGGTATAAACAAGCACATTGTATTTAACTAAAGAAGTGTATTAGGAAGCTAACGTCCAATGATGGTTCTCTCCAGGTGTCTATTCAGTAATTGCCCGACTGGAGCCCAGAGGCGAGGCAAGAAGTACTGCAGAGCTGTACTTAACCACCAAAGGTGAGGGTAGGCTGTGTGAACATGCCCCAGTCCTGAAGGCTAGCATTGTGCCCAGACTCTTCTTCATACCAAAACACTCTTTTTCTTTTGCAGAAATAAAACTTGAGATGAAGCCTCCTGGTAAGCTTTTTTTTTTTTTTTTTTTTAAATCTTTTCTTCTTCTTTTTAATCATTGCTTACAATAAGTTCAGTATTGGTGTCATTTTATAAAGACAGAAGCCCAGTAAAAATACACAAAGTTACCATTTCTCTTTTCAGTAAAATGTTACTCAGTAAAATAATTCCAAGCAAAGTGCAATGTAACACTTTATGAATCTGGGAAAAGGGAGTTAGGAAGGTTGCTAGCACAAGCATCCAGATAGAGTGAGTACAGAATTAAGCAAGTTCTCATAAGCATTGAACTGTGTGCCATGAACGGCTGAACATGGATTATCACTGTGTCTGCATGCTGCTGGTTGCTGTTGCGAGTACCCAAACAATGAGCATGTGTTCTCAGCTCCCCAGTGCTCATCACTATGTGTTATTTCCAGATATTCCTGATTCCAGAGTTCCGATTCCAACCATGCCTATCAGAGCAGTTCCGCCTGAAGGTAAGGCCCTACCCCTGCTGTCTGGGCACAGAGCACTAAGATTCCACAGCACTCTATCCACTGTCCACTTAGAAACCAGAGCAAACATGAAGTTACCATGATAACTAGGTATCAATATTGCTTGTTCCAAGTAAGCCTCTGGGTTGATAAAATGCATGAGACATCTCCTAAAACATGGTACTGATATGTATTTTTTTCCCAGAAATCCCGCCTGTGGTTGCTCCTCCCATCCCCCTTCTGCTGCCATTACCTGAGGAGAAGAAGCCACCAGGAAAACGTATGGAAGGTATCGCACTAACTAACTAAAGTAGTAAAACTTAAGAATTCCACTGTCTGACTGCGAAAAGGCGACTTCATATAGCTCGTGCTCCCTCTTGTGGTCAAGAAGCAGAACTGACTTCAAAATGCTATTCCTACTATATGGTTTGCAATTCTGAAAATGATCAGGTTAACTCAAACACTATGCTTAGTTTTAAAATATTGCAAGGGAATAACTTAGATGTTAATTAAAATTAAGTTTATTTCACATGCACCTGACTACTGTGCTTAACAATCTGATAATAATGAAACCAGTTCGTTGGGCAGCTTATAGAAATACACCATATTTGTTGAGAGGCAAACTGAAAGTTGTGGTTTGTTTTCTCTTCAGTTATACTTTTAACTACTCTCTGTAAGTCACTCTTTGTACAAAACATGGTTGAGAATGTCTTTGATATACTTGATTGAGTCTTTTGTGGGAGGTGTATTTGTGTTTGTAAACTGGTAGACACCCGTGGTCCCAGCTCTGCAGACAGAGACAGGCTGATCACCACAGGCAAAAGGCCCACAAAATGAACTGGATGGGGCTACATATTAAGACCCTGTCTCCAAAGCCAAACAACAAGTTGCCTGAGACTTCTGGAGTTACAAATTCAAAGTTGCTAGAATAATTAATTCTCTCAGCATAGCTATAAAAAAGCCAACTGGTCAAAGTTAGGTTTTCCCATAACCTTGGGTCACTACCACTATAATAACATAATGGGTGTGACGTGGAAGTCTCCTAATGTCTGCCCTCTGCAACTGATATTAAATGCTCGTGCTATTTTTCAGCCAGTTTCAAAGAAATCCAATATTGTGACTAATACACTTTCAATAAAAGAGAGAAACATGCTTGTAATTTATATGAGCATACTTGAATACCTGTCACCTACTGGTGGTGGCACAGAGAGGAACGATCAGAAATCATAAGTTAGATTCAGGATGTCTTTGTGGTCAGAAGCAATCATTAGTGTTAAGAAAAGATTTGTCCTTTAAATCGAAATGTCAACATGGCTGCTGGTATTCATTGCAAAACCCAAGACTTTAAATCAGATTTTGAAAACCAAAGGGTGTGTTCCCTGTTAACAAATCCTAGCAGCCATGAAGAATATGGTTAGGAACCATGATCAGAAAGCATGGCTAGCAAGCAGCGGCCACACCCCATACGTATACCATGGGTTGGACTCCTAGTATTCTGTTTTTGTTCTCCTGACAAATTTGGTCTCTACACTCAAGTGAAAGACAGGAAAAAGCACAACTTCTCCATCGCTCACCTTCCACTAATGCTGCCTCTTTCCCATCACACAGTCACACAGCCAGAGGACATACAAATCACACTACAAGTTCCATCTACCTCCCTCCAAAATCTTTTTTTTTTTTTTTTGCTTTCTAGTACAAGATTTTTCCGAAACAAGTATCTGGCAATAAAGTTTACTTTATCTTGTTCTCACTGGCATCTGGAAAATAAAATTGAAATGTCCTTAAAACATTTATGTTACTTATATCTGACTCTTTTTTTTTTTTTTTTTTTTTTTAGTGACCCAAAAGTCTATGAAGAAAGATACCAAAAAAGTTGTTGCAAAGCCCAAGGAGGAGGCACCACCACCAGGTATTATAATAAACTTTAAAAATCAAATAAAAAATTAGCCCAAAAGTGGGTTTTAAGTTGTCATGGTGGATACGTACTTAGGAGTGCAGGAAGCCGGTAGAGCAGGAATGGGAGTCACCAGGTGGTGAATCTCCCCTCATCTCTCGCATCCTCTTCGACTCCCCCACCCCCATCCACGCCTGCCTCTGGCTCCCTTGGCACAGAGAAGGAATGCTTGCTATCTACAAGGGATGGGTTGAAGGAGACCTTCCCCTCTAGTCCCAGGGCGGCTCTTGACCAAGTCCTCCCAGCAGGAGTTCAGGGGTTCAGGGGTTCAGGGGTTCAGGGGTTCAGGGGTTCCGGACATCAGTGTCCCATGATTCTGCTGCAGCCCAGCTTGGGACCCTTCACTGCTTTTCCTTATCTTAACATTTGAAGGAAGAAAACAGCATCTTTAGAGGAAATGTAATACATCTTAACAAGGTTGATGGAAGATATTTACATGACAAATGTATTTTTTTAAGTAAAAAAACAAAACAAACAAAAAAAAAAACCAAAAAAAGTAGTTCTAACCCTCTTCAGGAAGATGGAAAGCACAGCAGCCTCCTACCTAGAGCCAAACCCAGGAGCACAGGCACCATCCTCCACATAGGCTTTCCTGAGTGGTCCCTTGGAAAGCATGGGTGTTTGGTGAATCTTATATTTATATTTAAATTAATAACTAGAAAGAGCAAAAGTGTGGGCTTTAAGCACTAGACACACTATACATTCCTTTGCTATTTCTTCTACGTTTGAATTCTTTAAAACCAGCCTAAACTGGAATGAAGTGCCTGCCAGCCTCTGAGCATTTTGTTAACCTGACCTGACATAGCCACTTGCATTAGCTTGAACATGATGGGGGTTCCATGATGCTCCTGTAAAGGTTGCTGCATTAGTAATAATTCATTATGCAAATGACCGTGATAATGCTCTAAATTGGTAGACATTAAACAATACATAGTCTAAAAATAAACATGCACTCTGTGTTTTTTGAAGTGCCAAAAGTTGCCAAGAAGCCCCCGCCTCCCACTCCCATGATTCCAGCAAAAGGCAAGTAAAAAGGAATTGTTAAGCATTTGATTATTTACTTCTGAATTCTGCATGGATCCTCTTTATTATTTTTTAGTGTTAGGCTTCCTGGTTGTTGTAAAAGTTTCAGGGCCTCTCTGCCTTTGTGAAGGGTGCTAGAAACAGTGGCTATTCCTCACCTGCAGCCACAAAGGGGGCGGGGCCAGGGCGGGGCAGGGTGGGACAGCAGTGTGAGATGGAAAGGAAAGAGCCCTTTCTAAATTTTATCTTGCAATCCACACAAATATTAAGGATTTATAAATAATGCTGATCTCAAAGACATTTTAAAATCTGTTATATAAAAAATGGAACTGCTTTGACTACCTAATTTTTCATTTGTCATTATTCAACTGACTAGTGAGTCATAAAAAAACAGAAAAGTAGGTTCCAAAAGAAATGCTTTCACAGAAAGAGAGAATTAAAGATTAACTGCAGAAACATTTACTCTGGATTAACGCTGTTAATGTTTTCAAGTCTTAGTGTTCTGTGAGAACTTACTAGAATCTCTCCCAACTGGAGTTCACATAGAACAATGGAAGGGCTATCAATGTGAAGCCATCTATAGAATCCATACTTTTGACACTAGAAGAAAATCCTCAGATCAAGGGCAAAGAGCATCCTGATACTGTCATGTTGCCTAGTTATGAAAACAGAATCCATGCAAATCAAGCCATAAGAGATTATCAGTCTAATACCACAGCATCTGAAGTGCTCGATACTGAATGACTGTGGATTTCCCTTGAATGAAGCCTTCCAATGGATGTAATTAATATGATTTTCCCCTCCTTTTTCTCCTCCTCCCCCACCCCACCCCCATTCTTTTCATTTTTCAGCTTCTGAAATTATTGATGTGTCCTCTAAGGCTGAAGAAGTAAAAATAACAACTATCACTAGGAAGAAAGAGATTCACAAAGAAAAAGAGGCTGTGTATGAGAGTAAGCAAGCAGTCTATGAGAAGAGAGTTCACATAGAGCCTTGGGATGAGCCCTATGAGGAACTGGAGACAGAGCCGTACACAGAGCCGTACGAGGAACCCTATTATGAAGAGCCAGACGAAGACTATGAAGAGATCAAGGTGGAAGCTAAAAAGGAAGTCCACGAGGAGTGGGAGGAAGACTTCGAAGAAGGGCAAGAATACTACGAGAGGGAGGAGGGCTATGATGAAGGGGAGGAGGAGTGGGAAGAGACTTACCAAGAAAGAGAAGTAATTCAAGTCCAGAAGGAGGTCCATGAAGGTACGCATGCACTGGGTGGCTTTTCTTCCTCTCTTCCTCGTTTTCACTCAGCTCCTTATACTTCCGATGCTATCACCTGGTTTACAATGGGCATGAGAGGAAAAAAAAAAAAAGATCATTGTGGTTTCTCCAAGCTCATGGCCCTCGCATTATCTGGTCTGTAGACTAGTCCTTATCGGCCGCTATAATTAAGCGTTCATGTTGCAGGTGAAACCATTTAATCCTAGGACTAAGGCTGTATCTCAGCTGCTGTTTTCTAATCGAGGAGCTCAAAGTTCACTGCATTGTCACTTAATTCAGTTTTGAAACTCTGCAGGAGAGTTATATTAGTCATGTGCTCCCCAACCTGACAGATTCTTTACAGGATGATAAATTATTCTTCGCTTTTTAACATTTGCAACAAACACAGCTATTAGAATTGACTGATTTGAGCATCCCGGCTTGTCTTGTGTTTTTATTAAAGAATTACATGAGAAGAAAATCCCAGCCAAAGTGCCTGAAAAGAAAGCACCGCCTCCCAAAGGTACGCGATTAGAATCATTAAACCAATCCGAGCCTTCCTGTCTTTACCATGGCTTGTTCGGCAAGGCTGTCTGAATCCAATAGACACAACTTCTTCTCTGAGCTTTACTGTTCCTGTGAACTTTCTCTGGAGAATTTATATCTACTTGAAATATTAAAAATACTAAGATAAAAGAGTGTTACAGTATGTTTAAAATAAATATAAACACTCCAGGACCTTGTGCTTACAGTTAAGAACACCAAACCTACCTGTCTTTAAAAATATTTTATATATATATTTGCATACATATATACATACATATATGTGTATATAAAGAGCAAGAGAGAATTTTAATATTTAGAATTTAGTGAATTCTAAAAGTACTGCAATTTCTTTAAAATATTTGCAGTTGTAAAGAAGCCAGTAGTTGAAAAAATTGAAAAGACTTCTCGAAGAATGGAGGAAGAAAGAGTTCAAGTCACCAAAGGTATAGATACCATTTATAGAATGTTCTAGTAACATGTACATAAGTCATCTGCTCTCTGATATAACTTATAATAATGCTCATGCATTATTTATATAGTTATCCAAATGGAGATATTTTTAAAATTTGGGGCTAAGAAATATCCTTCACAATACAAATATATCTGTACATATTTTTTAAGTACCCGAAGTTTCCAAGAAGATCATTCCACAGAAACCTTCCCGGACTCCAGTGCAGGAAGAAATAATTGAAGTGAAAGGTATACATCTTTATTTAAGCTACAAGCTCCAATTATTGTAATTTGTGCATATGGATATCCGAACAAACATTTCTAAATAATTCAAAAGCACCATGAAAACTGCACATTTTAAGAGCACACATTTTATGTTGGGTTATACCTATGTATAATTCAATAACTTTATTTTTGCTTTAAGTCTTGCTTAGAAATTACTTTTTTAATTTAAGGAAGGTTTTGTGTTTAATGAGTAATCTTCTAACTTTATCATGCAGTCTATTGCATTGCATATAATATTTCCCATCCTCTAATTTATATGAATTGATCCTAATAGATTTGGGAAAGTAGTGTGTTGTGTGTGAAGAAGTTATGTCTATTTGATTCTCATTTAATAGTACTTGATACAAGACTGCATGAGTTGTTTGACCAAACAGGTCAAAACATGATTTGTTTTCTTCTTGAAACTGAATTTGCTCTTAATCTACCACACTAACCCACTCAATAAGTGTCGAAAGATTTACGTATAGTGTGCCATCTATGTGTCTCATCTGATGTCCTGTCCCAGAAAAAGAGATACTGACATGGCAACGCTCTTTTTAAAGTACCAGCTGTGCATACGAAGAAGATGGTTATCTCTGAAGAAAAGATGTTCTTTGCTTCTCACACAGAGGAGGAGGTGTCCGTCACAGGTATATGGCAGTTTGGAACTTGAGAGCTCAAGACGCAGAGTTTTTTATCCCTTCTTGCCTAATGCATGAGGCTGTGGGCATTTCTTTCTCCTTGCATTTCCCTGTCATCTTTCTCCTTTCATGTCTGTCAGCTTAATCTCTTGTCTTGGTATTCTTAGTAAATTACAATCGCCATTCACAACATGATCCGTCAGTAATTAATGTGTGTGTGTTTTTAAAGTCCCCGAGGTACAAAAGAAAACTGTCACTGAAGAGAAAATTCATGTTGCGGTTTCCAAAAAGATTGAACCACCACCCAAAGGTATCAATAATTCATTCTAAGTTTAAAATGTTTTCAGGCAAAATTCACAGTCAACATCTAACTACACTGATTATAAGTGTCAGAATTAGTCACACAGTTGACAGACCTAGAGTCTGTGTGGACAGAGAAGTCACTGGAGGAGGAAGTGGCAAGACCACAGTAAAGCACAGGCATGACACACACGAGGCTCCATTCTTGTCTCTGGACATTTACAATCCAGTGACTTTTGTATTTGGACATCAGATGTGATGAACACCACCCCCCAATGCCACCAGCTCACCAAAGCCTTGTTTCAAATGTGAAGAATCTTCTTAGTTAGGAGTTTAATATACCAGAAGTATTAAAAACTAAGTTTTGTAAATTTATCATTTAATTAAATTATATTAGACATTCTTTAATACTCAAAACACACAACTTCTTTTTCTGCATTGACCACTCTCTGTGTTTCTGTGGTGGTTGGCATCTGCTGTTTGTGCAACAAGAATGCAATATGATGGAGACCTGCTGGCCAACTCTTCCCAACTCAGAACTGGAGACTATCAGTTACAACAGTAGCCAGGGTATCAGGGTTTACCCCACCACTGAAATCAAAGGGTTCAGTAACCACTGCGCAAGGTAGTGAAATCCCAGCACTCAGCTAGGGCTACATAGTAAGACCCTGTAGGGAGGGAGGGAGGGAGGGAGGGAGGGAGGGATGGAGGAAGGGAAACACTCTAGACTTTACACCAAGGTTCCATCCTCTTTCCCAATCCAAATTTAATATATAAAAAATACTTAATATCACCTAATGCAATTGTTCTCTTGCAACTGACTTTAAAAGAAACAAGAGTTCTTCCATCTATTTCTGAGAAAGTAGAAACTCGTGCAATTAAAAGTGACAAATAAGTTGGGGTTCAGGATTTAGCTCAGTGGTAGAGCGCTTGCCTAGCAAGCACAGGCCCTGGGTTCGGTCCTCAGCTCCAGAAAATAAATTTTTATACCAAGCTATTTAGCTGTCTCCACACATCCCAGTTTCTAATCCATAGTCTCTTGCATCCAACTGGCATAAAGGGGGAATATCTACTCTTGACTCCTATCATATAAGAACGTACACCTTGTCAGGATGAACAGTTTCTTGAACATAGTGCATTTCTCTTAAAGTCCCTGAACCACATAAAAAGCCAGTTCCAGAAGAAGTTGTTCCTGTTCCCATTCCTAAGAAGGTGGAACCTCCAGCACCCAAAGGTAGAATAACATTTCTTGGCTTCTGTCTTTTTGGATCTTTTGTGTGGGGAACCTGTGCATTAACCAAATGGTGTCAGTAAACAGTCTCTCATATACTTAATTCTCTATCTACCATTTTGATTAATTTGTGGTAATACATGTTAATAACAGTTCCAGATGCCAGACCATCCTAAGTGGGTATTTGTCTGCCTCCTGTCATATGTGGGATATCTAACTGGTATCGATGTACTAAACCTCCCATCCTGCCACAAGTAGAGCATACTAAATTACTTTTTAATTCTTAAGCTCTTAATGAGGCTTTATGCTTTACTATAATCTTTAATGTCTCAGAAGGAGACTGTAGCATTCGACACCGTTTCAACAATGTTGTCTTTAAAGTTTCCGAGGCTCCCAAGAAACCTGTGCCAGAGGAGAAAAAGCCAGTTCCTGTTCCCGTGAAGAAAGAGCCAGCTGCTCCTCCAAAAGGTATGCAGAACTGCCTGTGGAGACAGCCATCGCCCCAGGGGCCAGCTCTGCTCTGAATAGGCTTCATCTGTGCCACATTGTCCTCGACTCTTGTCTCTTTGGCAAATTCCTCTTGTTTAAAACATGTGTCACCTTTGGGGATATACTCTTGTTATATATTATTTATGATTCTAAACATTCCTAAGGCAGTGCCAAAAAAGTGTTATTAAAAGAAGTAGCTATGTCAAACTGCTACCTTAAATGTTTACTATCATCATGGAGGATTTGTGAAATATTTGAAGAAATTGTGAAATTTCCTCGGACATGTTTATAGAACAAAGCATCTCTCTTTCACTCTTGCATGTGACTTTTTCATTAAGATATTGTTGTGGGGCTGGAGAGATGGCTCAGAGGTTAAGAGCACTGACTGCTCTTCCAGAGGTCCTGAGTTCAATTCCCAGCAACCACATGGTGGCTCACAACCATCTGTAATGAGATCTGGTGCCCTCTTCTGGCCTGCAGTCACATATGATGTATACACAATAAATAAATAAATAAATCTTAAAAAAAAAAAAAAAGCCGGGCGGTGGTGGCAGTGCATGCCTTTAATCCCAGCACTCAGGAGGCAGAGGCAGGCGGATCTTTGTGAGTTCGAGGCCAGCCTGGTCTACCAAGTGAGATCCAGGAAAGGCACAAAGCTACACAGAGAAACCCTGTCTTGAAAAACCAAAATAAAAGATATTGTGTGTTGGTTATGAGGCGACTGCAGGGAGGCAGTGCCAACTGGAGGGGCTTAGTAGAAGTGAGTGTCACCTAGACACAGATGAACCCAATGTTGGATGGCTGTTCTGCCTTAAAGCCCATGATGGCAAGTCTGCAGTAGGGAAGAGTTTAGACACTTATTTTCCTTGTATGTCTTAAAATGAATCAAACATACTGAAAACATTTGGGAGTACATTCTAAATGACAGACGTTCTTACAGAAAAACACCTGTGCATACACACACAACATTTTGTGACATAGAGGTCCCCAAAGCCATTGACACTCTGTCCTACTGAAAGACCTGTTCCAGAGGGTGTTCTGTGTCTTGATTATACTTTAGGCAACCAGAAACAGAAACTCAGAATGCCGTCAGCAGTGGAAAGTTGCATGGATAAGTGTGTTCTACAGCACTGTAGTTGTTGTTGAAAAGATCGCAAAGTGTCGTGATTTATCTCCCTTTCAAAACAAAGAATAAAGAGACTCTTTTTCTATATGGTCTACCCACACTCTACATTATTAGTATAATCACTGACTGGCTTGTTTTCATCAGATCACACCAATGGTGGTAAAGAGAAAACTAAGTCAGTAAAATGCTGTGTTCAACACTCAGAACTCATGTACCTATATTTAATTACAAAAAAAAAACCCCAAAAACCAAAAAAACAAAAAACATGTTGGAACACTCGTATAATCACAGAATTAGGGACTTGGGGGAGTAGAGACAATTGGCATTCCCTGGGGCTCACTGGTCAGTAAGTCTCTAGCCTACTTGGCAAGGTCTTAGCAAGTGAGGGACCTTGTCTTAAAGGAAAAAAAAATGAGTTCACAGAACCCAAGAAATAACACCCAAGGTTATTCCTACCCTCCCAAAACACACACATACATATCTACACACACATGAACACATATACACAAACACACACACACATACACACACACATACCATACTAACATAAAAGAATGAATTCTATACACATTTCTGTTACATCACACATTTTTGTCATTTAAATGCTTCTAAAACATTATATGTAGCAGTTACTATATCATGACTTTGAAGTGGGATCTTTCTGCATTGCACCAATGCAGTCTATAACATTAATGGGCTGTGTGTTGCACTGGGGATGTGCCGGTGTCCATTTATGGAAATGAAACATGCTGGCACTGACCTGCTATTTTAAAATTTTAAGTCCCAGAGGCTCCAAAGAAACCTGCTCCTGAAGAAAAGATTCCTGTTCCTGTGACAAAGAAGGAGGCCCCACCAGCTAAAGGTAGGTTGGCTTGCCTAGTGAGCAAGCCCCATTTTTATGACTTGAGTGCAAAACAGTTTATGTTATCTGTTAACTGAGTTTGTTTGATTCAAAGTGGACGTTTTATGATCAGTGACGATGCCACAAAAGTGTCTGTCTACCTGTCTAGTCTCTTTCAAAATAATTACATATTAGCTACTTTGAAAAACATAAGCCCAATTCTACAAATGTCTTTTCAAGTTCCTGAAGTGCAGAAGAAAGTTGTCACTGAAGAAAAAATAACCATCATTACTCAAAGAGAAGAATCCCCACCACCAGCAGGTACCCCATCTCTATAAAATAACCATATCTTTCTCCTAAGCTTCTTTAATTGCATGTCTTCATTTATGGGCCTGCTTGTTCTGTGTTCATTCACCTTTATAAGATTTTTATAAAAAATAAACAAATATTCTTCAAGTGCCAGAAATACCAAAGAAGAAAATTCCTGAAGAAAAAAGACCTGTTCCTCGAAAAGAAGAAGCTCCCCCACCAAAAGGTATCATCAGGCCTTCTTACAAAAGCGATCTTTTACAGGGGAATGCTTCAAGGCAAGGATGGCTTGTGAGCTTTGTGGTGTGGGGGTGCCATGTGGGTGGGTGTGCTCTGTGCTGGGCTCCAGTGGGAGAGTGCCAGAGCTCTAAATGTGCATAATGTTTCTAAAGTGCCAGCTCCACCTAAGAAACCTGTCCCTGAGGAGACTGTCCCAGTTCCCATCCCTAAGAAAGCTCCTCCCCGAGGTAGGATTGCTTCTAGAGACCTCTTGTAGTGTGTGAGTTCTTGCTCTGTTCGTCAAGTCTGTTCCCTGCTGCCTCTCCTTGTCTCCCTTCTGAGAGACTTTCCTGTGCATGTTCTTGGGATGTGTAACTTCTTTCTCCACTTTTCTAATGAAAGTGGTATACTGCAAGATGTTCCCAAACTCTTGGGAGAAAGGGAATTGGGGGTAACTCTTGATTTTTAAGCTTCAACACTGATGCTTTCTTAAAGCTGAAGTTTCTAAGAAAACCGTTGTGGAAGAGAAAAGATTTGCTGCTGAAGAAAAACTATCGGTGGCAGTTCCTCAGAGAGTGGAAGTCATGCGGCATGAAGGTATATAACCAGACGGGAGGAAGGCTGTGTCTGTATGCTCCTATGGAGTCTCTCTTTAGGATGTAAATATTTTCATCCAAACCTGGTTTTATCTTGTGTTGGTGTTGGAATGCATCTGCCTGCAGTGGTCTTCTAGAACCATCTTTTGCGTCTACTTTGATCTTGAGTCATTCTTAGAAAGTGAATAAGGTGTTGGAAAAGAGATTGCTTTGGATTTGGACACCCTGGGGAATAACTGAATTATCTTTCTTGGTCTTGGGCTTCAGTCTCCTCTTGTCTCACTTCTCACTGCCTCTTGTAGTTAGAAAGTCCTATCTCCTAAGCAGATAGGAGGATCTTCATCCATCTGTAGTGAACATGTGGCCACTGGATGTATATTCCAGCACACTGAGTTTAAATCAAATCTTATCTTTTAACCTATCTGCAGAGGAGGAATGGTCCTACTCTGAAGAAGAGGAAAGAGTGTCTGTTTCGGTGTATAGGGAAGAGGAGAGAGAGGAGGAGGAAGCAGAGATCACAGAATATGAAGGTAAATGACAGAAATGCGTGAGGGATGATTGCTGGAGGGAATCAAAAGGAACGACATAGATTTCATCTAGGGGCTTAATATATGTTCCTTTTAAACCAAAATACAAGATTCAAGAGCATTCATCCTCCAAGAGTGAACACCCTATGAAGTTCTTTTCCATCTCTTCTTTGGCTATTCAGAGGAAATGGCTTTGTAGTTATGGATAACTAAAGGGGGCAGGTATCCTCATGTGGCTTCCACCTTTTGTGAGGCGGGACTTGGCTTCAGTGTGGTCGACTGATAGAAGGATGTCACCTTGGCTATCTGATACATAAATGGTGTTCTCAAACTGTGTGTTCTACAACACACAAGTCATCCTGTGTGCATCTATATATATGCACACATGCATAACTCATATAAAAGTCCTGTTAAATATTAACCTTACAAAGAGTGACTTATTTTGATGTTTTCTATTTTGTTTTGGTCTACTCATTTAAAAATACAAGTGATGATCCAGTAAATGGACTGTCCGGTTCCTAATTCACCCTTATTCACTCTTTAAAACGAAACAAGAAAATATATGATATATTACCTTCCAGAAGTCAAAGGCATATTTGTCCAAAACAATGAATAGAAGGAGCTTTTTCTCAAATCCACATATAGAAAAAACAATCATGTAATATCTGTCATCAGGCAAACTTGTCAAGAGGTCCCAACAACTCCCTGTTGCCTTTAATGATTGAAACAATAAACTTTATTTTGTTGTAATTCCCATTTGGGGAAATAAAGCACTACTAGATTTCCTACTAAAATCTCACACTCTAGCAAACACTGTATATCCAAAGGAATGTTCCTAAGTAGGGACAGAGGTAGTTAGTTCTGTTTTAAAGGAAAATGGGTGCATTCATGACTAACTTGACTCCCTCCCTAATGTTAAGTAGATTATCAGCACCTTAGTTGTTCTCAAGCACATCTCAGGCTAATAAAAGGCAAATCTTTGTACCACCTTTCTCCACTTGGAAGAAAACTCCACATAAAATCCAGTGTTTCCAAATTTAGTAGGATGGCTTAGAATGCAGTAGGGTAGGCATGACTCCCAAACAATCCTACCCATTGGGTTGTATTTCCTGAAATAGGCCACAATAGTAGGCATGGTCAGAACTCTGGCAGGTTTGAAGATTCCATCCTTCCTAGAAATGTTTGGGAAGTCCCACAAAGCATACACATGGAACTTTCTCATCTCATCGGCCTGAGACAATTTCACTTCTTATTACAATAACATATAAACTTCCTTCAGTGCTCCAAACTCAAAGTAATAGAGAGCAAGACACTCAATGAATCTTGTACCTGCATTAAGCTGAAAAGCTGAATGGGCCTTTAGGCTGCTTTGCATTTTAGGCAACTCGTGTATTTTTAATTAGCCCTTTCTATTCTGTAATAAACTTTACACACACAGGCTCAAACATACATGAGGTCTCTTGTCTCTTCTACCATAGCTACCCACACAAAACTGGGGAGTGGGGGCATGAACTACCTTGCTTTTACACTTGTCTATGTTTCTGCCTTTCTGTCTTCAAACCTAGAGTGTCAGATTTCATTTATTTATTTATTTATTTATTTATTTATTTATTTATCTATCTGTTTATTTACTTATTTATTTATTATTTTTGAAACCTAGCTTCAAATCCTTGCGCTCTTGTTGATTTAGTCACTGGAATTTTTTTTCATGCTCATGTCCTGTTATTTATGTGAATTTGAGCCTTACTGTCTGTATGATATGCACTAAATTAGTGAGGCCAATGCTCTTTATGAAGGCATATGCTCTGACTCAACTATTCTTTGGGTATTTTAATTGGAAACAATCAGGGATTCAGCAAATGCTAAAGTCTGGCAATATGGATTACTCTATTGAAATGAAAAAAAAAATACAGCTAAAATTAAACATGAAAAAAAATCTACCATTTTTTCTTCTTTGAAATTAATGTCCTTGAAGTGATGGAAGAGCCTGAAGAACATGTTGTAGATGAAAAGCTGCACATCATCTCTAAGAAAGTAGAACTCGAACCAGCCAAAGGTACATCAACTCTTAATTTTATCTCTAAGAAAGTGGATCTTGATCCAGCCAAAGGTATACCAACTCTTAATTTTATCTCTGTATTGGTTTATTCCATCCTTTATGCTCTCTTAGGTCTAATTTACCACCAATATTAGAAATACTAATAAATAGCATGACTAATAAAAAGGTCCCCTACATATTTATTGAAAAAAACTGTACATTTTCTACAAGTGTATTTTATAATCTTTTCAAGTGCCTGAGAAGCATGAAAAGAAAATTATACCAAAACCAAAAGTTCCTGCTAAAATTGAGGAACCTCCACCCACTAAAGGTACAGTTTCTCTCATAGATGGGCAACACTGTCTGTCTTGACATATATAATAATGCATCACTAAGGTTCTGTCAGAGTTTGTCCACAAACACTGTGTTAATAGTCATTAATGTTGGTGTACATGTGATCTTTACGGAGTTATGCACGCCCCCAAAATGACACTGCCTAAGAGAATTCAAACTGATATTCTCAATCTTTCAAAAGTTCCTGAACCACCAAAGAAAATTGTACCTGAGAAGAAAGTTCCCGCTCCAGCTCCTAAAAAAGAAAAGGTGCCACCAGCCAAAGGTATATTGGGGTTCATTTTGTCCATAAGTAATACCTCACTCCCTATCTTCATGTTAAATTGATGCATTGTTCAAATCTTGATCACACTGAGAAGAAATTAAGTGTACATATGTTTGGCACTCTTTGCACCATGGTTGACTCCATTGCCTGATGTTTTCAAAGCTCCTGAAGAACCAAAGAAGCCAGTTCCAGGAAGGAAAGTTCCTGCAGAAGTGGTTGAGATAGAAGAACCTCCACCGACCAAAGGTAAATGCCATCCCCCAAAAGAAAAAATAAACATACAGAGTGTTATCTTTCTTTCTTCCTTTGGCTACCATCCTTTGGATCATAATTTTTCTATGTAGATTGTTAGTGTCTGTCTGTGATGGTGGTGTGCTATGGCTTTGTGGAGTATTACTTACTTGTTGTAATGTTCAGTTGTGTGTGCCTTATAAATTCTTCTATTCTAAAACCACAGTACTCTCTGGTGAGTAGATATGTAAGTATGAATATATATGTATGTATTATGTATGTATATATTCTACTCTTAAGTGTTACCACATGCTAATCCTAAAATTATCTTCCAAGTGACAGAGAGGCACATGAAAATTACCCAGGAAGAAAAAGTTCTTGTGGCTGTAACTAAAAAAGAGGGACCTCCAAGAGCAAGAGGTACATCAGCCTTTCCATACGTCAGTGGGAAGGATGCATTGGCGGTTCAGTGGTAGAATTCTTGCCTCCCATATGTCAGTGCTGTCTTGTCTTAACTCTCTTGAAAAGCACACTGATTGTGGGGCACAGAGGGGAGGGTGGTCACCGTCCTCCTTTAAAATGTTGTGGAATGTCAGAAGTTCAGGAAGTATCGAGTCTTTTCTGTCGGGGTCACTACTGTGTGGTTCGTCCTTTCTGTGGTCTGAATGAAGTGAGCAATTCCTTAAAGTAACATCTGTCTTCAAAGTGCCAGAGGAACCTGAGAAGGTTGTCCCTGAAGAAAAGTTTCCCAAACTCAAACCCCGGAGAGAGGCGGAGCCACCAGCTAAAGGTATATGACTCTTTAAAGGGATAGAAATAAACTTGTAGGTATTGAAATGAGTGGCATAGAACCGGCATCATTAGGGAAGCTGATTTAAATGGATATCGAAAGAAAAATAAGTAAGCTATCCCATATCAGTGCAAAATTAAACATTCGGATTCTAGAAAGTACTCTTTCTCTACCCTGCCCCCAAACATGCACAGTTTACATTAAAATGTATTTGTTGTCAGTCATGTGTCTGTTTGTTCCATACATTAAACTCATCTGTCTAGATGTCTGTTTTATGTGGTAATCATTGGTGAATTTTTTTTCTTTGATTCAATATTCTGCTTTGTCCCAGAGGAATCTTGGGAGCAGGGGATAGAATTAAGGTGAGGATAGCGTTTGTGGAATTCAGGTTTCTTTAAGGTTGTCCGTAGTTCCATAGTCACTGTTACAGCCTCTCTTATGCTCTTACAAAGCCTCCTGATGGCTCAGCATCTCAAAGCATTAAGTGGCCTGGGGAAGTATTCACAGGTGTATGGAACAATGTTGATTTTCAGGCCTGTTGATTTTTTTTTCTTGCAATTTCAGTTTAAGTTTAAAGACACATCATGTTAGGTTTTGTTCTTGGATTTTTCATGCAAAAGTTCTCTTAACAACACAATTATTTCCAGACTCTTGGGATTTACTTTGAATAATTACTCTTTTAAAGTGACTGAAGTCAGAAAAAGAGCTGTTAAAGAAGAAAAGGTGTCCATCGAAGTTCCAAAGCGAGAACCCCGACCCACTAAAGGTACATTGCGCTTTGACTCAATCATACAAAGCATTAAACCGTGTGTCTCTTTATCTGCTAGCTGCCAATCTATCCCCCTGCTGTCCTCGCTTACTGCTAACTCAAGTCAAAGACTTGAACATTTGACATCACGATTAGTCAGTTATGATACTTTTACCATCAAAAGATAATCAAGGTCACCCATAGCCAGTGTGGGAGACAGTCATAAAGGAATGGAATCAAAATACATTATCACTAAATGGGCCTCAAATAAAATACTGCCTGGTATCGATATTATTCCAGAAGTAACTGTAATGGAAGAGAAGAAATGGTCTTACACCAGAGAAGAAGAAACTGTCTTAGAACACCGAGAAGAGTATGACGATTATGAAGACTATGAGGAGTATAAGGAATATGAGGAGTATGAACCCACAGAAGAATATGACCAGTATGAAGAATACGCAGAGCGTGAGCTTGAACATTATGAGGAGTATAAAGAGCAAGAAGAATATGTCCCAGGTATGGCTGAACTACAGGTCACATTAAGTATGCATAGATCCCATTAGGATGGGATGGCAGTCGAGGTAAAAGAACTTTGTGTCACTTAGTAAATTCAACATTTTGAATCACTTAAGGAAGGGAACATAGCTCTATAAATCTTAAGGTTACTGTTAGGCTTCATACCTACAGGGCTCTCATCTTCAAAATCCACACTAACTGCCAGTAAAGACAAAGCATCCTTTTTAACCTGATGAGACAATGTGTGCGCACATATGGCTCTGACTCTAGATACTTTCTTTACTGTAAAATAAATAATAAACACACATGAATAAGTTCTGATTAGAAATTTGAAGTGAATCCATACACTTTCACTTCAGGTTTTTCTTTGTTTCTTTGAGAAGATTCTGCACACTCACATTGATGGCATTGAACACCAGTTAAGGAAAGAGAGCGTTAGCTTCCTTAGGGCTCCTACAGCCTTTTCTACTTGGACCTCTGATGCTTATTCTAGAGGTGGTGCTTGCACGGTGGACAGAGAAGAGCAGTTCTTTCAATTCACTGATTCTATTTAAGGATTGGTTTTGAAATGTGCCCTACAGTCTAACACTAACTACTTTGTATATGCTTTTAAAGAACCCAAGAAGCCTATTCCAGCAAAACCTGTCCAAGAACCAGTGCCTGCCAAACCCAAGGCCCCACCTCCAAAAGGTAGAGTGAGAACATTATCGGTTACAAAATCTTGTGTTTTCTCTGTCTGTCCACTGTGGATATGAGTTCAAGTGGATGTTTATAAAGTGTGTGTGGCAGGGGGTGGGAGTTGGGACTGCTAACGTGGTGTGCACTCTATTTCTTAACATTTTGTTCTCATGCTCAAAAGTCTAGTTTGCATTTGTAAAGCTCTTACATTGGTCTTTTAAAGTGCTGAAGAAAGCTGTTCCTGAAGAAAAAGCACCTCTGCCTATTCAAAAGAAACTTAAACCTCTGCCACCCAAAGGTACATGATGGAACCATAACTGTCCCACGCAACATCGTCACCTCCGTCTGTAACCATGTCAACCTAGACTCGCCACATTGTCTGTCCTTCTTTGCTTTTACTAAGTATATTGTCTGGTTCCATTTCTTATGTGCCAGGTCTTTGTGCTTTGTTGTTTATTCTATGATATTCATGAGATTCGTTATAATGTTCTTCCATAATCATTATCTTTAAAGCTCCCGAAGAACCAAAGAAAGTTGTTGAAGAAAAAATACAAATTTCAATTACCAAACGTGAAAAGCAGCAGGTGGCTGAACCAGCTGCCAAAGGTATAAACCACCTCTCCCCAGGATGTAGCCTTTCCTGTCTCCAGTGTCACCGCAAAGATTATTTCAAAATATTTCTACAGCCTTGTATATAGTGGCTGCTCATTGCCCCATGACTATGATACCGCCAAATAGAATACTTTTATTTGAATGCAGTGACCATTTGGCATATTCCTAATACAGTTAAATTGATATAGTGATATGCTATTATTCCCTGAAATTTGGTAACTATTTATTCTAAAATCATTTTGAAGAACTTTTCAATAAGCTAATTCAGTGTCAAGGTTTTCTTTCTTTATGTTAAGCACCTTCCTTGCACTCTTAGGAAGCATGTTAATCCAGCAGTAAATTTGGCCTTTTTAGGGTGTCTCCTGTAAGCAGAAGCATGTGAGAAAAACATCAGTTCCAATTTAGCTCTGCTACTGCAAACTTTCTTGAGTAATTCTATGGGTTTACTTTGCTGTGAGATTCAGAATCCTTCCCATAAAAAAACAGGAAGTTTCTCATAGAGAAAGTTATATATTCTATTAGAGACAGCTGCAAGATTATTCTGTCTATTTAAAGTACAAGAAAGCTAGAGATGGTTAAACATCCTATTTCTGACCCTAAAACTCCCTTATATTTAATATTTCAAGTGCCCACGAAGCCCAAGAAAGTTGTCCCAGAGGCA
Source organism: Onychomys torridus (assembly GCF_903995425.1). Lineage (NCBI taxonomy): Eukaryota > Metazoa > Chordata > Mammalia > Rodentia > Cricetidae > Onychomys > Onychomys torridus. The sequence continues at coordinate 53,919,606 of NC_050446.1, read as the reverse complement.
AAAGTACCTGTCCCTAAAAAGGAAGTGGCAGCCGCTATTAGAGGTACCTCAGATCACTTGTTCTAATGTGTTGTTCAACTTCTTTGCTGTTGAATTCATGTTCAGCTCTATGTATGACGTTATTCTGTGGGAAAGATAAAGCCTATCCTTTCTTTTGCTATAAGTGGGTCTGGACTCTGAAAATATCTTAATTTTATTGAGCAATTGAAAAATATCCAACTCAAAGATAATATCTTTAAAGTGCCAGGAGTGCCTAAAAAACCAGAACCAGAAGAGATTGTTACCTTCAAAGAGGAGGTGGAAACCCACGAAGAAGAATATATTGTAGAGGAAGAGGAGGAGTACGTCCAGGAAGAGGAGTATGTTCGTGAAGAATACATCCAGGAAGAGGAGTACATTCATGAAGAGGAATACATCCGTGAAGAGGAAGAGTATCTTCATGAAGAGGAGCTCATAGCCGAGGAAGAAGTGGTTCCAGTGACACCAGTCAAAGGTAGATGATGGTTCCTGTAAATAGAAGGGAAGTGGCGAATCAGAGTTTGGGTGTCTGGCTTAGTCAAATCCTGGAGGTTTTGGCACTGATGCCCAAGACCTTTTTAGATGTTGACTTGATACCTGTGTGTGCTTTTCACATTTCATATCTTCTACGACGTTTTCAAATCTTATTGCTATCTTTAAAGTGCCTGAGGTACCCAAGAAACCTGTTCCAGAAGAGAAAAAACCTGTTCCTGTTCCCAAAAAGAAGGAAGTGCCACCAGCAAAAGGTATCCACCGCTCACACAATATGCATATAGACAACTTCATCTGTCTTCAGATGGCTCCCTCTCCTCTTGCTCCCACAATCTCTGTGTGTGTGTGCTGCTAAAACATTCCGTGTGCTTTATATGGATGTTGCTCCTTATAGTCAGAACTTAACTATAAACAATGTCTTTAAAGTGCCTGAGATTCCCAAGAAGCCAGAGGAAAAAGTTCCTGTGCCTATTCCTAAAAAGGAGAAAGCTCCGCCCGCCAAAGGTACAGCTCATACTTCAGCCTTTGACCTGTGTGGTGTAACTTGGTGAACCATAGTCATCCCTGCCCCGTGGCAATGTTAATAACATTAACACCAGAACAAGAAGCACCCAGCTGGTCACAGAAGCCAGCGCCATATAGTCATCTCTGAATGTGGCCACGGAAGCATGCTTCTGTTTAACATTTGTGCCTTCTTTAGTGGGGAGTTCTTGGTGAAAAATAAGTTCACACTGTTAAAATGGCCAACACGGATTACCAAGCCTTCTGTGCTGTCTCTGTCAAAGCTCTGTGTTCATTTGGTGGTGTTTACCGTAACTCTCCTGCATGTCTAACATGTCTTGTTTTGTGGTTAGTATTAGTTTCTGTCTGAAAGTATAGTGGTTGACACATCTGTGATAGTTCCATTGTCCCTAAATTGCTAGAATCCTCTGTGACATTGACCTTATTTACTGTCTTCTAAGTTCCGGAAGTGCCCAAGAAGCCTGTACCAGAGGAAAAACCACCAGTACCTGTCCCCAAAAAGGTGGAAACGCCACCAGCCAAAGGTATATGAACTTGAAGGGGCATACAATTTTAGATTTATATGAAAGTAAAGTACATAATTGGTGCAATAATACGTTTTTCAGATGATATTGAGCACCACTTTGATAGCATCTCTTTACAAAAACAGATTTTTGTTTTTAAAATAAAATGCTGCTTGGGATTTCTTCACTGTGATTTTATTGCCTTATCTTAATCCTTTCCATACTATGCTTGAGCTCAATGTTTTTGTATTGTATAAAACTTTTCCTAAATCATTTCTTTAAAGTGCCAGAAGTGCCCAAGAAGCCTGTGCCTGAGAAGAAGGTGCCAGTGCCTGAGAAGAAGGTGCCAGTGCCTGAGAAGAAGGTGCCAGTGCCTGAGAAGAAGGTGCCAGTGCCTGAGAAGGCCAGCCTGAGAGAAGGTGCCAGTGCCTGAGAAGAAGGTAGAGGCTCCACCTGCAAAAGGTATTATTTCATCATTTATATCCATGGGGAGAGATCTCACATTAGTGTTCATTCATAAGAAAATGTCCCTGTACTAACTACGTTCATGAAAGTGTCTTGCTAAAAATAAAATGTCTTCCATATTGTGTGAGCTTTTACCATGTCTATGGTAAAAACACTGTGAAAGGACACATTCTTAAAGACAAACCATATCTTTAAAGTGCCAGAGGTGCCCAAGAAGCTCATCCCAGAAGAAAAGAAACCAACACCTATTCTGAAAAAAATGGAAGCTCCACCCCCCAAAGGTACATCTACCTTGGGCAGCACCAGGGTACAAAGGGAATGGAATGGGTGTTGTACAGTCTCACTGTGTTTGCTTGACATTTGTATGTTGGTGATGATTGTACAAAGAATATTTGCTTTTCATGTTGTCTTGGTATCGTGAATATTTTACATGAATGTGGAATTTGTATGATTGAATAAATATCTTTAAAGTGCCAAAGAAACGGGAAGTAGTCTCAGTTCCTGTGGCTCTACCTGGGGAAGAAGAATCTCCATTTGAAGAAGACATTGCTCCTGAAGAGGAAGTTCCTCCTGAGGAAGAGGAAGTTCTACCTGAGGAAGAGGAAGTTCCACCAGAAGAAGAGGAAGTTCCACCAGAGGAAGAGGAAGTTCTACCTGAGGTAGAGGAAGTTCTACCTGAGGTAGAAGAAGTTCTACCTGAGGAAGAGGAAGTTCTTCCAGAAATTAAACCTAAGGTGCCAAGACCTGCACCAGGTAGAGCAGTTCTTGGAATCAAGACTTTTTATGTTGACTTCTGCCTTCCCATGTTTTTATTCATTTCTAATGTTATCTTATCTACTTTACTGGGTTGTCATCAAAGTCTTAGAAAACATCCCAGACACACCTTCATCTTACTTACTGCCACCTGCTTTATATGTCTGTCTATTGTAAACTATCTGCATGCCTTAATTCTATTTGATGTTTGTTTGTGGTCCTATTGTCAGATGTCTTTTGTTATAGATTCAATATTGTATGTGGTTCTTAATGTCTTTAAATGAAATGTTTTTAAGTGCCAAAGAAAACTGTACCTGAGAAGAAAGTCCCCGTTCCTGTTCCTAAAAAAGTGGAGCCTCCACCACCTCCCAAAGGTATAGCCCCTTTCCAGAGTGAACACACAGCCCTTACCATAGCTTTATCAGATGGGTCTCAGCAAAAAAAATACACTTATAAAATGGATAGCCAAATTTTACTTCTAAAGCTGATCAGGACACTGATAGTCATTTCTTTCTATTAGATGTTTTTCATGTAGTATTTTTTTACATGAAAGGTTAAAGGCAGTATTATCATACAACTTACAAAATGTCTGCTTCACTTGCTATAATTTTATTAAACCATGTAATGTTTCATATAGATTTTCTGAACATCTAAATTATCTATAGGAAAATTTTTACCTAAAATTCCATAAATTCATGTTGATGAATTTCATCCTTCACTCATTTGTGGTAAGTGCCTTGGTGACACCAGGCTGAAAAGAAAAACAATGATGTATTCATCAAAACACTGAGTAACAGTTTATCAAACCACTGACGATTTATGTCAAAACATTGAGTAATAGTTTATGTCTTTCAAAACCGATATATAAATGGGAGCACGACAAGTTTTGATTTTAACCTTGACTTTGCTGTCCTCTAAAGAGTCCTTTAGTGAATCTGAGCCTTAGTTGGCTCTTCATAAAGTCGGGATACTAACAAATCCCAGTGGATTCTAATATTATTGTAAAGATAAAATAAGACAAGGTATATTATTATGTCATTGAATGAAAGAATTAATATTTAAATTCACAGATCAGATCATGGTACAATACCTAGGAAGCATATTCCTTAATTTACAATACCTTAAATTACAATAATATTTCCTGAAAAAGCCATGATGGCAAAATTTTAAATAAGTGTAATGTTTCTACCAGGCTGTATAATCACATGATATTTTCAGATAATTTTTAACTAAGTTCTGAGCAAAATTTAAGTAAATAAAATGATAGCATCTGGCTTAAAATAACCAGCCATTTGCTAATCTCTCTCCCTGAAAGTCCCAGGCATCTCCTGATGGGCTGCAGCTTGTATTCTCTCCCTCTTCTGAGTCAATGTTGCATGATGGTCTTTCTGTGTGTATAGACTTCTTGCTTGCTTTCTTGCTCTTAAAAATACATCTTATCATGAAATGGTGTCTTTAAAGTGCCTGAGGTCAAGAAGAAAGTGCCAGAGAAGAAAGTAGTTGTTCCCAAGAAAGAGGAGGCTCCTCACACCAAAGGTACATTACCGCTAATGTTCTTGCATTCCCAAGTACATCAGACATCTTCTTTCCTTTCACCCATCAAGTCAAAATGTCTTGTTCAGTATTTGTGAAAGTAACTTCTGCTATTGTTGTGTACATTGTCCTTGTATTTGTGAGACTGAAATTTCAAAATGTCTTTAAAGTTCCCATGGTTCCTAAGAAACCTGAACCAGAAAAGAAGTTGCCTCCCCCCAGCCTTAAGAAGGCAGTGGCTCCTCCTGCCAAAGGTACATGATACTGGCTGTGCCATTGTTGACCTGAAGTGTCGTCCACATAGGATGTTCAGCATACATGTTTGCATTCTCTGGTCTGTCACTGACGTTTGTCACTGTACCTCTGTTGTGTCCATGTTGGTGTTCTGTCCATTTTCCACTTTGTGTGAGTGTATTTTTTGCCTTGTTTCTCCTCTGTATGTTATTTCTGAAAATTAAAATGACAGATGTTATATATCTTTAAAGAGCCAGAAGTGACAAAGTCCTTGTAATTCTTCCTTTGGAAAAAAAAAAGGACAGAATCCAGCTACAAAAGATAGTCTCATGATGTCACAAGCTCCTTCATTCGCTTCTTAACTGTGATGCGTCAGGGTTTCACCTACCTCTGTGTGCTGTGCCGTTTGCTCTCTTGGGTTGGGAATGTGAAGTTTGGTCTTTAGGTCTCTTCTTTAGCTCTTGAGTTTTAAGTGCCTAAAACAGTCAATGTCTTTTAAGCTCCTGAGGTACCTAAGAAGGTGGAAGAAAGATGGGTCATACCCCCTAAAGAAGAGGAAGTTCCTCCCTCTGAAGGTAGATGACTTCTTAAGAAAACATATCTAAGCATCCTTGTCTTACCATTATCTCATATTTGGAGGAGATAATGTACATTTCACTCTAGAAAAATAGACCTTCTAGCTCTGACAGGAAGTGGTACTTGCCTAGAAGGAATTGGGCAGGCCCACTCATTCCAGTTGATTCTCATTCTTGCCTGGTTAGCCTGTTGATTTGTGACATATTTCATTGAAAAGCGGAAACGAACCCACTAACTTCTTTATTCTTCTCTCACTCACTAATTCTGTGAAATGTCAATGTTTTATCTTTTGTGTGTGAATACTATAGGGAATGTCTCACCTAAGGCCTGCAGTAACAGTGATGAAATTAGCTTTTCCCAGAACAATCTGAGATAAACCTACATAACTGGTGCAGAAAACCTGGCTTCTATTCCTAAATAATTGCTTGACTCTAAAATCTTTCCACCTCACTAAAAAATAATTATTCCAACTAAATCCTCTAGGATCCCTTCCAGTTCCAATATTAGAAAATGCCTAACATATTTTAAAGAGTCGGCAGATTTTTTTCCAGATTAGTGTTTGTGAACATTTAGAAGACTGAATAATTTGTTAAGATGGTATAATTTCAATCTAACATTCCAAGGATTATTTAAAAAATCATTTACAAAATAATCTGTTTCAAGTATATGAAGAAGCAGAAGAACCCACCCCCGAAGAGATCCCAGAAGAACCTATCATAGAGGAAGAGGAGGTGGTGGAGGAAGAGGAGGAAGAGGAAGAGGTGGTGGTGCCCCCTAGAGGTACAGCCACTTCCATGAGTTGGCTCTTCCAAACCCTTGCTGCTTCAAATCCCAGAGCTGTCTAAACCTAACCGTCAGCCCTAGACTTTTCTTGTGTCATGCCAAGGAGCCCTGGGAGTACTTGCTCCCAGTAGCTGAAGCATGGTGGTCCTGTCCTTCCCTAACTTCTCATCCTTCACTGGCAGTCTGACTATGAGTGAGGGAAGTGGTTTCTGGTATGACACTTCAATCCTTCCTCCTAGATTACAATCCTCAGTTTGGCTTTCCATTCAAATGCTTGAGAACAATCTATTTGTGTGGTGAACGCATTCACTTTAGAGCATAATTCCTAAATCATCCCTGACAGCACTGAAATCCTTGCATAGTTTCCATTGTGTCTCTAAGAGTTTCCAAGAGTCCTGCTCTACTACTATCATTTGGGTTGCTAATATCTTCCTAAAGTAAATCAATGTTTTGTGTTGTTTTGTTTATATTTTGATATTTGGGTGTGTTTTGTTCATTGCATGTGATTTTTTTTCACCATGTCCATAAATATCTTCTAAGTGCCTGAAGTGGTTAAGAAGACAGTGCCTGCCGCACCCACTCCTGTCCCCAAGAAGGCAGAGGCGCCCCCCCGCTAAAGGTACAGCAAACCCCAGTGAATTCTGTAACTTGTCCCACCCCAGTGATCTTCTAAAAAGCTCTTTATCTTCTTGCAATTCTTCCTTAAAACAACTGTCATAGCAAACTGACTAATGACAAGTAAAAATGTCACTCATCGTGTCCTTAGATTTCCTAGAGTACCAAATGGTAAGCAATGGATCCACAAGTGTACACTGTGTCGATTATTTTAGAAGACTCTAATTTTAAATAGCTAGAAATTTTGATGCCTTATCATGATCTGTCTATATTTTAAAACATAATGATTTATCTTTCTTACCCTCATTCTATTCCTAGACTTCATTCCATTATATAACTAAAATTTTCATTATGTTTTATAACATTATTCACTATATATACGATTTTATACAGAAAAAAGTAGATTCTGATACTTGGACAATAACTTTAAAGAGCCTCATGTCCTTTTTTGTAACCATAATTTAACTTGGGAATTTGAGGTTATAAAATTGTCCTTTTTCATTGCTTCTTAGTTCCATCAATGTTCCAGATAACATCTTTAGCAATTGTGGCATACTACCACTATTACAACAGACTTCTTAGCAAAGAAAATAGTGCCCAGCAGTTCCTAAGGCCTAAGTCAGGGTCCAAATTGTCTAGGATTATCAAGGATAATAATCAGTTTGAAAATTCTTCATAAAATTAAAAATAGTAAAATTAGGCCTGGTGTTGGTAACATCTGCTGTCTTAAAAATAGTAAAGCTTCTTAGTGGGCATATGTTGACTTCTAATGATACAGATAGTGCAAGTGAGTGTTTGGGAAAGTATCCCTATTACTTGTAAAATAGTTGTCCAACAGCACAGATCAACTTCTTAGACACATTGATGACATAACTTGTTTCCGATGTTTTTATTCATGTGTGTTATTGAGCATTGTCGTCTAACTAAGGCACCTAATATCTTTAAAGTGCCAAAGAAAATTCCTGAAGAAAAAGTTCCTGCTCCTGTCCAGAGAAAAGAGGCACCACCAGCCAAAGGTACACTTTTTCTTTTAAACCTGATCTCCTTTAACCATTCTTCACTAAGCTGTCTGTTTTATGTCCATGTGTCTTATTTTTGATGTCCAATGTCCAAGCTTATTCTTGGTGATCTTAAATTATTAAAACTCTATCCTTTAAAGTGCCTGAAATACCAAAGAAAGTTCCAGAAAAGAAAGTCCCAGAAAAGAAAGTTCCAGAAAAGAAAATTCCTGAAAAGAAAGTCCCTGTGCCCAAAAAGGAAGCTGTTCCCCCCGCTAAAGGTATTTTGGGAAAATCCTTTGCTCTTCTTGTCCTTTCATGGAAGGCTTCTCTTAGTCATTTTTCTTACATGTTGAATTGATGTCTATTTCATCTTGTGACTGAAAAAACAAATCTCTTAAAGTAGATGCTCTTTCAGGGAGAGCCGTTTTTGAAGAAAAAATATCAGTTGCCTACGAGCAAGAGGAAATAGTCCAAGAAAGAATAGAGTTAGAACTCGTGGAGGCAAAGGTAGAGGAGGCTTTTGAAGAAGAGGAATTCCATGAGGTCAAGGAATACTTCGAAGAAGAAGAGTTCCATGAGGTGGAGGAATTCATCAGAGTGGAAGAACGCAGGTTCCAAGAAGAACACAAAGTTGAAGAGGTCCACAGGGTCATTGAGTTTTTAGAGGCTGAAGAAGTGGAAGTCTATGAAAAACCCAAAATTCCACCGAAAAAAGGTATAGGAGATTCTGCAGATAATACAGTTTGTTATATCTTTCTCTTGCCAGCTTTGTTTCCAAAATACCTTGCATGTTCAGTTCAAAACATCAGCCCCATGAACTGCTTTAAGCATGAGTGTAAACTGTTTAATTCAGAAACTGATAAGGTGTAGAGATTAACCACACGAGTAGTTGATTTTCATAGACATGAGAATTATGTGTGATACTGGCATAGTCCCATGCTCCATACATCACTGTATGAATGTGTGGGTTCTTCTTATGGTCTAACAAGCATTACATGATTATCACAGGTACCAACATTAATAGGTGCCATCCATTCAGTGACACACCTGTCAGTTCACTGAGGAATTTCTATTCTCATCAAAGCAACCATTGCCTTGTTGACATTTGAGTTACCTATATGCTAACTAATAATTACTTATTGAACGCTTTTGCCATTTTGTGGTTATCCTCATTAAAGAAATAATGGAGTAAATGAAGCATTGGTCATGGTACTCAAATTCTAGTAAATTCTAAGGACAAGACATAATGTACATACATAGTCTTCAGGACTACTCCAGACCATGCCTAAATGAATGTGTGTGAAATATGTTTGTTTGATATAGCAATATATTGTATAAATAAAAAATCACAGCTTTCTTGAAACAGGCATAGTATAAATTCAAAAAAATATAAACTTTTTTATGAGCCTTCATTGTGCAACTTTAGTATAAATAGTGCTTCATAGTATTTTATGGGTCTCTTCTAAACAAAAACACTAATATCTTTGAAGGACCTGAGGTATCTGAGAAAGTCATCCCTCCAAAAAAACCACCTTTCAAAGTTGTTCCTCGAAAAGAGCCACCAGCTAAAGGTATTTCATGGCACAATGATACTCACACAACTGTATTCAGTTGCTCCTTTGTTGCTTTACAAGTTTGTGTTCTGCTTGATGTTTTTCTTCTGTGTTTAGTGTTAGATGAATGTCAGCATAATTAATATCTTTAAAGTGACCAAAAGCCCAAAGACAGATCTACAAACATAGATGTCACAGTTGTTGTCCTAAAACAACCAAACCCAAGCACCTACTGGGCATTCTTTGATGCTGGTTGTTTATATGTTCACCAATATTCTTATTGACAGATCTTTCTTTCCTTATTTATTATTAATAGTATTAAGCTGTTAGTTATAATTACATCATAAATATGTGGCAGTGCCCCTCCTTTATTCATTTTCATCAGCCTCTTTACTAATACATAATTTGAGGTTCTATCTTTAAAGTCAATGAGTATATAAGAAAGTCATCATTGAAGAGTAAGTTGCAATTATCCTGCCAAAAGGAGCAGAGAGAGCAGCCAGCGAAGGTGTGTTGTCGGTTGTTCATGTTAAGTTTTTGTTGAGCTAACTTGGGGAGTTTCATGGACTTTTGTGTTCATCCTTGTTGTCAAAAGTCAACTCTGTAAGTGCCGTCTTGTGTGCCTCTATTTTACGATGTGACTCTGTTCTGCTTCCATTATATATCTCTTATATTCTGCCTGCTAAGATACTTTCGAGTATGTAAAAGTAAAGGAAACTATCCCTGCTGTCTTTAAAGTACCTGAGGTGACCAAGAAAGTGGTGGCTGAAGAAAAAGTCCGTGTTCCTGAAGAATCCAAGGCCCCACCACCTAAAGGTACCTGCCTTTGCTGATTCCCATCAGCAGCAAATCCCTATGAATCACTTTCCACAAAGGAGAGAAAGACCACTCTTCCCCCAGGACCACAAGATGGGAAAAACATTAACAGCCTAAAGGTCCTTCTTATTTGGGCCATCTTATTATTCAATAATTAAACAACATTGGTCCCTCAGCTCTTCTTCCCTATGGAGTTGACACTGGACTCTCTGCCTCATGGCATGAGAAATAAGTTCTAAATAAACAACAGAAAACACTACTGACCCTCAAGAATGAGGTGTCTATAACATGAACTGTCAACAAGGCAGTTGAGAGACCCAGAGAGCTTTGACATCATTTTGGACATTCCACTTAATACATTCCTCCCCTTCGCTCTTGATATTTTATACTTAATTTTGATGATCGTGAAAGTAAGACAAATAAATATCTTTAAAGCACCTGAAGTACCTAAGAAAATCACTCCAGAAGAAAAAGTCCGTGAAGCTGTTCCTAAAAAGCCTGAAGTTCCACCGTCTAAAGGTACACACTGATGCTAACCCCAATGTCAAATGACTCTGTGGTTATGTTTCTATTGTGTAGAGCGAACAAGTGTTCCATCAAATCTTCGTGGTTTAAATTTTTATATTCTTAATATCCTACATATGTTGTTAATAGTAATTAGTATACTAATATCTTTAAAGTTCCTGAGGTGCCTAAGGAAATTATTCCCGAAGAAAAATTACCTGTTGTTCTTCCTGAAGACACAGAGATATACAGTGAGTGCATACAAGCTGTGTTCTGAATCCACTGTGTCTGTCCACACAGTATGAAAATGCAAATATACTAATATCTTATCAAAGCCATGCATGCTAAAAATTTTGACTAAAATTAAGTCATCTGAATGTCCATTAGACTGAGAGAAGTTACTTTTCTTCATCAATTAAAAACTAAGCTGTCCTGTGCTTATAACATTATGCAACTTTAGAAAAGTCATGTGTCCCATTAAATTTCCTAACCTGTCCCGGGTACAAACATCTCTTCACCTTGAAGCAATTTATATTTCTCACACCATGAGACAACTTACTTTAACTCTATATTAATTATTATAATTGGGTTTTGCAAAATCAAAATAGTCCAATGTTATTGTTTTACTCTTCATGGTAATAAATAGGATTTGGACAGTGCTGGTCAAATGATCACAAATTTAAAAGATCACTGAAGCCCTAAGAGAATTAGCAAGGCTTTTTTTTTCCTTTCCTAAATAATTTAAGTAGTAAGAGAACCTAAATAGTGAAGGGTTTTGAGCAGATTCAGTATTCTGAATGTATACATGTTAACAGACAACAAATTCATCCATTTTTTTTTTCAATCTGGAAAACTCCTGATTAAAACTCATCTTACAGTAGTTTTGGATTAATGTGTATGATCACTTTCTCCTCCTTGTTCTATCCTTAAAACTTGTTATTGTTTACCAGACAGTCTTCCTTTCTAAAGGTTGAAAAAATCATTTATTCTTTTCATAAGCTTTTCCCCCATACATTTCATCACTCACATTTCCCTTCGAGTATTGTAGCCTCATCTCTTCTTTTTGACTTCTAATCTCTACATTGTTTTCATATTTATAGTACTCTGTGAAGCCATAAATGAAATTTTATTTTTAAATATAAGTAAGTATATAGCGCAGTCCGTGGGAAGCCAGCTTCTGAGAGCTGCTTCAGAGTAGTGAGGGCTTTAGGAAACTTTTTTATCTGAGGTTCTTTAGAAATAAGTTTCTATATAAGTGACAGGTAAATAAGGAAACACACATGCTTTCTGATTGTGACTTTCTCTTTTACTTCATCTTGAAAATCTCTCTTGCTTGCTCTTCTGCCTAGCTACTCATATTCTCTCCTCAGCTCCCTGTGCAACCCCAACACACACTCTAACACACACTCACACACACTCCCTCCCTCACTGCACAGCTCTTTACACACATTCTAACACACACTCACTCCTCTTAACATGCAGCTCCCTACATAGGTCTATACAGCCCACCTCATATCTCTATTTATATAGAGTTATACATTTCTCTGCTCTGTTGTATCCCTTCACACACTACTGCATCATTCATTCACTCTTACTCATTCAGTCACTCACTCACTCTGTCTCTCACCTTACTCTTATACTTCTTCTCTGCCCAACTTTGGAGAATTATATGTTACATTTCTCTCTGCCCACTCAGCTACTTCCCTCACTCAGCACACACACCTACACACACTCACACAGTCCCTACTCTCAGCATCCAAACTCTGGACAATTAAATGTTACATTTTCAGGATCCGACCCATTCTCATAACACATAACTGCGTGATAAGTCACATGGTTTTTCTCAGGCTAGGAAGGTCCCACTGACCAGCCAGTGAGTAATGTTTGGCCATGCACATAGCTCTTTACCAGACAGAGAATGACACTGAAATTTAGTAAGCTGAACCTTGATTGGTAGGGGTACATACAGAAAGAGAATTACTGCAGAAGGTTATGCTTACCAAATTTGCTTCAGTTCTAACCTAGATTCAGCAATAAACACATGGAACTAGTCTTTCTATATGTTCTGCAAGGGCAGCTAGTCTGTTTTGAATTTGTTCTGAAATATAAAATTAGCTGTCTTTGTGACTGAGAATACTGTTATTTTCCTGTGTCAATTATGAAAAATATTCTAGTATTATCAGAATTATACAACATAAGTAGAAATCATCTACCTGACCATCCACAGCAGAATGTGTGCCCACAGATGTAAAAATACTACCAATGGGCTGTACAAAAAAAACCCACAGTTATTCTTTTTAGGGAGATGAGTGGTAGCAAGAAGAAAGTCACAGACAGGAGCAACTGGTGATTAACAGTCAGTAACTCCACAGCCTTGCCAGGTGGGGCTCCCCATCAGGTGGGTCTGGTGGGTCGACCTGTTCAATACTAGCTGTCACCTGCTATGTAGTCCCATGACTCTGCTAAAGCCATTGCTACCAGCAGCTCTCAGCAAGTATGTACCTAGAAATGCAAAGGACCACATGATTCCAGTAGGTTGAATATAGAAAGTAGATTTTCCATACTAAACTCAACATCACCCCTTTTCTTAATGTGCATATGAATTAAAAATGACACCAATCTGACATTACTAATAGCTTTCTTAAGGTAAAATAAGAAAAATATAGTCCCTGTCTGGTAAATTCCTCAATTTTGTTATCATAATCATGAAGAAATTCTGAGCATCCTTCATCCTAAAACCGGGAAGGAGGCATGTTCCTACTCAATGGATGCCTGTCACTAATTTGTGTCTATGTACCACTGTGAATTTGAGTGATGAATGTGTATACAATGTGTCATGTATTTCTTAATACTGTCCTCCATCTGTCTTGGAACACTTGTAGTTACATACACACTAATATCTTTAAAGTTTATGAAGCATCTGAAGAAACAGTCATAGAAGAAGAACTTGGGACTCATCCTCAGAAGGCAAGGCTCAAAGTGGCAAAAGGTACCGAGCACCACCCACTCGACCTGAATGGAATTTATTTGGGGGCTCTCTTTAGAAACATAATCTTTTTCTTCACCATTCATAATATAACTGTACTCATATCTTTTAAGTGCCTGCTGCACCTCAAACAGTTGTTACAGAAGAGAAAACATATGTGACCATTCGTAAAAAGAAGGAAACCCTGACACTCAAAGGTATATTTCAACTGCTTCAAAACATAGATGATTACCTTTCACTTTAAGATCCCAAAACTGCATAGTATATAATTCACTCTCTTTTTTTTTTTTTTTTTTACAATTTCTAATTGTAAACCTACTAATATCTTTAAAGAGCCTGATACAACCCGAGAAGTGTTTCCAGAGCTGAAGTCACGTGAGGCTGTTCTTGAAATTCCTGAACCTCCCCCAGCTGAAGGTACAAACTCTTGTCATGAGACTCTAAACAAGAAAACATTCCATCTTGTGCTTGTCAAATGATCAGTGTTTTATGTGTATTGTCCCAACCTCTAAAATACTAATATCTTTAAAGCATCTCTCGAAAATGCCCAAGACAAGGAACTATCTATGACTTACCCCAAACAAGTCAAGACATCTGTACAAAGATAGACTGTTAGAATAAAAGTTCTGACTTAAAGTCTGTTTTATACCTAGCTGTCTTTGTGCATCACATCATTGTTTTTGCCTTTTCTCAATTATATTTTCTTGAAAACTAATATCTTTAAAGACCTTGAGATCATCCAAGATACGCTTCCAGAGAAACAAATTCCGGCAACCCAAAGAAGAAAAACTCTGCCTCCAACAGGTACAAGACAGGAGAAAACCAAATTTTTTATCTCAATTATAGTTGTGGATAACATGTGTGAACATACTAATCTCTTCAAAACCCCAGTGGTTGCCAAAGAAATGGATCCCCAAGGAATATGCTTAACCAACTGAGTATGTACAGTGAACCATTTAGAAGGAAACCTCAAACTCACACACATGAAAGAATTTATAGTTTATCTATAAGAACTGAAGAGAAAGCATGAAATGTTTGGTGCTCAAATATGACTCAGATATGTTCTTTAATAGGAAATGGCTATTACTTTAAAAAATAATAATAAAAGCCAGACTAGCTAAAAACCATCGACAGCAAAGCTTTATGACATGCATAACTCGACAACTAGATTGAGCTGGCTTCACACATACCCCTCTGAAGCAGGGATCAGTGACATCAGGTGACAGAGATTCTTGATTGGTCGTGTACCACATGATAGTAATTCAACCTTCCATGGAATTAAAAGTCCAGTATATATCATCATGCATGCTATCGGTAGTCAGAAATGCTTTCATACTAAACTCATGTCCAGAACAAGCATGTGAACATAAAACTGACTTCAAGTAAGACTTGAATGTCATAAAAATGGCTTTATAGAAGACCATGACTTGATGTGAAGTTGATTTACCTGTAATATCGTCTTAGAGCCAAGACTAAGTAATTACAGTTCATTCTGGTATTCTGTCCTGAATACTTTCTTGCTCCGCCCATAGCCTGGATTTTTCAAGTATTATATGGTTTTTTTTTTTCACTTTAAGTATTTTTAGACAAATCAAAATTCAAGAAGTTTAAAAAAGCTTTCAGGATCACAAATGTTCATGTTATACATGATATTCTATAATTTTAAAAGTATCCAAATAATTTGACTTTTTTTCTCTGTCTAGAATCTTTTGCTTGTCCCGTCAAAGTCCTTTTTGGGTAGGTGCTAGGAAACTGAGAAGTAATAAACAAAAGGGGCAAGACTTAGTTCCTCTCCTCAGGAGTCCACACCTTCTCAGATCCTCAAAGGACCCCTAGTAGCAACAGAAATCACTTCAGCTCACTTTATGTGATTAATATCCCTACCAGCCCTTTTAACCTCTGATTCTAATACTAATATCTTCAAAGCATCAGAAACTATGAAAGAAATGCCTCCCAAAATGAAGACCTGTGAAGATATTCCTGTCCAGCCAGAAATGCCACTCATCCAAGGTACATGTCACCACTGAACATACATGAAAGAAGAAATTGCCTTCCCTCAACTCTTAAAACTGGTTTTTCTAATACTCTTCCTAAGTCCTATAAATATACTAATATCTTTAAGTCACCTGAAGTTCCAGTGTGTTCCATCTAGAAAATATTTTCGGCCATTTTGCCAAAACAAAAACTCTATTGCAAGCATTTGCCTGAAAAATAAACGCCTGTCTTGGTTTCCACGGGGAATTCCAGGATACCCCTACCTACGCAGCGGCCAAAACCTGTGTGTGCTCAAGTCCCTTACCTAAGATAAGACCAAATTTGCATATAACCAAAGTAATGTAGCACTCCCTCCTGAGCATCTTCAGAATGTAAATAGTATATACATAGTCTCACACTGTGTTGTTTGGGAGTTACTGACAAAGACACCCATGTATGTATACATTCAGCGCAGATAGATTTTCTATCTGTGGTTGAGTGCAGGTAGCAGAAGACGGGCTGTTATATACAATGACTATCTGGGAGAAACGTAAGCCTTTCTTCTTAAGAACCACACAGGTCCCTGTGTACTAGTTTATTGGTGGATGAGGCGGAGTAGGGAAGAAAGAGAAGTAGTTTCTAGAAAGTGGCAAGCTACTTCACTATGGCTACTGTTCACATTGATCATTTTAACTCTGAGACATGAACTACTAATATCTTTTAAGAACCTGAGGCCCCTCCTGAAGTGGATGCTGCAATGAAAGCCCCTTCGAAAACCAGAGACACCCCTTCCATGACAGGTACAAGCTGCCAAGCCCATGGGCTCAGGAGCTAGCTCTCCTAGTTTTGAACAGACTTTCTACTTCATGGTGACTTTCATAACACTAAATGTACAAACACTAATCTCTTGAAGTGCTGGACACTTACGAAGAAACTACCCTTGAAAAGAAAACACTTCGCATTTCTCACAAAAAGCCTGCGCTTCCTTCAGATGAAGGTATAGGTTGCTGGAAGTGTAAAAGGGTGGGAAATGTCTTCTGCTGTCGTGGGTGTTTTCTGTTTATAGTGATTCTTTTGGCTCCTACATGTCAAAGTATTAATATCTGTAAAGTGCCTGAAGTTGTACCTGTCAAAGGAACAAGCTTGACTTACTCTTTCCGTGGGAGGGCAAGGGGGAAGACAGGAAGGCTTGAGTCTTCTGTGTTGTGTAAAAGTGGCTCCTGTATGTGTGGACTGCCTTGACTTGGTGTAAATTGACTGATGTCTTCAAAGAACCCAAATTTCCTAAGGAAGTGCAACCCCCCAAAGAAAGTCACCAATGCAAAGCCAAAGCTACCACCCATTACAAGTACTCGTTAGCCCTGATGAGGTTCAGGAGGAAAAAGGAAAGTTCATCTGGCTTAAATAACATTCTGTGTGTCTACTGGCCTTTGTACTTTCCACCTGTAAAACATACTAATCTCTTTGAAGTGCATGGGACTCCTAAAGAGGTTTTCTCTGAAAGGAAAGTCCTTGTGGAACCACCCAAAGAGCCTAAAGCCCTGCCTGTCGCAGGTATTCATCACTGACATGAAGCTTCCTAAGATCTGTCTTCTGCTCTTGAAAATATTCCATTCTGTTGGTCTTCATAACTCTTAGACATAATCTCACTAATCTCTTTGAAGTGCCTGAGGTGCCCAAAGAGGACATCCCTGAAAAGAAAGTGTCCCTGGTGCCTCCTAAAAAGCCAGCAGCTCCACCTGTCACAGGTACTTGTCACTGGCCTGCCATTTCACAACATCAAACTCCTTTTTCTTCATCCTACTTGTCAGAAATCCTAATGTACTTGCACTAATCTCTTTTAAGTGCCAGAGGCACCTGAAGAGGTCCTCCCTGAAGAGAAACTGTCCCTGGTGCCCCCTAAAAGGCCAGAAGCCCCGCCTGCCAAAGGTACTTGTCACTAACCTTAGGGTTCATGAGACATAATTCTTGCACTCTTGAGAATATTTGGCCTCCTACTCTCCTAAGTCTAAGCGAACTTTCACTAATCTCTTTGAAGTACCCAAGGCTCCCAAAGAAGTTGTTCCTGAAAAGAAAGTGTCTGTGGTGCCCCCGAAAAAGCCAGAAGCCCCACCTGCCAAAGGTACTTGTCACCGACCTCAGGGTTCCTGAGACAAAGCTCTTCTCTTCTTGGAAAGATTTTTGTCATGGTGCCGTCATATGTCTTAAATGTATTCACTAATCTCTTTTAAGTGCCAGAGGCACCCAAGGAAGTTGTTCCTGAGAAGAAAATGCCAGTCACCCCTCCTAAAAAGCCTGAAGCCCCACCTGTGAAAGGTATTTGCTCTTGACCTTAAGCATCATAGCATCTAAGTCTTTCCTCTTGAAAAATCCATCCGAGTGGCCATCACTGGTCCTAAGGACAATGTCACTCTCTCTCTCAAGTGCCAGAGGCACCCAAGGAAGTTGTTCCTGAGAAGAAAGTGCCAGTCACCCTTCCTAAAAAGCCTGAAGTCCCACCTGCTAAAGGTAGTCACCCCCATGTCACTGAGCTTGCCAGTGTCCATTTGTGTTTCCTCTGTCTAATCACGAAAATACTAATATCTTTGAAGTGCCTGAGGTGCCAAAGGCAGCTGTTCCCCAAAAGAAGATCCCTGAAGCCACTCTCCCTAAACCGGAAAGCCCTCCCCCCGAAGGTACAGTCAGAACTACACTAAGAGGGCAGTAAATATTGATTCTAACCAAAGTATTACACGTTTGTATATAAAGTGTATCTATAAAATACTATATAAATGTGTTAGTGCATTAAGGTAATATAAATAAAATGTCAGCCACTATCTAATATGTCTTACATGATTATATACTATAGACATCAATTGATTTAGCCTTTCCTAAACACAAATTACAAATTATCTTTGAAGTGCCTGACGTGCCAAAGGAAGTCACTCCTGAAAAGAAAGTTCCCGTGCCTCCTCCCAAGAAACCAGAAGTTCCACCTGCCAAAGGTATGTGTCCCTTACGTGTTGTTGAACACCTGTGTTGGGCTGGGGAAAGTGTGTTCAAGGGTCTGGCCACCAGTTTCATTAACTGTATCAACCTGAATAAAGATATCATTGGTGTGCCCTTTATAGTTCTAACTAAAAGCTACTAATATTTTCAAAGTTTCCAAAGCATTTATACCTGAAAAAAAGTTGTCTGTACCCAAAAAACTTCAGGTTCCACCTGCAAAAGGTATTTTACTCCCCTACCCCAAGGAAAAAAAAATACCTTGTAACCCTCATATTCTTATAAAATGTACCTTTGCAGTTCATAATTTCTGAAACTACTAATGTCTTTTAAGTGTTTGATGCCCCTCAAGAAGTTACCCCAGAAGAAAAATTTTCCAAAGCACTGCCCAAAAGGGCAGATGCCACACCTGTCCCAGGTACATGCCACCTGAACTAGCATCAGAGAGGTCTCTCTCTCCCTTCTTGAAAACAAATGTAGATTGTTGTCTTCACTAACCTATGTGGTAAAACTACTAATATCTTTTAAGTGCCTGAAGTTCAACACATTGTCCCTGAAAAGAAAAGGCCAGGGACATCTCTGAAAAAGACAGAAGCCACACCTGTTCCAGGTACATGTCACCCAGACCTTCTCAAAAGACCTCTCTCCCATTCTTGAAAGTAAATGTAATGCATTATTTTTCATTAACTAAATATACAACTACTAAAATCTTTTAAGTGTCAGAAGTTCAAGAAATTGTCCCTGAAAAGAAAAGACCAGCAGCACCTCCTAAAAAGCCAGAAGTCACACCTGTCCCAGGTACTTACCACCCAGACCTTCTTAGAAGAGATCTCTTCTCTTCTTCTGTACTTTAAAAGAAATGTAGACCATTGTCTTCACTAACCTAAGTGGTAAAATTACTAATATCTTTCAAGTGCCTGAAGTCCAAGAAATTGCCTCTGAAAAGAAAAGACCAGCAGCACCTCCTAAAAACCCAGAAGTCTCTCCTGTCCCAGGTATATGTCACCCAGACCTTCTTCAGAAGAGAACTCTCTCCCATTCTTGTAAACAAATATAGCACATTGCTCTTTATTAACCTAAGTGTAAAACTACTAATATCTTTCAAGTGCCCAAAGTCCAAGAAATTGCCCCTGAAAAGACAAGACCAGCAGCACCTCCTAAGAAGCCAGAAGTCACACCTGTCCCAGGTACTTGCCACCAGACCTTCTTAGAAGAGATCTCTCTTCTATGATTGAAAACAAATGTAGATCATTGTCTTCACTAACCCAAGTTGTAACCTAAGTGGTAAAACTACTAATATCTTTTAAGTGCCAGAAGTCCAAGAAATTGTCCCCTGAAAAGACAAGACCAGCAGCACCTCCTAAGAAGCCAGAAGTCACACCTGTCCCAGGTACTTGCCACCCAGACCTTCTTAGAAGAGATCTCTCTTCTATGATTGAAAACAAATGTAGATCATTGTCTTCACTAACCCAAGTTGTAACCTACGTGGTAAAACTACTAATATCTTTTAAGTGCCAGAAGTTCAAGAAATTGTCCCTGAAAAGAAAAGACCAGCAGCACCTCCTAAGAAGCCAGAAGTCACACCTGTCCTAGGTACTTACCACCCAGACCTTCTTCAGAAGAGAACTCTCTTCTGTGCTTGAAAACAAATATAGCACGTTGTTCTTTATTAACCTAAGTTGTAAAATTACTAATATCTTTCAAGTGCCTGAAGTCCAAGAAAGGGTTCCTGAAAAGAAAAGACCAGCAGCACCTCCTAAAAAAACAGAAGTCTCTCCTGTCCCAGGTACATGTCACCCAGACCTCTTCAGAAGAAATCTCTCTTCCATTCTTGAAAACAAATATAGCACATTGCTCTTTATTAACCTAAGTGTAAAAGTACTAATCTCTTTCAAGTGCCTGAAGTCCAAGAAATTGTCCCTGAAAAGACAAGACCAGCAGCACCTCCTAAAAAGCCAGAAGCCACACCTGTCCCAGGTACATGTCACCCAGACCTTCAGAAGAAGAAATAACTGGCTGACTCTTGGAAAGCTTTAGTTCATTGCCCATTCCTAACTTCAATTCATAATTCCTACTGTCTTTCAAGTGCCTGTAACTCATCAAGCAGTTGTCCCACAAAAGAAAGCTCCCACAGCCCCACCCCAAAACTTTGAAGCCCCACCCATCACACGTATTTTTAAATCCTTGTCTTACTCTTCAGAATGTATGCCTTCTGTTCTTGAAAACATTTCTAGTCCACTTACCTCATGGCCCTACATAAAAGAAAAACTACTAATCTCTTTTAAAAGCGAGAAATTGTCCCCCAAAAGTAAACAGTGACACCTCCAAGGAAGCCAGAAGTCCCGCCTGTTACAAGTACTTGTCAATGACCCAAGGTTTCAGAAGCTATAATCATGTTGCTTTTGAAAAATAAGTGTGGTCTTTGGTCTCCATAAGACCTATATATAATCTCATTGGTCCCTTTCAAGTGCCCGAGGTGCCCAAAGAGGACATCCCTGAAAAGAAAGTGTCCCTGGTGCCTCCTAAAAAGCCAGCAGCTCCACCTGTCACAGGTACTTGTCACTGGCCTGCCATTTCACAACATCAAACTCCTTTTTCTTCATCCTACTTGTCAGAAATCCTAATGTACTTGCACTAATCTCTTTTAAGTGCCAGAGGCACCTGAAGAGGTCCTCCCTGAAGAGAAACTGTCCCTGGTGCCCCCTAAAAGGCCAGAAGCCCCGCCTGCCAAAGGTACTTGTCACTAACCTTAGGGTTCATGAGACATAATTCTTGCACTCTTGAGAATATTCGGCCTCCTACTCTCCTAAGTCTAAACGAACTTTTACTAATCTCTTTGAAGTACCCGAGGCTCCCAAAGAAGTTGTTCCTGAAAAGAAAGTGTCTGTGGTGCCCCCGAAAAAGCCAGAAGCCCCACCTGCCAAAGGTACTTGTCACCGACCTCAGGGTTCCTGAGACAAAGCTCTTCTCTTCTTGGAAAGATTTTTGTCATGGTGCCGTCATATGTCTTAAATGTATTCACTAATCTCTTTTAAGTGCCAGAGGCACCCAAGGAAGTTGTTCCTGAGAAGAAAGTGCCAGTCACCCCTCCTAAAAAGCCTGAAGCCCCACCTGTGAAAGGTATTTGCTCTTGACCTTAAGCATCATAGCATCTAAGTCTTCCTCTTGAAAAATCCATCCGAGTGGCCATCACTGGTCCTAAGGACAATGTCACTCTCTCTCTCAAGTGCCAGAGGCACCCAAGGAAGTTGTTCCTGAGAAGAAAGTGCCAGTCACCCTTCCTAAAAAGCCTGAAGTCCCACCTGCTAAAGGTAGTCACCCCCATGTCACTGAGCTTGCCAGTGTCCATTTGTGTTTCCTCTGTCTAATCACGAAAATACTAATATCTTTGAAGTGCCTGAGGTGCCAAAGGCAGCTGTTCCCCAAAAGAAGATCCCTGAAGCCACTCTCCCTAAACCGGAAAGCCCTCCCCCCGAAGGTAATAATGAAACCAAACTATCTTTAAAAAGATTAAATGTCTCTGTTGTGAAATTCGTTTTTGTTGACTGTGTCATACATCCCAGTCAAGTCTATCACTAAAAGGGGCCACTGTCTTTAAAGTGTATGAGGAACCTGCGGAAGAGATTGCCCCAGAAGAACCCCCAGAGGAGGCTGTGGAAGAGCCAGTGCCGGCCCCACCTCCAAAAGGTACTTGGCAAGTCAGCTGCCCTGCCTTTCTCTGCCTTGACCCTCTGGTCCTCCAGTTCTCACAGTGTGGGCTGCTTGGGTATCTTTCTTCAATTTGTCTTTACTGCTTCTAAAGTATAAACTCTCCTATCTTTAGTGACAGTGCCACCCAAGAAGCCTGTCCCTGAGAAGAAAGTGGCCCCTGCTATTGCCAAGAAACCTGAACCACCAGCAGCGAAAGGTATTTTCGCTGCTGTAACTTCCTGCAGACTGATGTCTGACTGAAATGTCCTGTTCCCCTACTGTTCTTAATGATTCCACAACATTGAAACTACAAGTTAAAACCTACTAATATCTTTTAAAGTGCCTGAGGTGACCAAGGAAGCTGTTCCTGAAAAGAAAATGCCTCCTGTGGTACCCAAAAAGCCAGAAGTCCCACCTGCTAAAGGTACATGTGGAGGTGGATTATTGGATGGAGGCGGGAATGGTCTCCAGTTCTTAAACAGTGTTTTGTTCTATGTGAATGTGATGAGTGGCCGGTGCTAATTGTTTATAATGTTAAAATACTAATATCTTTAAAGTGCCAGAAGTTCCAAAAGAAGTTGTCCCAGAAAACAAAGTAGCTGTTCCCAAAAAGCCAGAAGCCCCACCAACCAAAGGTACATGTCAGTAATCAGACCCTTCGGCAAGGGTCTTGTTTCCCTCTGTCACTCAATGTCTTTGTCAGTGTTTTCATATTCACACCTGTAAATGTGGGAATTTAGAGTTTACAGAACATTTTTAAAACATCACCACTTTAAATAAAATTAAAAAGATGAATGCCTTTGTTCACACGCATTGAAGAGTTTTACAGTCATCATTTTGTAATTCTTAATAGCCCTCTTTTTGATCCACACTAGATGAAGATCCAAAGGACAGGTACTGACCTCGCCAATTTTGTTCTGGGGTCTATCTATCTCTGGGTTAGCTGAGAAAAATGTGCAGTTGAAATGACATGCCATGTACTTCTCGACTACTCAAAAGTAAAACTAACTAATATCTTTAAAGTACCAGAGGTGCCAAAGAAACCCGTCATTGAAGAGAAACCAGCCATTCCTGTTCCCGAGAAAGTGGAGTCTCCACCCTCAGAAGGTACATACTGGGCCATTAGTGAGTTGCCATTTATAACTATTTATAATTCAGGCATCCTTTTCTTGACTCCCTTGCTTTCTCTCCTTCAGTCATTTACTGTTCTTGCTTTTCATTATCTAAGTTAGCACTGACCTCAAATTGCCAGTCAGCAATGGCTACCAAGGTTATAGGTCACAGTCACTGTGATCTGTCTTCAGCAAAGCTCTCTAATGTGCATAAGAAATGAGATGGGAACCTTAGTGAGCGTGAATGAACTTAAAAAAACAAGAGCTTTTCCAAGCATTTAGATCGGTTCACACCGACATCGGGCAACTGGGATAGATTTCATATTAATAAAAATCAAAGCCAGGCGGTGGTGGCGCATGCCTTTAATCCTAGCACTCGGGAGGCAGAGGTAGGCAGATCTCTGTGAGTTCAAGGCCAGCCTGGTCTACAGAGCGAGATCCAGGAAAGGCACCAAAGCTACACAGAGAAACAAATCAAAGCACGGGGAGCAATCAAGATTACTGTGGATTGGGTGTTCGAGCACTTTGGAATTGTGTTACACATACTGAAATACAATTGACTAATATCTTTAAAGTGTATGAAGAACCTGAAGAAATTGCTGCTAAGGAGGAGGAGGAGCCAGTCCCTGTTGTAGAAGAGGAAGAATATGAAGCACCACCTCCACCTGCAGCAGGTATCAGTCAGGGTCTGCTGCATAGACAGAAATGTGGTCATGTGACTCTTACATGTCTTACATACCATAAGGCAATATCTGTCTTCTACCTTCTTGTGTGAAATTTGCCACTGCTGGCCAAGCAAAAACAAAGACAAGAAAAACAAAACAAAACAAAACATTATTTTCCCTCATAAAACTTACAGAATTGTATAAGACACTTACCAAAAATGTATGTTTTTAAATGTGTTTATCACTTGATTTGTGCTTGCAAATACCTGTTCCTAAAAGAAATTCCTATTCTTCAAGTGCCTGAAGAGCCTAAGAAGGTTGTCCCAGAGAAGAAATTTCCTGTCATCAAAAAAGCAGAACCTCCACCTCCTAAAGGTACTTGTGTTAAAACAAATGTTTACATAATTTCTATGCTGTCTAAAAATCACAGTTTCTTTGTTGTGTGTTATGCTGTACTGCGTCTATTAATTGTGGTCTATATATTACAATGTTGTACAGACTTGTAGAATTAATGTGAATACCTTATACTTCTATATTAAATACTACTAATATCTTTAAAGTACCTGAAGTGCCAAAGAAAGTTGTTCCAGTAAAGAAGGTTCCCGTTGCTAAGAAGCCAGAACTACCAGCAGCTGAAGGTACTCACATCATCACTGACGTCATTTTTTAAAGCTTATTCTAAAAGTGGAATCCAATCATTGTCCTCCTACTTATGACAACCAGGGCCAAAATTGCCCTTATTTGTTTCCATAAATTCTAACACCACTCCATTAATTTATAGATATTGTTACTCTTGAAATGTTCTCAAAGTATCTTTCTAAAACAAAACTATTATCTTCAAAGTCCCCGAGGTGCCGAAGAAACTTGTTCTAGTCAAGAAAGAACCTGTGCCTCTCACCAAAAAGCCAGAAGCCCTGCCAGAAAAAGGTAGCTGCCTGGAAGAAGCATGCCTTGCCAACCACATAGCATCTGACCATAATTCTTAGATCAAAAAGCCTGAGCTATGCAAAACCACATTTCCTAGAGAAAGCCAAAGAAGATGGCAGCAGAAAGAGAAAATGAGACGGAGAAACTGATCCCTGTGTTGATACATTCCATGGTTAGGGGGATGAGTGGAAAAGGCATCAAACAGATCCATTCGCCATATTGGCTGAATATTACTATCAAGAAGATACAGTTTTAGGACATATAAAACAAGCTCCCATCTTCAAGCGACTTAAATATGATGGGAGAATAGAAAGATCTGACAACTCTATAGGTGAGAACATTTCCAAACAGAGTACAGTAAGTGACAGAGACAGAGACCAACAAAGAGCCAGGTAAAGACATCATAGAGGAAGAAATGGTTTTAATTCTGATAGATTTTTTTACATATGGAAATTAGGAAATGGAGTATATTGAGGCAAAAGGGGCTGAAAGTTCAAGGACTCTCATATAAAGTGTAATTTGAGTGTGGATTTGTAGAACATTTTGGAAGATAACATATACAGAGAGGGTATTTTATAGGAATAAGATTTACCTTCATTCTGGAGGTAGGCATCTGCAACAGGAGGCCTCAAAGGTTTTGAAGAATATAAATGATTGGGCTATAGAAAGATAACTGCCCATGGCGCTAAAAAAACAAAAAAAACAAAACAAAACAGGATCCTTATAGGAGTTGAGGCTAAGTGGCCAAGAGAATAATTCATTGGATTCTGGCCTGTTACTAGAAAGGAATGGTGAACATATTCTTTATTTTTCAGGCATAGAAGTTAGCAATGTGCATTAGGAATTTAAGGTCAAAGTTAGAGATGTCGATTTTGAGGTCATTTGCATTAAAAAAGACTTGCATTTGCATGACTAGTTCCCCAAACACAATAGAGCAATTATTTTCTCATGTGTCATTATATGAAGATGCAAATAAATGAGGAAGGCTGAGAATACACTCTCATATAACTAGAATGCCCCAAAGGCTGCCACAACTCAGAAACCGTTTCCCCCATTACGTCTTCTAAGATGGAGGTTCCCATTCTCTACACTGTGTTCTTTGCCAGCCCTTGGAAGACTCTTGTTCATCTTCTAAGTTCTTAATGATAAACACAATTAATGTCTTTAAAGTGCCTGAAGCACCCAAGAAAATTACCCCAGAAAAGAAAGTGTCTGTTCCAGTGCCTGAAGAGCTAGAAGCGCCACCTGCCCCAGGTACACGCTGCTCTTTAAATCTTAGGAAGATGACACCAGCTTTATCACTTTGCCTTAGTTAGTGGTGGATCTTACAGATTTATCTGTCGTCTGTCTCATGTGTCTTGAGATAGCTGAGTCATGGGTTGTAAGATGTAACTTAGCAGCAGCAGTGTTCTGTTCTAAATACAGCCTAATATGATATACTGTTTTTACGTTGAAGAGCCCCCTGAGGAGACAATCTATGAAGAGAAAGCAACCATTACCATTGGTAGAAAAGAGACGCCCCCTGTTGAAGGTATACATATACATAAATGTCTATCCCTCATCCCCTGGAAATTTAATGAAGCAAAGGTATTTGTAGGGTGACATTCCTGCTTAAATTATATACAGGGACATCCCTGCACACTTTTGACTACATTTTTCTTCAAGCGATTATACTTCTTTTGAATCAGAATCTTCCATTTGCTTAGTCTCAGTGATTAGTTAGCCATTCTGAAAAGTATAGTTTCCTCATGCTCATGCCGATTATATCAGTTAATTACATTGGATCCTCAAGAGATTGCCAGTAGTGAGTTTCAAGTCAGCTCATCTACCATCAACATAGTAATAGACAGTTTAAGTGTAAGAAAATTAACATCTGGAGAGTGGGATGCAGCTCAGTGATAAGAATGATTCTCTACCATAAGTAAAACCTTACACTTGGACATGCATGGTGTCACCAATGCTGGCCTTTAATGCCGGATTTCACAAGGCAGAGATAGGTGAATCTCTGTAAGTTTGAGGTCAATCTGGTTTACAGAGTAAGAGCTGGTTTTAAAAAATTACTAAGAGAAAGAAAGAAAACAAGGGAGAGGAGAGGAGAGGAGAGGGCTCAATGCCCAACACCACAAACAAAAAAGAAATGGGAATCTCCCTCTTTTCCAGCAACCACCTTGTGTGGGTGGTATGTTTATGTTTTGTGACTTTTTGTGTCTATGTGAAATCTTTGTGTGTCTGCATAAACACCTTCACGTTACCATCTTACACCTTTTATTGACATTCTTTAAAGAACGGGAAATTGAAAAGTTTGTCCAACCTGAAGAGCCTGAACCTGAACCAGAGCCAGAAGAAACCCCAGTGCAAGGTATCTAGTTAGCTGACTTAAGTCTTCATCCTCATACTCTTTATCTTGACCTGTATATGGTCTGTATCAGTCTGTCTGTACAGTAGGTCTTTTTACCTCTGTGAAAAAAATCATTAAGTGTGCATCTATTCTTATGTTGTCCTGTATTTGTGCTCTATGTAATGTAAAGGTGCCTCATCTGGATGCCTGTTTTGTTGTTTAATGTTTTTATTATGTATGTTATCACCTGTGTGTATAGTGTTGATATTTTATGTTCTATGTTAAGACACTGATAGCACGTGTCAAAATACATGTTTTTCTTCATACATATTTAAATTTCTACCACATTTTCTGAATATACACATTCTAATTCATATTTTCATGCACTAACACTTCTGCAATACTCTTTCAAGAACCTGAGCCTGAAAAGAAGGTTATCGAGAAACCAAAACTCAAGCCAAGACCCCCAGC
Source organism: Onychomys torridus (assembly GCF_903995425.1). NCBI lineage: Eukaryota > Metazoa > Chordata > Mammalia > Rodentia > Cricetidae > Onychomys > Onychomys torridus. Next base: position 53,892,090 of record NC_050446.1, on the reverse strand, counting down.
ACCTGCTCCTTCTCCACCTAAGGAAGATGTGAAGGAGAAAATATTCCAACTTAAAGGTACAAATTGCTGCTTCCAATGACTTGTTAACCTGCTTCAAACTTCTGTTCAGCCAATGGAAATGTTGCTTTCAAGAAATGCATTGCTGCTGGGAGTGCATATGTTCAGATATGGCCATGCTGTGGGAATTGCATAGTATGTTTCTACTACCCCAGGGGTGGTCCTGGGTTATGCTATAATGCCATGCCTGCTTCCCCAAATGTGAGACAATTCAGTGAGCAGCATCCTTGACATCTGAATGCAGCAGCTACCCAACTAACTTTCCATGCGGAATGGCAAAGAAGGTCTTTTTATTTGAAAGGCTGATAGCTGTGCCTATGTTGGTCGTAAGCATTGGAATGTCTACAAGTCTTTGAAAGATATTTTAACATTGCAGTGATTAAACTGGGGTAGAAGTAAAAACTTTGTTCTTAAATAACAGCATGCTCTTTTAAATATAAGTAGCGTATTTGTAGTATTCAGCAGCTGGTGTCCATATACCATGAAAAAAGTATACCATCAACCCAACACTGCTCCTTTCCAGCTTTTTTTTTTTTTTTTTTTTAGCCCAGTTGAAACCCACTTGTGGTCTCCATGGTTCTCATTGTAGCTGGGAATTGTCATTCTTAGTACATTTGGTATCTAGCACCTCTTTATCAAATTTCTTTTATTCTTTGTTTTATTTTTCTTTGAAGTGACGCAGTATTATTTAATATCTTGAATCTCATAAGTACATGTTCTGATAATGTATATTTTACATGATAAACACACGTGCTATGGTTTTATTCTTTTTATTTTCATTTTTTAAAAAGCTATCTTTTTATGCAATGTTTCCTAATCTGAAATGTTCAGGTATAATTTTATACAAGGAATTTTCTTATACATATTTATATATGCACAGAGCCAGAATCTTCGAGAGTTACTTTTGGTGACTCTTGCCCTGCTCAAACCTTCTTGGGTTTTAGGTGACAGGTAGAGAGGCAGGCTCCTCTGCTTGTGACCTATCTCTTGATTAATGGTTTGTGGGGACACATATTTGAATACGGTTCCTTTGGTGCAAAATGTCCTCCTGAAGAACAGAAATTCTCTTCTTTCTTGACTGGTCGTTCTATACAACATAACCATGGAGCAAAACTGCACTTTGTTCTGGCTTCCAGGCTTCTTTCTGAACATTCTTTGGTGGCTATTCTTGGCCGTTACTAATGCTTTCTGATTCTAAGAGAAGCTTGGCTTTGATTCTTGCAGTTAAAAAAAAAATCATTTGCTTTAGAGTAAGTACACAAATAATAAAAATATATTCTTCAAAATTCTTTAAAGCTGTTTCAAAGAAGAAAGTTCCCGAAAAACCCGAGGTTGTGGAAAAAGTGGAGCCTGCACCTCTAAAAGGTATCTCTCAGACTAGCCGAGCCACACGCAAGGCCACCTCTCCGTCCAACTCCATGCTCTCTCTGTGTTGCCAGAGTATTCTTCCAACCCCCCTCTTTTTCTTAATGATCAGAGAAGTAGGATAGTTTCATTCATTTCTTGTACTTTTGTGGCTTTCATGGTCCTAGCTCATGAGTGTTGGGTGCTTCCAATGTCTCCCATCAATTTCATACATCGTGTGGATGCATATTGTTTATCTGTGTCTTACATTTCCATATGTCTACTTGCATTTTTTAAGCTAAATAATACCAAACTCTATTAGTTAGATGAAATTGATATCAGGAGACATCTTAGGTCAAAATGCTGAACAGTAGTAATAAGCTTTTGGGGGTTAGCCTGGACATCAGCAAATATGTGTGAAAAGTACCACAAGTCACATCATCATATCCCCCTGGCATACTGTTGGACAATCCCTAGGGATTTCCAATGCCCCTGACTTACCCAGATCTTTCTTCTCACTGAGACATTCTCCCAGGTCCACAGAGTTTCAGGGAAATACTATTATTACTACAAATTATTTTCCAAAGTAATTTTCCTTTGAATAGTATTTGCCCTATATATTTAACCCATAAATAAAAATAAGAAAATCATACAAATCTAGAAAATATCAATTAAAAATAAACAAAGTTTCTAATAAGTTTATGGGTATCAGAGTTCTGGTAACCAACACATCCTGGTCCAGAAATCAAATCTGTTTTTGGTCATGCTGGAATTTTAGAATAATTACCCATATGAGCATACATTTCCTGATTCATAAAATGGAGCTTCTAAATAATTTTGGTCAATTAAATTATTATATTTATAAATTATTAAAGATTAAATTAGTATGTAATAACATATGGTCTCTTTAAAAACAATAGTCACAATAAGGAATGAGTCTCATTCATCAATATTTTTAAAATAAGCTAAAAAATATAGAAAAACAAATACATTAATATACTTTCATTATGTATATTGCATAAATAAAGAAATGTGTGTTTTTGCAATTTCAACTTACATTACTATATAGATTCAATCAATGAAAATAGTTTTGCTTTAAAAATACTGATAATTGGGTTGGGGATTTAGCTCAGTGGTAGAGCGCTTGCCTAGCAAGCGCAAGGCCCTGGGTTCATCCTCAGCTCAAAAAAAAAAAAAAAAAAAAGACTGATAATTCACAAATAGTAATTGAGATCAGTATAATTTATCATAGTTATTAAAAATTTTAATGTTCAGCTGAAAATCTTACTTCAAACATTTGGAATTATCAAACAATTATTTTAAATGAAGTATTCATTTGACTTATGTTTCAAATTTTGATGTAAGATTTAAGCAAGATGATCTTTATCACATTAAAAGTAAATCCGTGAACTGCTTAAGAAAACCAAACAGGAAATTTTACAGAAGAATTTAAGAAACCCAGATTGATTTTGATTGAACAAAACTGCACACCAAAAGGAATGACTTCAAAGCGGTTCACTGATCACTGGGTTCTGTTTTGATACAGTCTTTGTAGTTAAATCCATGCAGTGTAACAGCAATGGAGTCTGCTCTACACCATGGCATCGTCCTATGGATGGTGTTCACGGTAGAAGCAAGAAGACACTTATAATTCCTTACTCATTTGTATTTGTATTCAAAAAGATTGTCTTATTCATGAATAATTCAGCTTCTAATACTAGCTTCAAAATCAGATAATCCTATAATGTTAGTTTTATTTTAAAGTAGACCTTTTAGAAATATGCTTTTGTTCAGAGAGTGAAATACAATCTTTCTTCAGTGTCAAGGTTCACAGCACATTCTTTGGTTTTCTTTTCCCATCAATGGAAAAGATGAAGCAATGGCAGTCAGCCCTGGCTGCATCCTGTGGTGTATATGTTGTCAGGGGAACACTAAGGTGGACACAGACAATTAAAACTACAGATCAAAGCAGAGATGCTGTGGAGAGTCCTTACATTTTGATGAAAGATTCATAAAGCCATTGTAGACCAATAAATTCTATACTCACTAAAATAGGTTTGAAATCACTGTGATTGAACTTTCATGAAACTGTATAGATGTTTGCAAAGCAAAGAACTTCAAGTCTATCATTTGCTTTTAAAATCTGTAAATTTATATGCAACAGAAATTGTTCCTTGACATATTCTAGTTAACTGATTTGAATAGAGTCATTTTTCTCATTGAAATTCCATTTGTATATGAATTCACACCAAATTTGAAATCATATCCTTTTAAGTGCCTACAGCTGAAAAGAAAGTTCGCAAATTACTTCCTGAACCTAAGCCCCAGCCAAAGGAGGAGGTGGTCCTGAAAAGCGGTATAGTACTTCTCTCCTGGGATGCCATTTTTCAACAGCTTAAAAAATGAACTCACCTGAAAGCTCACAAAATACTTCTGCCCCTTGATTTTATTTTAGAGTCTCTATCAAAATTCGAATGTAGTTCCATTAAAAATTAAAGGTTATTGTTTCTGAGTCTTTGTAAAGAGAAGGTAGATATTTTGTGAGCATTCATAGTATTTTGACATTGATATTGTTAACAGGTGTAACTAAACTGATAATATTCTAACAACAGTGACAGTGGGTGTCATTTTTCATAACCAAATTGTGAAATAAAATATACTCAACTTTTATGATACTATATATATATATAACTACTTAAGCCTAAATGTATTCAATTTTAGTATGATACAAGATCACCACAACCAATAACACTTTTTATAAAACTAAACATCCCTTTCCTATTAAGTATGAAAGACATAGATGCAAGAGACTCATGAAAGATCGAATTCTAACCTTGTCTTCTTATGGAATTATTGATCTCTAAGCTACATGACTTTAGATTTCTGCACTTAAACTAATTTTTATTTAAATAGTAGTCAATAAATTATGTTGAATTATTAGAATTTGTTGCTATTCAAATAATTTATTACTTTTATTTGAGCCATTTTGCCCCATAGTTGTCTCTGGGCAGAGTATCTAGAGAGATATGAAGTGTTTCCAAATCTTCTATGAATTAACATAATAAATTTTGATTTGGTAAATGTGGGAAATAAAAACATTTTTCTCATAAATGCTAATCTCCCACTGTGCTGGCTTGCATGCTTTTCATTGTCCATGCTTTGTCCATTATCTGTGTTCATCAAGCTTATTCAACCTTGTCATTAGCTCCTCTTGGTTTACATATAAACCTTTTTGTCTTTTAAGTTCTAAGAAAGAGACCTGAAGAAGAAGAACCTAAAGTAGAGCCTAAAAAAGTAGAAAAAGTTAAAAAACCGGAAGGTAGGAATCATTTTCATAAATGGCAATTTATGAAATTCTCTTTCAACAAAGTGGACATGTAACAAAAGGTTTATTTTGTAAACATAAATGAAGTTTAATATAAACATAGCTTCATATTTCATCTGTCTGTAATGTATATATGTTCCATTGTCTGCTTTCTGTTTCAATATTTTACAGTAATTTCCAAATACAAAAACTTCTTGGTCTTTGAGCTAGAAATAAGTATAGCATCTATTCTTACAGGATTATAATTTCCAGATCCATTTATGAATTTCCCCATACTTGATTATCGTTATTGTTGTTAGTTTGTCGTCTAAGTTCTCCCCATGGCAATGGCTGAAATCATCTAGTTGGCTATGGAATAAATTCATGGGAGGGTGTTAACAGTGCTTCCTAAATCTGGGAACTCTTAGGTGGATTGATGTCTACCATCTGCCTGTTGTCAAAGGGAGTGATTACTGAGATGTGGTGAAACTGGTTTAGAAGTGGGGAGATACCAGAAGTTGGGACCAAGTAGACAGACAGACAGATGGAAAGAAAGAGGGAGAGAGAAGGAGGGAGGGAGGAAGAAAGGAAGGAAAACAGAAGCACAGTCATGAGAAGAAAATAGAGACTGATCTATAAAATATGGTTTGTATAAAAGCCACCACTAGCATTTTTGAGAAATGATTTTTCAATCTGAGTTTCCAGGTAACTTGCTTTCTAAACTAACATTAGACAATGACCTTCTTTCCTTAGTACCACCACCACCTCCAAAAGCTGTCGAAGAAGTTGAAGCTCCCCCAGAGCCTACACCGAGGGAAAGGAAAGTTCCAGAACCAACCAAAGGTATAATTCTCTTGGCATATTCTTGGTTGTCTCTAAGAATGCATCCACATAGCATCACAATATCATTATACTGATATACGTCGTGACCAGTCATGATGCATATCCTGTTTTCTTCACCATTTCTGTGCAATTTGCTAATTATCACAGCTTGTTAAATAAATTACTAGGGATGGGCAATGAGCTGAATAACAACTTCAAATCCAATCAAATGTTTTAAAATATTTTGTTGAACATGAAAAATGTTTAGATCAAATATTTGATTTGATAACCATATATGTATTTAAACATTTGATAAACATATCTATCCTAGCATCATTGTATACATTAAATTAGCTTACTTACAGTTTTGACTTTGTGAAAAACTTACAAAGTATTATGATAACCTGATTATTTCTGTGAATTATCTTAGTTCCTGAAATTAAGCCAGCAATACCTCTCCCTGGACCTGAACCAAAGCCAAAGCCTGAACCAGGTAAGCAAGCTTATCCTCAGGGTGAGTGAGTGTTCCTTCAAACTCCACATAGCCAATGGGGAGGGGAGGAAAAGAAATTTGGTTTTTAATTAAAAGTGTTATACATTCAATAAAAATAGAAAAATCACTGTGCTTCGATTATTTCCAATATCTCGATATGTTTAGATAGTGCTCTCAGAAAAACTAGCTATTTGAAGAGTTCAACTTTGCACCATGGAAGGCAGCCGACCACCAAAGGTGGTTGTTGTAGGGGGTGACAAGTGGCTGTCTTAAGACAATAGGCATCTTCTTCTCTCCACAGAGGTGAAGACCGTGAAAGCTCCCCCCATGGAGCCCACGCCCACGCCTATCGCTGCCCCAGTGACAGCACCGGTGGTCGGAAAGAAAGCAGGTTTGTATCCTGGCTCTCTTGTAGCTAGCTTCTGTGGGTGGCTTCACACTGGACTAAAGTTTGAGCATCCTGTGAAGTTCAGGAGTGTGGGGTAAACGCTTATGTTTTCTTCACCTGATACACTCCACCTAGGGGCTATATACTGTTCAGCCTTTATATCTATAGATGGATTTAAATCAGTAGTAAATTTTTTAAATGTACTAAACAGTGTAGCCATCTCAAGTTCAAACTTAAGATACTTACTACTGATATTTGAACTCTTCAGTATTTTGTCACTCAGGTGGCAATTTTAAAACTAAACCTGATGGCATTCATGATTGCTATCATTATACACATCCAAAATGGTCAATCAGTGACAAGTTGCTAAGACACTTTAAATTTTCACATGAAGTTACCCACAAGTTTTTGGGTTTTGATTGTGTTTAATGGTGGGGAAAAATACAGGATGTTCTTTTAAAGATAGTTTAATTATTGATATTTATGCTACATTTAATCACCTGTGTTTATGATTTATGCTTTATTTAGAAAAAGGTAATGACTCTCCCTGGGCTAATGTTCTTAGTCTTCTCTGGATTTGTTAGTCTACTCAATTTATATACCAACAGCAACATAAAAGGACTTTTAGTCATTCTTGGCTCTTTTCCTATCACTTATTGGGAAAAAATTTTAATTTCTTTGGTTCATATAACCAACATATAAAGTATCTTGTAAAAACAGTTTGTAAAACTAATCAAGGGCAAAACCCCTTCTCAGAGGTCAGTGGTGGACCCTCCAGATATGGAAAGAGAATAATGATACTTGTCAAAAGTTTTGTTTTTATTCATTAATTAATTGTAACTGTTGGACGCCAGGCCTTGCACATGCTAGCAGATAACCAATGATCTTGACTCCAACCTCTAAAAGAATTTTTTTAGTGCTAAATTTGCTGGCAATTTAGCCTGGTTACATTGATTTGAGAATATGCCTTCTTAGAAATACCAAAGTATTCTCCATAGAAGCCATATAAATGAAATTGGTTTCTCTTTATATATTAATATATATAACAAAGAACATGACTCATCCCATGTGGTTTCCTGAGAAGACTGAAATAAGAATGAAAATTGCACAAATGCTTATCTTTTTAATTTCAGAAGCCAAACCTAAGGATGAGGCAACCAAGCCAAAAGGCCCCATCAAAGGTGAGTTTCATGTTCCTCGAACCTGTGGTAACATTTTGCCTTGTGAATTCCCAGACTTTACAGTCAAAGGAAACTGTTTTCAAATTGTATAATCTTGATTTCTGACACTGCTGCTAGTATTTATTCAAGTAGATGCTATGAATAAAACAAAATAAACTTTACTATGACGAATTTGTATCTTGATTTTTCATTCATATATATTTATTTATAACAAGTAAAATAATTGTAATTAATCTGGATATTTTACACACAGAACTGTAACTTGGGAAAAAGCTGTCCCTATTAGTTCTTGGGCCTTTTCCTCTTCATGTCTGACCTCCCAATTGTCAAGTCTTTGTTTCTCTATTCCTGCCTTCTCATCACTTTACATACACATCGTGATGCCTATGGAGAAGCCCAGTTAACTTTGCACTTTGCTTTGAACTAGGTGTGGCCAAGAAGACTCCATCACCAATAGAAGCTGAAAGGAAAAAGCTCAGACCAGGAAGCGGTGGGGAGAAACCTCCAGATGAAGCCCCATTCACCTACCAACTGAAGGCTGTGCCACTGAAATTCGTGAAAGAAATTAAAGACATCGTCTTGACAGAGGCAGAGTCTGTGGGCTCTTCTGCCATCTTTGAATGTTTGGTCTCCCCATCCACCGCCATTACAACCTGGATGAAGGATGGCAGTAACATCCGCGAGAGCCCAAAGCACAGGTTCATTGCAGATGGTAAAGACAGAAAGCTGCATATCATTGATGTTCAGCTTTCCGATGCTGGTGAATACACCTGTGTGCTACGTTTGGGAAATAAAGAAAAGACGTCCACAGCCAAACTCATCGTAGAAGGTAACTTGAAGTTCTGCACATGATCAATCTTAAATTTTATAACAGAGACCTCAGTAGCAACCTTCATTTTAATTTCAGACAAAACCTCCGAGTTTTATTTCATTGAAAACTTTAAATGTATTTGATTGAAATTCTCCACAGAACTTCCTGTTCGTTTCGTGAAAACACTGGAAGAGGAAGTCACGGTGGTCAAGGGGCAGCCATTGTACTTGAGTTGCGAGCTGAACAAAGAGCGAGATGTGGTCTGGAGGAAGGATGGCAAGATTGTGGTGGAGAAACCTGGCAGGATTGTGCCGGGTGTCATTGGCTTGATGCGGGCCCTTACCATCAACGACGCAGATGATACTGATGCTGGGACATACACTGTTACTGTAGAAAATGCCAACAACCTGGAATGCTCTTCCTGTGTGAAAGTAGTAGGTGGGTACATGTGAGGCAGAGCTGAGAGGGATGCTTGGGCACATGAATTTGAGACCAATATAGGCACAAAATGAAATCTAGATCTACATCTAATATATATATATATGTGTATATATATATATATGTATATATATAGTTAGTTAGTTAGTTCTTTGCTACAAAATTATTCTTTTTATGCTAAGACAACAGAATAACTGTTTCCCAATGTCTGAATACCAGAAATATCATTGATACCTTATTTAAAAGGAGCAATATCAGCATCTCATAAATTAATTACATCATTTCCTGAATTTTTCCTATTTCTGAAATTTCCCAAAGAACTCATTTATTCTTTCTCTCTTTGTTTCCAATAGAAATCATCAGAGAATGGTTGGTTAAGCCTATCCGAGACCAGCACGTGAAGCCCAAGGGGACGGCTGTTTTCACCTGCGACATCGCCAAGGACACACCAAACTTTAAGTGGTTCAAAGGATATGATGAGATCCCCTTGGAACCCAATGACAAGACTGAGATATTAAGAGAGGGCAACCATCTCATTCTCAAAGTTAAGAACGCTATGCCTGAAGATATTGATGAGTACGCCATAGAGATTGAAGGGAAAAGATACCCAGCAAAGCTGACACTTGGAGGTAGAAGAATCTTACCTGTTACTTGGAAAGATAAATTCTGTGCATGCATACGGCAAAACTTCACCCCTCAAGTACAAAATTGAATGGGTAGACAAACCTACACAGAGGTAGCAATGGGAAGACTCAGTGGTTTTGCTTGGTTTTTGTTTTGTTTTAAAGAGTGATCACGTGATGTTGAAAGGGAAAAGGAGTGGGTAGGAGAAGAATTGGAGGAGGAGGAACCAGGGTGGATTTGATCAAAACATAGTATCGCATGTATGAAGTTCTTCATTTTAAAAAGTGACATATGGCTAGATTGTCTAAAGCCTTGTGTTACTTTATCTCTGATGGATACAGAGCGTGATGTTGAGCTGCTTAAGCCAATAGAAGATGTCACCATTTATGAGAAGGAAAGCGCCAGCTTCGATGCAGAGATCTCAGAGGCTGACATTCCCGGGGAGTGGAAACTAAAGGGAGAACTTCTGAGACCCTCGCCTGTGAGTACCTCCCACTGGAAGTTACTAGCCATGGGAAATGACTACAGCCTCATTTAAGTTGGGTATGCAGGCTTCATTAACAACAATGGGCTAGGGTTCCTAAACTCCCAAAGGAGGGAAATTATTTAATGCACTCTTTGTGGACAACTTGGATAAAATTTGGTAAATTTTTCAAACGGCCATGTTTGTCTTTTATGTTCATCATTTGATGCTGAATAGAAATCCATACAAGAAATATTCTCTAAGGGCATCATCATTTCATGTGAATACTAATGAAAGCTGCTGGGGTTTTTTTTCAGACTTGCGAAATCAAAGCTGAAGGCGGGAAACGCTTCTTAACTCTGCACAAAGTGAAATTGGACCAAGCTGGTGAAGTCCTGTACCAGGCTTGCAACGCAGTCACCACTGCCATTTTGACAGTCAAAGGTACAGGGCTTTAGAACTCAAGGAGTGGGCTCAGCTTCCTTTCCCCATCCTCTGCAGCTGAAACATCTCGTGTTTTTGTTTTTTTTTTCTTACTATCTGATTTTTCAGAAATCGAACTTGACTTTGCTGTACCCCTGAAGGATGTGACTGTCCCAGAGAAGCGACAGGCTCGGTTTGAGTGTGTCCTCACCCGAGAGGCAAATGTCATATGGTCTAAAGGGCCTGATATAATCAAGGCATCTGACAAATTTGATATCATTGCTGATGGAAAGAAACACATGCTTGTCATCAATGATTCTCAGTTTGATGATGAAGGGGTCTATACTGCAGAGGTGGAGGGCAAGAAGTCATCAGCACAATTATTTGTGACAGGTAAACAGCCCATCGAAGATATCTAAATGTTATATCCAGTATGTAGGTGTCCCTGTTTGATTTTCCAATGAATTTAAAGACAGGATACCAAGTTCTAAGAGCTAGCAATTAATGGCAAGTGTCACGATTCCTTTCACAGTGTCATAGAGCACACACACACACACACACACACACACACTAAACCATTCCCCCCTCCCAAAAAAAAAAACCACTTAGCTTTTAAAATGAAGAATAACCCCATCTAAAAAGAACAGATAAATGCCTCATGAGGTAGCTGCATTTGACCCACACAGAGTAGAGTAGGGTCTTTCTCTGGGTGACCTGCACTCCTGAATGTGTTACCTGCTTGCACTGTAGGCATAAGACTGAAGTTCATATCACCTCTGGAAGATCAAACAGTGAAAGAAGGCGAAACAGCAACCTTTGTTTGTGAGCTCTCTCACGAAAAAATGCACGTAGTCTGGTTCAAAAACGATGTCAAGCTGCACACAACCAGGACGGTGCTCATGTCTTCTGAAGGAAAGACTTATAAACTGGAAATGAGAGAGGTGACACTGGATGACATCTCACAGATCAGAGCTCAAGTGAAGAACCTCAGCTCCACAGCCAACCTGAAGGTCTTGGGTAAGTAGGACCAGCTTCCCAATGGGTAGCACAGTGTGTATTTCCACCCCCAGGCTCTTTAATAGGCTTCAGTCTCCACATTTATTTTTTCTGACGATATGCTTGGGTATCCCTGGCAGAGGCGGATCCCTACTTCACTGTGAAATTACATGACAAGACTGGCGTGGAGAAGGATGAGATCATCCTCAAGTGTGAAGTGAGTAAAGACGTGCCAGTGAAATGGTTCAAAGATGGGGAAGAGATCGTGCCTTCACCCAAGCATTCTGTCAAGACCGACGGCCTGCGCCGCATTTTAAAGATCAAGAAGGCGGAGCTTAAGGATAAAGGCGAATACGTGTGCGACTGCGGCACGGACACCACCAAGGCCAATGTCACTGTTGAGGGTGAGTTATCCCCAAATTGTAATTTTCCCATCTCAGAGGCTGCAATGCATTTGGCTCGGTCCCGCTCACCGAACCTTGTGTTCTTTCAGCGCGACTCATCAAAGTAGAAAAGCCTCTGTACGGCGTGGAAGTGTTTGTGGGCGAAACTGCCCGCTTTGAAATTGAACTGTCTGAGCCTGACGTGCACGGCCAATGGAAGTTAAAGGGAGAGCCTTTGACTGCTTCTCCTGTAAGTGACCACAGCAGAGCCGGTCAGAGATGAGGGGGTTGCATGTTTTTCTCAGGTCTCCCAAAAGTATAATTCCTTGGTGACTCGAGAGAAGTCCTGTAATATGTAAATACTGTCTATGTTCACTCTTCATAGGACTGCGAAATCATCGAGGATGGGAAGAAACATGTCCTGGTTCTTTATAACTGCCAACTGGATATGACCGGGGAGGTTTCCTTCCAGGCTGCCAATGCTAAATCAGCAGCCAATCTGAAAGTGAAAGGTACGCTAACTACGCTTGCAGACACGGTTTAGTTCCCTGCTGACACAGAGTTGATGGGGCTGGAAGCAAGCATGCTCTGATGTGGTCTGCTCCGGCTTCTCTTTCAGAATTACCGCTCATTTTCATCACGCCTCTCAGCGACGTCAAAGTCTTCGAGAAAGACGAGGCTAAATTTGAGTGTGAAGTATCCAGGGAACCCAAAACCTTCCGCTGGCTGAAAGGAACCCAGGAAATCACAGGTGATGACAGATTTGAACTCATCAAGGATGGCACCAGGCACTCACTGGTGATCAAGTCAGCTGCTTTTGAAGATGAAGCCAAATACATGTTTGAAGCAGAGGATAAACGGACCAGCGGCAAACTGATCATTGAAGGTGAAAATTCTTTGTTATATCGGCTGTCTACAGAACTATATAGTTTTTGCATTTAGTTTTACATGCCCTTGTTAAAGTGATCGCAATAATGAGTTGGGTTTTCTTTGACAGGAATCCGGCTCAAATTCCTCACCCCACTTAAGGATGTGACGGCCAAAGAGAGGGAAGAGGCTGTGTTTACGGTAGAGCTGTCCCATGACAACATCCCAGTGAGCTGGTTCAAGAATGACCAACGCCTTCACACCAGCAAGCGAGTCTCCATGCATGATGAAGGGAAAACGCACTCTATCACATTCAAAGACCTGTCTATTGATGACACCTCCCAAATTAAAGTGGAGGCCATGGGCATAAGTTCAGAAGCTAAGCTCACCGTGCTGGGTAGGCATTTTTTTTTTTTTTTTTTTTGGTTTTTCGAGACAAGGTTTCTCTGTAGCTTTGGAGCCTGTCCTGGACTAGCTCTGTAGACCAGGCTGGCCTCGAACTCACAGAGATCCATCTGCCTCTGCCTCCCAAGTGCTGGGATTACAGGCGTGTGCCACCACCGCCCGGCGGGTAGGCATTTCTTAAAACTGAATCACATTACATAAAATTGAACAGAAAAGTGTGGAGTGTGTGTGATAGGAAATAGTCTTCTGAGTGTAATGCTGCATGGAAATGTGCTTAAGAAACCACCACATGCACTGGCAAGTGTTTCTGAAATACATGTCCCCAAAAATACAGAGAAGTAGGGTGATCATCATTTTCTTAGACCCACAAAATAGCCAAAATCAGATTAAAACTGGCTTGTCATGTAAAATAAGAATGCATAAATACTTTCTCTTTCCTCTATCAAAATTATTTCAGAATAGTAGCCTTTCAAGTTTCTACAGAGAGAGGCTAAAAGAATTTAGTAAATCTCACTAGTCTCCTTGGTCCTTTCCATAAGGAAATCCACTTAGGAAGCCTAACGTATATAGACACTCTCATGGCAAACTATTGATAGACTGGGGTTGGGGGGGGGGCATGTAAATCTGAAACTTCAAGACCTGATGGGAGTGGATAAGAATTTGGAAACCTGGACAAATGATTCAGGAATATGCTCAAAAGTTCAACTGCATGTGTCCTTTAAGCTATTGGTAATTTTTTTTAAATTCCCAATAGATGAGTTTAAAAGTCAAAGCACATGATTTTGACTCATGATAAGACCTGTGTACTGATTCTCCTCCTAACATTTGGAAACTAGAGATTCTGAATGATGGACATTTTGGTACCATTTTAAAGGATACTTGGAACCATTAAACCTGCTCAGGGGTCCCCAGCTCTCTAGGTGGGTAACAGTTCTCCACTTGTCTTTACCTGCAGAAGGAGACCCATACTTCACAGGGAAGCTCCAAGATTACACAGGCGTGGAGAAGGATGAAGTGATTCTTCAGTGTGAAATCAGCAAAGCAGACGCACCTGTGAAATGGTTTAAGGATGGGAAGGAATTAAAGCCATCTAAAAATGTTGTGATTAAGGCTGATGGCAAGAAGAGGATGCTGATCCTCAAGAAAGCCTTGAAATCCGACATTGGCCAGTATACCTGTGACTGTGGAACAGACCAGACCTCCGGAAAACTTGACATTGAGGGTGAGGAAGTCTCTATGCGTCTCCCTGTAGATGCCATGGGAGTCTTCTCTGCCAGAGACTAATAGCACATGTTGACCCTTCATTTTTCCAGATCGAGAAATTAAACTGGTGCGACCCCTGTACAGTGTTGAGGTGATGGAGACCGAGACGGCACGCTTTGAAACCGAAATCTCTGAAGATGATATCCATGCCAACTGGAAACTCAAGGGAGAGGCACTGCTCCAAACACCTGTACGGCTATTTCTGAACCTGTCAGCACTTAAGAGGGATAGTGTGAAATGGAAAAGGACAGGCGAAAAGTCAGGGTGCATGTGGGGCATTTAAAACATGGTATCAAGTTCTATATGGGGCCTGGAGCCAAAGAGAGAGGTTGGGGTCTATGAATGGACTAGGAAGGTCACTTTCGCATTGATTCTTGCCCAGCAGTTATATGTATTCTCTCTAATGCAGCTAAAAGAAATATTTTTCCTGAAAGTACCTGGGAGCTATGTTTGTATATATCCATTCATTTGTAGCATCCTTTTAAAAATTATATTATATATCTATGAAAGAAGTCTCAACATTACTCGCTGAGAAACACTCTCTTTTCTTTGGTACAGGAATGTGAAATTAAAGAAGAAGGCAAGATACATGTTCTTATCTTACACAACTGCCGCCTGGACCAGACTGGAGGTGTAGATTTCCAAGCTGCCAATGTCAAATCTAGTGCCCACCTCCGAGTTAAGCGTAAGTATGACATGTTTTGGTTTAAAAACAAAAACAAAAACAAACAACTTACTCCATACTTTCATAGAAAGTGAATATGTGTGACATTAATTGGGATTAGAAAATACTATTTGTGTATAAAAACTGGCTTTCTTATATTTTTGACCTCCTGATATAAAAGTCCTTCAGATTCTAAAGTCCTGACGTTTTTTAGCAACTTTGTCATTTGAACAACAATAACAAATTAAGCAAGTCACATTTTTCTGCTCTAGCAATTCTTTCATTCAAAAACAGATAAACCTACAGTAGAAACTGAGAATTAAAATTTCTTAAAAAAAAAAAAAAAAAAAAAAGCCGCATCACTCAAGTGACTGTCCAACTGTAGGCCTTTGCTGTGTGGGCATTTTCAACTCAAGAAGGGGGGCAGAAGAATTAGGTTCCCATTTTTGGAAGGTGCCAAGTAGTTGATGGACACTGACAGGCTGTGGGGCCAAGGACCCCTTGTCTCTCCCAATCAGAGCCTTAGTTATTTTGGAGGTCACATACCTTATGTAGCAGGAGGAACTTGACGCCTGGCAGAGAGACAGATGCAGCCTAGATTTCTTGCTGACCTTGTATATCCTGAAGAAGGGGCTCCCTACAAACACCGGCTCTTTGGCTGCCTGCTCTCCCCTTCTCAGCACCACGGGGCCACGTACACATGGGAGTTAAAACAACAGCCAGTCCTGTGGCTCATTCCTTCTTGAAGAGAACAACCATGGAAATGAAGAATTAAATCTATCTATTCTTGGGAATTACAGAATGAGTAATACAAGGCATTTTCTTTCCTCTCGCAAAGCGCGGATAATTGGTCTTCTGAGGCCTCTAAAGGATGTCACAGTGACTGCAGGGGAAACAGCCACCTTTGACTGCGAGCTCTCTTATGAGGATATCCCAGTGGAGTGGTACCTCAAAGGGAAGAAACTGGAGCCTGATGATAAGGTAAAGCGGGCACACAAGGCGCTGCTTCACCTTTCTCCCTTGGGGTCATTTTCATTGTCCTTTGTTCGTTCTTTCTAATGTCCCCTCCCCAGCCTCTACAGCTCTTCTTCCTCTAACTTGATTTCTGCTGAAACTTTAAGATGGAGTTTTCAAATTTACACTCAGTTTAACCTGATGTTAGTTTTTTGCTAAAATAGAAATAACAATTTTAAATAAGATCAGTTTTTTCTGGGAAAAAAAAAAAGGCAAATTCTCATTAGCCATCAAAGCCAGCTTGTAGGTGTGATGAAAGTCTAGAGAAAAGGGGCTTTCTGACTGGGTTCTCAGCAGCAGCCGTGCACACCCGCTCCTCCAGGGTTATCTAGTGCTCTGCATAGAAGCGCATTAAGAGGAGACGACGGGAACTCCATTTCAGGCAGTTGATTGAGTCAGAGAGATAACTTCTGAGCAGGTTTTCTCTTCCAGCATTTCTCCAAGGCTATTTTTAACACTCAAGTGCTTTGGGCTGTGCAAATTCTGGAATGCAAGAGGACTATTTAAAGTGCAGCTGGTGGAATGGGGAGAAAGAAGGGTGCTGGGTCCCTGTGTGCAAATGAATCAACTTTTGAGAAGTTTGGGTGAACTTCCTTAGCTTTTACTAATTCCTGAGGCTCAACATCCAACCCAAAAGGGAAAACTGAGCCATTTATTCAGATAAACTGATCTATGTATTCTGTACCTCCTGGGCTTCTGTTTGGATCAGGAAAGTAAATGTATGCAATCCCTGTTCAGTGAAGAGATAATACTCAAATTAGCTTGATAATTCACCATGCATTTTGAATTCTTAAAGATAAAACATAGAAAAATATAGCGCATTTCATTGTTCCGTGGCTTTCACATTGCCCAATATTCAAGAAATAATACTGACCATATGTAAAACTTCTATACACTTCAAAATTTGAAGACTCGAAAAATATCATTGGAAGGGGATTTAGTTTCACAAAGAGGACTAGAAATACTAGAAGACATTACCTTCATGTAGATGTTTGAAAACAGGTTTTAAAAATTAGCATTCTACTAAATGACTAAGTAATAACTCAGTAACAATGGTCTGGTAGATAGGTTCTTCTCATCACACAGAGGACCATGACCTTTGGTTTCCATTGTTACCAAAAGGCAGCAGAACATCCCAAATGTAGCATGAGAATTGATCTACACACCAGAAAACTTCTCTTATCACAATGTCTTCTACATGCTGAACTAGGTGCTGGCTTCATCTCAAGTTTCTTGTTTTCATGTGTACCTCTTCTTTCCTATTCAGTCTAAGTGGTTTCTTATTTTGGGGGTCAAACTACAAGTTTTTTATTAGAAAAGAAAGATGACTCTTCATTCTAATATAAGAGCACTACTTCTTCGATTAAAATGTAGATTCCTAAAAATCTTGCATTTGTTTTACTCAAGGGGGGAAATCTATTATCATCATTACATTTTTTCCTAGGGTTAGGAAGGGCGGGTCCGCTGGAGGCAGAGGGCTGCCCACTGTGTCCCTGTGCTTAGGAATGTTAATCCATCCCTGTAGCCTCCCAAAATAGTAATCCTTCTATGAACTTGATCTTGGTCCTCTTAAATGTCTCTTTTCAAAAGGAATTTAAGTATGAACTGCAAAGTAGCATGTTCACTTATTACAGTTTCTAGGTTTTGTTTAAACTAATTCTGTTAGCACAAATTGTTCTTGTCATTTTTAACTCAGGCCTTTTTATCTAACTTTGTGTAAAAACTTTTAACCTCTACACCAAGAGTCATCAGACAAGACAACTTACAGACATGAAACTAGAAGACAGCATTTTGGAAATAAACTATTTTTTCTTTCATTTTTGGTTTTGATCACTTTTAGACAAGTAAAAACTGCTAAATGCTAAATTCTCAGTGGCTTTTGGTAATTTTGTATTTAAATTTTAACAGCTTGGTAATGTAGTCTGTGTTCTCTCAGTATGCCCTTTTTGAAATTAATAAATGATAACTATTAGTATTATCATTACATATTCTACAAAAAAAATTGGCATTCATTTTGTTGGTTTATTTTTCTATCTGTTGTATTTCTTTTTTTGTATGCTTTTTATTTTAACATAGTCAAAATATTGACAGTGGTCTACATAAGCCGTTTATTGAAAACCCATATATGCTGGGCAATATATTCAGTGACAGAGAATATCTTATAGCTTTCTTAGAACAATTCAGATGACAAATCAATGCATTAATAGGTATTATATATTTGTGTATGTGTTAGAAACTAAAATTTCTTAACTAAAGCCGTAAGTCAAAGTTCAAAATTCACAGTCAGAACTTTTTTTAAAGTCCTATTTAGACTCTACCTCCTCAAATAAGTAGCAGCTATGTACCTAGGATAAATTTTAACTACTGTCTCCTACCTGTATATTATTCTTTATTATTGTTTTAGTTGTTCTCAATATTAAGGGCAATTATATGAATAACTACACCATCTTCTTGTTTGAGGAAAATACTTTTCAGTGAAACTGTATTCCTAACTCTTTCTTCTACCCCTAGCAAAATAAATACAAATATTTTCACCAGAAAATAGTTTTCATAAGTTTTAACTCTAAGTGGACACTTAAGCAGTACTAAAACCAATCTCAACAGAGCAGAAAAATCTTTTGAAAAATCTTAGATTCTAGAACTAGACAAACCCCAGTCTTCTCATTTTACTTTCAGAAAGACTCTACCTATAACAGCACCAATAATACCTGATTTTCCCATTATTGATGCTCAAATATGGGAAAACAGAACAGTTAACATCAAAGAAATTTGATAACAGAATTCAGAAATTGTACAAATGAATCATGGATCACATTCATTTGCAAAGTAAACTGAATTGCTAAAATAAATGGGAGAGGAATTCTAGCTTGTCATTCTGTGATCATCACCTTCCTTTAGAACATACAATTTTCTTTCAGAAAAAAAAAAAATCTACTTTTAGCTTACAGTAGCCAATCATTTTTAATCCTCTCTAAAGTCTTTCTTTCTGCACACAAACCCCAAAGCAAAACAGAAATGCATACATATTTATAATTATATGTATTTTTTGTTTTGTTTTGTTTGTTTGTTTGTTTTTTCCAGAGCTGAGGACTGAACCCAGGGCCTTGTGCCTGCTAGGCAAGCATTCTACCACTGAGCTAAATCTCCAACCCCCAATTATATGTATTTTTCACAAGTTCAGAAATATAAATAGAAATTGGTCTGTGCAAGTTCAATATAAAAGGTTACCTCATATTTATACAACGGTATCTAAGAAAACCTAAAGTGTTCCTAAAGTTTTGGTGGCTGTCATTTATTTGTTGCCTGAACTCTTTTAAAACTCAACAAGGTGGTGACACGTTCAGAAGGAAGAGTTCACACACTCACCCTGAGGGATGTGAAGCTGGAAGATGCAGGAGAAGTCCAACTGACAGCAAAGGATTTCAAAACTCAGGCCAATCTCTTTGTGAAAGGTAATTACAAAGCTTATTCCTAAATGCACATATCATGAAGAGAATCATAAATAATGCCTCCTCTTCATTGTTTTTGTGCAAGAGTGCCGCACTTCATTAAAATCAATTATCCCAAAGTCTAATTTTACATTTTGGCATAACAAAATAAAGGTTGTGTTTTTAATGGTGAGGCAGTGTGCACACCTTTAATCCCAGCACTCAGGAGGCAGAGACATGCAGATCTCTGTGAGTTCAAAGCCAGCCTGGTCTGCAGAAGAGAGATCCAGGACAGTCAGGACTACACAGAGAAACCTATCTCGGAAAACAACAAAACTAACATGAGTTTTACACACACTTTTTGTCTCTATGCTATTATTGTATTTTTGACTAGTTCCAAAAACAACGGGTGAAATAATTATTGCCAACCCATTTTATGAAAATGTTGGCCATTATTTCCTTTATGTTTCATAATTATTTTATAATTATTTTTCTTGTAAGCCTAACATTGAAGAGGCAGAGGCAAAGGATTGCCACAAGTTTGAAACCAGCCTGGTCTACATAATGAGTTTCCAGGCTAGCCGGAGGGGGGGGGAGGGGAAAAAACTTTCTGTATGTATGAATAATGATAAAGCATCATTATTGAAGGAAAACATCTAAGTGAAAAATAGCTTCACAAATGAGTAAACTTAGAACACAAGCAGCCCTGGAGATGCCAGGAGGAATTAGAGAAAGTTCTGGAACTCTTGGAGAAGGAAAGCAGCTCATAAGTATGATTCTTTCAGAACCCCCGGTTGAGTTCACTAAGCCTCTTGAGGACCAGACGGTCGAAGAGGAGGCCACCGCAGTACTGGAATGTGAAGTGTCCAGAGAAAATGCCAAGGTGAAATGGTTCAAAAATGGGACAGAGATCCTCAAAAGCAAGAAATACGACATCGTCGCTGATGGCAGGGTCAGAAAGCTCATTATACATGGTTGCACCCCAGAGGATATTAAAACATACACTTGCGATGCTAAGGATTTTAAGACCTCCTGTAACCTGAACGTTGTTCGTAAGTATTCCTCCACAGGACTTAGCATTTGCAACTCTTTGTAGCAAAAAAAAACCAAAAACAAAAAACCCAAGACACTTTATGCATGCCCTTCTAGGCCTAATCATAATTCTTGGCAACTTACAGTGTGAATGCTGACCTAACCTGATACTTCACACGTTTCTTTAGAAACCTTCTTGTGTTCTGTCTGGTCTTGAAAAAGGTATCCAGCACTTTTCACTGTACTGCTGTGCTCTTTGTATGTGCTCATGCCCACTACATGAATATCCTGCTAGAGATGAAAACCAACCGAATCAAAAGAGAAGCACAGAACCCGGGTTGCATTTGGAAGGAAGATAAGTTTTCAGGCCTGGAGAATATCTGGGAAACGAGAATGGAAGTGGTTTAGATAGGAACGTACTTGAGAACAACTGTAACAGGACAAAGCCCAGTCACATCATTCAATCTGAGAATAAGGAGGGATGAGAAGCTGAGTGAGGCCCAGGTTCTTTAAATCAAGAACTCTATCATTTTCACTACTGTTCCTCCCCCTGTGAGAGAAATAACTCTTTATCTCAGGATGCCAACTGCTTGCTCATGTGCTTTGTCCAGCAAAACATTTTTCATGGTATATTTTTGTTGCGGTATTTGTTTGGCTCTGTTGCTTCTCGTCTGTCAACAACTAAAACCTAGTGGCTTTGACTGTGCTTCCGGCATCTTGTACTGTGTCACTCTTTCCATGCCTTGGCTCCTCACTTTCACTCACCTCAGAGCAGCCCCGTGGGGTTTCTTCCCCTTGTCATCTACTTCCTCTTGGAGAAGGCTCAGCCAGGAGGCCTTATCGTCAAGCCTAGCAGCTAGCGTTGGTCTGAGAACCTCCTGATCAAGAAGGGTCGATTTGGGAAGGCTGTGTAAGGAGCTCTGAAAGATGGAAGGGCAAGGAGGCAGCTGCCCCATCCTGCACAGCAGCAGTCAGATTTCTGGAGATGCATGAACCAACAGATATAAAAGCCAAAGCAGCACCCCGCATAGAACAGTGTTTGTCACACTAATACATGCCTGACTTGCATGTGAAATCTTTAAAGCTGAGTCAAACATGGAAAGCTGTATATACGTGATTCCAACTGGACTCATGCCGATTATAGGGCTTCGACTATTGTCTTTGAATTCTGACTATTGTCTTTGAATTCTACTGGTTTCATAATTTCTTTCCTTATGACAAATAATATCCTTCAACCCTGGTGTAGTACCAAAAGAAAGAAGGTATTTCCTTCAGTAGTCATGCAAAAGAGCTGAGATGGATCTTAGTTTGAAAGAACTAAGTTGGTAACACAGTAAGACATAAGGCACGTGAAGTAGACAGTTCAAAAGCAAAGCATCATTCCCAATGGAAGCTGAAAGTGATTTCAACATCAGCTGCAATCTGTTAAGATGGGAAGAGAAAAAAATAAATCCTGCAAAAAGGAGTCACTTCTTGCTGGGTGGTGGTGGCTGTGCAGCCTTTAGTCCCAGCACTTGGGAAGCAAAGGCAGGCGGATGTCTGAGCTTGAGGCCAGCCTGGCTACACAGAGAAACCTTGTCTTGAAAAATCAAAAGAGAAGGAGAGAGAATCACTTTTTCTTCATGAATACCAGAAAACTATCAGGATAAATTTGCAGGAGCCTCGTTTGAATTCCAATGTCATTCTCTTACAGCTCCTCATGTGGAATTCCTAAGACCACTCACGGACCTTCAAGTTAAAGAAAAAGAAACAGCTCGTTTTGAGTGTGAAATTTCCAAGGAAAATGCCAAGGTCTGTGACTACGCAGTGTTACCTTAGATTGTTAAGTAACTTTGTTTACTTTCAGTCAGCTAGAAGGAAAGAAAAATTAGCTAAATCTTCTGACTTCCATTTTAGCATGAAAGATGGACTGATTTTAGTATTACTCAGTAGAAAAACCTTGAACTCATAAGATACTTATTTAGGGTCATTTGGAATTGCTATTTTTTTTAATCTTAAAAAAAATCAAATAACAGTGATTCCATATTTTAGCTAAGTATTTCTTATTGCCATGAACTATTATTGCCAAATTCCTTCAACTTTCAGTCTATTTCCACAGAAGTGGAGCTTGTTTATGTGATATCTAAGGCCACCTAAGATGCAAAACTTGCATAATCCTGTTATTTTTTTCATAATTGGTAGTAGTATCACAGCAGGTCAATAGTACTTTGTACCTTTGTTCTTGTTTTTTATTTATATTTTTAATCTGTCCTCCTATGTCTTATGATTGATTTAAAAAAAAAAAAAAAAAGCCCTCAGGATCCTAGTTCATGTTAGGGCTACCATGTGAGGGAAAACATGAAAACTGATTGAAAAAAATCTATTTGTCCTAAAATACAGGTTCAGTGGTTTAAAGATGGTGCTGAGATTAAAAAGGGCAAAAAGTATGACATCATTTCTAAGGGAGCAGTACGAATTCTTGTCGTCAACAAATGTCTACTGAATGATGAGGCAGAATATTCCTGTGAAGTGAGGACAGCGAGAACTTCCGGCATGCTGACAGTCCTTGGTGAGTGTGAAGGCTTTCTTTGCCTAAATGTACTAGTCAGGAAAACCCACCTCTGGTTTTAATGATTGTGGGTTCTTCTCCACAGAGGAAGAAGCTGTCTTCACAAAAAATCTTGCTAACCTTGAAGTTAGTGAAGGAGACACTATCAAACTGGTGTGCGAAGTCTCCAAGCCTGGGGCAGAAGTGATTTGGTACAAAGGGGATGAGGAGATCATAGAAACAGGAAGATTTGAAATACTTACTGATGGAAGGAAGAGAATCCTGATTGTTCAGAATGCGCAGCTTGAGGACGCAGGCAGCTACAACTGTCGGCTCCCAAGTTCCCGGACAGACGGCAAGGTCAAAGTACACGGTATGAAGAGCTCAGGGGAAGGGCATGTTATTTCTAGTTATCCAGTCTTATAACAATTCAGATACAAATGCCTATATTTCCGATGTCTTCCAACTTTTTCCTTTCCAGAGCTTGCTGCTGAATTCATCTCAAAGCCTCAAAACCTTGAAATACTTGAAGGAGAGAAGGCTGAGTTTGTCTGCACTATCTCCAAAGAAAGCTTTGAAGTTCAGTGGAAGAGGGACGACCAGACACTCGAATCTGGAGATAAATATGACATCATTGCTGAGGGCAAAAAGAGAGTCCTAGTTGTGAAAGATGCCACATTACAAGACATGGGCACTTACGTAGTCATGGTTGGGGCTGCCAGAGCTGCAGCTCACCTGACAGTCATTGGTAAGTTTCTCCTTGCTTCTTTGGGTTGATATATTGCCGTTTTGGTCCTTCATCATGCTACAAAGTCTTACTGCTTGTTTACAGAAAAACTGAAGATCATAGTTCCTCTTAAAGACACCAAGGTGAAGGAACAACAAGAGGCTGTCTTCAACTGCGAAGTCAATACTGAAGGTGCCAAAGCCAAATGGTTCAGAAATGAAGAGGCCATATTTGATAGTTCCAAATACATCATTCTCCAAAAAGATCTGGTCTACACTCTCAGAATCAGGGATGCACGCCTAGATGACCAAGCCAACTACAACGTGTCTTTGACCAATCACAGAGGTGAAAATGTTAAAAGTGCAGCCCATCTCATCGTGGAAGGTATGCGAATTAGATGGTCCTAGAGAATTTTTTCCTAGCAGTTCATATTATGCAATCAACTAAATTCAACATTATTGTTCTTTATTATTGCAGAGGAAGATCTTAGGATTGTTGAACCTCTTAAAGATATTGAAACAATGGAGAAGAAATCAGTCACGTTCTGGTGCAAGGTGAATCGTCTCAACGTAACACTGAAGTGGACCAAAAATGGAGAAGAAGTGGCCTTTGACAACCGTATAACGTACCGAATCGATAAGTACAAGCACTCCCTTATCATCAAGGACTGTGGCTTTCCAGATGAAGGTGAATACATGGTGACGGCCGGACAGGACAAATCCATTGCAGAGCTGCTCATCATAGAAGCCCCGACAGAATTTGTGGAGCACCTGGAAGACCAGACAGTCACAGAGTTTGATGACGCTGTCTTTTCCTGCCAGCTCTCCAGAGAGAAAGCCAATGTCAAATGGTACAGAAATGGAAGAGAAATCAAGGAAGGCAAAAAGTATGCAAAAAGCCTTGGATGCCCTTGCCCTGCTGTTTTTGGTGTGTGCACTTTGACAGTCTAACACTCGGGCCGCAAGCTGACTAATCATTCAATCTCTCCTTCAGATACAAATTTGAAAAGGATGGGAGCATCCACAGACTCATCATAAAGGACTGTCGGCTTGAAGATGAGTGTGAATACGCTTGTGGTGTGGAGGACAGGAAGTCCCGAGCTAGACTTTTTGTAGAAGGTATTGTATTGGCTTCGAGAATAATTCTAGCTGAAGTGACAATTGTTTACAGTGCTGATTAAAATATACAAGCATATGTATGTTTTTATTTTTACATTTTCTTTCCAGAAATCCCTGTTGAGATTATCAGACCTCCTCAAGATATTCTTGAAGCCCCTGGAGCAGATGTTATCTTTTTAGCTGAGCTC
Source organism: Onychomys torridus (assembly GCF_903995425.1). NCBI lineage: Eukaryota > Metazoa > Chordata > Mammalia > Rodentia > Cricetidae > Onychomys > Onychomys torridus. The sequence goes on along the minus strand of NC_050446.1, from coordinate 53,867,130 downwards.
AACAAAGATAAAGTGGAGGTCCAATGGCTTAGAAATAACATGGTTGTTGTCCAGGGCGACAAGCACCAGATGATGAGTGAAGGAAAGATACACAGGCTACAGATTTGTGATATTAAGCCACGTGACCAGGGTGAATACAGATTCATTGCCAAAGATAAAGAAGCCAGGGCTAAACTCGAGTTAGCTGGTAAGTCGCCAACTTTGAACGAAATCACATGAAATCACAGATCTTACATAGATTTCAGAATTTACAGTTATAGCAAAATCCTCTTTGTGAAAGCCTATGGTTTTCAAACCCGTTTCATGTGTTAGATCTCTGCTTTCTCGTACTGTAAAGAGGAAGTTAATGGCATTCACGTCATACCATTGGATTATTCCTGGGACATGGTAGCTGCTCATGAATTTATAGAATTAAGGACAATCCATTACTCTACTGCTGTACAACTCCTATGGATCTTTTACATATATTCCCATTTGGACCCAAGATGCCTGTATAGGTTGTGCTAAAAACCCCATTGGTATGTCTTGTACACAAGAATTGTCTGATTTATCCTGAACTAAGTATGCAGTACTTTATCAGAAACCTATTTTATAAAATAATTTCAACAACAAAAGCAAAACCCATTTCACTATATTCTCTGTCCACTTTTACTATTTTTAATGAAGACTGGATATTAATGGTTGTATGCTATCTTCAACCATCTTTTTCTAAAGGCTGATAGTTTGAGTAGAGGAGAATTATTATAACCCTGCCACAGTGTTCTCGCTATGAAATACTGTGGCATACTTCCAAGGTTATGATGATGTTAGCAAATGTATAGTTAAAAAAAAAAAATCTATGCCATAGTATGACTACAGTACATAACTCAAACATGTTTGCATGTGCTCTTTCTCACTAGCTGCACCTAAAATCAAGACAGCTGATCAGGATCTCGTGGTTGATGCTGGGCAGCCCCTGACAATGGTAGTGCCCTATGATGCCTACCCCAAAGCAGAAGCTGAGTGGTTTAAAGAAAACGAACCTCTGTCTACAAAAACTGTAGACACTACAGCTGAGCAGACTTCTTTCAGAATCTTAGAAGCCAAGAAAGAAGACAAGGGGAGGTATAAAATCGTGCTTCAGAACAAGCATGGAAAAGCAGAAGGCTTCATCAATTTACAAGTGATTGGTAAGCTCAAACTTGATTGGCCACAGTATGGCTCAAAGGCATAGCACCACTAAAACTTCTGTGATTTGTAAATTACAGATGTTCCTGGGCCTGTTCGTAACTTAGAAGTGACGGAAACATTTGATGGTGAAGTAAGCCTCGCTTGGGAAGAACCATTAACAGACGGTGGGAGCAAAATCATAGGTTATGTTGTTGAAAGGCGTGATATCAAGAGAAAGACCTGGGTTCTGGCCACTGACCGAGCAGACAGCTGTGAGTTTACTGTCACTGGACTCCAGAAAGGAGGAGTGGAGTACCTGTTCCGTGTGAGTGCAAGGAACAGAGTTGGCACTGGAGAACCAGTAGAAACTGACAATCCTGTAGAAGCCAGGAGCAAATATGGTAAGAAGCATTGAAGTAAATTGCCAACTAGCTTAGCATTGTGTTTATCCCCAACATAACCCAAATTCATGTGTGCTTCTTCTGTGGTGACCTCCAGATGTCCCGGGCCCTCCACTGAATGTCGCCATCACTGATGTGAACCGATTTGGTGTCTCACTGACGTGGGAGCCACCAGAGTATGACGGAGGTGCTGAAATCACCAACTATGTGATTGAATTGAGAGACAAGACTTCTATCAGGTGGGACACTGCCATGACAGTAAGAGCTGAGGACCTGTCAGCAACTGTCACTGATGTGGTCGAAGGACAGGAGTACAGTTTCCGCGTCAGAGCTCAGAACCGAATTGGAGTTGGGAAACCAAGTGCAGCCACACCCTTTGTCAAAGTTGCTGATCCAATAGGTAAGATCATCATCATCAAAGGAAATAAACACTGCATGCAGCCAAAGAATTAAATCTGTTCATTCAAGTAATTCTAATGAAATAAAACATAGCAGAAGGGAGAGCTTCAAAAAATTTAGAACAAAGATGTAAAAGCCAAGACTGTGCCCACATAGTACATAAACTTGTTTTGATGAGATTGTTAGGATTATTCCATGTCTTAATAAATTGCCACTCAATAAAATTGTTTGTCCCAAATCTTTCTGTCATTCTAGAGAGACCAAGTCCTCCTGTGAACCTAAGTTCCTCAGATCAGACACAATCATCAGTTCAGCTCACATGGGAGCCTCCTCTGAAAGACGGAGGCAGCCCAATACTGGGCTATATCATTGAAAGATGTGAGGAAGGAAAAGACAACTGGATTCGCTGCAATATGAAGCCTGTCCCTGAACTGACTTACAAGGTAAGGAGCTTGCATCTTAAATATGTGTGCATATGAATATATGTATATACATATATTCATGAGCTTAAATGAATATGATAACATATACTAACTTGTAATTTTAGGTCACTGGATTGCATAAAGGGAACAAATATTTATATAGAGTATCTGCAGAAAATGCAGCTGGTGTTTCAGATCCATCTGAGATCCTCGGTCCTCTCACAGCTGATGACGCCTTTGGTAAATAGACATTTTACTTTTTAAATTAGGGAATAATACATACCTTCTTTGGTGTACCAGGAACATAAATATAGCACTAGAAATTCATTGATTTTTCTTTTTTGGTAGTTGAACCAACAATGGATTTAAGTGCATTTAAAGATGGTCTGGAAGTTATAGTCCCAAATCCCATCAAGATCCTGGTCCCAAGCACAGGCTATCCAAGACCAAAAGCCACCTGGACTTTTGGAGATCAAGTTCTAGAAGAGGGGGATCGTGTGAAAATAAAGACCATATCAGCCTATGCCGAACTTGTCATTTCTCCAAGTGAACGGCCAGACAAGGGTATTTACACACTCACATTAGAAAATCCTGTGAAGTCAATTTCTGGAGAAATTGATGTCAATGTCATCGGTAAGGAATTAAACTCTTGCTAGCTAATGTGATTTGGCTGTATGAACACATATTGGCTTCAGTCATATTGACCTCTACTGTCTTTTTATTAGCTCCCCCAAGTGCACCCAAAGAGCTGAAATTTAGTGACGTAACAAAGGATTCTGTACATTTGACTTGGGAACCACCAGACGATGATGGAGGAAGTCCACTCACTGGATATGTTATTGAAAAGAGAGAAATGAGCCGGAAAACATGGACAAAAGTGAGCATTACATAGTAAAGCAGCGATTTTAGCAAAGAGAGGAGAAAGCTGGGAAGCCATTCAGATGGCACATGCCACACCATTTTACCTGTCTCATGAAAAAGTATCAAACCCTTTTTAACGGTCCTTGGGTGATTTAGCCAGGGGTTGCTATAGTTGTCCCATGTTGTTTTCAACTGGGCTTGATTAACACATAAAGGAAAGCTTCTCTCCATACTCTGTGTCTAATGAGTAGCCACAAGGTACACACTGAGCTAGAAGCCATTTTAAAGGAAATACTTATTGCCCCAGTGGTCCTGTTCTTCCTCATTGCACAATACCTACCTTTGTTTTCTCCATTTATGCAGGTTATAAACTATAGTTACTGTGTGTGTGTGTGTGTGTGTGTGTGTGTGTGTGTGTGTGTGTTACATGTATCTACTCTGCACACATTTTGCAGTACTGGAAATAAGTCTTAGATGCTTGCACATACTAGACAGCAACTACATCACAGAATTCACCCACAGCCCACTATAACGCTCATTAAAATTGAATTTCTAATAAACAAACTACCATCTTTTTAATGCACACAAACTATGAATTTCTCATTGTATTTAATTTTATTTTTACTATAATCCACCCTGCTGTTTTTCCCCCAGTACAAACTTAGTATGAGACGAACACTAAGCTTCCCTTCAAAGCAGCTTTAGAGTAAGCAAGAGACAGTGGCACATGCTTGTAGAGGCTAAGGCAGGACTGTAGAGTTAGAAGTAGACTCTAGGCCAGCCTGGGCTAAATAGAAAATCCCAGTCTTAAAGAATAGTTTGTATCTGTACTCGTGGTTAAAAAAAAAAAAAAAAAAAAAAAAAACTTTTGACTTGAGGAAATACTTGGGGAAGATAATCACAGAGCTGTTTCTTTGTCCCAGGTTATGGACTTTGTGACTGATCTAGAATTCACAGTTCCTGACCTTGTTCAAGGAAAGGAGTATCTGTTCAAAGTCTGTGCTCGAAACAAGTGTGGCCCTGGGGAACCTGCATATACCGATGAACCTGTAAACATGTCTGCTCCTGCAAGTGAGTGCATGCCTAGTCTGCGTTCCCTGCTTTTGGCTTTAGAGCCGGTGTTGAGGTTTGGTGGGAAGGTAGTAGCGTAGAGTGAACTGGCAAGCAGCCTGTCTAAGATTAATGCCCTCCTTTAACGACTACAGCGGTACCTGACCCACCAGAGAATGTTAAATGGAGAGACCGGACTGCCAAGAGCATCTTCCTGACATGGGATCCTCCTAAAAATGACGGTGGCTCACGTATCAAAGGATATATAGTTGAAAAATGCCCACGGGGTTCTGATAAGTGGGTTGCCTGCGGAGAACCTGTTGCAGACACAAAGTAGGTGTTTGCTTTTTAAACTGGACACGTGAATAATTCTGATTCCCAGTCACTAGACAGGATTTTACCTGGGCAAGATTAATGTTAACTTTCTTCACCAAGAATTCCCCTAGTATACCTATGTCTGGTTTTACAAAGTTCAGCTGAATGTAGGTAGACCTGTTCAAGGATGTCATTAGTTAGAATACTGAAAAGACCAATCACCAGTCAAGCACAGCTTGGTCCAGAAACCTGACTGGGGTGACACAGGAATTAAAGAAATGGAAGACACACAGACATGCACAGGAAAGCTATGCACCTATGGGGGTGTGCTCCCTGTAACAGAGGACACCTGCTGTGCTACCAGCAAACTCAGCAGCTTTATTGTGGACAGCAAAAAGAGGAGGGGTTAGACAGTCTCAGTGGGAGGTCTTGGGGGGGGGCAACGATATAAACATCCTGGAGGAAGAAGCTGTGTAGATAGTTTGGATTCACTAGTCTTACCTAAAGGTCAATTGTTTGTCAGCACTGGCACTTAGACCAGAGGAAGGCTCTGCCGTTTCCATGGGTCTGAGGACATGGTTACGCTCATGTGAACAACACAATTCATCAGGATTTCATCCATTCCTGACACATTTGGGGCTTCCTCCCCTCCCCACAGTCCAGATAACTTCATTTAAAAGCCAGGACTATGTTAGTGGTAGAAGTTTAGAAAAATAACTATACTACATAACTGTAAGGCTAATAGATTATCTGCATGACAATACACCCCTATTTTGTTTTCTCACAGAATGGAAGTGACAGGTCTCGAGGAAGGCAAATGGTATGCCTACCGTGTGAAAGCCTTGAACAGGCAAGGGGCTAGCAAGCCAAGCAAACCCACAGAAGAAATCCAGGCGGTGGACACGCAGGGTATTTATCATTCCCTTCTTATCTTGTCGGTCAGGCCTCCCTCTGGCCTTATCTGCTTGAACATGCTAAGAACATGAATAATCTTTTCCAATGCAGAGGCTCCTGAGATCTTCCTGGATGTGAAGCTCCTTGCTGGTCTCACTGTAAAAGCCGGCACAAAGATTGAGCTTCCGGCCACTGTGACTGGAAAGCCTGAACCGAAAATAACTTGGACAAAGGCTGACACCCTGCTGAAGCCAGACCAAAGAATCACCATTGAAAACGTCCCTAAGAAATCCACAGTGACAATCACAGACAGTAAGAGAAGTGACACGGGGACTTATATTATAGAAGCTGTGAACGTCTGCGGCCGGGCCACTGCCGTGGTGGAAGTCAACGTCTTGGGTAAGCGGGGCTCTTCTTTTTAAAAGGATTAATTAATTCACCGTGACTACTTGAACGGAACACAGTTTAAAACGTTTTTTTCCCATGTAATACCATCCACAGATAAACCCGGACCACCGGCGGCTTTTGACATCACAGATGTAACCAATGAGTCTTGTCTCCTGACGTGGAACCCTCCGAGAGACGATGGTGGATCGAAGATCACAAACTATGTTGTGGAGAGAAAGGCAACAGACAGTGATGTGTGGCACAAGCTCTCATCAACGGTTAAGGACACAAACTTCAAGGCAACCAAGTTAACACCCAACAAAGAGTACATCTTCAGAGTTGCTGCGGAGAACATGTATGGTGTTGGTGAGCCAGTGCAGGCTGCGCCGATAGTAGCCAAATATCAGTTTGGTAAGATTCTCAACCTGCTAGCTCAAAAGAACCAAAAAGGATATACTTATGTCAATCTTGCATTTAGGTGTTGGATACAGAACATGACTCAAATTTTATGTCATTATCCCGTCTGTAGATCCACCTGGCCCTCCAACTCGCCTGGAACCATCTGACATCACTAAAGATGCAGTGACTCTGACATGGTGTGAGCCAGATGATGACGGTGGAAGCCCCATCACTGGGTACTGGGTGGAAAGATTAGATCCTGACACTGATAAATGGGTCCGATGCAATAAAATGCCTGTAAAGGACACAACATACAGGTAAGCCTGCAGTTCCACCATGTTGGAAAACAGCAACATACTCAGTTGTTTGCACTTGAGTATTCCTTTTGATCTTGTGTGAGTACAAATTTAGAGATTTTAATCACTTTTACTTCTATTGCCTGTTGGCACATAATTCTTAAATGACACAAATACCATCCAATGGCACATACCTGTTATCTCTAAAATAGTAACTTTCTAGGAGTTTCGAAGCATTTGGTCTTCCAATATATTATAGTAACTGATGATAGTTATGATTTGAGAGATATATTTGGCCCAATATAAAGAATGTGATGGTACAGTTAAAAATAATTTTAAATTTATGTTGAAATATTATTTTAACATTAAATTAACAAATTGATTCTGACTATTTAAATAAATTAGCCTCTTATATGTATAGTATGTAGGTTACCACTTCTTACCATGATGTTGCCTTGTCCCTGCTCCAGAGTGAAAGGTCTCACCAATAAGAAAAAGTACAGATTCCGTGTGCTGGCTGAAAATTTGGCTGGACCTGGAAAACCTAGTAGATCAACTGAACCAATCTTAATAAAGGATCCAATAGGTATTATTTGTATGACTTTCTGTGGCTATTTTGAGGGATATATTAACTTCCTTTGGAAAAACAAATAATGTTGTCATTGGCTTGCAGATCCTCCATGGCCCCCTGGGAAACCAACTGTAAAGGATATAGGCAAAACATCACTAGTATTGAACTGGACCAAGCCAGAACACGATGGAGGGGCAAAGATTGAGTCTTACGTCATTGAGATGCTAAAGACTGGAACAGACGACTGGGTCAGAGTGGCTGAGGGGGTTCCGACCACTGAGCATTTGCTCACAGGGCTAATGGAAGGGCAGGAATATTCATTCCGAGTGAGAGCTGTGAACAAGGCTGGAGAGAGCGAGCCCAGTGACCCCTAGTGACCCTGTGCTTTGCCGGGAGAAACTATGTAAGTCACCCTTAAGATCTATCTGAAAACTCCAGTCTAAGGGAAAATTTAAACCTCACTACTATTATTCCCATCTTACCTTATTTTGTGACTATGAGAACATGTGGTAAAGACTAAAATGGAATGTTTCTTCCTCTTCAGATCCTCCATCACCACCCCGATGGCTCGAAGTGATTAATATCACAAAAAATTCAGCTGACCTAAAATGGACAGTTCCCGAGAAAGATGGAGGGTCACCCATCACCAACTACATCGTGGAGAAGAGAGATGTGAGGCGCAAAGGCTGGCAAACGGTGGACACCACTGTCAAGGAGACGAAGTGCACAGTAACCCCGCTGACAGAGGGCTCTCTGTACGTGTTCCGGGTGGCTGCAGAAAATGCCATAGGGCAAAGCGACTACACCGAAATCGGGGATTCCGTCCTGGCCAAAGACACCTTCAGTAAGCACAGAGCTCAGTCTTTGCAACAGCACTTGTAGCAAGTTATACATTTTCCCTCCGGTTTCTCTAATGGTTGATTATTTTGCCTTCAGCCACCCCTGGACCACCCTATGCCCTGACAGTGGTTGATGTGACAAAGCGACATGTTGACTTAAAGTGGGAGCCACCCAAAAATGATGGTGGACGACCAATACAGAGGTAAAACTTCAGTGTTGTTGTTGTTGGTTTTTTTTTTCACTAAAAAAAAATTTCAAACATGGATATACATTATCAACTTCTGTTTTTCCTAATGCTGAATGGGATGGTTTGTTTTTTTCAACAGATACATCATTGAGAAGAAGGAAAAACTAGGCACCCGTTGGGTAAAAGCTGGAAAGACCTCAGGCCCTGACTGTAACTTCAGGGTAACTGATGTCATCGAAGGGACAGAAGTCCAGTTCCAAGTTCGGGCTGAAAACGAAGCAGGAGTCGGTCACCCAAGTGAGCCCACAGAAATCCTGTCAATTGAAGACCCAACAAGTGAGTTGTACTGATCCTTCAAGAAAGATTGTCGGGGGTCTGACGTGAGACTGTGGCTTGAAGGCTCTGCTGCTGTCTCCCCAGGTCCCCCCTCACCTCCTCTTGACCTGCATGTGACGGATGCTGGGAGAAAACACATTGCCATTGCTTGGAAACCTCCAGAGAAAAATGGTGGCAGTCCTATCATAGGCTACCATGTTGAAATGTGTCCAGTAGGCACCGAGAAGTGGATGCGAGTTAATTCTCGCCCAGTGAAAGATTTGAAGTTCAAGGTTGAAGAGGGAATTGTCCCCGACAAAGAATACGTTCTGAGAGTGAGAGCTGTCAATGCTGTTGGTGTCAGTGAGCCATCTGAAATCTCGGAAAACGTGGTTGCCAAAGACCCCGACTGTAAGGATTCGCTAGCCTTCATAGTTAATAATATAGGCTTTCTTCCTGATCATTGCATTTTAACATACTTCCCCTATCCCTTGGTATTTTGTAGGCAAACCAACAATTGATCTGGAGACTCATGACATTGTGGTTATCGAAGGTGAAAAGTTAAGCATCCCTGTGCCCTTCAGAGCTGTCCCAGTGCCAACTGTGAGCTGGCACAAAGATGGCAAAGAAGTTAAAGCAAGTGACAGATTAACCATGAAGAATGACCACATCTCTGCACACCTTGAGGTTCCCAAGAGTGTCCATGCAGATGCTGGAGTTTACACCATTACCCTGGAGAATAAGCTTGGCTCAGCAACTGCTTCAATCAATGTCAAAGTCATAGGTAACAATTCTGTGATGAAACACCAGGCATTCTTCATATGTTCCAGGAATTATAATAGCTAGCTTTGTGATGAGCTGTACAAATGGCTTCCAGAACTGGCATTTGTAAACTGAACAGTCCCTCAGGTTACTTATTTCCATTTGAAAAGTAAAGTAATTTTGAAGACTAATTAATCTCTGATTAATTTATTTGTTTTAAGTATTTGCATATAAAATACTAATTTAAATAAAATAGCACACCTAAGGAGTATTTCAGTAATCAATATTTCTTTCTAAATCATGTATATTCAGTTTCCTATAGTCTTCTCCTTCAGAAATAATAAGATTTTTCTGTCCTTTAAGACCATCCCTGGTAGTAGTTTGAATTAATGGAGCAATTTCGCTTAACACAAAGACTCAAGGACTAATCCTTCTGATTAATAATAGATGGGGGACAAAGATACTAAATGTCTTGTGTTCTGAGGGATAGCACAGAAAAGATTACCCTACCCAAAATGTATATATGCCAAATTGGATAAAGTTCACTATGCAAATGATAATTTTTCAAGCTTGTGATAGTCATTATCAATTATATATATAACAGGTCTACCTGGTCCGTGCAAAGATATTAAAGCAAGTGACATAACCAAGAGTTCTTGTAAGTTAACATGGGAGCCTCCAGAATATGATGGCGGAAGCCCAATTCTCCATTATGTCCTGGAGCGTAGAGAAGCTGGGAGGAGGACATACATACCAGTCATGTCTGGTGAGAACAAACTGTCTTGGACCGTAAAGGATCTCATACCAAATGGTGAATACTTCTTCCGGGTAAAAGCAGTCAACAAGATTGGTGGAGGCGAATATATTGAACTCAAGAATCCTGTCATTGCCCAAGACCCAAAGCGTAAGTTGGAACACAGACATATGATGCCTAGAATAGAATATACGAGAATTATTGTGTTTGCATTAATTGGTTTCACCAGTAATAATAGGTATTTTTTTTTGTTCACCAGAACCGCCTGATCCACCTGTCGATGTTGAGGTTCATAATCCTACAGCTAAGGCAATGACTATCACATGGAAGCCACCCTTGTATGATGGAGGAAGCAAGATAATGGGTTACATCATAGAAAAGATTGCCAAGGGTGAAGATAGATGGAAGAGATGCAATGAGCATTTGGTACCTGTCCTGACCTATACAGCAAAAGGACTCGAGGAGGGAAAAGAGTACCAGTTCCGCGTGCGAGCAGAGAATGCCGCTGGTATTGGTGAACCTTCTCGGGCCACTCCCCCAACCAAAGCTGTAGATCCTATTGGTATGTTTTATTGGGGGGGGAGGGGTGACGGGTGCTACTTTCTCACTGTAAAATAAATGGAGTTCATGTTTTGTCAAGAATGAAGAACAATTCTGGCTTTTAATCATTATAGATGCCCCAAAAGTTATCCTCAAAACAAGCTTGGAAGTAAAACGGGGTGATGAAATAGCACTGGATGCAACCATTTCTGGTTCACCTTACCCAACAATCACCTGGATAAAAGATGAGAATGTCATTGTACCAGAAGAAATGAAGAAGCGAGTAGCACCCCCAGTTAGGAGGAAGAAGGGTGAGGCTGAAGAAGAGGAGCCGTTTTCCCCACCCCTGACAGAGCGTTTGAGCATCAACAATAGTAAACAAGGAGAATCTCAGCTGCGTGTCCGTGACTCTGTGCGACCCGATCACGGCCAGTACATGATCAAAGTTGAGAATGATCATGGTGTCGCCAAAGCTCCTTGCACTGTCAGTGTATTAGGTAAGTAGTTAAAACTACATTTTCCACTGGAGAAAGAAAATCTACATAAGAGTTTTAACAAGACATACAAATAAGGAGTTTAGGAACTCATTAAATGAAATGGCTTCAGCAAATAATTCTGTTACATTTTGTTACCTAAGCCAGCACTATTGAAAAAAATCAACTGACCTTGTTATTTATTAGCTAATGTAATACAAAGATAGAAAGATATGGAAAAACTAGAAGTTATACCAAAAGACCATACTAACATTTATATTTTCCATAGCAGCCAGGTCTATACAAAACTGTAATCACTGATCTCCTTTGAAATATTAGATACACCAGGACCGCCAATCAACTTTGTATTTGAGGATATTAGAAAGAACTCTGTCCTCTGTAAATGGGAACCACCCCTTGACGATGGTGGCAGCGAAATCATTAACTATACCTTGGAAAAGAAAGACAAGACCAAACCTGACTCAGAATGGATAGTTATCACTTCGACGCTCAGACACTGCAAATATTCAGTAACAAAACTGATTGAAGGAAAGGAGTACCTCTTCCGTGTGAGAGCTGAAAATAGGCTGGGACCTGGACCTCCATGTGTTTCAAAGCCACTTTTAGCCAAAGATCCATTTGGTAAGGTTCTTTTAGCATCATAAGTTGGCCTTTTCACCATATACTTCAATGTTTACATTACCATGGTTTTGTAAAATTGGTTTTAAATCATACTATATAATTCAAATATTTTTTCTTTTTTTTTTTTATCAGAACCACCTGATGCACCAGATAAGCCCATTGTGGAAGATGTCACCAGCAACAGTATGCTAGTAAAATGGAACGAACCAAAGGATAATGGCAGCCCCATCTTGGGCTACTGGCTTGAAAAGCGTGAGGTCAATAGTACACACTGGTCTCGTGTCAACAAAACCCTCCTCAGTTCTTTGAAAACCAAGGTAGATGGCTTACTAGAAGGACTCACCTATGTCTTCCGAGTCTGTGCTGAGAATGCTGCTGGACCTGGGAAGTTCAGCCCACCTTCAGATCCTAAAACAGCTCGGGATCCAATCTGTGAGTAACCCCTTAAGAAGAAAGCGTAAGCGAGTAGTCTAACCCATATTCAGAAACCATCAGTGAACTCAACCTGTGCATTCTGCATTCCTCCTAGCTCCACCTGGGCCCCCTGTCCCCAGAGTGGCCGATACAAGCTCTACAACCATCGAGCTGGAGTGGGAACCCCCAGCTTTCAATGGTGGCGGCGATATTATTGGCTACTTTGTTGATAAGCAGTTGGTGGGCACAAATGAGTGGTCACGCTGCACGGAGAAGATGATCAAAGTCCGTCAGTTCACTGTCAAAGAAATCAGGGAGGGTGCTGACTACAAACTTCGAGTGAGTGCTGTCAATGCAGCAGGCGAAGGACCACCAGGAGAAACAGAACCTGTTACTGTGGCTGAACCACAAGGTACTTAAAAGTTTTCTGAGAAAACAATGGATATTTCCCAACATGGGGCTCTATTTTCTTCTTCCTTGAACTAACATATATGGCTGTTCTTCTTCAACAGAGCCTCCAACTGTGGAACTGGATGTTTCTGTCAAGGGTGGAATACAAATCATGGCCGGGAAGACTCTCAGAATCCCAGCAGTGGTGACTGGCCGTCCTGTGCCCACAAAAGTCTGGACCATAGAAGAAGGGGAGCTGGATAAAGAGCGTGTTGTGATAGAGAATGTTGGAACCAAATCTGAGCTAATTATCAAGAATGCGTTGAGAAAAGACCATGGCAGATACGTGATCACAGCAACAAACAGCTGTGGTTCCAAATTTGCAGCAGTCCGGGTTGAAGTGTTCGGTAAGTAATGTTTTGTGGAATTTCATAGGATTTTTCCATGTCATGTGATTTTACTACATTGATTTGTTTGTTACTGTTTTTATTGTCCAGATGTCCCTGGCCCAGTTCTCGACCTAAAACCTGTTGTAACAAACAGAAAGATGTGTCTGCTTAATTGGTCTGATCCAGCAGATGATGGAGGAAGTGAAATCACAGGGTTTATAATTGAAAGAAAAGACGCCAAGATGCACACTTGGAGACAACCCATTGAGACGGAGAGATCCAAGTGTGACATCACAGGTCTCATAGAGGGACAAGAATACAAGTTCCGCGTCATCGCCAAGAACAAGTTTGGCTGTGGGCCTCCTGTTGAAATAGGACCAATTCTTGCAGTCGATCCACTAGGTAAGGAAAGACTTTCACTATGTTTACTACATAAATACTATTCTGCTTATAGATAAGTATTTGCTGAGATTCTGGCTTCAAACACCCACCAGTCTCAAGATCTTTGACTAGACAGAGGGTCATAAAAGAAAATCAAATATTCTTACTAGCAATTTTAAAGATACCATATTTACTAAATTTCCATGTATTTTGTATATATATATATATATAAATTATGCAGTTTTCTGTGCCAAAATTTTTGGATCTACAAAGTCTTGGTAATAATCTACAAATAATTCAAATAATTTAGAAGCATTCAATCTTACCAGTATAGTAGAGGATTTTTAAATATAACAATCTGGACACATCTTTAATCCCAGCACTTGAGAGGCAGAGGCAGGCAAATCTCTGTGAGTTTGGGGCCAGCCTGATCTACAGAGTGAGTCTCAGGATAGCCAAGGCTACACAGAGAACCCCAGTCTCAAAAAACCAAATAAATAAGTAAAAATGATCTGATAGTTATATAGAATTCACTGCTTTTCTATAAAAAAAAAATCATGGAGCAGATAGTTGTCATAGGATAAGTGATGTAGTTTACTACATTACTAACAAGTCTTCATACTGGAAGGGGAGGGAAACCCCCAATTAGAAAGAGCCCTCAAAGAATAGAAAACCAACCAGAGGAAGTCTCCCAGAAATTAAAATGAAACACTAAAATTATACACACTTGGTAATACACAGTTTTGTCCTTCTTAAAGTGATATCCCGGAGGAAAACCCACTCCTCAAGAAATAGGAGATTCTCTTCCACTACCACACCTGGAAAAAGATAAGAATTACATCCTGTACCACAGTTTCAATCACCCATAATGTCCATTAATTCCAGGTCATACTAGAGGCCTCAGAATAGAGGTGGGATTCCCTAGTTTCTGTCTGTCTAGCAATCAGCTAGAATGGTACAGGTCTAGTTACACCAGTCAGAGCCTATTCTTAAGGACACAAAACCTTTGTGGTATTTCATAAATGATCTTTCCATTGAGGCAATATGACTCAAAGGCTGTTCGGCAACCATATCTACTGTCTGGTCACAAAAGAAAAAAATCACATTGCTCTCTGCTGGCATTCACACACCTATTTTCCTAGGTTGGTAGGATTAGAAGTTTCGTCAGTGTCATAGGCAAACAATCCAAAATACTAAATACAAAGCACATATACACATATCCTTGACTTATTTTTAATTAGGGATTTTGAGGAGACATTCACTAGAAATAAAATGTTGTTAGTGAGAAGGGCTATTATTGTTGTGACTGGTGTGTCTGGAAAAGGATTCTGAAAACGCCATTTAGTCTATTTTTCACACAAACAGAAGTGAAATACTTGCTTCATACTCAACATTTTCAATTGCTTCTGCTTTAAGGCCCTCCAACATCTCCCGAAAGGCTCACATATACAGAAAGGACAAAATCCACTATCACACTTGACTGGAAAGAGCCCCGGAGTGATGGTGGCAGTCCCATCCAAGGATATATCATTGAAAAACGCCGCCACGACAAACCTGACTTCGAAAGGGTTAACAAGAGACTCTGCCCAACCACATCATTTCTGGTCGACGGTCTCGATGACCACCAAATGTATGAGTTCCGTGTCAAAGCCGTCAATGACATCGGTGAAAGTGAGCCATCCCTGCCTCTCAATGTAGTCATACAAGATGATGAAGGTATGGATTCCATGTCTAATACCACTAATACACCTGATGGTGATTTGAGGAAACAGTCTTAAGACTTTTTCCCTCTTTACTTCTCTCTGCAGTCCCTCCAACTATTAAGTTGCGCCTGGCTGTTCGAGGAGACACTATCAAAGTTAAGGCAGGAGAGCCAGTTAACATCCCCGCAGATGTGACGGGACTCCCCATGCCTAAGATTGAGTGGTCCAAGAACGAAACGGTGATTGAGAAACCCACTGATGCACTTAAAATAACCAAAGAAGAAGTATCCCGCAGCGAGGCCAAGACTGAGCTGAGCATCCCCAAAGCGGTCCGAGAGGACAAGGGCACTTACACCATTACTGCCTCCAATCGTCTTGGCTCCGTATTCCGCAACGTTCATGTGGAAGTGTATGGTAAGTGACTTACCTCCTGTGTGGGAAAGCAAGCTACCCCCTGTTGAAGAATGACTTCCTCAGTCCCTGCTGCGCTTCCTTCCCAGATCGCCCATCTCCACCCAGAAACCTCGCTGTTACTGACATTAAAGCTGAGTCTTGCTATCTGACATGGGATGCCCCTCTAGACAATGGTGGCAGTGAAATTACCCATTACATCATCGACAAACGCGACGCCAGCAGGAAAAAGTCTGACTGGGAAGAAGTCACCAACACTGCTGTTGAGAGAAGATACGGGGTAAATGCTCCCAAATTTATGCACATTAGTCGGACATGATTCTGATTTGACACCGTTTTTTTAACATAACTTTATAATTTAATGATTGAACTCAAAATTCCATACATGCAGCAGCTATTTGTTACTTTAACGCTTATCACTATGCATATAAGGCCACTTACCAAATATTACTTACTGTTCTCTTACTCAAAGTCCACTAGAAACTACACAATCAATGTCTTGTTTTTAAAGGGTTTCTCTTTTTCTCTGTCTTTCCTATGATTTAAGTCTATGTGTTTACTTCTTATGGTGATCCATCCCCCAAAAAATTGAGATTTAAAATCAGTAAAACATCAGCCCAAGCAGATTTGTTCTGATTTTTTTATTCACCTACATTTCTAGATCTGGAAGCTTATCCCCAATGGTCAGTACGAGTTCCGAGTGAGGGCAGTGAATAAATATGGGATCAGTGATGAGTGCAAATCAGACAAAGTCGTCATTCAAGACCCCTATCGCCTCCCTGGACCTCCTGGAAAACCAAAAGTCTTAGAACGCACCAAGGGGTCTATGCTGGTGAGCTGGACTCCTCCTTTGGACAATGGAGGTTCTCCGATTACTGGCTACTGGCTGGAGAAGAGAGAGGAAGGCGGGACCTACTGGTCACGTGTTAGCCGAGCACCAATAACCAAAGTAGGACTGAAGGGTGTGGAATTCAACGTTCCACGTTTGATTGAAGGGGTGAAATACCAATTTAGAGCCATGGCAATAAATGCTGCAGGAATCGGCCCTCCCAGTGAACCATCAGACCCAGCTGTTGCAGGAGATCCCATATGTAAGTATGTTTTATTTCTAGGACTCATTTCTAATGGGTAAAGTTACTATGTAAGTTACTCTTAAATTTCTCATACTTTTATTAGAACCATTCATGGTGAAGTATATATATATAATGGTTTTTAAACTCTTGGATTCAAACTAGTGTTTTTGTTTTCTTTATTAACCACATGATAAAGAAATGCACTATAAAATAAGGGTTCAAAACTATCTCATGAGCTACTCTGGAAATCATTTTCCCCACTAAACAGCCAGACTCTCTTATAATAATTCAATAAAAAAGTAAAATTTTAAGTATTTGTTGAACAAAGACATCAAATTCTCAGGCAGAATATCTGAGGTCAAATAATGAAAAGTCTTGCTGGATCATAGATGAGCAGATTGGCTCAGAAATTAAAATACAGTAATTTTCATAATTCAGTGCATTTTCTAAACAATACCTGATTGTACTCTCTGAAGAAAAACTTCAACTTTTTCATTCAACGATTTAAGATACCTCCATGCTATAGTAAGCAAATATATAAAAAGGTAGTCACATATTCTTTCAGCAAATTAGTTTGGAGCATGGACTGTTCAAGAATCTGTACCAGACACAAGGTGGGGGATGTTAAAACAACAGGCCAACAGGGTAAAAGGGTTTCATTGTTAGACACCATCAGAAAAGTATTATGATGTGATGAGCAGAAACATTGATTCTGCTCCTAAAGAGCACTGAGATTAGTTTGTATCCAGAGGTTTTCCCAACAAGTGATGAAAATATTTTTAAATTTTCATATTGTGGAAAGTAAAGTTTTCAGTTAAAGTACACTTTTGAATCCCTTTAGTAGGATCTCAAAATTAATTACCTTTTCACCAATGGTGTGCGCACAGAGTATAGCTCCTTTCACCAATGGTGTGCGCACAGAGTATAGCTCTAGCCAGAGATAGGAGTAATCATTTTCCCAGAGATTGTTTGCTTTCTGTTTCTGCATTAATACTAAAATAAATACACTCTTGCTGGGCAGTTGTGGCGCACACCTGTAATCCCAGCACTCGGGAGGTAGAGACAGGCGGATCTCTGTGAGTTCGAGGCCAGCCTGGGCTACAGAGCTAGTTCAGGACAGGCTCCAAAGCTACAGAGAAACCCTGTCTCGAAGAACCAAAAATAAATAAATAAGTACACTCTTAAATTAAAATTGAGGTGCTGAAACAGTATAATGATAACAGACAACAGTAAAAGTCTTACGTAGTGAAAGTCTTATGGTATAGATAAAAATAGCACTCCATTACTTTACAATGTGATGTTCATTTCTTTGTTCCTTATTAGACCCCCCTGGGCCACCTTCCTGCCCAGAGGTCAAAGATAAAACAAAATCAAGCATCTCACTAGCATGGAAACCTCCAGCCAAAGATGGAGGCAGCCCAATCAAAGGCTACATTGTAGAGATGCAAGAGGAAGGTACCACTGACTGGAAGAGAGTCAATGAGCCCGATAAACTGCTCACTACCTGTGAGTGTGTGGTGCCCAATCTGAAAGAGCTCAGGAAGTACAGGTTCAGAGTGAAAGCTGTTAACGAAGCTGGTGAGTCTGAACCAAGCGACACAACCGGAGAGATCCCCGCCACTGATATTCAAGGTACTCATCTTACTCAGCGTATGCGTTCACCTTTTCAGATAATACTGTGGAATTAATGTACTGGAGATGGAGCCGTTACCTCTTTAAGAAGTGTTAGCTAACTGCTGTCTGATTACCCATTTATTCCAGAGGTTCCAGAGGTTTTCATTGACATTGGAGCACAAGACTGCCTGGTCTGTAAAGCTGGCTCACAGATCAGAATCCCTGCTGTCATCAAGGGACGCCCGACACCGAAATCATCTTGGGAATTTGATGGAAAGGCAAAGAAGGCCATGAAGGTAATGAGTCTATGATTTTCCTGTGTCTTCTATTGAATAACCAGAAACAGTATTGAAAACATAATTGTCTTCTTTTCTAATAGGATGGAATTCATGATATACCTGAAGATACACAGGTAAGAGGCGATAGCTTAATTAATTAGGAATATGATTGACCTTAGTAATGCTGTGATCTCATTCGATATACAACTATAATGTTTTTTATACAGCTGGAGACTGCTGAAAACTCATCTGTCATCATTATCCCAGAGTGTACTCGAGCTCACTCAGGCAAATACAGCATCACAGCCAAGAATAAAGCAGGACAGAAAACTGCCAACTGCAGAGTTAAAGTCATGGGTAAGAAAGACATTCATAGTCGCTACAGAATCAGAGCAAATTGTTTTCAGTATCTAAGGAACAATGTTTACACTGTGGTTTGCAGTGCTCACACTGTGGTTTGTGACCAACAGATGCACCAGGCCCACCCAAAGACTTGAAGGTTAGTGACATTACAAGGGGGAGCTGCCGACTTTCATGGAAGATGCCAGATGACGATGGAGGAGACAGGATCAAAGGCTATGTCATTGAGAAGAAGACTATCGATGGGAAAGCCTGGACGAAAGTCAATCCAAACTGTGGAAGCACCACATTTGTGGTACCAGATCTCATCTCTGAGCAGCAATACTTCTTCCGGGTGCGAGCAGAAAACCGTTTTGGAATTGGCCCACCTGTGGAAACCATTCAGAGGACCACTGCTAGAGACCCAATCTGTAAGTTTTAAAACACAAGTTTAAAATAGTCTCAAAAATGAGCTACATTCTTAATAGCCATGCTTAACAAATCCTATAAACATTTTTACAGATCCTCCTGACCCTCCTATTAAACTCAAGATTGGTCTTATAACAAAGAACACAGTACATCTATCATGGAAACCTCCCAAGAATGATGGGGGCTCTCCTGTCACCCACTATATTGTTGAGTGCCTTGCGTGGGACCCTACTGGGAAAAAGAAAGAAGCATGGAGACAGTGTAATAAGCGTGATGTGGAAGAGCTGGAGTTTACTGTTGAAGACCTCATAGAGGGTGGGGAATATGAATTCAGAGTCAAAGCTGTCAACGAGGCCGGGGTCAGCAAGCCTTCAGCCACTGTTGGTCCTGTGATTGTCAAGGACCAGACATGTACGTGTTTAACGAGAATTTCCTTCTCTGGGGTTGCCTTCCTACATATCTAATAATATAAAAACAGTACATCCACCTATCAGAGTGTTTCCATGGGCTTCATGTAGACATGGCCATATTATTCAATTACTTATTACCCCATTATGGACAGAATTAGCAAATGTCCTTCCATGTTGCTTTTACTATAGACAAGACACACATAATTTCCTTCTTGTAATTTTCTCCAAGGTAAGCTGTCTTATCTCTCGGAAATTAAGGGAATTAAAGGGGCAGGAAGCTAGAAATTTGCTTAGCACCTGCTAAGACCAATGTATCTTTCTAATCAAGACTTTCCCTTTATTTGAGAAAACCCATTTCAGTTTTGAGTTTTGGAAGGTAATATACATAAATAGGTCTCTTCTAATTATTGCTACCATCACTATCACTGTGTGTTGATTTGGTCTTGTGATTGTGCCAATCCTTTCTGCATACTCGTAATAAATTTGTAGAAAATAGAAAACTATTTGGCTTCTACAAGAAATTATATTTCTTATAAAAATTCACATCAGAACCTCTGAATAAGCATGGAAATGAATTTATAACTCTGCAAATTATTTTTAAAATCATGACCCAAAGAACCAAGCATAAACTACTGTGATAGTCACTCCTTGCTGCCCTTTGTCAGAATTTTCATTTGTATGGTGAAGCATGATGAGGCTGAAGCAATAGCAGATATGTGGCTGTGTGTAGATCCAATGAAGGATAGCTACATGTAGTTGCCCCCAAACTAGTATAATAGTGTTAAAGAGAGTCCCACTCTTTATATCAACTTGGACAATGAAGTCTGAATACAGTCAACCCAAATGGACTTTACAACCACATTAAATTTCACATTCTAGTCTTTAGTGCTTTTTGCTCCCTATGTTCACATTTGTTCTTGTTGTTCATTTTCTAGGCCCACCATCAATTGAGCTAAAAGAATTTATGGAAGTGGAAGAAGGAACTGATGTTAATATTGTGGCCAAAATTAAAGGTGTGCCATTCCCAACTCTCACCTGGTTTAAAGCTCCTCCAAAGAAGCCTGATAGCAAAGAGCCTGTTGTCTATGACACCCACGTCAACAAACAGGTGGTGGATGACACCTGCACTCTGGTTATTCCTCAGTCTCGCCGAAGTGACACTGGCTTATATTCTATCACAGCTGTAAACAACCTGGGGACAGCATCAAAGGAGATGAGACTCAATGTCCTTGGTAACAATTGCACTGTTTGATTAAAACTACATGATTTTTTAATTCATAAACAAAATTTGGCTTTAAAAGTAATTCACCTAATAAAATCTTCTTTTTCCAAAAATCATTTAGGTCGTCCTGGCCCCCCTGTGGGACCCATAAAGTTTGAATCTATTTCAGCAGATCAAATGACACTATCTTGGCTCCCACCTAAAGATGATGGTGGATCTAAGATTACAAACTATGTCATTGAGAAAAGAGAAGCTAATAGAAAGACATGGGTACGTGTCTCCAGTGAACCTAAAGAATGCATGTACACAATTCCCAAGTTGCTAGAAGGCCATGAATATGTATTCCGGATCATGGCCCAGAACAAGTACGGCATTGGAGAGCCGCTTGACAGCGAACCAGAAACAGCCCGAAACCTCTTCTGTAAGTAGGACAACCTTTTCACGTATGAAGTCATCCTTTTCTTTCTTTCTTTTTTTTTTAAGTAACTTCTTACCAATTAATACGTTTTTCTCACAGCTGTCCCTGGAGCTCCAGATAAACCAACAGTGAGCAGCGTGACTCGTAACTCCATGACTGTCAACTGGGAAGAGCCAGAATACGATGGAGGTTCTCCTGTGACTGGGTATTGGTTAGAAATGAAAGACACCACATCAAAGAGATGGAAGAGAGTTAACCGTGATCCTATCAAAGCCATGACTCTGGGTGTTTCTTACAAAGTTACTGGTCTTATTGAAGGTTCTGACTATCAGTTCCGGGTCTATGCCATCAATGCTGCTGGTGTGGGTCCAGCAAGTCTCCCCTCAGATCCAGTGACTGCTAGAGATCCAGTTGGTAAGGCTTTAAATCATTCTTTTTTTAAAATATGGTTTCTAAAAGTACCATGGAAATCAAGAATACTGATGTATACTGGTTCTTTCCAGCTCCCCCTGGTCCTCCATTCCCCAAAGTGACAGACTGGACAAAATCATCTGTGGACTTAGAATGGTCACCTCCATTAAAGGATGGTGGATCCAAAGTAACTGGATACATTGTTGAATTTAAGGAAGAAGGGAAAGAAGAATGGGAAAAGGTAGATAAAACATTCACTAAAGAGATGTGCTGTGAAGAAGTTTTAAATAGATTTTCTTAAGCCCGTTTGTTTCTGTGTATGTTTGAGATTAAAAATCAGAAAGAAATAACTGTTTATGTCAAACAATAAGGTCAGGAGTAGGAAGTGTGAAGAAGAACCTATACTGAGTAACAAAACAGTTAGAAAAATAAGTTCTAGCATTCAGTAGCACAGTATGATGACTATAGTTTACAATATGTTATCATATATTTTGTTTTGAACTGGAAGGGTTTGAAATCTCCCAACAGATAGAAATAGTAAATACTTAAGGAGATGGAAATGTTTATTGCCAGCTGTTCATACATAATGAGTTATTATACTGTGAGTAGATACAGTTAGGATGGATCAATTAAAAATAAAAATTGAGCCATCAAAAGTTAAATCATGCTATTCATTTATCTTTTGGCTATAAATCCTGGAAAGATGGAACAAATGAACAGTACAGTTTTTCCTATCATTTTCCATTGATTTTTAAACATAATTCCTAGCAAGTCATTCACCTATAATAGCTGTATATCACCTATAATGTCTGTAATATCTGATCCCTAAAGCTTCCTGAGAAAAGTAGGTAGGCAATGGTTTTACTTGAGAAAGTCATTAAAGCAGCAACATTGTACATTAGATATAGTATACACATTTATATTAGAAATACTCTAATTATAAAATGTTGGTTATTTTCCAGGGTAAAGATAAAGAAGTGAGAGGGACAAAATTAGTTGTGACTGGATTAAAAGAAGGAGCATTCTACAAGTTCCGAGTAAGAGCAGTCAACATTGCTGGCGTTGGAGAACCTGGAGAGGTCACAGATGTTATTGAAATGAAGGACAGAATTGGTAATTACCACTACTTCTGCTAGTTTATCAATATTTAAGCTGTCGATTGAAAGACGGAAGTCACATTTGCCATTTTCAATTGTTTCCCAGTGATGCCTGACCTTCAACTAGACGCCAGTGTCAGGGACAGAATAGTGGTCCATGCTGGAGGGGTGATCCGAATCATAGCCTATGTATCTGGGAAGCCACCTCCAACTGTCACTTGGAGCATGAATGAAAGAGCCTTACCTCAAGAAGCTGCCATTGAGACCACAGCCATTAGTTCATCCATGGTCATCAAGAACTGCCAGAGGAGCCATCAAGGTGTCTACTCTCTTCTTGCCAAAAATGAAGGTGGAGAAAGAAAGAAGACAATTATTGTTGATGTACTAGGTAAATAATTTCAATTTGTTGATGCAACGTTTCATTTTATTTTACTTTTTATTTTACAGTGTGTGTGATTGTCAGTATTGTGTGGTTAGTCACTGAAGATAAGTTCAACTCTGACAGCTTCTTCTGTGTCTTTTGTCTACTTTTATCCCCATTTGCTCAGAAAGCGATACCATCCCATTTAGTACTCATAATTCAATAGAGCCACACTCCAAACAGCTACCATTTCAATATAATAATGATCAGTCCCCTAGTAGTATAAGTAGTAAAAGATGGTTAAAAGTATTTCATGTATCAATAACTCCACAAGCTCTTAGGTTTCAAGTTTCTCATCAACAAGTACTACTTTAATTGGATTAAGTGGGATGTTTCCTTATTAAAATCTCAACTTTTAAAAATCAGGGTCTTCTGTACCCATAACTTACTGGTCACCCAGAAAAAAAAAAAAACAAAAACAAAAACAAAAAAACCTCTCCCTGTTTCCCACTTGGAAAAGACACAAGAGTTCAAACCACTCTCTACTCCACTTTGAAGCTCTTCCCTCACACAAACTTTGTTTCTTTAAAAGGAAGAATCTTATTCTCTCTACTTCTTATTAAAATGTGGTAGCAAATAACTAGCATAAACCTACTTCATTTTAAAATATGATTGAACTCTAATCCCAACTATTCGAGAGGCTGAGGGAAGAGAATTGTGAGATGGAGGCCAGACTAGGCAAGAAAATGAGAGCTTGAGCTAAGATAAATGGATAGACAGAATGGAGAGAGAGAAGAAAGGAAGGAAGGAAGGAGGAGGAGGAAGAAGGGAAGGAAGGAAGGAAGGGAGGAAGAAAGAAAGAATGAATGAAAGAAATAGGTAATAGAAATTATAGACACACATGATTTAATATTGTTAGTATAACAAAAAAACAACTTCATTAACAAGCACAAACATCTTATTTTCTTCTGTAGTACATTGATGTCTTCACTTTAAAAACAGGGTAACATTTTAATTGAGCATAGGAGACAAATGGCTTAAAATCTTTTCCTCTTGTCCCCAGATGTTCCAGGACCTGTTGGAGTACCATTCCTCTCTGACAACCTAACCAATGACTCCTGCAAACTTACATGGTTCTCTCCAGAAGATGATGGCGGCTCCCCAATCACCAACTATGTCATTCAGAAGCGGGAAGCCGACCGCAAAGCATGGACCCCTGTGACATACACGGTCACTCGGCAAAACGCTACTGTGCAGGGTCTTATTCAAGGGAAATCCTACTTTTTCCGAATTGCAGCAGAAAATAGTATTGGCATGGGCCCATTTGTTGAGACACCAAATGCACTTGTCATCAGAGATCCAATAAGTAAGTACAGTTGGAAACAAGTTTATGGTTAACCACTTTGCTGTTCATTTAATACAACACTATGGTGTACATATGAGTGTGTGCACATGTGTATGCCTTACATGTTAGTCACTTGTCAAGCATGAAGAAGACAACTGTTAAGTATCTGGTGTCACTGTATTTGTGACTGCGAAAGAGGTGGCAGGGATGTGTCACATGAGTCATCAAATTCCTTCCCTGTATTTATTCCATTGTTGTGGAAGTTTGCCAATTCAATGAGATAAAACTGAATCATTTTCCTAATTCTCAAACTCCTGACTCTGAAGACCTTTTGTTATTTAACCCAAACGAAGCTCTATTTCCTCACCTATCAGTGGAGAACATTGGGTTACTTAGAATCCTTTCTCACTGAAATAGTTCTATGGTGAGAACAGTTTTGAGATTCATTGAAACTGACAGTTTGGTTTTTTACAAGTAATCCTCAGCAGACGGTACTTAATGCTACTGTTCTTCTACATTCTCACGGTGACACTCTTCATTGTTATAATATTCACAGCTGTACCAGAGAGACCCGAAGACCTAGAAGTCAAAGAAGTCACTAAAAATACTGTGTCTCTGACTTGGAATCCTCCGAAGTATGATGGTGGATCAGAAATTATTAACTATGTCCTAGAAAGCCGCCTCATTGGCACTGAGAAGTTCCATAAAGTTACAAATGACAACCTGCTTAGCAGAAAATATACTGTTAAAGGCTTAAAAGAAGGTGATACCTATGAGTACCGCGTCAGTGCTGTCAATATTGTTGGACAAGGCAAGCCGTCATTTTGCACCAAGCCAATCACTTGCAAAGATGAGCTGGGTATGTGTCTGCTACAGTTTATACTTTGAAAACATCTACATCTATAGCCTTATCATAGGGCAGCAAAAATTACTCCTGTCTGTAATTCTACATTTTAGCTCCTCCAACCCTTGACCTCGACTTCAGAGATAAGCTTACAGTCCGAGTTGGTGAAGCTTTTGCCCTCACTGGCCGTTACTCTGGCAAACCAAAGCCCAAGGTTGATTGGTTCAAAGACGAAGCTGATGTGCTGGAAGATGACCGAACTCACATAAAGACTACTCCCACAACACTTGCTCTCGAGAAGACTAAGTCCAAACGCTCAGATTCTGGAAAATACTGTGTAGTTGTGGAAAACAGTACAGGCTCCAGGAAAGGTTTCTGTCAAGTCAATGTTGTTGGTATGTTTTACTTATCTTATCAAGAGTAATAGACCCCTTCTCCTTTTAGGAGCAGAAGTGATGATAATGTTTTGTACTATGATTTTTCTTTCTTTTTGTTTTTTCTGCAGACCGTCCTGGACCACCAGTAGGACCTGTCATTTTTGATGAGGTCACCAAAGAATACATGGTTATTTCTTGGAAGCCACCTCTAGATGATGGAGGAAGTGAAATTACCAATTATATTATTGAGAAGAAGGAGCTGGGTAAAGACATTTGGATGCCTGTGACATCTGCCAGTGCTAAAACAACATGCAAAGTCCCAAAACTGCTTGAAGGAAAAGATTATATCTTCCGGATTCATGCTGAGAATCTGTATGGAATAAGTGACCCTCTGGTGTCTGATGCAATGAAAGCCAAAGACCGTTTCAGTATGTAATATGGTGGAGGGATGACCCAGTGCTTGACAGTATTATGAGGGAGGTGTAAACTTTTAACACATTTTCCTAACATCTGTTATAGGAGTTCCTGATGCACCTGAGCAGCCAGTTGTCACAGAGGTCACCAAAGACTCCGCATTAGTAACCTGGAACAAGCCAAATGATGGAGGAAAGCCCATCACAAACTACATCCTGGAGAAGAGGGAAACTATGTCTAAACGATGGGTTAGAGTTACCAAAGAGCCTATCCATCCATACACTAAGTTTAGGGTTCCTGATCTTCTAGAAGGATGCCAGTATGAATTCCGGGTTTCTGCAGAAAATGAAATTGGTATTGGAGACCCAAGTCCACCATCCAAACCAGTCTTTGCTAGAGATCCAATTGGTACAGTATTAAAACATGTATTCAGTTTTCATATTACCCAGTCTTTCTCAGCTACATTTTAACTTCTTTTATTTTTTTTTTTATTATGTAGCTAAACCAAGCCCACCTATTAATCCTGAAGCAATAGACACTACATGTAATTCAGTTGACCTAACTTGGCAGCCACCACGTCATGATGGTGGGAGTAAGATCCTGGGATATATTGTGGAGTACCAAAAAGTTGGAGATGAAGAGTGGAGACGAGCCAATCACACTCCTGAATCATGCCCTGAAACTAAATATAAAGTCACTGGTCTCAGGGATGGCCAGACCTATAAGTTCCGAGTGCTAGCAGTCAATGAGGCTGGTGAATCAGACCCAGCCCATGTTCCTGAACCAGTTCTAGTAAAAGACCGACTTGGTGAGTGAGATGCTGGGATCTGCAATTATGACCAAATATAGGTACCTGTGGTGTATGCCTTACTATAGTATGCACTAGTGAATCCAACCTGAAGGCATTTCTCCTTGTTTTAGAACCTCCTGAGCTGATCCTTGACGCCAATATGGCAAGAGAACAACACATTAAGGTGGGAGACACCCTAAGGCTTAGCGCCATCATCAAAGGAGTGCCATTCCCAAAGGTGACCTGGAAAAAAGAAGACAGAGAGGCTCCAACAAAAGCACAAATTGATGTCACTCCAGTTGGAAGCAAGCTTGAAATCCGTAATGCTGCCCATGAAGATGGTGGAATTTATTCCCTAACTGTGGAGAATCCAGCTGGTTCAAAAACTGTCTCAGTAAAAGTACTGGTCTTAGGTACAAATTTTAATATTCTTGCCATTTTAAAAAATAAAAAAAAAAAAACACCTCAAATACACTTTTTTTTTTCTTGCCACTTACCTATTATTTAATACCTTTCAGATAAACCTGGGCCACCTAGAGATCTGGAAGTCAGTGAAATTAGGAAAGATTCTTGTTACCTTACTTGGAAGGAGCCACTGGATGATGGTGGTTCTGTTGTGACCAACTATGTGGTTGAGAGGAAAGACGTTGCCACTGCCCAGTGGTCCCCTCTTTCAACCACATCCAAGAAGAAGAGCCATATGGCTAAACATCTGAATGAAGGCAATCAGTACCTCTTCCGAGTAGCTGCTGAGAACCAATATGGACGTGGTCCTTTTGTTGAAACACCTAAGCCCATCAAGGCTCTGGATCCTCTCCGTGAGTTACTCTTTCTGAATATACAATTATTATTTAGCTAGATTTGGGATTATTGCTTATTCATGATAACTTTTCTTTCAAAGATCCCCCAGGGCCACCCAAGGACCTACACCACGTAGATGTCGACAAGACTGAAGTTTCTCTTGTCTGGAATAAACCAGATCGTGATGGTGGCTCGCCCATCACAGGATATTTGGTGGAGTATCAAGAAGAAGGTGCCCAGG
This sequence comes from Onychomys torridus, assembly GCF_903995425.1. Taxonomy (NCBI): domain Eukaryota; kingdom Metazoa; phylum Chordata; class Mammalia; order Rodentia; family Cricetidae; genus Onychomys; species Onychomys torridus. Next base: position 53,839,321 of record NC_050446.1, on the reverse strand, counting down.
ACTGGATTAAGTTCAAGACTGTGAAAAACTTAGAGTGTGTTGTTACAGGCTTACAACAAGGAAAGACCTATAGATTCCGAGTAAAAGCTGAAAATATCATAGGTCTTGGTCTGCCTGATACAACTATCCCAATAGAATGTCAAGAGAAACTAGGTGACTTTTGGATTGGCATTATTACTTTATTTCTTTTTTAAATTATTCATACTGTGAAAATTCAAATCTAATGGCCTCCTGTTTTCCTTCTAGTGCCTCCATCTGTGGAATTAGATGTGAAATTAATTGAAGGGCTCGTTGTAAAAGCTGGTACCACAGTAAGATTCCCTGCCATCATAAGAGGTGTACCTGTTCCTACTGCAAAGTGGGCAACTGATGGGATTGAGATTACCACGGATGATCACTACACAGTTGAGACCGACAGCTTCTCATCAGTGCTGACCATTAAGAACTGCTTAAGGAAGGATACTGGGGAATATCAACTCACAGTTTCCAATGCAGCCGGTACCAAAACAGTAGCTGTCCATCTTACTGTTCTTGATGTTCCTGGTCCACCAACAGGTCCTATTAATATTCTGGATGTCACACCTGAATACATGACCATCTCATGGCAACCCCCTAAGGATGATGGAGGAAGCCCCGTGATAAATTACATTGTCGAGAAACAAGATACAAGGAAAGGCACGTGGGGTGTTGTCTCTGCCGGAAGCAGTAAGCTGAAGCTGAAGGTCCCACATCTCCAAAAAGGCTGTGAATATGTTTTCAGAGTCAAAGCCGAGAACAAGATGGGTGTGGGTCCTCCCCTTGACTCCACACCTACTGTTGCTAAACACAAGTTCAATCCTCCATCTCCTCCGGGTAAACCAGTGGTAACTGACATTACCGAGAATGCCGCCACGGTGTCTTGGACCCTGCCAAAATCTGATGGCGGCAGCCCAATAACTGGCTATTACGTAGAGCGGCGAGAAATAACCGGCAAGTGGGTGAGAGTCAACAAAACACCTATCGCTGACCTGAAGTTCAGGGTGACTGGACTCTATGAGGGAAATACATATGAGTTCAGAGTTTTTGCTGAAAATCTTGCTGGATTAAGCAACCCATCCCCAAGTTCTGATCCAATAAAAGCTTGCCGGCCCATCAAACCACCAGGGCCACCTATAAATCCTAAGCTAAAAGACAAGAGCAAAGAGTCTGCCGACCTGGTGTGGACAAAGCCCCTCAGTGATGGTGGCAGCCCCATTCTCGGATATGTAGTAGAATGTCAGAAGCCTGGCACAGCACAGTGGGATAGGATTAATAAGGATGAACTCATCAGGCAGTGTGCCTTCAGGGTACCTGGACTGATTGAAGGGAATGAATACAGATTCCGAATAAAGGCAGCCAATATTGTGGGGGAGGGAGAGCCAAGAGAACTCGCAGAATCTGTGATTGCAAAAGACATCCTTCATCCTCCAGAAGTAGAACTTGATGTTACATGCCGTGACGTCATTACCGTTCGGGTGGGACAAACTATCCGCATTCTTGCGCGAGTCAAAGGCAGACCTGAGCCAGACATAACTTGGTCTAAGGAGGGCAAAGTACTGGTCAAAGACAAGCGGGTTGACCTCATTCACGATCTACCTCGTGTTGAGTTACAGATTAAAGAAGCTGTCAGAGCTGACCATGGCAAGTATATCATCTCTGCTAAGAATAGCAGTGGACACGCCCAAGGGTCAGCCATTGTTAACGTCCTTGACAGACCCGGGCCTTGCCAGAATCTGAAGGTTAGCAATGTAACCAAGGAAAACTGCACAATTTCTTGGGAGAACCCACTAGATAACGGTGGTTCGGAAATTACAAATTTCATAGTAGAATATCGTAAACCAAATCAGAAAGGCTGGTCAATTGTTGCCTCAGATGTCACCAAGAGACTGATCAAGGCCAACCTGCTGGCCAACAATGAATACTATTTCCGCGTTTGTGCAGAGAATAAAGTAGGCGTTGGGCCAACCATTGAAACAAAAACTCCGATTCTGGCCATCAACCCTATTGACAGGCCAGGTGAGCCTGAGAACCTTCATATTGCAGACAAAGGAAAGACATTCGTCTACCTAAAGTGGCGGCGGCCTGATTATGATGGCGGCAGCCCAAATCTATCATACCATGTTGAGAGGAGGCTGAAGGGCTCTGCTGACTGGGAAAGAGTACACAAAGGAAGTATTAAGGAAACCCACTACATGGTGGACAAGTGTGTGGAAAACCAGATTTATGAGTTCAGAGTACAAACTAAGAACGAGGGTGGGGAAAGTGATTGGGTGAGGACAGAGGAAGTTGTTGTGAAGGAAGACTTACAGAAGCCAGTCCTGGATCTAAAACTAAGTGGGGTGCTAACTGTCAAAGCTGGGGACACCATTAGACTCGAGGCAGGTGTGAGAGGCAAACCATTCCCAGAAGTTGCCTGGACCAAGGACAAAGATGCTACAGATCTAACACGATCACCACGGGTCAAGATTGATACCAGTGCCGAGTCATCGAAATTCTCTCTTACCAAAGCCAAGAGAAGCGACGGTGGCAAATACGTCATCACAGCAACTAACCCAGCCGGTAGCTTTGTGGCCTATGCTACTGTCAACGTTTTAGATAAGCCTGGTCCTGTAAGAAACCTGAAAATCACTGATGTGTCCAGTGATAGGTGCACTATCCGCTGGGATCCACCAGAAGATGATGGTGGCTGTGAAATTCAAAATTATATTCTAGAAAAATGTGAGAGCAAGAGAATGGTATGGTCAACCTATTCCGCTAATGTCTTGACACCCAGTGCTACAGTGACTCGTCTCATAGAAGGAAATGAATATATTTTCAGAGTCCGTGCAGAAAACAAAATAGGCACAGGACCTCCGACAGAAAGTAAACCGGTCATAGCAAAAACCAAGTATGACAGGCCTGGCCGCCCTGACCCTCCGGAAGTCACTAAAGTAAGCAAAGAAGAGATGACTGTGGTTTGGAATGCCCCCGAATACGATGGTGGGAAGTCTATCACAGGATACTATTTGGAGAGAAAGGAAAAACATGCCGTCCGCTGGGTCCCCGTTAACAAGAGCGCCATCCCTGAGAGACGCCTGAAAGTGCAGAATCTCCTCCCAGGACATGAGTATCAGTTCCGCGTCAAGGCAGAAAATGAAGTTGGCATTGGAGAACCAAGCTTACCCTCAAGACCAGTGGTGGCAAAAGACCCCATAGGTAAGATGTCCCTCCTGTTCCTAATATGAAGCCAGTTCTTAACCTTACATGTAGAAGTATTTAACAAACAGGCTGCTCCATATTTTTTAAACAGTATTTTAGCTAGGATTTCTCCAAATAGACCTTTTATCATGTCACCAAAAAATATGCGCTGGTAGATTCTAACTTTTAGAAAGGAAAATAAAGAAGTCTTGGGAATTAAGAGATTAAAATGACTTTGTTTGGATTGAAAATGAACTATAAAATTATACATTAAACTATCATGGGGCTGAGGATGAGGAGATGGCTTAGTTGGTAAAGTGCCTGCCACAGAATCGTGAGTTCAGGTCACCAGCACTCATGTTCAAAGCCAGGCATGACAGCACACATCTATAACCCCAGGGTTTAGAGGAGGACATAGATGGACAGATCCCTGGAGTTCACTGGCCACCCAGACTAGCCAATTGGTAAGCAATAGTTTCAGTGAGAGGCCCTGTATCAAACAATAAGGTGGAAACCAACAGAGAAGGACACCCAGGTTGACCTCTGGCCTAAACATGCATGAACTCATATGTACACACACTTAAACATTAGCACACATATTCAATAAACACAGAAAAAAGAATAGAATCAGCCAGGCAGTGGTGGCACACGCCTTTAATCCCAGCACTTGGGAGGCAGATTTCCATGAGTTCGAGACCAGCCTGGTCTACAGAGCAAGATCCAGGACAGGCACCAAAACTATATGAAGAAACCCTGTCTCAAAAAACCAAAAAAGTAGCTACACAGAAAAACCCCGTCTTAAAAAAAAATAAAAAATAAAAAATAAAAAATAAAGAATAGAATCACTAGTGATAGTTAGTTATGTGTACATTTTTTTATATATAATTTACTTTCAGAACCACCTGGTCCGCCAACCAATTTCAAAGTGGTTGACACAACCAAAAACTCCATAACTCTCGCATGGGGAAAACCAGTCTATGACGGCGGTGCACCAATAATCGGATACGTTGTAGAAATGAGACCCAAAATAGCAGATGCATCCCCCGACGAGGGCTGGAAAAGGTGCAATGCTGCTGCTCAGCTGGTCCGCATGGAATTCACAGTCACCAGTTTGGATGAGAACCAGGAGTACGAGTTCAGGGTGTGTGCCCAAAACCAAGTCGGCATTGGGCGCCCTGCGGAACTAAAAGAAGCCGTCAAACCCAAAGAAATCCTAGGTGAGGCTTCTCTTTAGTGGTGGGTACCCATCCACATCCATTCCCATGCAGCTCCCTCATACCTCTAGCGTCAACTAACGTCTCTGATGTCATCTGCAGAGCCCCCGGAGATCGACTTGGATGCCAGCATGAGGAAACTGGTTGTAGTGAGAGCAGGCTGCCCTATTCGACTGTTTGCAATAGTGAGAGGGCGGCCCGCCCCCAAAGTCACATGGCGCAAAGTGGGTATTGACAATGTGGTCAGAAAAGGACAAGTGGATCTAGTAGACACCATGGCCTTCCTTGTCATCCCCAATTCTACCCGTGATGACTCAGGAAAATACTCCTTGACCCTTGTGAACCCGGCAGGAGAAAAGGCTGTTTTCGTGAATGTGAAAGTACTAGGTACGTCATCCAAAAGCGCATTGTTTTTCCTGCTCCCAAAACAAATGAGTTAATAAGAATGCTGATTAGACATATGTTCTGAGTCTGTGGCTCTTTACAGATACGCCTGGACCCGTGTCTGATTTAAAAGTTTCGGATGTCACTAAAACATCATGCCACGTGTCCTGGGCCCCTCCTGAAAATGATGGCGGGAGCCAAGTGACACATTACATTGTGGAGAAACGTGAGGCAGAAAGAAAAACATGGTCAACAGTTACACCCGAAGTGAAGAAGACAAGCTTCAACGTAACCAACCTTGTCCCTGGGAACGAATATTTCTTCCGAGTAACCGCTGTCAATGAATACGGCCCTGGTGTCCCAACAGATGTCCCCAAACCTGTGCTTGCATCAGATCCTCTCAGTAAGCCATCTCCTTTCTTTCTCCTTTCGACACTAGTCACCTAGTTTATCAAGGTCAAGAGATCAACATGATTATAATCTACTGGAAGGAACTTGATTTATAATAGCCCACAGTGCAGTAAATATCTAACTCCCCCAGATAAAATGTGTATTAGTTGCTTCATGTTCTACTTTATTTTCAAGATGTTAAACTACACATCCCATACACTTTATTACAAAGGTCAGACTGAAACTCTTATATACATTAACCAAGAGGTTTATAAAGTTACCTAATTCTTTAAATTTTGTTCTTTCTCTAGGTGAGCCAGATCCTCCAAGAAAACTTGAAGTGGCAGAAATGACCAAGAACAGCGCCACACTGGCCTGGTTACCTCCCTTGCGTGACGGGGGTGCTAAGATTGATGGCTATATCATTAGTTACAGAGAGGAAGACCAGCCCGCAGATCGCTGGACAGAGTACTCGGTGGTCAAAGACCTCAGCCTTATCGTCACTGGCCTAAAGGAAGGGAAGAAATATAAATTCAGAGTTGCGGCTAGAAACGCTGTTGGAGTCAGCCTGCCAAGGGAAGCGGAAGGGGTCTATGAAGCCAAAGAACAGCTGTGTACGTTGTTTTCACGTTCTGTGTGTAGCTGTGCGCTTGAGTGAATATCTGCCTCTCCTGTCTGGCTTTTCTGAGTAGTAGTTTCTAAATACTACATAATTGTATTTATCTTTGCATTGCTCACCACTTCCTTTATACCGTGTGATGAAAAGCTGGCTTTGGTTGACATTTCTCCTTGAGTTACCAAGTTCTGTACACACAGAACAGGAAACTGTACCTAGGCTTATACAGCCTATATCTGAAGTTTTCTAAAATACTGATAGCTTGGTCCTCTTGTGGGCCTCCTAACAGTGGGCACAGGGGCTGTCTCTGACTCTTTTCAGGCTTTTGGGACCCTCCTCCTCATACTGGGCCACCTTGCCCAGCCTTAATACCTGGGAAGGCGCTTAGTCTTACTACAACTTGATATGCCATATTGATACTCATAGGAGACTAGCCCTTTCCAGAACAGAAACAGAGAAGTGGACTGGGGGATGGGAACAGAAACAGGGCTAGGGAGTAAGGACTGAGAGGAGAGGAGGGAGGGGAAATAGTGGCAGGATGTAAAATAAAATAGTTTTATTTTAAAATTTTCAATTACAAAAAACTGGTTATAAATTCCATCATTAATTTGAAACACCTAGTGAGCTACCACCCACAATCTAAAAAAAAAAAAAAAACCAGAAAAATCCCCCACCTAAGAAAATGGGTTTTGTTTTTTTCTCTCAGTGCCACCAAAGATCCTCATGCCCGAGCAAATTACTATTAAAGCTGGAAAGAAACTCCGAGTCGAAGCTCATGTGTATGGAAAGCCCAACCCGATCTGTAAATGGAAGAAAGGAGACGATGAAGTTGTCACATCCAGCCACCTGGCCATCCATAAAGCAGACAGTTCTTCAGTTCTGATCATAAAGGATGTCACCAGGAAAGACAGTGGTTACTACAGCCTCACAGCCGAGAATAGCTCTGGCACAGACACTCAGAAAATCAAAGTTATAGTCATGGGTAGGTTTCACATGGGACAAGTGGCCATTAAAATATGGAGATCAGAAGGGTTACCTTTTTTTTAAACTATTAAATCTCTGTTCTTACATTTCTTTCCTCTTGGTCTGTGCAGATGCTCCTGGGCCTCCCCAGCCTCCGTTTGACATTTCTGATATAGATGCTGATGCTTGCTCCCTGTCTTGGCACATCCCTCTTGAGGATGGAGGCAGTAACATCACCAATTACATAGTCGAGAAATGTGATGTAAGCCGTGGGGATTGGGTCACAGCTCTAGCTTCAGTCACCAAGACTTCCTGCAGGGTTGGAAAGCTGATCCCTGGACAGGAGTATATCTTCCGGGTCCGTGCTGAAAACAGATTTGGCATTTCCGAGCCTCTCACATCTCCAAAAATGCTTGCTAAGTTCCCATTTGGTGAGTGTTTTTGTTGTTGTTGTTGTTGTTGTTGTTGTTGTTGTTGGTGGTGGTGGTGGTGGTGGTGTGAGAGAGAGAGACAGAGACAGAGAAACAGAGAGACAGACAAAGAGTCAGAGAGAGATTCTTTGTAGACTAGTAGTTTAAAGAAGAAACTGACACTTCCTTGTCTTCATCTCTAGATGTTCCTAGTGAACCAAAAAATGCACGCGTCACTAAGGTCAACAAAGACTGCATATTTGTCGCATGGGACAGACCAGACAGTGATGGAGGAAGCCCCATCACTGGTTACTTGATTGAACGCAAAGAAAGAAACAGTTTGCTCTGGGTGAAAGCTAATGACACTGTTGTCCGGTCAACTGAATACCCTTGTGCTGGCCTCGTAGAAGGTCTAGAATATTCATTCAGAATTTATGCCTTAAACAAAGCTGGATCCAGCCCACCTAGCAAACCAACGGAATATGTAACTGCAAGGATGCCAGTAGGTAAGTAACCATTGTTTAGAATTATAGAGACACGTTTAAATCTTTCTTCTGAAAGTTAGCACTTTCCTCCTGGAATGGGCTCTAACTCTTACCGTGAAAATGTACTATAGCAAGCACTGAAAAGTAGATACTGGATGGATGGCTGACATTACGATTGTTATCCTGTTGAACACCACAGGAGCGATGCGTGAGGAGCTAAAACTTCTGCTAGTGAAAACAACACTGAGAATATTTCTCTTTGCTTTAGATCCTCCAGGGAAACCTGAAGTTGTTGATGTCACCAAGAACACTGCATCCCTTATCTGGGCCCGTCCAAAGCACGATGGGGGCAGCAAAATTATCGGCTATTTTGTAGAAGCTTGTAAACTTCCTGGTGATAAGTGGGTTCGGTGCAACACCACACCACACCAGATTCCCCAGGAAGAGTACACAGCTACTGGGTTAGAAGAGAATGCTCAGTACCAATTTAGAGCAATTGCCAAGACGGCTGTGAACATTAGCCAGCCTTCTGAGCCTTCCGACCCAGTGACTATTCTTGCAGAAAATGGTAAGGTTCTACTGCATATTATAACACAGTATCCGTGATGGTCATGTCCCCTGACAAAAACAAACAAACAAACAACTAAATGCATACCTATGGGAAAGGGAAGAATAAATGATAAGGGGTTTACTTTGTATCCAGCACTAACAACTATACTTATGAAGAATCTTAATAAGTAAAAACAAAAAGGCAGGTTACGAAACTGAGGACTGTAGATTTTAATCATACATATTCACAGAAGGATGACAAAGAAATAATAAAAGGGTAGTGCTGAAAACCTAGTGTTGGAATTGTGGGAATTTACTTTTATCTATTTGCAGTATTGTCAAATTTCTATATTAAACTTACTTTACTTTCATTATGAGTATGAGCTTAAAAATCAGTGGCTAAGGGGAGAGAGATAAGCAGGGGAGAACGTCAGAGTGTCAGTCAGACAGGAAGAATTAATACTGCATATGGATTTCAAGATTACCTGGAGAGCAGACTGTAGGTATTCTCAACACACAATATAAATGTTGACTGAGCAGGTGAAGTAACTGTTGCAGAGTTTACTTGATGGAAACATCCCACAGTGCATACTTTTGCAAAAACAGTGTACTCACAAATGTATATAATAATTATTAAATAAAAATAAGGTTGTAGGACTAGGGGTGTAGCTCTGTGGCATAGCACTTGTATGAACCTGGGTTCAGTCCAAAATATTAAAAGTTCATAGTTAATAAAAGATAAAATCTCATTCATAAAACAAGATCAAGTCTCATTCATGAAACAAGTCTGAATTTATCGCTGCTATCAGTAATAATTAATGCATGCAAAACTGCATTGTATAAGACCTTCAATCTTCTTTCTTTCCAGTTCCTCCCAGGATAGAGCTCAGTGTTGAAATGAAGTCTTTGCTCACTGTGAAAGCTGGAACTAATGTCTGCTTAGATGCTACTGTGTTTGGTAAACCAATGCCAACAGTTTCTTGGAAGAAAGATGGCACACCAATAAAGCCAGCAGAAGGCATAAAGATGGCAATGAAGCGGAACTTGTGTACCTTGGAGCTATTCAGTGTGAACCGGAAGGACTCAGGAGACTACACCATCACTGCCGAAAATTCCAGTGGTTCCAAATCAGCCACCATTAAGCTTAAAGTACTAGGTAATCCCATGTTTCACTTGAGCTGTAAAGTTCACAAGCTGTACATGCCAATGAACTCCTATAATCCCAACATCTGGAAGGAGACAGGAGGATCAGAAGTTCAAGGTCATGCTCCCCTGCTCAGGGAGTGCTAAACCAGCCTTTCAACAGATGCCCTGACGTGAGCACAACAATAAAGTATTTCCTAAGACTAAAGTTAATAGTATTACAGAATAGTGTTTCTGATCTCTATAGAGTAGTAGTGAATACCTAGGGTTGTGAAAAGGTGACTTCTCGGGTCATATAGGAACTTGATGACCCTATAAAGAGCACAGCCCACTGTCTAGACCTCTTCTCCATGTTCATTCCCCTTTTCTCTTCTCCATTCTTTCAGATAAACCAGGTCCTCCAGCATCTGTCAAAATCAACAAGATGTATGCAGATCGTGCAATGCTGTCTTGGGAACCTCCTCTCGAGGACGGAGGCTCAGAAATCACCAACTACATCGTTGACAAGCGTGAAACAAGCAGACCCAACTGGGCTCAGGTCTCTGCTACTGTGCCCATCACCAGCTGCACCGTGGAGAAACTTATAGAGGGCCATGAATATCAGTTCCGTATCTGTGCTGAAAACAAGTACGGAGTGGGCGATCCCATCCTCACTGAGCCAGCAGTTGCTAAAAACCCATTTGGTAAGAACAGTGTCCAGCAGTTTGCCCTTTACTTTTAAATACTATCTTTTTGCTTAGGAAACTAACTTATCATTCCATCTTTACAGACCCACCTGGACGCTGCGACCCCCCTGTCATTAGCAATGTCACTAAAGATCACATGACAGTCAGCTGGAAAGCGCCAGCAGATGATGGTGGCTCACCTATCACTGGATACTTGGTTGAAAAGCGGGAAACTCAGGCAGTTAACTGGACTAAAGTCAACAGAAAACCTGTCATAGAAAGAACACTAAAAGCCACGGGTCTCCAGGAAGGCACTGAGTATGAATTCCGAGTTACCGCTATAAACAAAGCTGGACCTGGCAAACCCAGTGATGCGTCCAAAGCCGTTTATGCTCAGGACCCACTGTGTAAGTGTGCTTGAGAGAGTCCCATGCTCTGCATTCAGCATTAAACAGCCAGAAAGGAAGCTGTCACTGAACCTTTCTGTTGTCATTTGTCCTCAGATCCTCCTGGCCCACCAGCTTTCCCTAAAGTATATGATACCACCCGTAGCTCTGTGAGTCTGTCATGGGGCAAGCCGGCCTATGACGGAGGGAGCCCTATCATTGGTTATCTTGTGGAAGTAAAGCGAGCTGATTCTGACCACTGGGTGAGGTGCAACTTACCAGAGAAGCTACAGAAAACCCGCTTCGAGGTGACCGGCCTGATGGAAAACACAGAGTATCAGTTCCGCGTGTATGCTGTTAATAAGATTGGGTACAGTGACCCCAGTGACGTGCCAGATAAACACTGCCCCAAGGACATCCTAAGTGAGTACTACCAACAGACATAGATGAGATTTTCTATCATGTTCTAAGAGAGAGAAACATCTCTCAGGCAGACATATCTACAAGTCCCAGGAGCACAGGTCAGGAGGGGTGGGTGGCCGAATGGAATGAAGATAATGGTGGTTTTCAAAAGAATGTGGGATTTTAGTCTAAGAATAAAGAGGTTTTGTTCTTTTTCTTTTTCTTTTTTTTTAAGTCACAGCCTATTTATTATCCTTCTGCTTGTTATTTACTCACTCAAACAACCCTTCTATAAGTATGTAACTGGAAGGCTCTTTTTTTAAAGTAAGTATTTATTTATTATGTATACTCCCTGTATGTCTCTGCCTGCCCGCCAGAAGAGGGCACCAGATCTCATAATGGATGGCCATGAACCACTATGTGGGTGCTGGGAATTGAACTCAGGACTTCTGGAAGCACAGCCAGTGCTCTTAACCACTGAGCCATCTCTCCAACCCACAGAAGGCTCTTATAAGTCCCTTTCTTCTATTCATTTCATCTCCATAACTCCTTCCCACCTTAAGTTTCTCAGCGGTATATTTAATCTATTGCATACTTTTCTTCCTACAATGAAAGGGAGCCAGAGTTTAGGCAGGATGTCTTTGCCAAATGTAAGAAAGAAAAATCAAGGTTGGCGGAAGCATTCTTTGAGCACAGATAGAGGCTTAGATCTGCAGGCTTCATGTGAAGAGGGGTGCAGGTCCTTTAAGGCATACTTGGTTAGGTCAAAAGTGCATTGAAAAATAGATCTTGAGGGCTAGAGAGATGGGTCGGTGCTTACAGGGCATCCTGCTCTTCGGGGGGATCTGAGTTTGGGTCCCAGCACCTATATCAAGTGATTTAACAGCTGCCTGTAACTTCACCTCCAGGAATCCAACACCCATTTCTGGCTTCTGTGGGCTCTGCACTCGCATACACAAACACACATATAAACACATATTTAAAAATAAAAATAAAACATTTTAAAGAAAAATGAAAAGATCAATAGAGTACTGAATTATTAAGGGTGTTTTTAAAAGACAAGAAATTAGTTTTACAAAGGAAATGTATTTTAGGAATGGTAAGGACAGTCTTTAGAAATACATGTGATGCTGAAATTTTTATGACTTTAACTTTCTTCACCCCCAAATGAAACAGTTCCACCTGAGGGAGAACTTGATGCCGAGTTAAGAAAAACCCTCATCCTACGTGCTGGAGTCACAATGAGGCTCTACGTGCCAGTAAAAGGACGCCCACCTCCAAAGATTACTTGGTCTAAACCAAATGTCAATCTAAGAGAAAGGATTGGACTGGACATAAAGTCAACTGACTTTGACACTTTCCTGCGCTGTGAAAATGTGAACAAATATGATGCAGGAAAATACATCTTAACCTTGGAGAACAGCTGTGGGAAAAAGGAGTACACTATCGTAGTGAAAGTGCTCGGTAAGTCTGTTAAAAGCATCGTGTGTGTTTGGAACCATATTTGTATGTTTTGTGAATGTGTCGTTTCTTACTTAACCTCTACCTGTTACTCAGATACGCCTGGGCCCCCTGTCAATGTGACTGTTAAGGAAGTATCCAAGGACTCTGCATATATCACCTGGGATCCTCCCATTATTGATGGAGGGAGCCCCATCATAAACTATGTGGTCGAGAAACGGGATGCAGAGAGGAAGTCCTGGTCGACAGTCACAACTGAGTGCTCAAAGACGAGCTTCAGAGTCTCCAACCTGGAGGAGGGGAAATCCTACTTCTTCCGAGTGTTTGCTGAAAATGAGTATGGCATTGGTGACCCCGGGGAAACCCGTGACGCCGTCAAAGCTTCTGGTGAGCAATGCACTGTGACCCATCCTGGTGAACCACCGCCCACCTTGGTTATCTGGGGCTTAGACTCATCCTTTCTCCTCTTTTAGAAACCCCTGGACCTGTTGTTGACCTCAAAGTGCTGGCCGTAACGAAGTCATCTTGCACCATCGGCTGGAAGAAGCCTCGCAGTGACGGTGGAAGTAGAATTACCGGCTATGTGGTCGATTTCCTGACAGAAGAAAATAAGTGGCAGAGAGTTATGAAATCAATGAGCCTCCAGTACTCCACAAAAGATCTGAAGGAAGGGAAGGAATACACCTTCAGAGTGAGTGCTGAAAATGAAAATGGAGAAGGAACCCCAAGTGAAATCATGGTCGTGGCGAAGGATGACGTCGGTGAGCATCTCCCAGTGCATTGTCACTTCCTCTTTCCAGTCATGAGAAGTGTATGCTGGAGCCCTAACACACTGGCTTACCAAAGGAATACCTTTTAAAACTATAGTGATCCAAGGTGATTGTCTAGTCTTAATAATTTCAAGACAAATAATTTGTCTCCACTTTTTTTTTTTTTTACAGTGGCTCCTGATCTTGACTTAAAGGATCTACCTGATTTGTGTTACTTGGCTAAAGAAAACAGCAATTTCCGTCTTAAGATCCCCATAAAGGGCAAGCCAGCACCCTCAGTGTCTTGGAAGAAGGGGGAAGATCCTCTAGCAACTGACACAAGAGTCAGTGTTGAATCAACTGCAGTTAACACAACTCTTGTAGTTTATGACTGCCAAAAATCTGATGCTGGAAAATACACAATCACACTCAAGAATGTTGCTGGCACCAAGGAAGGAACTCTCTCTATAAAGGTTGTTGGCAAGCCTGGCATCCCCACTGGACCAATCAAATTTGATGAAGTCACAGCAGAAGCCATGACCTTGAAGTGGGGCCCTCCAAAGGATGATGGGGGTTCTGAAATCACCAACTATGTATTAGAGAAGAGAGATTCTGTGAATAACAAGTGGGTGACATGTGCTTCAGCTGTCCAGAAAACCACCTTCAGAGTAACTAGACTTCATGAGGGCACAGAATACACCTTCAGGGTCAGTGCTGAAAATAAATATGGTGTAGGAGAAGGCTTAAAGTCAGAGCCAATTGTTGCCAAGCATCCATTTGGTAAGTGTGTTGAAGTAAAAAAGTAAAGTGAAATATGGCTTTGTGGAGGTTCCTTTTTATAAATCTTACACTATCTGCCTTTCCCTAGATGTGCCTGATGCTCCCCCACCTCCCAATATTGTGGATGTCAGACATGATTCAGTATCTCTAACATGGACAGATCCCAAGAAAACTGGTGGCTCTCCAATTACAGGTATTTAATTTACTATTACCCTTGGACTTTTATATCAGCATTCCTTACAAGTACTTTGTTTATAAAATTATCTGCATAGCCAGTAATGCATTTTTCTTTCCATATACACAATTAATACTTAATTTCATTGAAAATCCCCCAATGTAACAGTTCAGTGACTTTTAGAGCTAATATCTACTGTTTTTCAAAAGAAAAGGTAATAATTATGTATATTGCAAGAGGAAAAATATGACATCAAGCCTAGATGATAAAAGTATAGATAACAAAGAAAGATTATCCTTTCAGTATATCTGCAAAAATAATAACTTGGGTAAAATGTGTGTGAGTGTGTGTTTTAAACCAAACTGTATAATGTCTATCTGAACTGATATGTTCATGGTCATTTGTTAGGGTATCATATCGAATTCAAGGAAAGAAACAGCCTTCTATGGAAGAGAGCTAACAAGACTCCTATAAGGATGAAAGATTTCAAAGTGACGGGATTAACTGAAGGTCTTGAATATGAATTCCGAGTTATGGCTATCAATCTGGCAGGAGTGGGCAAGCCAAGCCTGCCATCAGAGCCAGCTGTGGCACTTGATCCCATTGGTAAGCCATTGATAAAGAAGAGCCTAGGGGATTGTGCTACGTGAAGCAAGCATTGGTGGTTTGTTTGATGGACTTGCTTCTCTGTTTTAGATCCTCCTGGAAAACCTGAGGTTATTAGTGTAACAAGGAACTCAGTGACTCTCATCTGGACAGAACCCAAATATGATGGTGGTCATAAGTTAACAGGATACATCGTAGAGAAGAGGGATCTGCCCTCTAAGTCTTGGATGAAAGCCAACCACATTAACGTTCCAGACTGTGCCTTTACTGTAACGGACCTTGTTGAAGGTGGAAAATACGAATTCAGAATCAGAGCCAAGAACACAGCAGGTGCTATCAGCGCTCCATCAGAGAGCACGGGAACCATCATTTGCAAGGATGAGTATGGTAGGTGAAGCTTACATTTTTTTCCCAATTAAAAGGTGAAAAATGTAACCTCCCTCATCTTCTGATGAATTTTTTTTTCCTTTGCAGAGGCACCAACCATTGTCCTTGATCCCACAATTAAAGATGGGCTAACAGTCAAAGCAGGGGATACCATTGTTTTAAGTGCCATTAGCATTCTTGGCAAACCCCTTCCAAAGTCAAGTTGGTCCAAGGCAGGAAAAGATATCAGACCATCAGACATTGCCCAAATAACTTCAACCCCAACATCTTCTATGCTGACAGTCAAGTACGCCACAAGAAAAGATGCCGGGGAATATACCATCACTGCTACCAATCCTTTTGGCACAAAGGAGGAACATGTGAAGGTATCAGTCCTTGATGTACCTGGTCCCCCAGGTCCCATTGAAGTCAGTAATGTTTCTGCTGAAAAAGCAACACTTACATGGACACCTCCCTTGGAAGATGGCGGATCACCAATCAAGGCTTATGTCCTTGAAAAGAGAGAAACCAGTCGGCTTTTGTGGACAGTGGTTTCTGAAGATATTCAGGCGTGCAGGCATGTGGTAACCAAACTCATCCAAGGAAACGAATACCTTTTCCGGGTGTCAGCGGTAAACCATTACGGCAAAGGAGAACCTGTTCAGTCGGAGCCTGTCAAAATGGTGGACAGATTTGGTATGTAGAGCATGTGGTAGCTGTGGTAGTGGTTACCATGAAAACATTCACAACACAGTTCAGTAAATCCGGAAATTTACCGCAAATCTGCTTCTTTTGTAGGTCCCCCTGGCCCTCCCGGAAAACCAGAGATATCAAATGTCACTAAGAACACTGCCACTGTCAGTTGGAAGAGACCGACTGATGATGGTGGCAGCGAGATCACAGGATATCACATTGAGAGGAGGGAAAAGAAAGGCTTGCGATGGGTGAGAGCAACCAAGACTCCAGTTTCTGATCTCAGGTGCAAAGTGACTGGACTACAAGAAGGAAACACCTACGAATTCCGTGTCAGTGCAGAAAACAGAGCAGGGATTGGTCCACCTAGTGACGCCTCAAATCCTGTTCTGATGAAAGATGTCGCATGTTAGTGTTTATCATCTTTTTCAACACTGTTCATTTGAGCCTTCTGACATTTTATATGAAATGCCCAAAAGCAAAACTCTCACTCTACGATTCTATCTTTGTTTCTTTTGTTCAGATCCTCCAGGACCACCTTCCAATGCGCATGTCACTGACACTACGAAGAAATCAGCTTCTTTAGCATGGGGCAAGCCTCATTATGACGGTGGGCTGGAAATCACTGGCTACGTGGTGGAGCATCAAAAAGTAGGAGAGGACGCCTGGATAAAAGATACAACAGGAACAGCCCTCAGAATCACTCAGTTTGTTGTTCCTGATCTTCAAACTAAAGAGAAATACAACTTTAGGATCAGTGCCATCAATGATGCAGGTGTCGGGGAACCAGCAGTGATTCCAAATGTTGAAATTGTAGAGAAGGAAATGGCTCCTGATTTTGAGCTAGATGCTGAGCTGCGAAGAACACTTGTGGTTAGGGCAGGACTCAGTATTCGGATTTTTGTGCCAATTAAAGGCCGTCCTGCCCCGGAAGTGACATGGACCAAAGACAACATCAACCTGAAGCACCGAGCCAACATCGAAAACACAGAGTCATTTACCCTTCTCATTATCCCAGAGTGTAACAGATATGACACTGGTAAATTTGTGATGACCATTGAAAACCCAGCTGGGAAGAAAAGTGGCTTTGTCAGTGTCAGAGTCCTGGACACACCAGGTCCTGTCCTTAACCTAAGGCCTACAGACATCACAAAGGACAGTGTCACCCTACACTGGGACCTACCTCTGATAGATGGGGGCTCACGGATAACCAACTATATTGTGGAGAAACGCGAAGCAACAAGGAAATCATACTCCACAGTCACCACTAAGTGCCACAAATGCACATACAAAGTAACCGGCTTGACGGAGGGCTGCGAATACTTCTTCAGAGTGATGGCGGAAAATGAATATGGAATCGGTGAACCAACAGAAACTACAGAGCCTGTAAGAGCCTCTGAAGCACCATTACCCCCAGACAGCCTTAACATTATGGACATAACCAAGAGCACAGTCAGCCTGGCATGGCCCAAACCCAGGCATGATGGTGGCAGCAAGATCACTGGCTATGTGATTGAAGCCCAGAGGAAAGGGTCTGACCAGTGGACCCACATCTCGACTGTGAAAGGGTTAGAATGTGTGGTGAGGAACCTAACTGAAGGAGAGGAATATACCTTCCAAGTGATGGCAGTGAACAGTGCAGGCAGAAGTGCCCCTAGAGAAAGCAGGCCCGTCATCGTCAAGGAGCAGACGATGCTTCCAGAGTTGGATCTCCGTGGCATCTATCAGAAGCTGGTCATCGCCAGAGCTGGTGACAACATCAAAGTTGAAATTCCAGTACTTGGGCGACCCAAGCCCACAGTTACATGGAAAAAAGGAGACCAAATTCTTAAACAGACACAGAGAGTTAATGTTGAAAATACAGCAACTTCAACCATCTTAAATATCAATGAGTGTGTTAGAAGCGATAGTGGGCCCTACCCATTAACAGCAAAGAACACTGTAGGAGAGGTTGGTGATGTCATAACCATTCAAGTCCATGATATCCCAGGACCACCTACAGGACCAATAAAATTTGATGAAGTTTCATCTGACTTTGTAACCTTCTCCTGGGAGCCACCGGAAAATGATGGAGGTGTACCAATAAGCAACTACGTAGTAGAAATGAGACAGACAGACAGTACTACGTGGGTAGAGTTAGCAACAACTGTTATCCGTACTACCTATAAAGCCACTCGCCTGACTACAGGAGTCGAGTATCAGTTCCGTGTAAGAGCACAAAATAGATACGGCGTCGGACCCGGCATCACATCTGCATCCGTAGTTGCTAACTATCCATTTAAAGTGCCTGGGCCTCCTGGCACCCCTCAGGTTACTGCAGTCACCAAAGACTCGATGACAATTAGCTGGCATGAACCCCTTTCTGATGGTGGAAGCCCCATTTTAGGATATCACATTGAAAGGAAAGAACGAAATGGCATTCTCTGGCAGACCGTGAGCAAAGCGTTAGTACCAGGCAACATTTTCAAATCAACTGGACTTACAGATGGCATTGCTTATGAATTCCGAGTCATTGCAGAAAACATGGCAGGCAAGAGCAAACCAAGCAAGCCATCTGAGCCTATGTTTGCTTTGGATCCCATTGACCCACCTGGGAAACCCGTGCCTCTAAACATTACTAGACACACCGTGACGCTGAAGTGGGCCAAGCCTGAGTACACTGGAGGATTTAAAATTACTAGTTATGTGGTCGAAAAGAGGGACCTTCCTAATGGACGATGGCTGAAGGCCAACTTCAGCAACATTTTAGAAAACGAATTTACAGTCAGTGGCCTAACTGAAGATGCTGCATACGAGTTCCGTGTGATTGCCAAAAATGCTGCTGGGGCCATCAGTCCACCATCGGAGCCATCGGACGCCATCACATGCAGGGACGACCTTGAAGCGCCAAGAATAATGGTGGATGTTAAATTTAAGGATACTATCACGTTAAAGGCTGGGGAAGCATTCAAGCTAGAAGCCGACGTTTCAGGTCGCCCGCCTCCAACAATGGAATGGACCAAAGACGCAAAGGAGCTTGAAGGCACGGGAAAGTTGGAAATTAAAATTGCAGACTTCTCCACTCACCTGATAAACAAGGATTCATCCAGAACGGACAGTGGGGCTTACATCCTGACAGCAACTAATCCCGGTGGCTTTGCCAAACACATTTTCAATGTCAGAGTTCTTGATAGACCAGGACCACCTGAAGGACCTTTAGCCGTGTCTGATGTGACATCAGAAAAGTGCGTACTGTCATGGTTGCCTCCACTGGATGACGGAGGTGCCAAAATTGATCATTACATAGTACAGAAACGTGAAACCAGCAGGTTGGCATGGACGAACGTTGCCACAGAAGTCCAAGTCACAAAGCTGAAAGTCACTAAGCTCCTGAAAGGCAATGAATACATATTCCGTGTCATGGCTGTAAATAAATATGGAGTTGGAGAGCCACTAGAATCAGAGCCTGTGCTTGCAGTGGATCCTTATGGACCACCTGATCCACCCAAGAACCCTGAAGTTACAACTATCACCAAAGACTCCATGGTTGTCTGCTGGAACCATCCCGACTCTGATGGTGGGAGTGAAATCATCAATTACATTGTGGAACGGCGTGATAAAGCCGGCCAGCGCTGGGTGAAATGCAATAAAAAGACCCTCACTGACTTAAGATATAAAGTGTCTGGACTGACAGAAGGACATGAATATGAATTCAGAATTATGGCAGAAAACGCAGCTGGAATGAGTGCACCAAGTGCTACCAGCCCGTTTTATAAAGCTTGTGACACTGTGTTCAAACCTGGCCCACCAGGTAACCCACGGGTCCTAGATACAAGCAGGTCCTCCATTTCAATTGCATGGAATAAACCTGTCTACGATGGCGGTTCAGAAATCACTGGGTATATGGTGGAGATTGCCCTGCCTGAAGAAGATGAATGGCAGGTTGTCACTCCCCCAGCTGGGCTCAAGGCAACTTCCTATACCATCACCAACCTCATAGAGAATCAGGAATATAAAATCCGCATCTATGCCATGAATTCCGAAGGCCTTGGCGAGCCTGCCCTTGTTCCTGGGACACCAAAGGCAGAAGAAAGAATGCTTCCCCCAGAGATCGAGCTCGATGCTGACTTACGCAAAGTTGTCACTATAAGAGCCTGTTGCACCCTGAGACTCTTTGTCCCCATCAAAGGGAGACCAGCACCCGAGGTCAAGTGGGCCCGAGAGCATGGAGAGTCTTTGGATAAAGCCAGCATTGAATCCACAAGCTCTTACACCCTGCTTATTGTTGGAAATGTTAACAGATTCGACAGTGGCAAGTACATACTAACTGTGGAAAACAGCTCAGGTAGCAAGTCTGCGTTTGTCAATGTCAGAGTGTTAGACACACCAGGCCCTCCGCAGAACCTAAAGATAAAGGAGGTCACAAAGACATCTGTCACGTTGACATGGGAGCCTCCTCTCCTCGACGGAGGCTCAAAAATAAAGAACTATATTGTTGAAAAGCGAGAATCCACAAGAAAGGCATATTCAACTGTGGCAACCAATTGCCATAAGACTTCCTGGAAAGTAGACCAGCTTCAAGAAGGCTGCAGTTACTATTTCCGGGTTCTGGCTGAAAATGAATACGGCATCGGGCTGCCTGCTGAAACGGCAGAGTCTGTGAAAGCATCCGAACGACCTCTTCCTCCAGGGAAGATAACTTTGGTGGACGTCACAAGAAACAGTGTGTCTCTCTCTTGGGAGAAGCCAGAGCATGACGGAGGCAGCCGAATTCTTGGCTACATTGTAGAGATGCAGAGCAAAGGCAGTGACAAATGGGCCACATGTGCCACAGTGAAAGTCACGGAAGCTACCATCACAGGACTGATTCAGGGTGAAGAATACTCTTTCCGTGTTTCAGCTCAGAATGAAAAGGGCATCAGTGACCCCAGACAACTGAGCGTTCCAGTAATCGCTAAAGACCTTGTTATTCCACCAGCCTTCAAACTCCTCTTCAATACTTTCACGGTGTTGGCAGGTGAAGACCTGAAAATCGATGTACCATTCATTGGACGCCCAGCACCAGCTGTCACGTGGCATAAAGATGATGTGCCGCTGAAGCAAACCACTAGAGTAAATGCAGAGAGCACAGAGAACAACTCCCTGCTGACAATAAAGGAAGCCTCACGAGAAGACGTTGGCCATTACACAGTTAAGCTGACTAACTCAGCAGGTGAAGCTACAGAAACCCTTAATGTCATTGTTCTGGACAAACCAGGGCCTCCAACCGGACCAGTTAAAATGGATGAAGTGACAGCTGACAGTGTCACTCTTTCCTGGGAGCCTCCCAAGTACGATGGAGGAAGTTCTATCAATAACTACATTGTAGAGAAGCGGGACACGTCCACAACCACCTGGCAAATGGTGTCGGCGACCGTTGCGAGAACCACCATAAAGGCCTGCAGACTAAAGACTGGGTGCGAATATCAGTTCAGAATTGCTGCTGAAAACAGATATGGGAAGAGCACCTATCTCAATTCAGAGCCTGTTATCGCCCAGTACCCATTCAAAGTGCCAGGTCCACCTGGCACACCATTCGTCACGCTGGCCTCCAAAGACAGCATGGAGGTGCAATGGCATGAGCCAGTCAGTGATGGTGGGAGCAGAGTCATTGGCTACCATTTAGAGCGCAAGGAAAGAAACAGCATCCTCTGGGTCAAGCTGAATAAAACACCTATTCCCCAAACCAAGTTCAAGACAACTGGCCTCGAAGAAGGCATTGAATATGAATTCAGAGTGTCTGCAGAGAACATTGTAGGCATTGGCAAGCCAAGTAAACCATCAGAATGCTATGTAGCTCGTGACCCATGTGATCCACCAGGAAGGCCAGAGGCAATCATTGTCACAAGGAATTCTGTGACTCTTCAGTGGAAGAAACCCACCTATGATGGTGGAAGCAAGATCACTGGTTATGTTGTTGAGAAGAAAGAATTACCTGATGGCCGCTGGATGAAAGCCAGTTTTACAAACATCATTGACACCCAGTTTGAGGTAACTGGCCTAATCGAAGATCACAGATATGAATTCCGGGTGATAGCTCGAAATGCTGCAGGAGTATTCAGTGAGCCCTCAGAAAGTACTGGGGCAATAACAGCAAGAGATGAGGTCGAGCCACCAAGAATAAGCATGGACCCCAAATACAAAGACACAGTTGTGGTTCATGCTGGTGAGTCATTCAAGGTTGATGCAGATATATTTGGCAAACCAATACCAACCACTCAGTGGGTCAAAGGTGACCAGGAACTTTCAAGCACAGCTCGGTTAGAAATAAAGAGCACTGACTTTGCCACCAGCCTCAGTGTCAAAGACGCAATACGTGTTGACAGTGGCAATTACATCCTGAAGGCCAAAAATGTAGCAGGAGAAAGATCGGTTACTGTCAATGTCAAAGTTCTTGATAGACCAGGACCACCTGAGGGACCCGTTGCTATATCAGGGGTCACAGCAGAAAAATGTACACTAGCTTGGAAACCCCCACTTCAGGATGGTGGTAGTGATATCACAAATTACATCGTGGAAAGGCGAGAAACCAGCCGCCTGGTCTGGACTCTGGTTGATGCCAATGTGCAAACTCTCAGCTGCAAAGTCACAAAGCTTCTTGAAGGCAATGAATATATTTTCCGTATCATGGCTGTGAACAAATACGGTGTTGGTGAACCTCTCGAGTCTGAGCCATTAATTGCCAAGAATCCATTTGTAGTCCCAGATGCACCCAAAGCTCCAGAAGTTACAGCTGTGACCAAAGACTCAATGATTGTTGTGTGGGAAAGGCCAGCATCTGATGGTGGCAGTGAAATTCTAGGATACGTGCTAGAGAAACGGGACAAAGAAGGCATAAGATGGACAAGGTGCCACAAGCGTCTGATTGGAGAGCTGCGCTTGAGAGTGACTGGGCTCATAGAAAATCACAATTATGAGTTCAGAGTCTCAGCCGAAAATGCCGCTGGACTTAGTGAACCAAGCCCCCCTTCAGCTTACCAAAAGGCTTGTGACCCCATTTATAAGCCAGGCCCTCCAAACAACCCCAAAGTCACGGATGTTACCAGATCTTCAGTTTTCCTTTCTTGGAGCAAACCTATATATGATGGTGGCTGTGAAATCCAAGGATACATTGTTGAAAAATGTGACGTGAGTGTTGGTGAATGGACAATGTGTACACCACCAACTGGAATCAATAAAACCAACCTAGAAGTAGAGAAGCTGTTGGAAAAGCATGAATACAACTTCCGGATCTGTGCCATGAATAAAGCTGGAGTTGGGGAGCATGCTGACGTCCCGGGACCTGTAATGGTTGAAGAAAAGCTTGAAGCACCGGATATAGATCTTGACCTTGAACTAAGGAAGGTTATTAATATAAGGGCAGGCGGCTCCTTAAGGTTGTTTGTTCCTATAAAAGGTCGTCCTACACCGGAAGTGAAGTGGGGGAAGGTAGACGGCGACATCCGGGATGCAGCTATAATTGACATCACGAGCAGTTTCACCTCTCTTGTTCTTGACAATGTCAATCGGTACGATAGTGGGAAATACACGCTCACATTAGAAAACAGCAGTGGAACGAAATCTGCCTTTGTGACTGTGAGGGTCCTGGACACCCCCAGCCCACCCGTCAACCTGAAAGTCACAGAAATCACCAAAGACTCGGTATCGATTACATGGGAACCTCCTTTGTTGGATGGAGGATCAAAAATTAAAAATTACATTGTTGAGAAACGCGAAGCCACAAGAAAATCATATGCTGCCGTTGTAACAAATTGCCATAAGAATTCTTGGAAAATTGAACAGCTCCAAGAAGGTTGCAGTTACTACTTCCGAGTCACTGCTGAGAACGAATATGGTATTGGCCTTCCTGCCCGCACTGCAGATCCAATCAAGGTTGCAGAAGTCCCACAACCTCCAGGGAAAATCATCGTGGATGATGTCACCAGAAACAGTGTCTCTCTGAGTTGGACAAAGCCTGAACATGATGGTGGCAGTAAAATCATTCAGTATATTGTAGAAATGCAAGCTAAAAACACCGATAAGTGGTCAGAGTGTGCTAGGGTGAAGTCCCTTGAAGCGGTTATCACCAACCTAACTCAGGGAGAAGAATATCTTTTTAGAGTTGTTGCTGTAAATGAAAAAGGAAGAAGTGACCCGAGATCCCTTGCAGTTCCAATAGTTGCCAAAGATCTGGTCATCGAGCCAGACGTAAGACCGGCATTCAGCAGTTATAGTGTACAGGTTGGGCAAGATTTGAAAGTAGAGGTACCAGTTTCTGGACGTCCTAAACCAACCATTTCCTGGACTAAAGACGGGATGCCACTGAAGCAGACCACAAGAATCAATGTGACCGACTCCCTTGACCTTACCACACTCAGTATTAAAGAAACTCATAAGGATGATGGTGGACAATATGGAATCACAGTTGCCAATGTTGTTGGTCAGAAAACAGCAGCCATTGAAATTATAACTCTAGATAAACCTGATCCTCCAAAAGGGCCCGTTAAATTTGATGAAGTCAGTGCTGAGAGTATTACATTATCCTGGAACCCTCCCTTATACACAGGGGGTTGCCAAATAACCAATTACATTGTTCAGAAAAGAGATACAACCACCACAGTATGGGATGTCGTCTCTGCTACTGTTGCCAGGACGACACTCAAAGTGACCAAGCTGAAAACTGGTACAGAATACCAATTCAGAATATTTGCCGAAAACCGGTACGGACAAAGCTTTGCTTTAGAGTCCGAACCAATTGTAGCTCAATATCCCTACAAAGAACCAGGCCCTCCAGGAACACCATTTGTCACAGCCATCTCCAAAGATTCTATGGTGGTACAATGGCATGAACCCATCAATAATGGTGGAAGCCCAGTCATAGGTTACCACCTTGAGAGAAAAGAAAGGAATAGTATTTTGTGGACAAAAGTCAACAAAACTATCATTCATGACACCCAGTTTAAAGCACTGAACCTTGAAGAAGGCATTGAGTATGAATTTAGAGTCTATGCTGAAAATATTGTTGGTGTAGGCAAGGCAAGCAAGAATTCAGAATGCTATGTAGCCCGAGACCCCTGTGATCCACCAGGAACCCCAGAAGCAGTAATAGTTAAGAGAAATGAAATCACATTACAGTGGACCAAACCTGTGTATGATGGTGGAAGTATGATTACAGGTTACATCGTAGAGAAACGTGATCTACCTGAGGGTCGCTGGATGAAAGCCAGTTTTACAAATGTCATTGAAACTCAATTCACTGTGTCAGGTCTTACTGAAGATCAAAGATATGAATTCAGAGTCATTGCAAAGAATGCAGCTGGTGCAATAAGTAAGCCCTCTGATAGCACTGGGCCAATAACTGCCAAGGATGAGGTGGAGCTCCCACGGATTTCCATGGATCCAAAATTCAGAGACACGATCGTGGTAAATGCCGGAGAAACATTCAGACTTGAGGCTGATGTCCATGGGAAGCCCCTACCCACTATTGAGTGGTTAAGAGGAGATAAGGAAATTGAAGAATCTGCTAGATGTGAAATAAAGAACACAGATTTCAAAGCTTTACTCATTGTAAAAGATGCCATTCGAATTGACGGTGGACAGTATATTTTGAGAGCCTCTAATGTTGCTGGTTCTAAGTCATTCCCAGTAAATGTGAAAGTGTTAGACAGGCCAGGACCTCCCGAAGGGCCAGTTCAGGTTACTGGGGTCACATGTGAAAAATGCACTCTGGCATGGTCTCTACCACTTCAAGATGGCGGCAGTGACATTTCTCACTATGTCGTTGAGAAGCGAGAAACAAGTCGACTCGCATGGACTGTGGTTGCTTCAGAAGTTGTGACTAACTCTCTGAAAGTTACTAAGCTCTTGGAGGGGAATGAATATATTTTCAGAATAATGGCTGTCAACAAGTACGGTGTTGGCGAGCCTTTGGAATCTGCACCAGTACTCATGAAAAATCCATTTGTGCTTCCTGGACCACCAAAGAGCTTGGAAGTCACAAACATTGCCAAGGACTCTATGACAGTCTGCTGGAATCGGCCAGACAGTGATGGCGGAAGTGAGATTATTGGTTACATTGTGGAGAAAAGAGACCGGAGTGGCATTCGGTGGATAAAATGCAACAAACGCCGCATTACAGATTTGCGGCTCAGGGTAACAGGATTAACAGAAGATCATGAATATGAATTCAGAGTCTCTGCAGAAAACGCTGCTGGAGTTGGAGAACCGAGTCCAGCTACCATTTACTATAAGGCTTGTGATCCTGTATTCAAACCTGGCCCACCCACCAATGCACACATTGTAGACACCACTAAAAATTCAATCACACTTGCCTGGAGCAAACCCATCTATGATGGTGGCAGTGAGATCCTGGGCTACATCGTAGAAATCTGTAAAGCAGATGAAGAAGAATGGCAAATAGTTACCCCACAGACTGGGCTGAGAGTCACTCGATTTGAAATTTCCAAGCTCACTGAACACCAAGAATATAAAATACGAGTTTGTGCCCTCAACAAAGTTGGTTTAGGCGAGGCCGCCTCTGTTCCTGGTACTGTGAAACCGGAAGATAAACTTGAAGCTCCGGAACTTGACCTTGACTCTGAGTTAAGAAAAGGAATTGTCGTAAGAGCCGGTGGATCTGCCAGAATCCACATTCCATTCAAAGGCCGTCCAGCACCTGAGATCACGTGGTCTAAAGAGGAAGGCGAATTCACAGATAAGGTCCAAATAGAGAAAGGAACGAACTTCACCCAACTCTCAATAGATAACTGTGACAGAAACGACGCGGGAAAATACATCCTCAAGTTGGAGAACAGCAGCGGATCAAAGTCTGCTTTTGTAACTGTGAAAGTACTTGACACCCCAGGACCCCCACAGAATTTAACTGTCAAGGAAGTGAGAAAAGACTCTGTCCTTCTGGTATGGGAACCACCTCTCATTGATGGTGGGGCGAAGGTCAAGAACTATGTAATTGACAAGCGTGAGTCAACCCGAAAAGCCTATGCTAATGTGAGTAGCAAATGCAGCAAAACAAGCTTTAAAGTTGAGAATCTGACTGAAGGAGCCATCTATTACTTTAGAGTCATGGCGGAGAATGAATTTGGAGTTGGTGTTCCTGCAGAAACCTCTGATGCCGTGAAAGCTTCTGAACCTCCTTCCCCACCAGGAAAGGTAACACTCACGGACGTGTCCCAAACCAGCGCATCACTTATGTGGGAGAAACCTGAACATGATGGTGGCAGCAGAATCCTGGGGTATGTAGTTGAAATGCAGCCCAAAGGAACAGAAAAATGGAGTGTAGTGGCTGAATCCAAAGTCTGTAGTGCAGTTGTTACAGGTCTGAGCTCTGGACAAGAATATCAGTTCCGTGTCAAAGCTTACAATGAGAAGGGAAAAAGTGATCCAAGAGTGCTCGGCGTTCCTGTCATAGCCAAGGACTTGACTATACAGCCTAGTTTTAAGCTGCCATTTAATACATACAGTGTCCAGGCAGGAGAGGATCTGAAAATAGAAATTCCAGTCATAGGCCGACCAAGACCGAAAATTTCTTGGGTCAAAGATGGTGAGCCTCTTAAACAGACCACAAGAGTAAATGTTGAAGAAACAGCTACTTCAACTATTCTACATGTGAAAGAAAGCAGCAAAGATGACTTTGGCAAATACAGTGTCACAGCAACGAACAGCGCAGGCACAGCAACAGAAAACCTCAGCATTATTGTTCTGGAAAAGCCTGGCCCTCCAGTGGGGCCAGTCAAGTTTGATGAAGTTAGTGCAGACTTTGTGGTCATATCCTGGGAACCGCCGGCCTATACTGGTGGATGCCAGATAAGCAACTACATTGTGGAGAAGCGAGACACTACCACCACCAACTGGCAGATGGTATCAGCAACAGTTGCCAGAACAACCATTAAAATAGGTAAACTGAAAACGGGTACTGAATACCAGTTTAGGGTTTTTGCTGAGAACAGGTATGGGAAAAGTGCTCCCTTGGACTCTAAACCAGTCGTTGTACAATATCCATTTAAAGAACCTGGGCCTCCCGGAACCCCTTTCGTGACATCTGTCTCGAAAGATCAAATGCTTGTGCAATGGCATGAGCCAGTTAATGACGGGGGTAGCAAAGTTATTGGCTACCATCTTGAACAGAAGGAAAAGAATAGCATTCTGTGGGTCAAGTTGAATAAGATCCCCATCCAAGATACCAAATTCAAAACAACTGGGCTTGATGAAGGACTTGAATATGAGTTCAGGGTTTCTGCTGAGAACATTGTGGGCACTGGCAAACCCAGCAAAGTGTCAGAGTGCTATGTTGCACGTGACCCATGTGATCCACCCGGCCGTCCTGAAGCCATTGTTATCACAAGAAATAGTGTCACACTGAAATGGAAGAAGCCTGCTTATGATGGCGGCAGCAAGATCACTGGTTATATCGTAGAAAAGAAAGACCTACCTGATGGCCGATGGATGAAAGCCAGCTTCACCAATGTTGTAGAAACAGAATTTGCAGTGACTGGGCTTGTAGAAGACCAAAGATATGAATTCAGAGTAATTGCAAGAAATGCAGCTGGCAACTTCAGTGAGCCATCTGAGAGCAGTGGCGCCATCACTGCAAGGGATGAAATTGATGCGCCCAATGCATCACTGGATCCGAAATACAGAGATGTCATCATTGTTCATGCAGGAGAGACCTTTGTTCTCGAAGCTGACATCCGCGGTAAACCTATACCTGATATTGTGTGGTCAAAAGATGGAAACGAACTTGAAGAAACAGCTGCTCGGATGGAAATTAAATCTACCCTCCAGAAAACAACTCTTGTTGTCAAAGACTGCATCCGTACTGATGGAGGGCAGTATACCTTGAAACTCAGCAACGTTGGTGGCACCAAGACCATACCTATCACTGTAAAGGTGCTGGATAGGCCAGGGCCTCCTGAAGGACCTCTTAAAGTCACTGGAGTCACAGCCGAAAAGTGTTACCTGGCATGGAACCCACCTTTGCAGGATGGTGGTGCTAGTATTTCACATTACATCATTGAAAAGAGAGAAACAAGCAGACTCTCCTGGACCCAGGTTTCAACTGAGGTACAGGCCCTTAACTACAAAGTCACTAAATTACTTCCTGGGAATGAGTACATTTTCCGGGTTATGGCAGTGAATAAATATGGTATTGGAGAGCCCCTGGAATCTGAGCCTGTGATAGCCTGTAATCCTTATAAGCTTCCAGGCCCTCCTTCAACACCTGAGGCCTCAGCAATCACCAAAGACTCCATGGTACTAACGTGGACCCGTCCAGTGGATGATGGAGGTGCTGAAATTGAGGGGTACATCCTTGAAAAGCGAGATAAGGAAGGAATAAGATGGACCAAATGTAACAAGAAAACATTAACAGATCTTCGGTTCAGGGTAACTGGCCTCACAGAAGGCCATTCCTACGAATTCAGGGTTGCTGCTGAGAATGCAGCTGGCATTGGGGAACCTAGTGAGCCATCTGTTTTCTACCGGGCATGTGATGCCTTGTATCCACCAGGTCCACCAAGTAACCCCAAAGTGACAGACACTTCCAGATCTTCCGTCTCCTTAGCCTGGAATAAGCCAATTTATGATGGCGGCGCACCTGTCAGAGGCTATGTTATTGAGCTCAAGGAGGCAGCTGCTGATGAATGGACAACGTGTACTCCACCATCAGGATTACAAGGGAAGCAGTTCACAGTGACCAAACTCAAAGAGAACACCGAGTACAACTTCCGCATCTGTGCTTTCAATACCGAAGGTGTAGGTGAGCCTGCAACTCTCCCCGGCTCTGTTGTTGTTCAGGAGAGGGCAGAACCCCCAGAAATAGAACTCGATGCGGACCTCAGGAAGGTGGTCACTCTCCGCGCCAGCGCCACTTTGCGCTTATTTGTCACTATCAAGGGCCGACCGGAACCTGAGGTCAAATGGGAAAAGGCTGAAGGCATTCTCACAGAGAGGGCCCAGATCGAGGTGACTAGTTCATATACAATGCTGGTGATTGACAACGTGACCAGATTTGACAGTGGGAGGTACAACCTCACCCTGGAAAACAACAGTGGGTCCAAAACGGCTTTTGTCAACGTCAGAGTTCTTGACTCGCCAAGTGCACCTGTGAATCTGACTGTGAGGGAAGTGAAGAAGGACTCGGTGACGCTGTCCTGGGAACCACCACTGATTGATGGAGGAGCGAAGATTACAAATTATATTGTGGAGAAACGAGAAACCACAAGAAAAGCGTATGCTACCATTACAAACAACTGCACTAAGAACACTTTCAAAATTGAAAATCTGCAGGAAGGCTGTTCTTATTACTTCCGAGTTCTGGCTTCCAATGAATACGGGATCGGCTTACCAGCAGAAACGACAGAGCCGGTTAAAGTGTCTGAACCCCCACTCCCCCCTGGAAGGGTGACCCTTGTAGATGTGACCCGTAACACAGCTACACTCAAGTGGGAGAAACCAGAAAGCGACGGCGGCAGCAAAATCACAGGTTACGTCGTCGAAATGCAGACAAAAGGCAGTGAAAAGTGGAGCATGTGCACACAGGTGAAGACACTGGAGGCGACTATATCTGGCCTAAGTGCAGGAGAAGAGTACATCTTCAGGGTAGCTGCAGTTAACGAAAAAGGAAGAAGTGACCCAAGACCACTAGGAGTGCCAGTCATTGCGAAAGATATCGAAATAAAGCCTTCGGTTGAGCTTCCTTTCAATACTTTCAACGTTAAGGCTAAGGACCAACTCAAAATTGATATACCGTTCAAAGGAAGACCTCAAGCTACTATAACCTGGAAAAAAGATGGTCAGGTTCTTAGGGAGACAACGAGAGTCAACGTATCTTCCTCAAAGACTGTAACAACGCTATCTATTAATGAAGCTTCAAGAGAAGATGTTGGAACTTACGAATTGTGTGTTTCAAATGCTGCTGGGTCCATAACAGTTCCTATAACTGTCATTGTCCTTGACAGGCCAGGACCTCCAGGACCCATACGCATTGATGAAGTTAGTTGTGACAATGTGTCCATTTCTTGGAATCCTCCAGAATATGATGGTGGCTGCCAAATTAGCAACTATATTGTTGAGAAGAGGGAAACCACTTCTACAACATGGCAGGTAGTTTCACAAGCAGTAGCAAGAACATCCATTAAAATAGTCCGCTTGACAACAGGAAGTGAGTATCAGTTCCGTGTCTGTGCAGAGAATCGGTATGGAAAGAGTTCCTACAGCGAATCCTCAGCTGTTGTTGCTGAGTATCCATTCAGCCCCCCAGGGCCTCCTGGTACTCCTAAAGTTGTGCATGCCACAAAATCTACCATGATTGTAAGCTGGCAGGTGCCAGTTAATGATGGAGGAAGCCAAGTACTTGGCTACCACCTTGAATACAAAGAAAGAAGCAGCATTCTCTGGTCAAAGGCAAACAAAGTCCTCATTGCAGATACTCAGATGAAGGTCTCTGGTCTTGATGAGGGGCTGATGTATGAGTACCGTGTGTACGCTGAGAATATTGCTGGAATTGGTAAATGCAGTAAAGCATGTGAACCAGTCCCTGCAAGAGATCCTTGTGACCCTCCTGGACAGCCTGAAGTCACCAATATCACAAGAAAATCAGTGTCACTGAAGTGGTCTAAACCACATTATGATGGCGGAGCTAAGATCACTGGATATATCGTTGAACGCAGAGAACTGCCTGACGGCAGATGGCTAAAGTGCAATTTCACTAATGTACAGGAAACATACTTTGAGGTAACTGAGCTGACTGAAGACCAGCGTTATGAATTCCGGGTTTTTGCAAGAAACGCTGCTGACTCAGTTAGTGAACCATCTGAATCCACTGGACCCATTACAGTTAAAGATGACGTTGAGGCACCAAGAATTATGATGGATGTCAAATTCCGAGATGTCATTGTCATCAGAGCTGGAGAAGTCCTGAAGATCAATGCAGACATTGCAGGACGACCTCTGCCAGTAATTTCCTGGGCCAAAGATGGGGTAGAAATCGAAGAAAGGGCAAAAACAGAAATTGTCTCAACAGACTATAATACCACATTAACCGTTAAAGACTGTGTGAGACGGGACACTGGACAGTATGTACTGACCCTGAAGAATGTGGCAGGAACTCGGACTATGGCAGTTAACTGTAAAGTACTTGATAAGCCTGGCCCGCCAGCAGGACCACTGGAAATAACCGGCCTCACAGCGGAGAAGTGCTCTCTTTCCTGGGGACGTCCCCAAGAAGACGGTGGTGCAGATATTGATTATTACATTGTAGAAAAGCGTGAAACAAGCCGCCTCGCATGGACCATATGCGAAGCAGAGTTAAGGACAACATCTTGTAAGGTGACCAAGCTACTCAAAGGCAACGAATATATCTTTAGAGTAACTGGTGTTAATAAATACGGTGTCGGTGAGCCCCTAGAGAGCGTGGCTGTGAAGGCACTCGATCCATTCACTGTTCCTAGTCCACCCACGTCTTTGGAAGTCACGTCTGTGACCAAGGACTCCATGACCCTTTGCTGGTCAAGACCTGAGACCGACGGAGGCAGTGACATCTCTGGATACATAATTGAAAGGCGTGAGAAAAACAGCCTACGGTGGGCACGCGTGAATAAAAAACCTGTTTATGATCTGAGAGTAAAGTCAACGGGGCTCCGGGAAGGAAGCGAATACGAGTATCGGGTTTTTGCAGAAAACGCTGCCGGCCTAAGTCTCCCAAGTGAAACAACTCCCTTAGTTCGAGCAGAAGACCCAGTGTTCCTGCCTTCTCCTCCATCCAAACCCAAAATTGTAGACTCGGGCAAGACAACCATCACCATCGGTTGGGTTAAACCTTTGTTTGATGGTGGGGCTCCAATAACCGGATATACAGTAGAATACAAAAGGTCTGACGAAACTGACTGGAAAGCTGCCATTCAGAGCTTCCGAGGCACAGAATACACCATGAGTGGGCTGACGACGGGAGCCGAATATGTTTTCAGAGTGAGGTCTGTCAATAAGGTTGGTGCCAGTGACCCCAGTGACAGCTCCGACCCCCAGGTAGCAAAAGAAAGAGAAGAAGAACCTGTATTTGACGTTGACAGTGAAATGAGGAAGACTTTGGTTGTCAAGGCTGGCTCTTCATTTACCATGACTGTTCCTTTCAGAGGAAGACCAATCCCCAACGTTTCCTGGAGTAAGCCCGACACTGACCTCCGCACTAGAGCATACATTGATTCCACAGAGTCCCGCACATCCCTTACTATTGAAAATGCCAACAGAAACGACTCCGGGAAATACACACTAACCATTCAGAATGTTTTGAGTGCTGCCTCAATGACCTTCATTGTCAAAGTGTTAGATTCCCCAGGTCCTCCATCCAATATTACCGTGCGTGAAGTAACCAAGGAGACGGCTATGCTGTCCTGGGATGTGCCTGAAAATGACGGTGGAGCGCCAGTGAAGAATTACCACATAGAAAAGCGGGAGGCTAGCAAGAAGGCGTGGGTATCGGTCACCAACAACTGCAACCGCCTCTCCTACAAAGTAACCAACTTACAAGAAGGCGCCATTTACTACTTCAGGGTTTCTGGAGAAAATGAGTTTGGTGTCGGTGTGCCAGCTGAAACGAAGGAAGGAGTCAAAATAACAGGTACGCATTAACAAAATATATACATATTCTGCTAAAACAGTGTGAATCACTCTGATTAGTTATACTTCATCTTAGGCTTTCAGTTCATCCCCAAACTATTTATGCCATAGCACAAACTGAATCTCTAATAATTAACATAGCTAAAAAGTCAACACAAGATTTGTTGGATTGAAGGATAATCAAATCTAGCTACATGCATTTTTAGGATACATAAAAAAACTATATGAAGTTTCTTACAAGATTGCTCCTCTTGTTCCTCCATTTTATACCCACAATGAATTTTGGGCAAATTTTGTCCCTTTATTTGGTTATCTGAGACTTAATCTAAACTTGTGTTTGGTCACATATGACATAGCTTAGTGGAGCTTTGATTGGCTAAAAAGCCAAAGTTGTCCCATTAATAGACTCCAGTCAAAGTAAATGCATGGCCTTGATTTAAGATTTTCTTTGACAATGTATAAAGGATGCATGTGGGAGGAAATGTTGCAATAATTGTCCCTTTCTTTCAACGCTTCATCTCTTTTTAGAAAAACCAAGCCCACCAGAGAAGCTGGGAGTAACAAGTGTATCCAAAGACAGTGTCTCACTGAGCTGGTTGAAGCCAGAACACGATGGCGGAAGCAGAATCACACACTATGTCGTTGAAGCACTAGAAAAAGGACAGAAAAACTGGGTCAAGTGTGCAGTGGTAAAGGCAACCCATCATGTTGTTTCTGGTCTGCGAGAGAATCATGAATACTTCTTCCGGGTCTTTGCAGAAAACCAAGCTGGTCTGAGTGACCCAAGAGAGCTCCTGCTTCCTGTTCTCATAAAGGATCAGCTAGGTAGGACTACTTTTATGCATAAGCAGTTTTTCATTTTCTGCATTAAGGTAAGTTCATTTTTTAGGCATTTTTTTCACCTTTCTTGTCCATATTTCTATTTTTCAGAACCACCTGAAATTGATATGAAGAATTTCCCAAGTCACACTGTGTATGTTAGAGCTGGTTCAAACCTTAAAGTTGACATTCCAATTTCTGGAAAACCACTACCCAAAGTTACCTTATCAAGAGACGGTGTGCCCCTGAAGGCGACCATGAGATTTAATACTGAGATTACTGCTGAGAATCTGACCATCAATCTTAAAGAAAGTGTTACCACTGATGCTGGAAGATACGAGATCACTGCTGCCAACTCCAGCGGAACCACCAAAACTTTCATTAACATCATTGTGCTGGACAGGCCTGGTCCTCCCACTGGTCCTGTTGCCATTAGTGACATCACTGAAGAAAGTGTGACTCTCAAATGGGAGCCACCAAAGTATGATGGTGGAAGCCAGGTTACCAATTACATTGTCCTGAAGAGAGAAACCAGTACAGCAGTGTGGTCTGAAGTGTCGGCAACCGTGGCAAGAACCATGATTAAAGTCATGAAACTGACCACAGGAGAAGAATATCAATTCCGAATCAAGGCAGAAAATCGCTTCGGCATCAGTGATCACATTGACTCAGCTTGTGTAGTTGTCAAACTGCCATACAGTAAGTTGTTGACCTTACACACCCCAGATTGCTGTTTACTTTGTGCTAAATGCCTATATTAACCTATGGGTTTTCTCTCTTTTATAGCAACACCTGGACCACCATCTACACCCTGGGTATCTAATGTTACTCGAGAAAGCA
Source organism: Onychomys torridus (assembly GCF_903995425.1). NCBI lineage: Eukaryota > Metazoa > Chordata > Mammalia > Rodentia > Cricetidae > Onychomys > Onychomys torridus. Next base: position 53,804,402 of record NC_050446.1, on the reverse strand, counting down.
TCACTGTGGGCTGGCATGAACCAGTGTCCAATGGAGGCAGTGCAGTCATAGGCTACCACTTGGAAATGAAAGATAGAAATAGTATTTTGTGGCAAAAGGCCAACAAAATGATCATCCGTACAACTCACTTCAAAGTCACAACAATCAGTGCTGGACTTATTTATGAATTCAGAGTATATGCAGAAAATGCTGCTGGTATTGGAAAACCCAGCCATCCTTCAGAACCAGTGTTGGCCATTGATGCCTGTGGTATGTATTTGTCATGAGAAGAGCAGTTCTGATAACTTAAAATGTAAATTTCATTTCTTCAAAGCAACATGAATTGATCTAAGTGCCACTGACCTGCTTTCTCATTATTGTAGAACCTCCAAGAAATGTTCGGATCACGGATATTTCCAAGAACTCTGTCAACCTTTCATGGCAACAACCAGCTTTTGATGGAGGAAGCAAGATTACAGGCTACATTGTTGAGAGGCGTGACCTTCCAGATGGGAGATGGACCAAGGCCAGCTTCACCAATGTTATTGAGACTCAGTTCACTGTCTCTGGCCTGACTCAGAATTCCCAGTATGAATTCCGGGTCTTTGCTAGAAATGCTGTTGGTTCCATCAGCAATCCATCTGAGGTTGTAGGCCCCATCACATGCATTGACTCTTACGGTAAGCAGTTTTCACTCACTGTTTTCTTTAATGACTTTTACCATGTGTTTTCATTAGATTGTGGGAGTAACTATAAACTAGCTGGAATACTTAGGAATATTCTTTAACTACTTCACATCTCCCTTGATTTCACTAAAAATGATTATTATTATATTATTATTATAGGATATCTAAAGGTCTTTCAAACTTTTAGAATTTTTTATTGTCTGAGTTAGTGCTTTCATTCTGTTTTAAGTTATCAGACTCAATAATTAACTCACAGGTGCATAACCACTGAATATTTCTCTGAAGTCCATGAAAGACCACACAGAGTCCTAGATGATAGTATTAACAGCTCCTACTACTGACTGAGTGACACAGGAGTGCCCTTCTGCTATGAATTCACCCCCTTAGTTCAACCACACTAATTAATCCACTTTACAAAAATGAGCCTAAAACTGGGCAGTGGTGGCACATGCCTTTAACTCAGCACTCAGGAGGCAGAGGCACATGGGTCTCTGAGTTTGAGGTCAGCCTGGTTTACAGACGGAGTTCCAGAATAGCTAGGGCTACACAAAGAAACCCTATCTTAAAAAATTGCACGCGCACGCACACACACACGTCTAAGGCTTAGAGTGTTTATGTAAAGTTCTCTGTGTCAAACAACTCATCAGTGGTGAGCAGGTGTCTTTGGAGCCCTCTTTATATCATTATCAGTTCAAAATATAATCCACTCTAAAATAAATAGCATTTAACTATGGCTTGGAAATGAGAATTTCATGAGAGTCAGTACCCTGTGATACCTTCTAATAGTTTTCCACTTTCAAAAATGGAAGTAAGCCTCTTTGTGTCTGATTAAAAGTATCTACTCACTTACTCTTGTTAGAAATCCCAGGGCTGGGCTGGAGAGATGGCTCTGAGGTTAAGAGCACTGGCTGCTCTTCCAGAGGTCATGAGTTCAATTCCCAGCAACCACATGGTGGCTCCCACCCATCTGTAATGAGATCCAGCGCCCTCTTCTGGCATGCAGCCAGAACACTGTATACATAATAAATAAATAAATAGATAGATAGATAGATAGATAAAAAGAAAGAAAGAAAGAAAGAAAGAAAGAAAGAAAGAAAGAAATCCCAGGGCCACTCTTCCTAGTCAGGCTTTGTAGATTCCGTGTATTTGTTGTACTGCAAGGCCGGTCAAACTTAGTTCTGTATCTCAACAGTCACAAGAAGCCTGGCAGAGCATCTGCTTAGGTGAGATACAGATCTATGAGAAGAGAACTCAAGCTTCAAGAATGGCATGAACTGCTCACATCTGGATAGTGGGAGGGGAAAAAATGAATAGGTAGTAGTCAAAAGCAAGGGAAAGAGAGGCTGAAGTCAAAGAAAATGTGTGGTGCTGTTTCTTCAATAATGGTCTCATCTCTGACCCTATTTTCATCCCTGGAATAAAATACCTACCAGAGGTTAAAATACATAGAAAGAACTGACTTCCCCATGCAGTTAGTGTAGCTGTCCTGAGGCTCAAAGTCTGTTCAGTCTGTCTTCCCCATGAAGTGAGTAGGCTTAGACCTGCAGATAGTATACACAACACATGTACACACAATTAGCAAATGGACAATTGCCTATTCTGAAGTTTCTGCAACTACATTTTTCATCCTGGTAAGATTTCAACTGTTTCTTCGTCTGTTTTCTTGCAGGTGGGCCTGTCATTGACTTGCCTCTAGAATATACAGAAGTTGTCAAATATAGAGCAGGTACATCTGTGAAGCTCAGAGCTGGCATTTCCGGTAAACCCGAGCCCACGATTGAGTGGTACAAAGATGATAAAGAATTACAAACCAATGCATTGGTATGTGTTGAAAATAGCACTGACCTCGCATCTATACTCATCAAAGATGCCAACCGCCTTAATAGTGGAAGCTATGAATTAAAACTAAGGAATGCCATGGGTTCAGCCTCAGCCACCATCAGAGTACAGATCCTTGGTAGGTGCTTAACATAGGCAATTTACCTAAAGTGTAGTAATTCAGTGTCACTTGGCCTTTTGAAGGCTCTAACATTGCCTTCTTCTTTCATTGGCAGACAAACCAGGACCTCCAGGTGGACCAATTGAATTTAAGACTGTCACTGCAGAAAAGATAACTCTGCTCTGGAGGCCTCCAGCTGACGATGGTGGTGCAAAGATCACTCACTACATCGTGGAAAAACGTGAGACAAGCCGAGTTGTGTGGTCTATGGTGGCTGAAAATCTGGAAGAGTGCATCATCACAACTACCAAAATTATCAAAGGCAATGAGTACATCTTCCGAGTCCGAGCTGTGAACAAATATGGAATTGGCGAGCCGCTGGAATCTGATCCAGTTGTCGCCAAGAATGCCTTTGGTGAGCTATAGCTTCATCAAAAAACTAAAAGACATGAAAAATACATTCACAGATACTAAATTTCTGGTAGCTTATGAATGTTTTTTTAATTATTTTCTTTTGCACCTCATCTTGTCTCATTACTATCCTTTCCACAAAACAGACACTGTCACTACTAAACTAATATTTTAGACAGAATTTAAAAATGAGAAAGTAGAACCTGTTGAACCTTTAAACTCATCTTCTCTTTCCTTCCTAGTTACACCCGGACCACCAAGCATACCAGAGGTGACAAAGATCACCAAGAATTCAATGACTGTCGTCTGGAACAGGCCAACTGTAGATGGTGGTAGTGAAATAAATGGCTATTTCCTTGAAAAACGAGACAAGAAGAGTCTGGCATGGCTTAAAGTACTAAAGGAGACCATTCGTGACACCAGACAAAAGGTGACCGGACTCACTGAAAACAGTGATTATCAGTATCGAGTCTGTGCTGTAAATGCTGCTGGAATGGGTCCATTCTCTGAACCCTCTGACTTCTACAAGGCTGCTGATCCTATTGGTAAGTACTCACATACACATATCTTCACTTGTCTTTTGTGCGACTGAATTGCAGATTATTGTGTAATCACTACATTGTAAACGGCCATTCCAGATCCTCCAGGCCCACCTGCCAAGATAAGAATTGCAGATTCAACTAAATCATCCATCACTCTTGGCTGGAGTAAACCTGTCTACGATGGGGGCAGTGAGGTTACCGGATATGTCGTTGAGATGAGACAAGGAGAAGAGGAGGAATGGACTATTGTCTCTACCAGGGGAGAGGTCAGAACTACAGAATATGTAGTATCTAACCTGAAACCTGGAGTCAATTACTATTTCCAAGTATCAGCAGTCAACTGTGCTGGCCAAGGAGAACCTATAACAATGACTGAACCCGCACAGGCTAAAGACATCCTTGGTATGTACAACCACTGTGACGATGCATTGTTGTCTTATTAAGAGTTCTAGGCGAAGAGTCATTTTCTCTCAAAAATCACTGTAAATGTCCGTTTTGTGTCTACAGAGGAACCAGAAATCGACCTGGATGTGGCTCTCAGGACATCTGTTATTGCTAAAGCTGGTGAAGATGTGCAAATACTGATTCCCTTTAAAGGCAGACCGCCCCCTACCGTCACCTGGAGGAAAGACGAGAAGAATCTTGGCAGTGATGCCAGATACAACATCCAAAACACGGATTCATCGTCCTTACTCGTCATTCCTCAAGTGACTCGCAATGACACAGGGAAATACATCCTGACAATAGAAAACGGAGTGGGCCAACCTAAGTCTTCCACTGTGAGTGTTAAAGTACTTGATACACCAGCTGCCTGCCAGAAGCTACAGGTGAAACATGTTTCCCTAGGCACGGTCACGTTGCTATGGGACCCGCCTCTCATCGATGGAGGGTCTCCCATCATTAATTATGTCATTGAAAAGAGAGATGCCACAAAGAGAACATGGTCTGTTGTGTCACACAAGTGTTCCGGCACATCCTTTAAGGTAACTGACTTATCAGAGAAGACTCCATTCTTCTTCAGAGTTCTTGCAGAAAATGAAATTGGAATTGGGGAGCCCTGTGAGACTACAGAGCCGGTGAAGGCTGCTGAGATCCCAGCACCTATCCGTGACCTCTCCATGAAAGATTCTACAAAGACATCTGTTGTCCTGACCTGGACCAAACCTGACTTTGATGGTGGGAGCATCATCACAGACTATGTTGTGGAAAGGAAGGGCAAAGGTGAACAAGCCTGGTCACATGCTGGCATCAGTAAGACCTGCGAAATTGAGATCGGACAGCTTAAAGAGCAATCTGTCTTGGAATTCCGAGTGTCTGCTAGAAATGAGAAAGGACAGAGTGACCCTGTCACTATTGGGCCACTTACAGTGAAGGAGCTTGTAATTACGCCTGAAGTTGACTTGTCAGAAATCCCTGGTGCACAAATATCTGTGAGAATCGGACATAATGTCCACCTTGAGTTACCTTATAAAGGAAAACCCAAGCCATCCATCAGTTGGCTGAAAGACGGTTTGCCACTGAAAGAAAGTGAATATGTTCGTTTCAGTAAAACAGAAAACAAAATTACCTTGAGTATTAAAAATGTAAAGAAGGAGCATGGGGGGAAATACACTGTTATTCTTGACAATGCAGTATGTAGAAACTCATTCCCCATTACAATCATCACCCTTGGCCCACCATCAAAGCCCAAAGGGCCCATTCGATTTGATGAAATCAAGGCTGACAGTGCCATCATGTCATGGGACGTACCTGAAGATGATGGAGGAGGAGAAATTACTTGTTACAGCATTGAGAAGCGGGAAGCTTCACAAACTAATTGGAAGATGGTGTGTTCAAGTGTCGCCAGGACAACTTTCAAAGTTTCCAATCTGGTCAAAGACTCTGAATACCAGTTTAGAGTTAGAGCAGAAAATAGATATGGAGTGAGTGAGCCACTTGTCTCAAATATTATCGTGGCAAAACACCAATTCAGGATTCCTGGACCTCCAGGAAAACCAGTTATATACAATGTGACCTCAGATGGCATGTCACTAACTTGGGATGCACCAGTTTATGATGGTGGTTCAGAAGTAACAGGATTCCATGTTGAAAGGAAAGAAAGAAACAGCATCCTCTGGCAAAGGGTTAACACATCACCAATATCTGGAAGAGAATATAGAGCAACTGGCTTAATAGAAGGACTGGACTACCAGTTCCGTGTATATGCTGAGAACTCTGCTGGTCTAAGCTCACCCAGTGACCCAAGCAAGTTTACATTAGCTGTTTCTCCAGTAGGTAAGTGACTGTTATTCAAATATATTTAATTAAGCAACCAACTATATTAGCAATAAATACATCAAACACTGCTCTCACAGAAGTCACCCTCTTGGCTCTATCTTCTTGTCATGTAAAGCTAGACGGATGGTTTGAACTTCGTCTAATAAAGTAATTTAGAATTCTTTGAAAGACCATGAGGCAGAAGGTTGAAATTAGTAATGCAAATGTGCCTGCAAAGTTTATCCATGTTGTTTTACTGTATTGGTAATTAAAAGATGATTACAGATACAGCATCGTATTTAACTTCCCTGTACTTTTTCAGACCCGCCTGGCACTCCTGATTACATTGATGTCACCCGGGAAACCATCACACTTAAATGGAACCCACCTTTGCGTGATGGGGGAAGTAAGATAGTGGCCTACAGCATTGAGAAACGGCAAGGAAGTGATCGCTGGGTACGCTGCAACTTCACTGACGTCAGTGAGTGCCAGTACACCGTTACAGGACTTAGTCCTGGGGATCGGTATGAGTTCAGAATCATTGCAAGAAATGCTGTCGGAACTATAAGCCCACCCTCACAGTCTTCTGGCCTCATCATGACAAGAGATGAAAACGGTAAGCATTTCCACCTGATTTCCATTGTGAAAAAGTAGTCACTTAAAAAAAAAAAAAAAACGTTTTTGGCTTCTGGTCTGTAAAAGGGGACAGCGGTCATTGTCTATAGATTAGCTAAGGCTGTCATGTGGATTGTAGCAGGCTTTCTCAAATGTAGTTGGACTTTCCTTTGTGGGATCACCAGCTCCCTGATAATGACATGGGGACAATGTTAATTATGAAAGCTTGGGCTTTGGCTTAGGCTTTTCCCTAACTAGCTCTTAAAACTTAATTAACTTGCTTTTATTAATCTATATCTTGTCATGTGGCTTTTACCTTTCCTCATTATGGCAAGTCCAACTTGCTCCCAATCTGCTGGTAAAATCCATGCACCTAGATTCCTTCTCCTTTTCCTCTCTCTCTCCCAGGAAATCCCACCTATCCTCTCCTGGCTAGCTGTTGACCAGTCAGCTCTTTATTAAACCAACCAGAAAGCGCCTTGGCAAAAACATACCTTCACAGTATACAAAAAGATTATCCCACAACAGTGGATAAATGAAGTCCTTTTTTATATCAATTATTTACCACTATGTCTGTTATTTTATACCATTCCCATGTAAATATCAGGCAAGAGGGAATGAGTTTTTCGGTTTGTAGTCTTAACCATTTATAGTAAATTAACTGGTTCCTAGGAATAGCTGCCTACTCAGTTATTCAAATGCAATATATATGAAGCAATACAGTTATTACCTGCTTGTGTGAATCTAATGACTTCTCCCAGGAACTTGCTTGGATATGTAATACTATTAGGAAGTAAAGACTGGCAAATGTTGCAGTTTTCTACAAAGGCCAATGCAAAGTAAACACATGCCAGGAGTAACAATGGTAATAATTTAATAGTGGAGAATAGTGGAGAAATGTTTAATCCTGCAGTCTAAACTCTCAATCACTAGTCCTACTTTCAAAACGGCCTTTGGTGGCATGGAAATGATCACCTTCCCAGGCTTTATGATATGGTGCTAATGAAAATTATGTTCGTGTATGTCTTTATTAAGCTAAATTAGTAAGTACTACTACTTCTGTTCTTTTACAGTCCCACCAACAGTAGAGTTTGGCCCTGAGTACTTCGATGGTCTTGTTATCAAGTCTGGAGACAGCCTTAGAATCAAAGCTTTGGTCCAAGGGCGACCAGTACCACGAGTGACTTGGTTCAAAGACGGAGTTGAAATTGAGAGGAGAATGAACATGGAGATTACTGATGTTCTTGGCTCTACCAGCCTCTTTGTGAGAGATGCAACTCGAGATCATCGTGGTGTTTATACAGTGGAAGCCAAAAATGTGTCCGGTTCTACAAAAGCAGAAGTTACTGTGAAAGTACAAGGTATTATAAAATAATTCAGTATGATTTATGGCACTTGGGCTAGGGGTATGGCTAATTATACTTTAATGGACAAGAAAAGAGAAAGTAATTCTTAAACTTTTTCTTGCAGATACACCTGGAAAGGTAGTCGGGCCGATAAGATTCACTAATATTACTGGTGAGAAGATGACCTTGTGGTGGGATGCACCACTCAACGATGGCTGTTCTCCTGTCACCCACTACATCATTGAAAAACGAGAAACCAGCAGACTTGCTTGGGCATTAATTGAGGATAACTGCGAAGCCCACAGTTACACAGCCATTAAACTAATAACCGGCAATGAGTATCAGTTCCGCGTTTCTGCAGTTAACAAGTTTGGTGTTGGCAGGCCACTTGAGTCTGACCCTGTGGTTGCTCAAATACAATACAGTAAGTTTCCAGTTCTACTAAATGGTGTCATGTCATAAGATTAACATTCTAAGCAAATCAATCTAACTGAGTTTCCCCTTTCACAGCCGTTCCAGATGCCCCTGGAATTCCAGAACCTAGCAATGTAACAGGCAACAGCATCACCCTGACTTGGACAAGGCCAGAATCAGATGGCGGCAATGAGATTCAACACTACATCCTCGAAAGAAGAGAAAAGAAAAGCACAAGATGGGTAAAAGTGATCAGCAAACGACCAATCTCTGAGACAAGATTCAAAGTCACTGGTCTGGTAGAAGGTAACGAGTATGAATTCCATGTCATGGCTGAAAATGCTGCGGGTGTGGGACCAGCCAGTGGAATTTCAAGACTAATCAAATGTAGAGAGCCGGTTAACCCACCAAGTGCTCCCGCAGTGGTCAAAGTGACAGACACGTCAAAGACAACTGTGAGCTTAGAATGGGCCAGGCCAGTCTTTGATGGCGGAATGGAGATCATTGGGTACATAATAGAAATGTGCAAAGCTGACTTAGGGGACTGGCACAAAGTAAACACAGAGCCATGTGTGAAAACAAGATACACAGTCACTGATCTACAGGCAGGTGAAGAATACAAATTCCGGGTCAGTGCCGTCAACGGCGCTGGGAAAGGAGACAGCTGCGAGGTGACTGGCACAATCAAAGCAGTTGATCGCTTATCCGCTCCTGAGTTAGACATTGATGCAAACTTCAAGCAGACTCACATCGTTAGAGCGGGAGCCAGCATTCGCCTCTTCATTGCCTACCAGGGTAGACCTACTCCTACAGCCGTATGGAGCAAGCCTGATTCTAACCTTAGCATTCGGGCTGATATCCACACAACCGAGTCCTTCAGCACCCTCACTGTGGAAAATTGCAACAGAAATGATGCAGGGAAATACACATTCACCGTGGAAAACAACAGTGGTAGAAAATCGATAACATTCACCGTGAAGGTGCTAGACTCTCCAGGGCCACCCGGTCCAATTACCTTCAAAGATGTGACCCGGGGATCTGCTACACTGATGTGGGACGCCCCTCTCCTTGATGGTGGTGCCCGAATCCATCACTACGTGATAGAGAAACGAGAAGCGAGTCGCCGTAGCTGGCAGGTGGTCAGTGAAAAATGTACTCGCCAGATTCTCAAAGTCAGTGATCTGACAGAAGGTGTTCCGTACTATTTCCGAGTTTCTGCTGAAAATGAGTATGGTGTTGGTGAGCCCTATGAAATGCCAGAACCAATTGTAGCCACAGAACAGCCTGCTCCGCCTAGGAGACTTGATGTTGTGGACACTAGCAAGTCCTCTGCAGTCTTAGCTTGGCTTAAACCTGACCACGATGGAGGCAGTCGGATCACTAGCTACCTGCTTGAAATGAGACAAAAGGGGTCTGACTTCTGGGTTGAAGCTGGTCATACCAAACAGCTGACTTTCACAGTGGAGCGCCTCGTTGAGAACACCGAATATGAATTCCGGGTGAAAGCCAAGAATGATGCTGGCTACAGTGAACCCAGAGAAGCCTTCTCATCAGTCATCATCAAGGAGCCTCAAATTGAGCCCACTGCTGATCTCACCGGAATCACCAATCAGCTCATAACTTGCAAGGCTGGAAGCACATTTACCATTGACGTGCCCATCAGTGGTCGTCCTGCCCCCAAGGTAACATGGAAACTAGAAGAAATGCGACTCAAGGAGACAGACCGAATGAGCATCACAACAACAAAAGACAGGACCACCCTGACTGTAAAGGACAGCATGAGAGGGGACTCTGGCAGGTACTTCCTGACCCTGGAAAATACAGCTGGTGTTAAAACATTTACTGTCACAGTTGTGGTCATTGGAAGGCCAGGGCCAGTAACTGGTCCCATTGAGGTCTCGTCTGTCTCAGCTGAATCATGCGTCCTATCGTGGACCGAGCCCAAAGACGATGGAGGCACGGACATTACTAACTACATAGTTGAAAAGCGCGAGTCAGGTACAACGGCCTGGCAGCTTATCAACTCCAGCGTGAAACGCACCCAGATCAAAGTCACTCACCTCACGAAATACAAAGAATACTGTTTCCGTGTCAGCTCAGAGAACAGATTTGGGGTCAGCAAGCCTCTGGAGTCAGCACCCATCGTGGCCGAACATCCATTTGGTAAGAAAAATAAAAACCAAATTTCAAAGTCTGTTGAAAGTATTTCCAACTCTCTCCACTGAATTTTATAAAACCGTGTTCTTCCATATTCCTATCTCTATTTAGTTCCACCAAGTGCTCCTACCAGACCTGAAGTCTACTATGTGTCAGCCAATGCCATGTCAATTCGCTGGGAAGAACCCTACCACGATGGTGGCAGCAAAATCGTTGGTTATTGGGTCGAGAAGAAAGAACGGAACACCATTCTCTGGGTGAAGGAAAACAAAGTGCCGTGTTCAGAGTGCAACTACAAAGTGACAGGCTTGGTCGAAGGACTAGAGTATCAGTTCAGAACGTATGCGCTCAATGCCGCGGGTGTCAGCAAGGCCAGCGAAGCTTCGAGACCTATCATGGCTCAAAACCCAGTTGGTACGTCTAAGAGTCTAAAGGTGTATTTTCTACTGTTCCTGGTATTAGAACCTCGTTGTATCTCTAACCTTATTTTCCATCTTTTCTAGATCCACCAGGTAGACCAGAAGTGACAGATGTCACAAGATCAACGGTGTCACTAATTTGGTCGGCCCCAGTGTATGACGGAGGCAGCAAAGTTGTGGGCTACATCATTGAACGGAAGCCGGTCAGTGAGGTCGGAGATGGCCGCTGGCTGAAATGCAACTACACCATTGTCTCTGACAATTTCTTCACTGTGACCGCTCTCAGTGAAGGGGACACCTACGAGTTCCGAGTGTTGGCCAAGAACGCAGCAGGTGTAATTAGCAAAGGCTCTGAATCTACAGGCCCTGTCACTTGCAGAGATGAATATGGTAAGAAACGGTCACCGTTTTCCTTTTATCTTATGACACCTAAGTGGATATCCCAACTGTCAGATATTCATTCAGATTTATTTTGCCTATTAACAGCGCCACCCAAAGCTGAATTAGACGCCAGGTTACAAGGTGATCTGGTGACCATCAGAGCAGGTTCAGATCTTGTTCTTGATGCTGCCGTTGGTGGCAAACCTGAACCCAAAATCATCTGGACCAAAGGAGACAAGGAACTAGATCTCTGTGAAAAGGTCTCTCTACAGTACACTGGCAAGAGAGCAACGGCCGTGATCAAATACTGTGACAGAAGTGACAGTGGAAAATACACACTGACGGTCAAGAACGCCAGTGGGACCAAGTCTGTGTCCGTCATGGTCAAAGTTCTCGGTAAGACATCAAAGGCACTTTTTTTCTTTTGACATCATAAAACTTTCAAATGTACTGTTCATCACGACTTGTCACCCTGCCTGTTTCAGACTCCCCTGGCCCATGTGGAAAACTGACCGTCAGCAGAGTAACCGAGGAGAAGTGCACATTAGCCTGGAGCCTTCCTCAGGAAGACGGCGGAGCAGAAATAACTCACTACATCGTAGAGAGGCGTGAGACGAGCAGGCTCAATTGGGTGATTGTTGAAGGAGAATGCCTAACTGTATCCCACGTCGTTACCAGACTCATCAAGAACAATGAATACACGTTCCGAGTGAGGGCGGTGAACAAATACGGCCTTGGTGTGCCGGTTGAATCGGAGCCAATTGTGGCCAGAAATTCTTTCAGTGAGTATTGACTTTTTAAGACACTTTGGTGATTAAAATGTTAATAGATCGATGAAAAGGAGTAGAAAGGCTCATAGTGATTGTGTACAATTCTGATCACTCTCATCTGCATTAAATACGAACAGCAATTCCATCACAACCTGGCATACCAGAAGAAGTTGGGGCTGGCAAAGAGCACATCATTATTCAGTGGACGAAACCTGAATCCGATGGCGGCAATGAAATCAGCAACTACCTGGTGGACAAACGTGAGAAAAAGAGCCTGCGCTGGACACGTGTCAACAAAGACTACGTGGTTTATGACACCAGGCTGAAGGTGACCAGCCTGATGGAAGGTTGTGACTATCAGTTCCGGGTAACTGCTGTGAACGCTGCTGGTAACAGCGAACCCAGTGAATCTTCCAACTTCATCTCATGCAGAGAGCCATCATGTAAGTCCTAAGAGTCAGACCATGAACCCCATGCCAGGCAAAACCATACGACAAAAACTTTCCAGTGTGGTATCTCTGGGGACTTCAGAATTTATGAAAAGCATACACCTAGTATAGATTTGTATTACTACTGTGATCTTGAAATAGACATATAGCACTTTAACTGTTACTTTAGTATTAGTGGTAGCAGTTAGCATTGCTGAAAACTGTCGCAGTATTTGGTTTATGAAAAGCAATAAGTTGTTTTGTTATCAGTGTGAGACTGGGAAAAAAATTCTACTGAAAAGTATTGAGCAGGAAAATAACAAAGTCCATTTTGAGAAGAGGCTTAGGGGACATAAAGTCCCCTAAAAAATAAGTATTATATGTCCTTCAAAAATAACATAAAGTGGGGGCTGGAGAGATGGCTTAGAGGATAAGAGCACTCACTGGCTGCTCTTCCAGAGGTCCCGAGTTCAATCCCCAGCAACCACATGGTGGCACACAATCATCTATAATGAGATATGGTGCCCTCTTCTGACATGTAAACATGTGTAATAAATAAATAAATCATTTAAAAAAATAACATAAAGTGAGTTCCAGGAAAGATGCCAAAGCTACACAGAGAAACCCTGTCTTGAAAAACCAAATAAATAAATAATATAACATAACATAACATAAAGGCTTTTATAGAGTTTGAGCCCAAGAGCTAAAAAGAGTAAGCCACTGGGACTAAAGAGGGAAAAGACAGGACCAGATTCCTGTATTCATCTTTTTTTTTCCTGGAGCTGAGGATTGAACCCAGGGCCTTGCGCTTGCTAGGCAAGTGCTCTACCACTGAGCTAAATCCCCAACTCTCCTGCATTCACTAGACATATAAAGAGGATGTGTGATATTTATTAATCTGGTGAGAGAAAAACAACTGAAGAAAAGTCCCTGAGTTAAGGAAGGAACTGAACTAAGAGAGAATATACTACCTTTGCTAGCCAAAGTGAGAGGAAGAAATAGATGCATCCCCCAAGGAATTAAATCTTGAAATAATTAGTGAAAATGTAGCATAAGTGTTGTCCTAGAGTATTCAAAAAATTAAAATCCTGTTACAACGAGGGTCTTGGAAAGTCTTGAATGCCTCTGTGAGTCTTGAAGACATGACTCTAATTCCCAACTCCTCCTTATTTGTGTGATGCCTCTATCTCACTTTTAAATTTCAGACACCCCTGGACCACCTTCCGCTCCAAGAGTTGTAGATACCACCAAGCGCAGTATCAGTTTGGCATGGACCAAGCCCATGTATGATGGTGGTGCTGACATCATAGGATATGTCCTGGAAATGCAAGAGAAGGACACGGATCAATGGTGCCGAGTGCATACGAACGCCACAATAAGGAACAACGAATTCACTGTGCCAGACCTTAAAATGGGCCAGAAATACTCCTTCAGGGTTGCTGCTGTGAATGTGAAGGGTATGAGTGAGTACAGCCAAGCACTCGCTGAGATTGAGCCCGTGGAAAGACTAGGTATTTAACACAAAAACTTGCACATGAATTGTTTTCTCATCCCACCAGTTCATGAATTAATTACCTTTTGATATCTGCCTTCCAGAAATACCAGATCTTGAGCTTGCAGACGATCTGAGGAAGACTGTGACTATCAGGGCTGGAGCCTCACTGCGCCTGATGGTGTCTGTATCTGGAAGACCATCTCCTGTCATCACTTGGAGCAAGAAAGGCATTGACCTTGCCAATCGGGCAATTATTGACAACACGGAGAGCTACTCTTTACTCATTGTGGACAAAGTTAATCGGTATGATGCTGGAAAATACACAATCGAAGCTGAAAACCAATCCGGCAAGAAGTCGGCAACGGTCCTTGTTAAAGTCTATGGTAAGTAGTTTTCTTAAAGTTGATCTGTGAGTAGAGACCACAAGAGGTACACCTGGGTGTATTATTGATTACCTAACTAGAGAAAACCTACATTGATTATATTTCTCCTGTAATTAAAAAAAAAAAAAAAGTATCAGTAAGCAATGAAGAGTAAACATGAATCTTCTGATCTTTTATTTTTTTTTTTTTTTTTTTAAGATACTCCTGGTCCCTGTCCTTCAGTGAGTGTTAAGGAAGTTTCAAGAGATTCTGTGACCATCACTTGGGAAATCCCTACAATTGATGGTGGAGCTCCAGTCAACAATTACATTATCGAGAAGCGAGACGCTGCCATGAGAGCATTCAAAACAGTCACCACTAAATGCAGCAAGACTCTTTACCGAATATCTGGACTTGTAGAAGGAACCATGTACTACTTCAGAGTGCTTCCAGAGAATATCTATGGCATCGGAGAGCCTTGTGAAACATCAGATGCAGTTCTCATCTCTGAAGTACCTCTGGTACCCACAAAACTAGAAGTGGTTGACGTCACCAAATCCACCGTCACCCTCGCCTGGGAAAAGCCGCTCTATGATGGTGGGAGCCGGCTCACTGGCTATGTTCTTGAGGCCTGCAAAGCTGGTACAGAGAGATGGATGAAAGTTGTCACCTTGAAGCCCACGGTCTTAGAGCACACTGT